>NW_019154113.1:11934152-12628804 GCF_002288905.1 Enhydra lutris kenyoni
CAGAGCCAAGTCCGCCTTGGCGCTGCCGCCCGAGCCCGAGCGCCGACCGCGGCCGTCGCCCGGCCCCGGGCCCGGGAACGCCACCCGGACGGGGTCCGGGGCGCCGGCGGGCGGCGGCGGCGGCGGCTCCAACAGCAGCGGCGACGCCCTGGTGACCCGCATCTCCAGCCTGCTCCGCGACCTGCCCACCCTGAAGGCGGCCGTGATAGTGGCGTGCGCCTTCACCGCGCTGCTCATCGCCTGCCTGCTGCTGCGCGTCTTCAGGTGGGTCTGGCCGCCCCCGTCCTTCCCCCGCGGGCCGACCTGCCCCGCCAGCCTGCTGTCGCCGCGCCCGCCACACCTGCGCGCACGGATGCTCCGGGCCCTGTCCTGCAGGAGCGCGCTCTGTCCGGTTTCTCCCCGGACACGGTTCAGAAATGTTCGCCTCCTTCAGCGGCAGCTGTCACGGATACTGGCTGCCTTTGAACTCTGCGAATGTTTAACGCTAACAGGAGCGCTAAGGATTCTGATAATTTCGCATTTGTTTTTTACACGGAATTTATTTTTGTACCCATTTCACAGATGGGGGAAAAGTCTCCAGAGAGGCAGGGTGGTTTATCCAAGTAGACTCAGTGGTGGCGGTAGAATTGAACCCAGGTCCCGTCTGCCTTTAACCTTACCCACCTTTGTCCTTCCCTCCTTTGCTTCCCAGGCTCCTTAATGTCCCACCTGCCTTTTCCCTTTTCCTTCATTGTGCTACCCAAAAAAGCAGTGTCTAGGGCTCAGGGATGTGCCCAGGACATGTGCTGGAGGTGTGCTTTGCACCGGGGATTGGAGCTGGACTCTAGGGTGCATGGCGACCTTGGTGGTCTCAGGGACTTTCTGATGGGGCATGTAAATGTCTCTCCTATGCTCCTGCCAACAGAGCTTGCCCCAGTGAAGACGCACAGGGCCATGAGGGGTCCTGAAGAGGCTTTTGTCGGCTGCTCAAGTTCAGGGAGAAAGTGTCTGGGAAATGAGGAAGGGGGTCGTGGGTCCCTGGAGTAGAGATGAAAAAAGCTACCTGGAATGCAAGGAGGTCATTTCCCCCAAATGCCTGGAAAATCCCGTTTTTGCAGGAAATGAACCAAATAAATGTGTCCTGTTGCTCAGGCGGGCCGCTGGGAAATCTGAGTGAGTGTGTCCGTTATTCACTGCCCACCGGCCTGTTCCAAGTGTACACAGTGTGCTTTACTGTTTGATCAGCTGTTGGAGGTTTGCGGCCAGGGTCTGGCTCTCCCCGGGGGAGCATTTTCAGCACAGGAGCGGAAACCAGACCTGGAAAGGCAGGGTCGGGAGTTATCTGTTGAGGTTTGCTGTTGCGGTGTGACTCTGAGTCAAGGTGTTTCCTTGTGGGGTCTGTAGGATTAAATGCCAGAGATCTTGAGAAAATGGAGAAGGGGGGGCGTGTTTTCACATCCACCTCCCCCATCCTCTGCCCTGGCACAGCCCACGTTGTTCTTCACCATGCTGATGCCCTTGATGTACTGGGGCATTGACTTCCTGCCCACCCCCCATTCTTTCCACTGCCCTCACTCCTCTGCTTCCAAATTTCAGTGGTTCCCTGTGTAGCTCTTACTGGGTGTGGCATTCAAGGCTCTTACAATCTGGCCCCAGCCCATTTGGTGGCCATCAGCCAGCCCTCCTGAGCCTCCTCTCTGTCACTTGCTTGTTTTCTTATGCTCCATGGTGTTGGTCTGTGCTTTCCCAGCCCTGGGCCAGTTTCTGCTGCACACCTGCCATGACGGCCCCAAGGCCCAGCTCCCAGGCTCCCTCCTCTGTGTGGTTTTCTGGACATCCGAGCGAGGCCCTCACTTCCTTTTCTGGCCCACCGCAGCCCTAACCTTGTGCATCTTCTGTACAACCCTTCTCATGCCATGCTGGGTAGCTGGGTTTAGTGCCAAGCTCCTATACTCAGTGCACAGGCCTGACAGCAGGGATGTTCAGTCCCTCCTAGGGTCTCAGTGTCCCCCGCCGGCCTGGCATTCAGTGGAGGTACCTTAGTCCTTTACTGACCTCCCGATTGTTCAGCTGGAGTGAGGCTTGATGTCTAGAGCAGCTCTGAGCATGGAGGTTTGAAACATTTTGCTCAAAATAGGCCTCTAAGCCTACAAGGCAGTGTACTTTTTAAGAAGGCATTTGAACTATTTTGCTGGTCTGCTCCTTATTACCCAGGGGTGGGGAAGAAAAGTAAGCAGCATGGGGCCAGATGTGAGCTGCGTGTTGGGGCGGGAGGAGAGCGGATACTCAGACCTCATTGGAGGGTTTGCGCAGTGTCGGAAGAAGGTTCTGGTTTCATAGAAGCTGGTCATGTGTGTGATCTGCTGCTTCTTCCAGGGCCGGTGTTCTCGCTGGGGTGAGTTTGCAGGTGGGCCGCTGTCACCCTGGTCTCTGAGGCAGACGGGAACTTACAGCATTTGACAGCTGGGAAGGGCTTGATGGTACGCAGTCCCCATGGGCTCCTTTGCAGAGGAGAAAGTTACATTCCAGGGAGCAGAATGAGTTATCCACCAGATTCCCGAACATGCTGTAAATCCGTGGCTGAGGCAGGGCAGGTGGCCCATCTTGCTGGTGGTCTGTACCGTGGCCTTTCCCCCCTCCACAGTCCTCAGCAGACTCAGCCCATCAGGCCTCCCAACCACCTGCTGCTCTGGCTGGGTGTCCCACTTCTGTGTAGTCACTGAGTCCTGGCCATTCCACCCTGCCAGTGATGCTGAGGCTGTTCCGCCTGTGCCCACGTCCCTCCCCCATGGGAGCCCCCTCACGTGCCAGAACTTCTGCTCGGCTGACTCCCTACGAAGTCTTAGCAATGCCCTTCATGTCCGCTGCTGTTCCTGCTGCCAGTCTCGTCCCTGCCCCTGTCCATCCTCCCTCTCTGGTCTTGTCCTTCCTCTGCCCACCTGTGTCCCCACGCACAAGCTCGTCAGTGTGCGGATGATGCTGGCTCTTCGTACAGGGGCCCCGCCTCCCTCTTGAACCCCTGTGTCAGCTTCTGCCTATTGCTCCCTCCTCGCTGGGCTTCCGGGGGTTCTCCAGGTCCTGGGGAACCTGCATGCTCTGTCCCACTCTGACCCTCTGCCTGGAGAGTCCCCTCTGCCATCCTGACTCCACGGCTGCCTCCTTGCTCTTTGCTCTCCTCTGCTCCCTCTGAGAAGCCTCCCCAGCCGGGGCCCTCCAGGGCTCCCAGAGCATGCTGGGGCTTTCAGGTTCCTGCATGGGCTTGAGACGGGAGACAGTCACTGAACATGTCCCTCTGCTTTCCAGCCTGGGGGGCTCCCAAGAGCAGAGCTGGATCTTGGTCATGTGTGTCTCTCTAGCACCGGGTAGCCTCCAAGCCCATGCTGGCATCTATTGAAGATATTTTTTTAGCAAAGGAGTATGGAATGCCTAAGTATTTTATGCTACTGATACTCCTCAAAAAGCCCTCTGTGACTCGATGCACGGCTGTTGCCGGAAGCCTGCGAAGTAGGAATTCATTTGGATGGTGACCCTCTGTGGTGACCCTTAGCAACACAGATCAGGGAGAAAGAGCTTAGTCAGGTTACTGCTTATAAAGCAGCAACTCTAGCCCAATTGTCTATTTCCCCTAGAGCCACCTCGCCAGACAACAGAAAAGGTGTGGATCCAAGGGAACTGTTAAAACTAAAAACACGGAAACTTTGTGCAGTGGCAGCATCGTAGCCAATGAGGGTTATCCAAGGGGTGATTATTGCTAATTGAAAACTAAAAATACAGAATATATACAGTCGTGAAAAATATGTATACCTTTAATGAAGCAATTCCATCCCCAAGGTACACACATTTTTCACTGTGATACATCTTCCTTCTTCCAGTTTTATTAATTAGAAGAGGAAGCAAAGGTGCATGGGCAGCAAAGTTCAGAGCAGTTCTGTTTGGTAGTGAAAATATTTAAATAACCTATGTATCTAACAATTGGGTCTTGGTTAATAATTTATGGGAAGTATGGAATACTGTTTAACTGTTAAAATGATGACGCTGGGGGTGCCTGGGTGGCTCAGTCCATTGGATGTCTGCCTCTTGATCTCAGCTCAGGTCTTGATCTCAGGGTTGGGAATTCAAGCCCTGCACTGGGCTCCATGCTCAGCATGGAGTCTGCTTAAAAAAAAAAAAAATTAGATCAATGACTACATTGATCTAATATTGTACATTATTGAGTGGAACGGGTTACACAACAGCATGCATAGTATGATTTCATTTAAATAACAAATTACACATATAACAAATATGCAAAGAAATCCATGCCTGTGTGCACGTTTGTGGGTGAGGGTGATTATTATTTTTCAGATGATGTTTTTACATGATCTGAATTTCTTGACAGTGGACACTACTGCTCTCCCTGTTTGTATAGTCAAGCCCTGGCTGTGTCTTTGGCGCTGTCTTCCTGAGGGCCTGTGTGAGTGTCTGGGGTATACATCTATAAGTGGGAATTTTGGATCCCAGAGCCACTCATACTTGATTTTCTTGAGTTTGTACCAGTTCGCCCTCCTGCTGGTAGTGCCTGAGGGTCCCCCCTCACAGATGGAGGATCCTTAGTACCACCTGACTTTCTCACTGTTTCAGGCAGATGGGTGTAATTTGGTTACTCTTTTTTTTTTTTGGCATTTTCCCAGTTTCTGCTGAGATGGAGCATCCCCCCATCCAATACTTACTAATCAAGTAGATCCCTCCGTCTGCAGAATCAATGATACCTTTTTCATGTATCTGAATCATTAAGGAACACTGTTTTGGGACGGGAGATAAATTTGGGAGGAGGGAAAGGCGGCTTGCGCGCCTGCGCCCTCCACGTGTGCATGCACATGTGTGCGCGTGCACGTGTTTGTGCGTGTGCATGTGCGCGGGCGTGCATGCGATTCTGGGCGCGTTTCTGCACAGCTAACAGTGGGGCTGTTCCCCCCCGGGTCTGTTACCTGGTATGTTTCTGAAAGCTGGAAGGGAATTGACAAGGACGCTGTGTCTAGGAAGCAGAAAACTGCAATTCCTCCAATTTTTTGATGTTTAGAACTATCTGATGGGTTGCATGGCATCAGAGACTCTGCGGTCTCACCTTGCTCTTCGAGATCTGGGAAGAGTCTGACCTCACTCTCCAGGGTTCTCTGAACAGGGTGGAGACCAGGCAGGGAACCCATCCCCTCCACCATGACACTCCTTCCCCCGTGGATTCTCCACTGCGGAGGCCACATTTCTCAGGTCTCTGCTGGCTGCTTTCCCAGCCACTTCTTATTTCAAAAGCTTTGTACAGTCCTCTTATGTGGAAGGAGGGTTGTGGTGCTTCCTGGGGCATGCGGAGAAAGATGAGCTCTAGGTGGTCTGACACTGCCCAGCGGTCACACTTGCATCCATGGCAGAGGTGCGCACCCCTGTGACTTGAGGACGTCGGGACCCCAACAGCTCAGTCACCTTCCTAAGCCAGCTCTTGGCAGAGGAACGAAGACTTTCCTGCTTACCCTGGATTCCCCAAATTTCCCATCGCCTGTGTGTTTACATTTATAATAAGAACAAATGTTATTTAAGAGAAAACATAGAAGCTTGATACTTTCGGGATTTGGAGAGACTTACCGTTTGACGTGGTTTTAGTTATTGCTCGTTAGTAGGAGAATATTATTGTAATAAACCAGAGCCTTAGGCAGAGCGAGGTTAGCAAGGGAAGTCCCTTTTTATGAGTTTGAGAGAGACTGGGGAGCTTGTTAGTGTCAGGTCATTTTTTCATGGTCTGACCAAGGTTTCAAATTGGGGGAAAAGGTATAGAAGTGAAACGTATTTATCCTAATTTTTAATTTTTTAGTGGATTTTCTGTTTTTTTTTTTTTTCTTTTTCGGTTTCATTGAGTTAAAGCAGGCATACAGCACTGTGCTTGTGGAGGGCAGACAGCTTCATGGTTAGACTTACATTTATTGTGAAATGCACGATAAGTTTAGCGAACTTGTCATCTCACCGACATACCCAACAGAAAAAGGGAAAAAAATTTTTTTTCTTTATGATGAGAACTTTTGGGATCTACTGGTTTAAGCAGCTCCTGGGTACACGGTCCAGCAGTGTTCGCTGTGGTGGTCATGTTTACAACGCACTCCCCATATGTATTTGTCTTACAAGGGCAAGTTTGTACCTTTTGGCCGCTCTCATATGGTCAGCCCCCCGCCAGCCTTTAATTTTATATATGACATTGAAGAAAGAGTGTTAAATAAATCTAAGACAGTAAAAATGCAGATTTTTTTTTAAACGAGGGTAGAGTTTATGTTTGATTCTGTTTTCCATGAAGTTAAAAAAACAGTCACAGCACATGGGAAATGTAAGTTCCCTCAAGTTGTTCTCCTCCAGGGAGGAATTTTGCTCCCTTGGGGTCATTTGGCAAGTGTCTGGATATGTAATTTTTTAAAAAAAGATTTTATTCTTATTAGAGAGAGAGGGAGAGTGAGAACAAGTGGGGATGGGGAGGGGCAGAGGGAGAGGGAGAAGCAGGCTCCCCGCTGAGCAAGGAGCCCCATGTGGGGCTCGGTCCCAGGACCCTGGGATCATGACCTGAGCCGAAGGCAGATGCCACCCAGGCACCCCTGGAGATATTTTTGATTGTCATGACTTGCGGAAAGGGATGCTGTTGGCATCCAGAATTTAGAACCCAAGGATGCTGCGGCCCACCCTACAGTACACCGGACAGCCTCGTAACAGAGAACAGTGAGCCCGAGATATCAGGAGTGCCCGTGCCTCCTGGGAGCCTGGGCTGCAAGGCTGTTGGTCGTCCGAAGTGAGCAGTTTACTGAGCCTTTCTGGGCCTTCAGTGTCCAGCACTAATTGCCATATATGCCACCTGTGGGGGTGTTTAGGATGACATGGAGTCAACCGAGCCCCTGGTTCCCCTTTAAACAGCTAAGTGTCTTATTGTATTTCAAAATATGGTTCTGAAAACAGAACTAATTTATACCCAACGTTTTGGCCTTGCTTCTGCCTGTAAATGAGCATATAGCCATATGGCCAAAATAATCAGGCAGGTGCGTCTGCCTCTGGGCTGCTCTCAAAGGTAATTGGTGACTTCTTAACCTGTGTGAGCCTCCCTGGACACGCAGGACACTGAGTGGAGGAGGTGCCTCATGGCTGCACTTATTAATGTGCCTGGGAGGACCCAGCACACCTGCCCCTGATTTCTTCTATCAGATTGGGAAGGGAGAAAAATGCCTCTTTAATTTAACCCTGAGCCCTCTGCCTTAGACGGCTTTACCTGTAAACTCTCATGCCTGTGAATGCCTTGGTTTCGGGGGCTTTACAAATGCAGATCCTTCTTGGCACACAAGGGGTGGGGGTCCCCAGTGTTAGTGTCTGCACAGCATGCTCCCAGACTTAAGCAGAGAAGGCTTCAGGGGTTGTGCTGGTATTTTAGTCTTATGGCTGATGCTTTGGTTCTAACTCTTTGCAGAGGGAATTTCTGGGACTGTGAATTTAGATGCATGTTGTCATGGTTTCACTTAAAAAAATGTGTGCTTAATCTAAGGGTGATCTGCCAGGAACCCAGACTTGGTATTTATTTTCCCAGGGGGCGCAGGAAGGGGGAAAATCCATGCTCACTGGCAAGTTCGGAGCAGAGGAGAGGCTGTGGCACGGAGAGCTCCCCTGACCTCCCTCCCTCTACCCCATTGTACAGATGAAGAAACTGAGGCCCAGGACGGGGTGGGGGGAGGGTTTGTTGAGGTCATCCAGTGAGTTTGTAGGAAAAGCAGAACTTAAGCACAGTTGTCTTTTTTTTTTAAAAAAGATTTTTATTTATTATTTGACAGAGAGACAGCGAGAGAGGAAGCATAAGCAGGGGGAGTGGGAGAGAGAGAAGCAGGCTCCCTGCCATCAGGGAGACCCACGTGAGGCTTGATCCCAGGACCCTGGAATCATGACCTGAGCCAAGGGCAGATGCTTAACGACTGAGCCACCCAGGCACCCCATGCGCAGGCATTCTCTTGCTCAGCTCGGTCCTTTCCGGGCCTCCAAGCGGGGGTGGGCTGGGTTTTGGTCTGTTCCAGCTGGGTCTCCCCAGCAGAGGTCAAGGACCCATGAGAAAACACGGTTGACAGGATCAAGCTTTCTTCCCAGTGTATTTTCTGAGACCCACTGTGAGCCTAGGGGGAACTGTGCTATGGGGAACACACCAGAGCCTGTTCAATCTGGGAGACGGGATAGTGCCCTTGGGTGACTCTACTGGGTAGAGAAGAAAGACTCCAATTCAGCTGGGGAATGATGGATCAAAAGTAAGACTTGCACACAAAAGCATAAATTGCAAAAGGATGGCCCGGGGGCTTTGGTGGGGGACAGAACAGTCTGGCAAGGAAAATGGGGAGAAGGAGGATTAGGGCTTGGTGTGGGGTGGGATGAAGAGGCCCTTCCAGGACCAAATGGCTGAGCAGGGTTTGCTGTGGGGAGGGTTGGAGCAAGGGATCACTTGGAAATCGTGATGATGATAACAGCAGCCACTGATGTTAATTAACCTCTAATGTGCACCATGCTCTGTACTAAACGTTTTCTATGTGTTTCCTCA
This sequence comes from Enhydra lutris kenyoni, assembly GCF_002288905.1. Classification (NCBI taxonomy): domain Eukaryota; kingdom Metazoa; phylum Chordata; class Mammalia; order Carnivora; family Mustelidae; genus Enhydra; species Enhydra lutris. The sequence goes on from NW_019154113.1 coordinate 11,942,704, forward strand.
TTCCTATGAGCAGTGTGCTGCCAGAGTCCCCACTTTACAGATGAGTAAATCAAGGCACGTGCAGCTGGGGAAAGGCCGGAGTCTGGCTTTGGAGCCAGCATTCCCCTCCCTTCCGTTGTCGCAGGTGGATTTTGGAAGACATGGTTCTAGCTGGAGGACATGGGGAATTGTGGTGGGTCAGAGGAGTGGAGGAGGGAATCACAGGGCTGCTTAGGACTGCCGGCCCCGCTAGGGGCTTAATACGTATTTGCTGAGTGAGTGCGTGAGTCATGATGTGGCTATCGTGGGGACTCAGGATGGTTGTGGAGACCTGTGGAAGGTGCTGGAAGGACTGGTAGGGATAGCTGGAGGCCTGAGTGGATGAAGAGGAGGAGGGAGAGGTGAGTGTTGGGGGCACTGAGGGGCCTGGAGAAGGGCGGCAGAGGGATGGGAGCGGTCATCCAGGAGAGAATGGGAGGAAGAAGGTGGTGTCCAGTGAAACTTGCTCACAGAAATTCCAGCCACACATCTGGACATCTGGGCTTGGGGTGGAGAGGTTGGGAGCCTCTGTGGGAAGTGACTGTCCCTGAGTTGGGGATGTTGGCAGTGAGGAGTGACATTCCCAGGCCTCCTCTACCATGTGGCGGGGACAGGTGGATGCCGAAAAGGCTATTCATGACATGTGTCCCAAGGCACGGTGACCTCAGAGGTTCCAAGCTGTAGTTGGGTCCGCTGGGTCCATCAGAAGTGTCCCTCTTGGTCATCTTGCCACTGCCCTTGAACCAAGGGAGCTGCCTCTGGAGGCCGCCTTCCTTGCCTTATGCCCCACTTGCCTCACCGGGCGTGTCCTAGGAAAATGAGGAGGACCCAGCCCTTGGCAAACACAGCTGGGGAGCTGGAGGAACGGGTCTTGGTGTATTTGCCGTTGCCATACTGCGCGCGACTCCTCCGACAGGTTAAAGCCGGGGTGTGCTTATGTTGTCTCGGAAGAGTGAAAGTCAGATCTGACCCTCAGGGATTTACAGAGGGGGAGAGAAACAAGTGTGGGGAGCAGATGCAGGCCAGAAGCTACAGCATGAACGGGAGCCCTAAGGCTTGTAACTGAGCTCCCTGGGGTTATACGTATTCAGATGAACTGTGAGCGCCCCCAGGGTACGGTGTGCCTCCCCCCCGCCCCCCGGTGTGTGCTGGATGCGGGCATTGGGCTCGGTCAGAAATGACGGCACTATCTTAACCCCACGGGGATAGTGCCCAAGAAGGGGGGGACGCAGCCAGGTTGTCTAAGTAGTGACCGGTACCCTCCATCAAATGAGCTGCTGGCGAGCGGGTGTGAGGAAGTGTACTGGTTGAACGTGTCCATCACTCCATCCGTCTGGGCTCCTGAGTTTTGGTTGGGTCGTTGGCTGTCCCTCAGGCTAAGCATCACATTCATGGCCACGGCCAGGAGATGGTTAGGGGTTTGCAAACTGGTCGTCCCTGGATGCGTGTTTTGTTTTGTGTTGCTCGGATGTGCACAGTGTTTTTAATAACGGAAAGGGTCGAGAACACTTAAAAATCGGAAGTCTCTGCACCAAAAATGTAGGTCTGCTTTTCTGGACGGATGGGACTACCTGGAGACCCAGGGCCCATGTTCTTGTGACAGGCACGGGCAGGCATCTGCCTCGGCTGGGGCGGAGAGCACCAGTCCTCGTGTCTCTGGCTGGGAGACAGAGCATTGGTCACCATCTGCCATCCTGTTTGTTCTTATGTTCCTGTCATCCCAGACCTGCTTCACTGGTTTCCACTGCCTGGGCCGGGGGCTTGGGGGCATTGGAGTTTCTGACCTGGTGCCTTGAGTCATGGTGCTTGACCGGGAGCTGGGTGCTGGGATGACAGAGGAGCCCCACATGGTGGGGAGGGTGTGGCACGAGGACAGGGGTGAGGTGTGGAGGGGCTTCCGGTGCTTCTGGAAGGCTCTCGCTGTGCTCAGGAGGGCTGGACGGGAGCTGCGTTGGAGCAGGGCCCCTGGAGACCTTGAAGCTTGTGCTGCACGGGAGGAAAAGCTGTGTCTCCAGGACCCCGTCGGGAGCAGTGCAAGGTCAGGTTCCTACGGCTGTTTTCCTCTTTCGGGGGCTTGTTTGAACTGCTGTAAAAGGAAGGTGTTGGGTGGAGCCTGCAGCGGGCCGAGGCAGTGCAGGAAGGAAGGCTGTCCTGGTGGGAGGCAGTGATGGCCTCGCTGCTCGAGCTCAGGCCTAAGTCCAAGTCGTTGCCCATTCTCCAGGGTCCGCCCCGTTGTCCCTGCCTCTCCCGTTCCTGCTCCCCTGCAGGGACACCGGGAGGTGGGTTTTGGGATTGAGTTCCTTCTTTCTCCAAGTTTACCTAGTTTTCTAGGGAAGGCTCACTTACGTCTTATGCTCTGAGAACGCAGCTGCCGCAGGTTCAAGGTCAGAGTGGGAAGGGCCTCTGACCCCAGCGCAGAAGCCCCAGCAGGCATTAAGGGTGTGGGGCGTCTCGGCCACCTGCTGACAGCTGCTTGATTTGGTCCCTCTTCCTTTTGTTCTCATTTGCTTTATGAATTTTTCTAAATGTCAAAGGTGACACGTCATCTTTGTGACAAGTAGTGTGGTTTGGGGCGCCTGGGTGGCTCAGTGAGTTAAGCCGCTGTCTTTGGCTCAGGTCAGGTCATGATCCCTGGGTCCTGGGGTCGAGTCCCACATCGGGCTCCTTGCTCAGCGGGGAGCCTCTCCCTCTGCCTGCTTGTGTGCGCGGGCTTGCTCTTTCTCTGACAAATAAATAAATACACAAAACAAAACAAAAAACCCCAAAAAACCAAAAAAAGCCAAGTAGTGTGGTTTTGGCAGCGTGCTGGTCCTTGAGCTATGGAACTACTTTATTTTTTTATTATTTTACTTTTTTACAAATAGACACATATTTTTCGTTTTTATTTATTTTTTAAAGACTATTTGACAGAGGCAGAGAGCAGGAGCGCACAAGCAGACGGAGTGGGAGACGCAGACTCCCCGCAGAGCAGGGAGCCGGATGCGGGGCTCAGTCCCAGGACCCCAGGATCATGACCTGAGCCGAAGGCAGAGGCTTCACTGATGAGCCTCCGAGGCTTCACTGATGAGCCGCCCAGGCGCCCCCTAAGGAACTACTTTAAAGGGATTAAAAATGAAGTCAGCTAGGCTGGGGGGAAAGTCCGGCTGCTGGATGTGGCTCCCAGAGTCACCGGATGCCTGTGGGGGCGACAGTGCTGGCTCTGGGCCGGGCAGAGGGACCCCTGGGCCAGCTCCAGGAAAGAGCCGGCCTGACACGCGCCTGCTGCATTTAAAAGTTATCTTAATTACTGACTTTGAATCTTACTTCCTTGTTTGTTCATTTTAAAAATAGGTTGTATATTCACTTGGTTCAGAATTCCTGAGGAGCCAAAGGGTATGTTGAGAATAATATTGCCTCTTGTCCCCCTGGCCACCGCACCTCCTTTTCTGGGTGCTGTCGTCTTCCTGTGACTCTGTGCAGAGATTTTAACAGTGTAGAAATGAACGTAACGTATGCACACACACATTTAAATATATACATAGCTTTCCCTATTTTTAATATCAACTTTGTAAGATAGAATTCCCACGTCATACAATTCACCCATTTAAAGTGTCTGATTCATGGTTTTTAGTGTTTGTGGAGTTGTGCACAATCCTTCATTCCATTTTATTTTATTTTATTATTTAGAAATTTTTTTAAAAAAGATTTTTACTTATTTGACAGAGGGAGAGAGCACACAAGCAGGGGGAGCAGCATGCAAAGGGAGAAGCAGGCTCCTCACTGAGCAAGGAACCCAACCCGGAACTCGAACCCTGGACCCCGGGATCCTGACCTGAGCTGAAGGCAGCTGCTTAACTGACTGAGCCACTCGGGCGCCCCCTCCCCAGTCAATTTTAGAAGGTTTTCATCACCTTAGAAAGAAACTCTAAGCCCATCAGCAGAACCCCATTTCCCTCCCAACCCCCAGGCTTGGGTATACACTCAGTTGGGATCCATTTCCCTTCATACTCCTCTTTTCCAGAATTTTCCTGGCTCTTCTTTTTACCCTTTAAAAAAATTTTCCTTCTCGGGGCGCCTGGGTGGCTCAGTGGGTTAAAGCCTCTGCCTTCGGCTCAGGTCATGATCCCAGAGTCTTGGGATCAAGCCCCGCATGGGGCTCTCTGCTCAGCAGGGAGCCTGTTTCCCCCTTTCTCTCTGCCTGCCTCTCTGCCTACTTGTGATCTCTGTCTGTCAAATAAATAAATAAAATCTTTAAAAAAATTTTTTTTCCTTCTCTGAGCTTTGGGATCAACTTGTCTAGATTCCCCCACAAAAAATCTGCCAGTATTTTATTGGATTTAATTAAACTGGTAGATTCATTTGGGAGCCTTGACATCAGTATGGAGGTTGAAGCTTTCTTGTCAGAAGCACGGCGTGCCTTCTTTTCGTTGACACAGTCTTCCGTTGGTTGCTTTTGGTGGGGGCAGGAGACAGCTGACCACCAAGAGCCCTCACAGTTGGACTTCTAGCTGCCTGAGAGTGCCCACTCTGAGGGTGTGGGGACACCGGGTGTCCCAGCTGAGTCTCCTGCTCTCTTGTTGGAGGTTCTGGAATGTGCTGGACCTAGATTTGCGGGACAGGTCACTCAGTGCTTCTGGCTTTCGTTTCTTTGACTCCATGATGCCTCGCTGGCTGGAGGCTCCAGTAAGACCATGGGTGTGATGCCTGGCACTGAGCGTGCCCATCGTGGTGGCTGCCATCACTGTCACCCCAGTGGAGCGATGATGCAAGAGGGCCACACGGGTTTGAGATGGTGCCCCATAGTGGGGGCAGTGCCCATGAATGGAGACCACAGGAGAAGAAACGGGGACACCTGACTTGGGTGTCCTGGGAAGGCTCATTGGGGAAATGGGAAAGCTGTGGCCCATGGGGTGGTTGGGGCAGGGAGGCACCCTGGGGATCCGTCACTGGCACCCCAACTGCACCAGGCAAGTGGTAGAAATGGATATGCCTAGAGGCACATAATGAAGGAATTGCAGAGCTGAGGTCCGAACCCCATGTCTGGATGTCTGGACGCCACCTCAGTTTGTGGATCTGAGTGCTGTACCCCCCAACCCTTAAGGGTTTGTTTGGTTGTGTTCCTCTTGGTGGGGGAGGGCTAGGGCAGAAGACACCCCCCCCCAACCCCCGCAAAGCTGGCCTGCTTAGCTCCAAAGCTCTGCTCCTGTCCCTTGTGTTTGCACCGGCGGAGCTCATTGGGAAACCTGCTTCTGACCAGCTGCTGAAAGGGCCTTTGAGTAAACAAATCCTCTGGCTTTAGGATTACATTTCAGAGTACAAGAATCTTGAACGTCTCCTCTGTCCTGTTAGAAATGTGTGTTTTGGCTCCCGTGGAAGGATCCTTTGTCTTTCAGAACTTCTCTGGTCTTGCCTGTTCCCGTGAAGCACAATGCAAACTTTTACTTAAAACCACCATTTGCCGTCCCTTCGTTGAGGCCACCTGCTTTAAAGGGACCTTGTTCCGGGAAGGAGAAACCATGTCAGGGGCCATGCTGGGCGCCAGGCTTCTTTCTTTCTTTCTTTTTTTTTTTTTTTTTAAAGATTTTATTTACTTGACAGAGAGAGAGAGAGATCACAAGTAGGCAGAGAGGCAGGCAGAGAGAGAGAGGGAGAAGCAGGCTCCCCGCTAAGCAGAGAGCCCGATGCGGGGCTCGATCTCAGGACCCTGAGATCACGACCTGAGCCGAAGGCAGAGGCTTAACCCACTGAGCCACCCAGGCACCCCTTCTTTCATTCCTGAATCTCCTTCTTTAGACGGAAGCTCTGGGCCCCACAGTTTTGGGGAGCTGCTTTCCTGCCCAGTCCCCTTCCCCACCCCGCCCCGCTTCCGACCCTGCGTATGTCTGGGTTATGAACTCAGGTCTGACTCTACACCTGTGCTCTAGAACCAAAGATTTGCCTTCTCAACTATGGAGAAGCTGCGTGTCCTCTGTGTAAATAGCTTAGTTGGCACCAGCAAGAGCTCAATTATTACGAACTAGTATTAATTTAAAAAGACAGGTTAGAGTGTCCACACGCAGAGAGGACAGAGCAGGACTGGGCGAGGTGATTTAGACTAGAGAGATGTCCATTTTCTGTTCTCTGGGGCAGGGTGGCCCTGTTCCCCAGCCCCAGGACCATTTGAGTGTGCAGGAAAGGCTCATGGGCTCTTCAGAGGTTTCCCCACTGCCGAGGTGTGTGCGGCTGCAGAAGGAGGGGTCGCCTTCTTCTCTGCTGAGGGCAGCGCGTTGTCCCATGTCAGGCAATGATCGCCCACCCACCTGCCCGCCTGGGAGGGCGCTCATCCGGGGAGGCTCTGCCGAGGAGTCTGAGTCTCTTTACCTTCTCTCAGGTCCCCGTTTCCCTCTTAACATGTCCGACAGTGGACAGTGACATGGCTCCTGTTAGTGAAGTTTTTGTGTCTCAGAGAGTCGATCATTTGAAATGTAATTTCTTCAGCTCATTAGGTCAAAACTGGCATTTAAAGCATGTATGAGGCCTTGCTAATGGCCTTTCACACTAGTCAGGGTTCTCTAGTGAAACAGGACCAAGAAGATAGAAAGGTAGATGGAGACACACGCGCACACACACACACACACACACACACACGGAATGTATGTCGATATATAACCCATGAATTATGTTATTACTACATTAATTAAATTAACCATTTGCATTAATACAATCGATAGATTAAAACATATTTTTTTGAGTAATTGGCTCACGAGATGATGGAGGCTGACAGGTTCCAGGATCTGCCGGGTGAATGTGCAGACTAGAGGCCCAAGAGCTTATGATGGTGTAAGTTCCCATCCCAAGGCTGGCAGGCCTGAGACCCAAGAATAGCTAATGTTTTGGTTTAAGTCTAAAGGTAGGGAAGAAACAAAAAACAACGTCCCAACTCAAAGGCAGTCGGGCAGGAGGAAGTCTCTTACTTGTGGGAGGATCAGTCTTTATTTTCTGGGCAGGACTTCAGCTGATTGGACAAGGCCCACCACACTGAGGAGGGCAGTCTGCTTTACTTAGTCCACCAATTTGAATGTTAGTCTCATCCAGAATTACCCTCACAGACACACCCAGAAATAATGTTGATGAAATGTCTAGACACCCTGTGGCCTAGTCAAGTTGACATATTATTACATACATACAATTAACCGTTATACCTCTGATGTAATCTTGGGGTATAAAATTCTTTTCTGAGATCATGTGGTTGGAATGGTTGGCATCAAAGCAAGTAGGCACGACATTCTAGGGGCTGGCGGTATCTCCCAGCTTCTCCCTTGGGTAACTGTTTAAGGGCCCTATTTTAAATTAAACAGGTTAATTTTCTCATGACAATAAACAATCAGGAAGAAGGAAGGTGATTTTATGGGTAATAATGATCCACTCCCATGAAGGAGAGCTAAAACCAGAGCCTCCAGAACCTTCTTCCAGGCCTATGCTCCAGGGCGAATGACTAACCTGGGTTTTAAGTTCCAAGGGCACGACGAGGTTTTCAAATCAGATTTTGCATTTTCTAGGCTTTGCGATACCTGAGAAACAGTTACCAACAGCCCTGTGACTCCTTAGCCTGAAACCATTTCGGGGTGTCTCTTTGGGCGTCCACATGGGGCTTCCTCAAGCCCTCAGGTCACGGGACGGTCCTTTTCTACCAGAGAACCCCGAGGAGCAGGTATTATGGATTACCGAAGGTGCTTTTTGCCAAAAATACAGATACACATGCAGATAAATGACACTTTTCATGCTTTTGGTAGAGCATAGTAGGTAAGACAACAACAATTTGCAGAGAAATTATGAGAAACCTGAAAGTGAGCCTCTCCTTTAATCATTGTACAAACTGACCAAAGAATTTCTGTGCGCTGGGGACCGACAGGTGGTATGTGTGTCTTGGACATGGTCCCCACCTGGGAGCAGCTTACTGTCTGCAGGAGCATGGGATCCTTCAGGGCCCCATTGATGATTTTTTTTGGGGGGATAGGAGGGGCTTGGTTTCTCATAGTGTCAGCTATACTCAAAAAGGAGGAGGGACAGCATAGACTACGAGGCATTTGGGAAACGTTCAAGATCATGGAGAAATAAATGCAAAGAGCATTGGTAGTCATGATAATGGTACTATTCCCAGCGGCGTCATAAACTTTCAGCCAGGCCCAGATGAATATTGTATCCTTCATGCAGTGTGACTAATGCTGGAGGCTGAAGGCCTTGTCTTAGCACTTTCCCTATGGCCCACAGTGACCCTTTACCATCCCGGAGGTAGACGCTTAGCGTTATAACTCACTGTCCTCATAAATCCTCATGGTGGAAACAGTATCGGCTTGTTTTTACAAGTCCTTGTCGTCTGAGAGAGGCTGTGGCACTTCTCTTTATTATTATCACTAACAGTAATTTCTGCTGAGAGCCTCCTGTGTGTAGGTTCCTTATATACACCGTCTCATTTAATCCTCTCTTGCCTGGGAGGGACAAATACGGTCCTTATCCTGTTGTATTTAGGAGGACGTGGAGGCTTTGGGATCGCTGGCTTGCCCGTGATCACACAGGTTGAGGGTGCCCGAGCCCCACCCCGATCCCACCTGGGTGGCCCATGGGTGCTGCTCTCAATGCCACCTGTGCTGGGAGCAGTGATGCGCGGATACAGCGGGGGCAGGTTGGGGGTCAGGGAGCAAGGGGGCGAGAGGACAGGTGTGTCATGCCCATGCAGACGCTGCACTGGATCCTGTCTTTCGTGAGTGTTTTGATCTTCTGCTCATCACAGGTGTTCTTTGCATTAGTTTTACCCTTTAAAAAAAATACTGCACTGGGGTCTTATTTATCTCGATGACTGGGCTTTGCAGTGCTCAGGGCAGGCACAATCCTCTCCTGTTTGTGGCTGAGGACCGGGAGGGCTAGCATTGTCAGGAATCCGTAGAGGTCCCATGGCCGAAAGGGACGGGGCGGGGATGTTCGCTGGGGCTTCTGGGAGCCGGGCGGGAGGTGGCAGCGTGACTTACCTGTGGGGGTCCTAGCGTTCTGCAATGTGCCTGTCTTCTTCCAGGTCGGGAAAGAGGTTGAAGAAGACCCGCAAGTATGACATCATCACTACTCCCGCCGAGCGCGTGGAGATGGCCCCGCTGAACGAGGAGGATGACGAGGACGAGGACTCCACAGTATTTGACATCAAATACAGGTATGGGCTGGGGACAGCAGCTCCCTCCAGGGCTCTCGGGGGTTGGGGTGGCAGGGCGGTTCACCTTGGAAAACAACGCTTGGATCCACCTTGGATCCAACTGCTTGGATCCCTTCCAAGAATGCACGGCCCCCAGAAAGCCAGCAGAGAGAGGACTCCGGAGCAGCGATTACTCCCACATTCCCCCGATGCAGACGCAGGAGAAGTGTGGTCTGCGTGAAGGGCTGAACATCAGACAGAAGGATTGTCCCGCACTGCCAGGGTGGGGGGCCGGGTCCGAGCAGCCGCAGATGCCACACGGGGTGCACATAAAAGGACACTTCTCTTTCAGCCTCACCAACACTCCTGGCTGAGAGCATGGGGTGGGGTGGGGGTTACTCCTTGGGTGGAATTTGCCGATGAGCTCCAGAGGCCAGGGTGTGACCTGAAGGCGGCCCCGTTGGAAAGTCAGAAGGCCTTTGTGACTTCAGGCTTTAGTCTGGTTTTTGGACCCTTTTGGAGGGTCCTTCGGATCACTGTAAGGCTGAGGGGAGCGTAGTTTAGAGATGAGGACTCAAAGCCTCAGAGAAGAGAAAGCTGTTTGCCCAAAGTTCCAGTTACTACCAACAAAAGGGAACCACAGGTCTGGGCTGGACCCCACCCTGAGCCCTCTCTGCCAGAGTTCTCCAGAGAAACAGAACCAAAAGAAAGATTTATTTTCAAGGTCTAAGTCTGACGGTCTAAGAACCAGGAGAGTCAGTGGTGTGCGTCCCGGTCCAGGTGTAGGAGAAGACCAGCGTCCCAGCTTGAAAGTCCGCGAGGAAAGTGAATTCCCTCCTACCCCACCCCCATCAGAGAGGGCAATCTGCTTCACTTGGCCTACTGCTAAAATTGTCACTCTCCCCCAGAAACGCCTTCCCAGACACACCCAGGACAGTGTTTGACCAAATATCTGGGCACGCTGTGACTCGGTCAAGGTGACACGTAAGCTTCTCCATCCTTGAGAAGGCAAGTCTCCCCCACCTCTCCTGACTAATTCTTTATCAGCACAGCCCTGGCCACTCCTGGCCCTTCTGTATAAATCAGTTGTCAGAATCAACAAAACCAAGTTTGGGGTTTTGACTCTGTGTATCAGCTTAAGGGGAATCAACCCCTTTATGAGAACACTTCCAATCTATGAATGTGGGTCGACTTTCCATTTATTTAGCTATTTAAAAAAATGTCTTTCAGTACTTTCAAAAATTTCTCCATAGATGTTCTATAAGTTTTGTTAGTTATATTCCCAGATATATTAGATATATCCCCCAATATGTATATATTATTATATATCTGCAAGTGTAAATTTATGTGTATATTTTTAACCTAAAAATACTGTTTTAGCATCATGTCTGAAAAAACGGCTGTGTGATCATGTTTATATACATACTACTATTAGAGTTTGTTAATGAATCACACCTCAATCTTATTAAGACCATGTAAACGTTAAAACGTGGATTGCTTATTGTAGATAGCTGAGCAAACCATTAGCTATAATTTTTTTTAAGATTTTATTTATTTATTTGTCAGAGAGAGAGAGGGAGAGAGAGTGGGCACAGGCAGACAGAATGTCAGGCAGAGGCAGAGGGAGAAGCAGGTTCCCCGACGAGCAAGGAGCCCGATGTGGGACTCGATCCCAGGACGCTGGGATCATGACCTGAGCCGAAGGCAGCTGCTTAACCAACTGAGCCACCCAGGCGTCCCCATTAGCTATAATTTGCATGTTAGGTAAGTAGCCCCCTTTTGAGTAGAATCAGAACAATTGGTGATATTCATCCGTACGACGGTGTAACACACACATGAGAAAGTTAGTGATTGTGCTGGTTTTATTGCTTAGCCATTTTATGTGTCTCACATCGAATGCACAGAAATAAAACATAATGTGAAGAAAACTATGTCCTCATTTTGAGTCACCATGAAAAGTGTCTGCTGCGTCCTACAGGCTGGGGAGTGTTATACCATGGGGAGCCCTTGAGAATCTTACGTGGGTCAATGTACTGTTTTGATTCCGAGACATAAAATCCCTTCCGTATTTAGTGACTGAACCCATAGACCTCACGAGACAGGAAAAGACCGTACCAGAGAAAGACAACAGTCAGCCTGTCTAGATGTCCTATCTTTAGACTCGTACTTTGGCGTGAGGTGGAGAAAGGGGCCCTTTCGGGGTACGCGGATACGAGTGTTATTGTGGTCCGAAGACCGCTGGGTTGCCATTGTGTCTGGTGTTGTTGGAAAGAAGGTACATATTGAAACCACCGTCAGATTAAGAAAATTCCACAGCTCGTCTTAGTTCTTCAGACACTGGAGCAGGCACCTTTCCTGGGCTGACAGTTTGTGCTGTATGGACGCTGGTACTCTGGTAGAAATTTTCAGATACGCTGTGTAAGGCAGCGGAAGCCGTCACACCATCATTCGGCCTCCAGTACTCATTTATTTCTTAACTGGAAGTTTGTACCTTTGGGCCGTCTTCACCCAAGCCCCCCACCCCCAACTCTCTGCCTCAGGTAGCTAGCTACCAATCTGACCCTTTTCTGTGAGGTTTTTTTTTTTTTTTTTTTTTTTTGAGATTCCACATATGAGTAAGGTCATGTGGTACTAGTCCTTCACTGTCCGGCTTATTTCACTTAGTGTTATGGCCTCAAGATCCATCCCTATTGTTGAAAATGGCAGGATTCCTTCTGTTTTATGCCCAATAATATTCCATTGTGTGTGTATACCACATTTTCTTGCTCTGTTCATCTGCCGATGGACACTCTGATGGTTGCCATGTCTTGGCCATGGTCGAGCCATAATGCTGTGGTGAAGGCAGGGAGGCAGTGATCTCTTCAACCTAGTGATTTTGTTTCTAGAAGCAAATGGTTTCGTTGAACCACCTGTCAGTGTTCCCCAGGTGAATGGGCGCTCTTCCTCCCGTCTTGCACAGCAGTAGCACGGAGCCCCTCAACACATGGTAATTTTTATTTTTATTTTTATTTGTTTGTTTATTTTAAAGATTTTGTTTATCCATTTGCGAGAGGGAGCATGAGCAGGGACAGAGGCAGAGGGAGAAGCAGATGCCCCACCGAGCAGGGAGCCCAACGCGGGGCTCCATCTCAGGACCCCGGGATCATGACCCGGGCAGAAGACAGATGCTTAACCGACTGAGCCACCCAGGGACCCCACATGGTAGTTTTTCATACAGGCATTACCTTAAGCCCTTCAGGCACGCTGATGTCTCCAGAGGTTTTAGCAGCAGTGCAGACAGCAATGGGCTCAACAGCTGAGAGCTGTTCGCGACCAGGAAGGGCGGGGGGTGGAGGGAGACGAACTTGGCGACATGTCCCTTTCCAGGGCTGAGGGATGGCAGGAGAGCTGCTCCCCGTGCAGAGAAGGCAGAGGGGTCTGGGGGCTCTGCCTCCCTTCCTTAAGCTTCCTTTGGGAGTGTTTCCAGTGTCTTCCATCGAGTATTTTAGAAAATCGAGTATTTAGCTCTTATTTTCAACGTACTTTTCTGGTGTCAGCCTTTCGGCTTCCCGCCACAGGCTTTCCTTACTGCCGGGTGCCCCCGGCCTCCCTGTCTGTTCAACTTCAAGTAGCTCCTGGCGGACTTTTCCGTTGTTTGTGGGTTGAAATGCTATCAGGATGCAAGTGAATTTGGAGTCGGGTCACGAGATGCAAGACTGCTCCAGTCCTCAGGCCCAAAGGCGAATGACTATTTAGGAAGACGGAACAACAGCTCTCTGGAGTACAAGTGTAATGTATGCTGTGGACAGTACAGCTAAGAGAAAGGAAAAATAAAATTGCCTGTAATCTCACTGCTTAATGGTAACCACTAGAGTGTGTATGAGTACATATCTGTGAATATTATTTTCTTTTCTTTTTGCATTTTTTTCTCAATAGAAGTAGGACTGTGTAACACATGCTGTTTTGGAATTGTTTTCCACCTGAACGACGCAGTACGAACAACTTTATAGGTCAATAAGTTTGAAAGAACGAGAGTTTTAAGACCCGTTTTATGTTTGGTTTAGTGTTTTTGGGAACTTCCTTGTCCGCACCTGACAATCCGTTCCCGGGCACTTGTCTTTCCTCTTTAGATGTCGCTCAGCTAAATATTGGGTTCCCTCTGGGGAACGATGATGTGGCTGAATTGGGACCCTGGGTTGCGTTTTGAGTGAACGCAGAGGAAAGCTGTATTCTGGGCGTCAGGGCAGTGAGGTGGTAACTCGCTAAGTTCATACTGTGGCGAGGGCATTTCTTTGATAACACTTTGTGACTTAGAGCCTGGACGCATCAGCCAGGCAGGAGATGGGGGGGGGGAAGGTGGGCAGGGCGAGGCATCTGTGCAGAGTCCCCTTTTTAGGGCTCTGATGCAGCTGGGGTGCTCTAATCCATGAGGTAAGACCTCTGTGCTTTAGGGCCCGATGTGGTGGGGGCTGGGGGGGGAGGGCAACAGAGTCCGTAGAAATGAATTTCTAGCTCTGTCCTTAAAAAGGCTAATTAGAGGAAAGCAATGATGGCTTCACAGATTACAGGGAACCGTGGGATTTTGGAATGATTCCGTATTTCACAAAGCTTTTTGAGTCCCGGGTGTTTGTGCTTTGAGCTGGGCTGGCCCAGTGTGCGGCTGTGGTTGGGTGTTTGGGTGTCTGTGCATACCCACTTTATTACGGGAGACTTCCGTGATCCCCTCTAGGCGTTTCCCCAACATGAGGCCCGTGTCCGTTCGTGGGCAGTACCGGGGGCAGTCACACCTGCAGCCTGAAGGTAGGCTGCTGGGAGCCCGGGAGCCACAGTATTCCTCCCCACCGTGTGTCCCGGCCCTGTCCCTCTGCCTCTCAGGTTCAGACGGGGTGTGGCCTGTGGGAATATACAGTCACACATTCTAGAAATGCCTGCCTCCCACCCTCTCCGGGGTAGAGCTTCCTGTGGGACTGTCATGAGAGAGGCCTGGCCTCTTGTCTTTGGAACAAGGGTGTTGGGTGGCTGTTTGCAGCAGGAGGTGAGAAAACAGATTGACTCGCTTGTCCTAGATGTGGCCCCAGGGCTCATAGTCCCCAGGGACACCCTGTGGCGGCTGCTGAGTGCACTGGGCACAGCCACTTCTGAAAGGCTGGGCTCAGAAGGCCCTTCTGCCTGTCCCGTGCTTCCTCGTCTTCTGGAACGAAGGTTCTAGAGTAAGAAACAAAGCTGTTGGGAGCACCAACCTGTGGACAGACATGGAGGCAATGGGCATTGTGAGCTTCTGAGGCCCGGAAGGAATCGTTGACCTGCAGGGCCCCGCTCCCCGGAGATGCTCGAGTAGCCCATGTGCCCCTGAAACAGCAGCAGGATCCTCCCCGGAGCCCTGGAGATGAAGCTCTGCCCGCCCTCCTCCTTACAGGGCGCCGAGCTTGTGTGTGTGAAATGGGCATGTCGTGAGACCTTTTTATTTCCCTGAGAAGTATCGGCCATGCGGGGTCCGTTCTTGGTAAGGTATCGTGCACCTTAAAACTCTCTGAGTTTCGTGTCCATGAGGGGAGAACTTACACAGACGGGAATTTGCGTGGGAATGAAAATTTACCACTGACTGAATGCAACTTACTCAGGTTCCCGCCTACACACACACACACACACACACACACACACACACACACACAGAGAGTTTATAGAGCTGCAGAAGAATCAGGCAAAAAGGAAAGAAAACCCAAAAAACAAAACCCAGCACAAATAATCATAGCAACGCTTTTGTAAAAGCTAGCCATGTCATCCCGTGCATCCTTTGTGTTCCGTGTCCTGGGATGAAGGCCACAGGAGTGCTGACAGGCGGTGGCGATCTTCACGTCGGTCTGTCTCACACGCATTCCCAGACAGGGCCTCGCTTCCTCCCTCCCTCCCTCGGCTTCTGTGTTCTTTATTCCTGGGGCCTGCGTGCCCTTTTCCCGAGGCATCCTTCACCACTGCGTGGAGAGGTCAGCTGCCAGGGCGCTGGACAGGTGCGGAGACAGGTGCTTCTGTGGCTTTGTGCTGACAGACAAAGCATGGGGCAGCGACAGGTTGGGACATGTCCCTCTCCTTCTCTGCGATGGTTATGACCCAGTGTCGCTGGATAGGACATTTGGAAATTTGAAAGGAATAAGCACGGAGCGTGGCACCTATATGTGTCTTCTCCTCTCAGGGAACTTCCAAGGGGGGAGACGGGGAAGGCTCAGCATGAAGACAGTTTCAAGTTTATCTCCATGACAACAGGAGTGTCATTAGCAGTTTGGCTATTCTGTGGGGGTGGGGAGAACGGGGCTCCAGAGTCCTTTCAGAAATCTCTGCCCATGCCCCGCTCCGTGGCCCGCTCCGTGGCCCGCTCTCACGGAGGGTGGAAGGCTGAGCCTGGCCCGCCTCCCGGAGCTCGTGCAGAGACGGGGAGACAGCCAGGAGCACGGACACTTACCAGGCAGCCTGAGAACCGCAGGGGAGGAAAGTGGGGTGCTGTGGACAGCCAGGAGGGGTGCCTTTCCTGGGCAGGAAGCTCTTCCCAAAGGAGGTGAAGCCCATGACTGGTTTGAAAGGAAGCGCCCCAAAGCCGGTGAAGGGGCAGGGAGGGGGGAGGGCGTTGTAGGGGGAGTTGATGGCTTGTGCGAGTTTGAGTGATTAGAGGGAGAACCAGGTGGCCTGTGGCTGTGAGCCTCTGCCCACCCCCCAGAGCCCTTCTGAGGAGAACCCCAAAGCTGCATGAGCTTGGGGAGGCAGCAAGAGGAAATGAGGAGACCTAGGGTCCGTGTCCGTGGTCCCCTGAAACTTCCTGAGTCATAGTGTCACCAGAGGGTCTGAAGCCACCCCGACTGCTCAGATTTGCTGTGGGGCTCCCCTCCTCTAGAGAGGCGGAAGGAGCTGGTGCCCCCCGGGGCGATTGCACGAGCCCAGATCGTGCGGAAGCTCTGTTTTCCCTGTTCTGGCACTGCCCTGCAGGTTTAGCTCTGCTCTGGAGGAACCGAGGAATTGTGCCGAGCATGGTGATTCATGGGGGTCCGCCGTGTCCGCCCTGTTCCACGCCACCCTTTGTGTGTATTTATTCTGTAGAAGCACAGGGGTGTGCACAGCTGCCCGGGGGGATGGGCGCCGTAGAGGTCGTGGCGGAGGACCCTGGGACATGTTCCTGTAGCATCGCCAAGTGGTGCTGCCACTAGATCAGCAATGTCGACATGCCCATTCTTGGTTTGGTCTTTGAGAGCTTTGAAAGCTCTCTGTCCCCAGGCCCCCTGCCCGCCGTCCTCAACATGGAGCCTGCAGTGGATGCAGCCGGACTGGTGGGGGTGGGAGGTGGGCAGGCCAGGTCTGAACACTTGAGGTCTGGCAGTCTGCATCTGTAGAGTGGGGGGCGTGCCCGGGCTCCGTGGATGTCAGTCGGTGGCGGTGAGCCCCCCACTCCCCAGCCCGGGAGAAGGGGCACATGGGAAAGCCACCCCACACAGGACACAGCTGGGGTGGTTGTCTTTCTCGTCCTCTAGTCTTTTGAGGAGGACACCCTAGCGGCCAATAGGAGGATGCCCCTATGTATTTGGGTTTTTTCCTTGAAAGGAGTTTGTATTTGGATGTCATTTCAAACTTAAATCGCGAAAACAAAAATAGTATACTCTTCCCCCAGATTTTCCTGGTTTAACATTTTGCCTCATTTGCCTGATGGCCCTGTGTTTGTGCCTACGGATTGTTTTTGTTTTTGTTTTCTGAACTCTTTGAGGGTAAGCTACATGTATCATGTCCCTTTCCAGCAAGTACTTTGGTGTATATTTCCTAAAAATAGAATGTTCGTGTCTTTTAGAAAGTAGTTGCCCGATAATCATGATATTTGTATTGGGGGATCATGTAACATTTTGAAAAGAAGTTCATTACTTTATAACTCTGTTAAGTCCCCACTGTTTTTGCATGTGTGATTTTGTGATGCCCGTGAGCAAAGATGAAGACAGGACAGCGATGGCTCTGACCTCGCGGATTTTCTCTCCTTTCCTGAGTCTCTTTGGATGATGTCTTGAATGGATTTAGTTTTCAAACTTTCTTGCGCTCACTGCACAAATGTTCCTTGTACCCCCCGTGTTGCCTGGTACCATGTGCTTGGTGCTGGGGGTTTAAAGATGAGTGAGCTCAGACAAGGGTTTTGCCTTCAAGGAGCTCCCAGCCTAAGCTAGAGCCAGACATGAATCAGATAATGACATAAACCAGGGATCTGCAAACTCTGGTCCGTGGGTCAAATCTGGCTGTCTGCCTGCTTTTGTATGGCCAAGAATGATTTTCACATTTTTAGTGGTTGCCCTGGTGTGGGAAGCAGGGATACAAGGCCAAAAGAAGCTGTGTACTAGGGAGTCTGCCTGGGGACCTGGGATCCTGAGATCCTGAGATCCTGAGATCCTGGGACCTGAAGGGAAAGGAGGAGTTACTTTCCAGACAGTATGTTTAAAGGTCCTGTGGTTGGCGAATGTGGCCTGCAGGATGCAGGCTGTTAGGGTCAGAATCAATGCAGGGTTCTGCCGAGGGCACTGACTGGTTCTCCCTTTTCTTTCAGGTAAAATCTGTTTGCAGCATGTTGGCATCCTGTGGAACAGTCAGCTGCGGCCTGGGGTGTGAAGCATCTGGAAACTGTCTCTTCTGAGGTGTTGAGACCAAAACAAACATTGTTGATGAAACTCTGGCACCGCTGCGTCTGTCCAGCGTCAGTTCAGATTGTCACCACAGGAGAGTCGCCTCTACCACCCTCTGGATGCCCCTTTAAAATGTCACCCTTTCCTCCTCAAGAGGGCTTTTGCCTTGCTCAGGGGCAGGTGTAGAAACATTTTGACTTAAAAAAAATTTTTTTTAAGGTAACTGTTGACAAAAGTAAAAAGTAAAGATCAGAAGTTAACAGGAACCCGAAAACACAAAAGCCTGAAGGCTATTCAGCTTATAATCTCTGACATTCTGCTCTCCTGGATCTACAACATTCTAGACGTCTGCCCTTTTGGTGGTCTTTTGGGCTTGGTCAGATTCTGGCCTGCTTTTGGCGATGGCTGTGTGAAAATTCAGAGTTGAAATGTTGAGAGCTAGGCAGCCCTAGCAGAAGTACAACTGGTGTTTCTGGCTCCTTTTCTTCCGTTTTTTTTTTTTTTTTTTTTTTTTTAAAGGGGCTCAGCGGAATCAGGCATACCTAATTTGCAAAGAATTTTGAGTATCGGGAAAAACCTGCCCATATGCGCGTATACAGGTGTGTGTGTGGGAGTGTGTGTGTGTGTGCGTGTGTGTGTGTGTGTGTGTGTGTGTGTGTGTGTGTGCATGTAGAATCATTTCTCCTTTTCTGGTGGTGGTTGGGGGGGAAGACACAGTACAAGGCAGCCTTTGGTTAGGAACGTCCTCTGTGTGTTTCTCTGCCCTGTTCTACACTGTCGCTCTTGGAAATGGAATTTTAAAAAATCACTGTGGTGATTCAGATGAACGGGGATCGGGTTGGCTCGAAAAGGCACGGCGTCCGGGATGGGTTTGGGGTCCGGGCCAGATGGAGTGGGAAGCCTGTGGGACCCAGCATGTTGCCTCAGTAGGGGCCCTCCCGAAAGTGTGGGTTGGGGGTTGTGCGGGGCGGGGGCGGGACGTTGGGGCGGGGGGTGGCTTGTTTCTGAGCTTGCGTGCCCAGATGTCTGCTGGCTTCCAGAAGCGGGGCTGACTTCTCGGGCTGGGGGTCGAGAGGATCTGCTACAACCAGGCAGCTTCTGCTAAACCTCTGTTGTCAGTGACCCTCAAGCCCTGGGGCTCTGTTCTTTCTGGAGACGAGTTTTGCTTTTCTTTCTTTTTTCTTTCTTTTTTAATCCCCTCTTTTCTGACTTTCTGCACCGTTTCTGCATTTGCCTGTGGATGCCTGCACCGTGGGCTTTGGATGAAAACTCCACAGCCTTTTCTGACTCGCCTGTTCTCAGATTGGTCCGTTTCCTAGAAGGGCAGTCAGTGGTGCAGGGCCTGCGGGGTCCCCGGGTCCCTGGGTGCCCAGGCCCTGCCTGTTGGGAAGACACGCTGGCCTCTGCAGGACAGCAGGGTGTTCCCCTGGGAGATGGCTCTGAGAGGGATGCAGTGCCGAGCTGGCCTGTATGAGCCCCTGTCCCTCTGCTCCCTCCCGGCTCACGGGTTGGGTCATTTTTCCTTCTGCCCTCCTCTGCCCTGATTGTCCGAGGGGCGGGCCTGCTTTACCTCTCCCCTCCACAGGGTGCTCATGGGCCAGAGCAGTGACTCAGTGGGACTGGCCGCCTAGGGGCTGGGTGCCCTCCGAAACTTGGAACAGGAATTCTGTGTGGAAAAGCCAGATGCTTCCTCCTTACACAGCAGCATCCGACGCACCTGCCATGTGCTTTCCTCTGGGCCTGGCAGACGTGGCCGCCACCAAGAGTGACCTTCCAAATCCCGGGGATTCAGCCCGCGGGCTCTTAAACCCTTTGGGCGTGACCCGTGTGTGCCTGGGTTGGGTTGTCCTGAGGAGGCACCAGCAAGGCACTGTTCCGTGGTCAGGGGTGCGGGCGCACAGCTGGGAGGAGTGCCGGCGTGGGGGCCCGGGGACGGGGCTTGGCCCTGGTGGTTCAGAGGACAGTTTAGGAATGTGGTGGGGCTGGCGGAGAGGGGGGCAAGGGATGGACATTTCCCTAGGCTTGCGTGGGTGCACCTGGCCGTTTCCTGGAGGCTGCCGCTCGGGCCAGGAAGTACTGAGCCTTCATCGTGCTTGGAGCATCTTGGGGTGTCTTCAGAGGAGAGAGAACCAATGGTGTCCTAAAGCTGCCTTCTTGTTGCCTCCTACCTCCCTGGCTTGGCTTCAGCTTGTGAGGAGCAGGAACGGGCGGAGTAAGGAGCTGGGTTGGCTCGCCAGCTGGGGAGGGAATTTGAGGAAGGAACGCTCGTTTGCTTCCATCCTAACGTGCTGTCCTTGGAAGTTATGGAGGAGGCATGCTCTGCCTTCCTCTTCCCAGAGCAGCAGCTCCGGCTCACTTCTCTCGCAGCTGGGATTGTCAGGGCTGGGGTGGTGGAGGGAGGAAGCCAGCCCCTGGGGAAGGTCCCATCAGCTAGGGTCTCCTGTGGGGCAGGGTCCTTCGGACACCCAGGGAGGAGCCCGCCTGGTGGGGGAGAGGAAGCATGTTCCGGAGTCAGCGGGGGCCCGCAGGGGTTGGCTCATACTGCACCTTGCTTTTTATTTGGGGGGATGCCTTTGGGGATCAACCTCCACCATGCCCCCCGCAACACAAGAGAAAACCTGTCTTTCCTGGTGTAGGACCAGGTAGGACCTAGGAGAGCTTGAAGGGGAAGGGCGATTCATAGCATCAAAGCCCTTCCCGCTGCTGCGGCCCACACAGCGCGGGGGTGGGGGACAGGCTCGTGTGTTGATGCAAAAGGGCTTTTTATAAGGAATTGGCCACTGTCCCTGAAAGTATTATCTTCCTTCTGTGCCCCCTTCAGTGGGAGTCCTGTGTTTGGATACCATCTAAGTGGAAGCAGAGGGAGATGACCCAGAGGAACAAGGTCGGAGAAATGGGATAGCAGTGGCCCAGGCATGCCGGCGAGATGGTGGCAACCACTCCAGCTGATTAGAGAGGCACCCCTTCCTGGAGAGGGAAGAGAAGGGAGGGGAGGAGAGGGGAGGGGTTGGTAGGGAATAGGAGGGAAGGAGAGAAGAGGGGAAGGGAGGGGTGGGGGAAGGTTTAGAGGGAAGAAGGGGAGGGAAGAGAACCCAGCACAGGAGGATGCTAGTACGGGGTGCGGTGTGAGGTCTCTGAGGACTCCGTGCTGCCTCCCTACAGGGTCCCCTGCAGCCCCCTGCCCCCTGCCCCCCGCTTCCCAGAGCAGAGTTTGCGGGACCCGGTGTTGCTTGCATTTTTCACCATTAGCGGTCTCCTGGGTCTTCTGAGGGTATTGGGGTTAGGTCTTGTCTTCGACAATTAAGTGGTTTCATCCTTTGAGGGTGAGGGGCGAGTGGGCTCCGGGGTGGGGGAGGGGTCTGCTGCAACTTGCCAGTGTAGAGAAAGGGTCTGCCCTAGCAAGTCTCCCGGATGGCCCCTGTGGAGACAGGTGGGCGCCAGGGCTGGCCTTGGTCCTGGCAGTGCTGGCGTCTTGAAACGTTCTCGTGGCTTGTATTTATGAATGGAACCCAGAACATGTGGACTTGAGTGCACACAGCACACAGCTTGTGGAAACGGTTTATTTTGCATTATTTATTTATTTATTTGAGGGGGTGGAGGGGCAGAGAGAGAGAGAGAATCTTAAGCCCAGTGCAGAGCCTGATGCAGGTCCTGATCTCATGACCCTGAGATCATGACCTGAGCCGAAAGCAAGAGTCGGACATTTAACCAACTGAGCCACACAGGCACACCTATTTGCATTGTTTTTGGGAACCAGACAGAACGTTAATGAGGTGGTCATGAGCCACACCCTGGATCGCTGCTTGACTCTTTGGTCCACCAAGCACCTGGGTGTGCGTCTGCTTCGAAAGTGCACTCAGGATGTGCTGAGGCCAGAGAGACTGTGTGTAGGGTTGGTTGGCTTATCAGTGAGCTCAGTTCTCCTGCGGATGGGTTTTCCAGGAGCTACGTTGGCATGATGGGAACGCAGGGAGCTCTAGCGTGTTGGCAAAGCAGGGGGCCCAGAGCCTAGGCTGGAACATCTGACCGTGAACCTGTGCTGCCCTGGGAGGTGCAGGCAGGGAGGAGTGTGGGGACTTTGCCTCCGCGTCTGTGGGAAAACCAGCTGGGGTGCCAAGCCCTGCAGGAAGGAGAATCTGGGGGCAGCCAGACCCTCGTGGGATTCCTGGCCCAGCTGCCGACAGCTGTGTGAGTCTGGCCTCACTCCTCCTGTGGCCGGATGGGAGTAAGCAGACATCTTCGATTATCGGGATCCTTAAAAGGGATAATCCAGCAAAGCACACGCTGCATGGGCCTGGCACAGAGGCACTTGGGAAATTGTCACCACTGCACCATGACTGGGGAGGCTTCAGTCCCTCCTGTGGGCTGACAGTGTGTTCGGCCCCTTGGGAGAGCCCCTTGGGAGAGCCCTTTCTGTGGGCGGCAGTCCTGGAGCCACCTCGGGGTTCTGCTGTCATTTCCACGGGCCCTGGGCTGTCCCCATCCAGAACTGCACCTCCTCCCTGACTTCCCGTAGGAAGACTGTGGGCCCAGCCCTTTCACAGCTGCGAGTCCCACCAACTACGTGGGGAGGCTGGTGAAGGTCTTCTTGCTCTCCCTGGAGGCATGGGACCGGGATGGTTTTGTCTCTGTGCAGGGTCAGCTGGTTGAAAGGGACAGGTCTTGGGCCTCGAGTCTCCTGCCCTCTCCAGCACTTCCCCCTGAAGAAAGGAGGCAGGGGGCGTCTCTTCGGGGACCATAGCAGCTTACTAGAGGGATGGCATAAGACATCTGAGCTCTGGGTCAAGGTCAGTGAAGGTCATGTGTCCCGCCTGGCACCCCACCTGCTAGGGGGCCCCATTCTGACTGTGGCCTCCTCAAGGGACCTGTGCCCTTCCCTCTCCAGATCTCACACTAGAATTCTCTGCCTCAATGTCCCTGGCTTCCGGGACATCCTGCCAAGGGCCACTTGCATGCCCACACCATGGCCAAAGAGTGGCCAGGGGTACCTGGGATGGGGGTATGGGGGCTGGGGTGTCCACAGGCAGGTGTGGGGCCCCTCGCAGTGCAGACCAGGTGGGGGCAACAGGAGCAGGGGGACAGGCTGCCGGCAGGGGCCTTGGCTGGAATCCTGACCTGGGCTCAGCTCAAGCCTCAGTCGAGGAATTTTGGCTGTGCTTTGGGGGAAAATAGTGCGTTTGGCTCCCATTCTCCATCTGATCTCCTCAGAACCACTCCAGGGAGCTTCTGTTACCATTTCTGCTCTACAAGCTATGAAAACAGGCTACGGTAATGGACTTGCCCAGGTCCGAAGCCCTGGGTGCTGTGCCCAGTGCTGCATCTCTGCCCGGTGCTGGGTCTCAGTCCGAGCTCAGGAAGCCGGGTCCTGCCCGGCGCACCCCCCCTGCCCCCCCTCCCCCACAGCCTGGAGGCCCTGCTGGGAGCTACATGGTGTCAGAGGCACAGAGAGGGTGCTCTCCGGTGGCTGCTCTCCTTCCCAGGGCAAGGCGTCTGGGCAACAGGTGCGTGGGAGAGTGGGGTCCACAGATGTAGCCCCTGGGCAGACAAGGAGGAGGGAGGGCGGGGTGGGGGCAGGAGGCTGCAGAAGGGCCTTTCTTTACCTTTCTTTATCCAGCTCCTCTTCTGGGATGACAAGATTTATTTCCTAAAAGCAGGAGGAGTCTAGCATTGGGGAAGCCAAGTCAGGTTGGAAAGAAGCTCAGACCTGTGTAGGGTGTGTTTCTCCTTTATGTCTCCTTCCCATCCTCGCTTGGGTCTTCCAGAAGGGCTAACCTCAGGGTGAACCGGGCCCGCTGTCCCAAGGGATCCCACACCCCCAGAAGGGCTAACCTCAGGGTGAACCGGGCCCGCTGTCCCAAGGGATCCCACACCCTCAGCATTCCTGCCTCTTCCTTAGATGGGAGGGTCCTGCCCAGATTGGCTGGGCACTACTCAGTTCCATGTCTTTTATGAGCATTTGGGAACTTGTGGGATCCTGTGTCCCAGTACTGCCTCTGGAAGATATGACCACCACTGAGACATCACCTAGTTCAGTCTCTTCTAGATTCACCTAAAACAGGCCTTGGAAGTTATGAGAAAACATTTCAGACTGATCTAAATAGAATTTTGGATAAAAAGCGGATTATAAAAGGGATTTTTTTTAATTGGTGAAATTTTGGAAGACCAATAACTATAAAGAAGATAAAATAAGTTACCCAGAGAATAATAACCCTCAACATTTTGGTATGTTTCCTTCTGAACTCACCCCTCCCTCCCCTTTCCCCTTTCCTCCCTTTCTCTTTCCCTTTCCTCTTCCCTTCCCCATTCCCTTCCTCTCTTCCTCCCTCCTTCCTTCCTTCCTTCCCTCCATCACTTATCCATTCATTATTTGCAGACACTTACTGAATGCCCACTTAGGCCAGGCCCTGTGTTAGTTGAGAGCTTCGAGAAAGACCGGACAGGGGTGACAAGAGGAGAAAGGGCCGTGACAAGGCACTGTGGGTTAGGGTGGGGGTTCAGAAGCCCTGACCAGGGAGGGACCAGCCCTGCTTGGATGACGAGTGATTTCTGGCTTTCTGTGGGGGTGACTTTCACAGTCTTCTCTACAAAAGTGGGTCACAGTGCTGATTTTTTCACTTAATACTATGAGCATTTCCAGTGTTACTATTATGAGCATTTCTGACATCCATAAATATTTAAAGCAATTCTTTGAATGAGGGGCTTAGAATTGTGTTTTGTAGGATTGCCACCGAGTGACCCGGTCTCTAACCTATATTGGCAGAAGCTACGGAAGCCAGGCGCCCCGTGGCCAAGGGCAAGGAGTGAGGTTTCGGGGTGTGACGTGGCTGCCGAGGAGAGCTCAGATAACAGTTTCCATTCCTCCCCTCTGCCCTCCCCTTTGTGCCCCTTTCATTGTTTCAGTGTGGCGCCTAGAGGAGGGCGAAGCCTGTGTGAGTGCAGAGCTGGGCCCACCACCGTCCATCACTACCTCCGCATGACCAGTGCTGGGCCGTGCGCTGTCCTGACCCTCTGCTGTCCTTCCCCTGGCACGGAGCTGCTTAGTGACCCCCTGTGCAACACGGACCTGAGCCCGTAAAGGGCCGCAGCTGCCCAGGGAGGGCTCAGTGGGCAGAATGAGCTCCTGGAGCTCCACACCCCTCTGCCCCATCCCCAGAGGGATGACCCTGCTGAGAGCCCCGAGTGCTTCTGATGTGCAGACGGGGTTCAGAACCGCCGAGCCCTCTGCTTGGCCCGGAAACAGCCATCACGTGGGGTTTGGACTCAGTCTTACTGGTTCTCCTGTTGTCCCCACACCATGGACTTGAGATGCCCCCTCTGTGATATGCTGAGCTCTGCAGCCAAGTTTCCTGTTTAAAGCTCTTGCATCTCGGCTCTGCGTCCGTGGGACTAGGTTCCTAGAGCCTGGAAAGGTGTAACCCGAAGTCTGTACCAGAGGCTTGAGCACTGCCCCGCAGGACGACACTGGGGATTGGTCACGTGGGCATTCAGGCCGGAGGGACTCTGGGGGGGGGGTTACTGTGT
Source organism: Enhydra lutris kenyoni (assembly GCF_002288905.1). Taxonomy (NCBI): domain Eukaryota; kingdom Metazoa; phylum Chordata; class Mammalia; order Carnivora; family Mustelidae; genus Enhydra; species Enhydra lutris. The sequence continues at coordinate 11,968,000 of NW_019154113.1, forward strand.
CCAGTGTCCTTGTGCTACACTTCAGGAAATGGGGGCTCACAGAATTTATGGGAATTCCAACTGTTTCCTCCACAGGAGGGTAAGCTCCCTGTGGGCCCCGATCACCTGCACGCAGAGCCCAAAGCAAGACTCAGCAGGTGGCCGCTGGCCTCCTCTTTCTCCAGGTCTTCCCTGTACACCTGTGTCTCATGGTTTTCCTGCCCCGTCCAGGGGACGGTGCTGGCAGGGGGGCGGCCAGGTGGGCACAGTCCAGACCGGGAAGGGTGGGGTGACGGTGCTAGCGGCAGAGAGTGGATTTGGACCCATCTATAAAAAACCCCAGATTCACAACGTGGAGCTCCAAAAGGAAAGTACCAGAAGGTGTTTCCTAAAGCAGCTCAGCGACCAAGGGACCCGGGAGTCTGAAAGCCTGGAACTTCACCCCGAGGGGGGCCAGGAAGCTCCGTGGAGAGCAGTGCCCCCGCCTCACGGGCTGCGGCAATGCCGGCGGGGCAGCTGCTGGGGCTTGGCAGCCCGTTTCCCTGTCTGGAGGCCCCGCCAGCACAGGAGACGGTGCCGGGCTGGGGTGTTCTGTGTGGGGTGTTGGAGCCCCTGGAGCCGGGAGGTGATAGCCGGGCCCTGGACTGACAACAGCCAGCCTCGCAGGCTGCACAGGAGGCCCACTTGGAGACCACAGTGGGGTCCGCTGAGGCCAAGGCCACATGGCATTGAAGATGCAGGAGCCCAGGTCGGCTCGGCAGGTCTGGGGCCCAAGACTCTGCATTTCCAACAAGCTCCCCTGAGAAGCCAGTGATGCTGGTGCAGGGAGACAGGTTCTGAGGAGCCACGGTGTCAGTTGCTTTCTTCCTGTACTCCGCCTCATGGTCACTCCAAGGTCACCCCTTTCTAAGGTCACCAAGGTCACCCCTGACCCGCCGCCCCCAACAGTCCCCAGATACCATGAAGCCTGATGTATTAGAATCACACGAGGTCCTGGCCAGAGGGTCCCACGTGCCAACCCCACAGACCATCCCCGAGACCCCAGGCCAGAAGGCCAGGAGTGGGCTGTCCCCAGTGCCCTGGAGGAGAGCAGTGAGCAGGGACTGAGTGGGGTGACAGTTTCCTTCCCGTGCCCAGGAGGGCCACCTTGTCTGGAGGAACAGATTTTCTGGGATGGCCGATGAAAAGAAAAGAAAAGGCTTAAAAAAAAAAAAAATACTTGTTTCCTTTTTTTCTCAGCAACCCATGAGTGGAAAAAACCTCTCCCATTCAGGAGCCTGCAGCCCCTGGGGGCCACTGGACACGGCAGTCGGGATTGTCAAAGAGGCGTCTCAGCACGGGCCTAGTACCTTCTGAGCATGACGCGGGTGGGTCTCGGGCAAAGTGGGCCACAGCTGGGACCTGCAGTCGTCGCCCTGGCAAGGACAGATCACCTTTTCAAAAAAGGTGTGAGAGTTCACTTTGCAGGGAGAGAGGCGGGATGCGGTGTCCCTTCCCACCATCCAGGGAAGTGGTGAGCACAGAGAGGAAGAATAGAGCAAAGTATCTGGACGCTGGCTGAGCAGTGGCACCGAGTGGCACAAGGAAGACATAGATGCAGAGGAGAGAAAGAGAAGGGGCCCCGGAAACTTCAGCCGCAATCCATAAAAAGCTACGACCTCAAACTTTGCAAGTAGAGGTAAAGGATCATGAAACTGGCACCAGAGGGTGGTAACCTTGTAGTTGGGGAGATTTTCAACATTTTCAGCTTGGCAGGGAATTTCAGACATCTGCACCCTAACCCCCGCCCCTCCGGCCCCCCGCCAGGTGGGGATACATGCAGGGATACATGCAGGGCTTCCCTTGCTCGTGAGCAAAAGAGAAAAGGCAAATGGGCAGCTGGGGAGTGAGTGGGGTTGGGAGGACAGCAGGGTGCTGGGCCCCTAGCCTGATCCCCAGCAGAAGGGAGCGACTGGATGGGCCAGGGGAGGCTGCCTCGCTCACCCGTTAGTGCTGTAGGCTGGGGTGTGTGCGTGGCGCCCAGTGGGCATTTTGGGGTTCCGTGCATCTCCATCCAGTGAGACGTGGATGCCTTTCCTGGGGCAAGGCCAGACGGCACGAAGCCTCTGTGCACTTGAGAAGACAGAGGACGAGAATGAGAGGGGTTCGCATTTGAGAAAAGCAGTGTGTGTCAAGAAGGTCTCCCTACCTCCCACCCTCCCGGCTGGCTCACCCAGCATATGTCCCTCCTGGCGCTCCCCGAGCCCCACTTGCCTCTCCCCAGGGTCCCCTGAGCTTCCAGACCTCTCCCAGGCGTCAAGGTCAAGGTTGTCCACACCATCTTTGATTCAATGTCTGCTCTCCTCCCCCATCTCCCCTCCCTGCCTCCAACCAGCTGCTCACTGTGGGTTCTTGTCACTTCCTTGCCTCCCCTGCCCGTTGTCAGCCTTGTTCCCCAACCCCCTCCCCTCCAGACCCTCCTTCTCCCAGTCTGAGCTCCTGCAGAGTCTCCTAACTGCTCTTTGGGCTGCAGTGCCCCCTGGCTCTGCCTCCAGGCTCTCTCCAACACCGCCCTTGGGGGTGGTCTCAAGCACTCTCTGACCCAGGTGCTTTTGTGGTCAATAAACCTTCACTGGCTCCCCATTGCCAACAGATTAAAAGTCCAAACTCTTTAACTTAGCTTAGGAGGCGATCCGAGGCCTGCTCTGCCTTCTACCATCCACCCCCCCCAAGCCTCCAAGTCTTCACACAGCCCTTGTCCTCAACAGTTCCTGGACACCCACGTACCCCCTTCTGGTCAAGGTCCAGTGCCAGCCCCACTTTTATGTGATGCTGTGGCCCACCGACGCGTGGCCCTATCTCCTGAGAGCTTTGTTCTCTGAGGTGGCCAGGCCCCGGTGAGATTTGAGATCTAGGGAGCTCAGACATAGCGCTACCGCTGTGGGCTTGCTTTGGTGGCCCCGGGGGGCTTGTGACCGTGGGGTCATCTTTGCCTCCTGCTTTCTGACTTCTGTACATCTGCGCTCTCTTTACCAGATCATCCTGGGTGTCAGGTGCTGTCAAAACTCAATCGCATAAAAGACTTGGGGACACTGTTTCGATGCTGTGGAGGACCTGAAGATGTTCCCGAGGGGCCGGACTTTGTGTACCGCAAACACATGCACACACTTTTACAAGGGTGCCTTGGACATTCCTGCCCATGAGCATTCTTTCTGCCTCCCTGCCACTGGGAAGCCGTGGGCTCACCCTCTTCCCTGTGCTCGCTAGCTCTGGGGACCTCCCCTACGGCCACAAGCACTGATCAAGCCCTCCTCCATCCCCACCCCCTGCAAATAGCCTGCCTTCTCTAGGAGGGGACCTTGTCGAGGCACGGGCAACATCATCAGAACAGCGGCTGGCCCCACCTTCCCTGGCTTCCCTGGCTTCCCCTCGGACCCCGGATGGTCAGTTCTCCTTGTGCGCAGTCCAGGGTCTGGCACGTGGACAGCGAGGCCGTGGCCGTTTTTGATAGTGACAATTACGGTAGTATGAGAACACTGCTGGTAAATGGATTTGGGAGTGTTTTTGACACGGAAATGAGCCGACCAGCACTTTAAGAGTTCTGTAAAAGCCCTGGTGAACCAGGCACCTGGGACGTCTCTTACAAAAGGAGGAGACAAAAGAAGAGGAGAAGGAAGGGCGGTAAGGAGAAGGACCCCCAGTGTTCCTGAAGGAGGGAGAGGTCCATCGCTGGAGCAAAGGCAGCGTAGCTCGCTGCCCGGAGTCTCTGGGCTTCATAGGAAATGCTGTGATTTCATTCATTTACTCGGAAAAAAAAAAAAAAGCCGCTGAGCCCTACTCTGTGCCAGGCACTGTTCTAGGAACTGGGAACACCCTCAGGGACAAAACAGAGTTGGCTCAGGTGTCCTTGGGATTTGGACTAAGCGAAAGACAGGCATCAAGTGAATAAGAGTCCCTCGTGGTGGTGAGAGCTCTAAGGGATGAAGGCAGTGGTCAGCCCGGAATGGGATCAGCAGGGACGGGACCAGGGAGGAGACCCAGGAGGCAGGCTCAGGAGAAATGGCCCAGAGGTGACGTGTCCTGAGCCCATCAGAGGGATAACTTTCTTATCAAAGAGCCTGGAGCCCATTTCTGGGAGTCAGACACCCTCCCCAGGCAGGGACCCCGGATTCCTAAGCTATCCTTAGGACTCCTTGCAAAGACAACTATCGGAGAAGACAGTCATGGGGTTTTGTGGTTTTCATTTTTTAGGTTTTTAAATTCCTCTCATCGAGAAGAGGCCTCCAGCGTGCACACAGCTGATTCACAGAGAACCTGCATCTGGGTCCAGCTTCATCCCAGAAAAGGGCACACTGAGGGCTCATTGTAGGGGGAGGGGAGGGGTCAGGTTTGTTTCCGCCCTGTGCGACAGGCGCTCCAGGGTCCTGGTGAGGTGACCTCCATGTCCTTTTAGGGAGCTGGCCTGCTGGAGCGACTGGTGACGGGGGGACTTCCGGGATAGCTTTCTTTATAGGAACAGTTTGAGGCCTGGGATGATGTTATTTTCTTCCAGAGAAAACTTTCCTCTGCCGCTGCCTAACACCCGCTGGCGGGACCGAGCGGGGCCCACCGTCACGCCGGCTTGTGGGCTGATGTCGCCCAGTCAGCCAGGGGACGGGGAGCCATGCTGCTAGGCCACGGAGGTCTGGCTCAGCTCTGGGTTTCCTTTGCTCTGCAGGTGTAGCTCTTTGGGATCGGGGAAAGGGGGGGGGGGGTGGGGGGGGGGGGGGGGGGCGCTCATCCAGGCCCCAGGCTGCGCTGCGTGGTGGGTGCCAGGCTGCGACTTTTGTCCCTGACCCTATTGGAAGCCCCGCTCCGCTCCGTTTCTAAGCATCACCCTCAAGGCAAAAGCAGCTTCGAGAGCTGGGTTTACTGTTGGGGGTTCTCTTCTCTGTGGCTCTGCTCAATCATTCACTATTTTGTCATCTCTTTGATGCCTTTAAAAAGAGTCTTCTTTTTATAATATCTGCTCTTTTTGTTTTGTTTTTTAATAATTGTTTTCTGGGGATAGTTTCAGGGGCCAAGGGGGCCATTTCCAGAAACTGAGGTCTTAGTTACTTCTCTAGGTTTCTCCTGGCCATGGGCTTCTTCCCTTCAGTTCCAGAGATGGCCCCTCCACCCCCTGCTGGGGAAGATGGGAGCCCCGCAGAGCTTGGGGAGGGATGGGGAAGGGCAGAGGAGGGCTGGTTGGGCCCTGGGGCGGGGGCCCAACCTGGGGCATCTGGGCCTTCAGAGTAGGGAGAGCTCAGAGCAACAGCCTCGAGTCCAAACCCCCCAGGAGGGCTTGGAGGGTCTGGTATCTGAGCCACCCAAGAGAGCCCCCAGAACCGGCCTCCTCGCTCCCCAGCTGGCAAGTCCGTATTTCTCCAAGGGGGTTTGGGGACAGAGACAGCCCACGCGGAGAGAGGAGGAGTCAGGAGTGCTGGAGGCGCCTGTGGACCTTAGAGGTTCAGGGAGGAGGGATCAAATATAAAGATATAAAGAGATATAAAGATATAAAGATATGCAGATATCTTATTTCTAGGGAACTGAACGTAGGCATTGGTATAGAAAAAGAGGCCCAAGTGGACATCAAATTACATTTACATTTCTTCAAATTCACCTCTCAATTCTTTTCTCATGTACTTATGTATTTTTCATATACAAAAGGATATATACGTGTGCTGTGCCTTCTGACTGTGGCCTCTGCCGTATTTTGTGGGTGCCTGTACCAGTGACCCCTCCCCCCAAATTTGGCATGGGACGTGTCGTATGTAGACTTCTCTTTTCCTAAATATCTAATAAGGAAGAAGAGAGTCCGTCGGCTGGGGATGCTGAGGCCAGAGGGTCTCGCCCACAGCTGGGGGCCTGGGAGGCTGGGGGTGAACCCAGGGAGCCATGGGGACAAAAGCCGAGTACGGAATTTTTTTTTTTTTTTTTTTCCTGTTTGGAAGGAAATAAATGCTCTCCAAGCTGCTAGGTAAGTCATCTCTGCAAACCCCTACACCTCCTGCAAACTGAGAAAATCCTTTGCAGGCACGGCCGCGTTACATCTAGAGGTCCCTGCCATCCCATGGGCATGGGTGGGTTTTCTGAGGACCATACTCTGATTTATCCCTTCTCTCCTGGACCTTCGTGTAGCTTCAAACTTCTCATCATTATAATTAATGCTGTGGGAAACATCCTTCGGCAGGTGTGTCACGACTGCCTTCGCTCATCACTCCTAACCAAAGTTTCCTAGAAGTGGGATGACAGAGGGCAAAGATTCTTGGTACATATCATCATGGCTTTTGCTTTTTCTAGAGAGTTCCTACCACTTTGCATCCAAGAAGCCACATACGATGATATGATTCCTGCCCAAGTGCTCCCCCATTAGTGTGCCTTGTCGCGATTCCGCACTTAGCAGCCCTAAGATAAATTCTAGACGTGTCCTGGAGACAGCCCAGGAGGGGAGGAGAAGTCCGAGGTGATGGAGGGGCCTGCAGACTCAGAGGATCAGAGAGGAGGGGGCAGATACTAGGGAGGTGTGCTTGCAGGACGTGCTCATGTCCCCTGGGACAGAAGCCTTTCTCTCTTTTTTTCTAATGATTACCCTTGGCCTTGGAGTTTATCAGGTTTGGGTACCCAGGAAGCCAGGCGTCTGAGCTTGCAGAGTCCTCCATCCTCCTCTCACCTTCCCGGGGCCTCTAGGGGGAAGCGTGCCCTTTGGTGGTGAGCCGGCTGGTCTTTTTGGTATCCACCTTGGGCAGCTTAACTGGCATGGACGCTCTTCGACATCATAATTCCACACGTCTACTTTCAGTTGGTAAGGGACCCATCTTGATCGATTCATTCATTCATTCATTTCACAAATATTTACTGAGCACCTACTATGTGCCAAGTCCAATGTCGGGCACTGGGGGATGCACCGGCCTACCAAAAAAGCCCCGCTTGTGTCGATTTCCTCTTCGCGGGAAGGGTCCTGCGTGAGGATGCGTTTAGGAATCCTTCAGTCTCCTAAATCATCAAGAGTAGGATTTCCCTCTCCTTGTGCTGGAACCTCCTTCCTCCCGATAACCCCACCCCTACCCCAGGTCCCCAGGTTTACTTGTTCCTGGGTGAGCGCCGTTCCCTCTGGGACTCACGTGCTCCAGGCCAGAGGCTTGAATTCCTTTAGCTTCTATCAGGAGACTTTCCGGGCCAGGCAGCGCCCTCTGTGGGGGTAGGGCAGAGCTCCGTGTTGGCACGAGCAGGCTTTGGTCAGGGGAGGATTTCCGGGCTGGGGAGTGGGCTGCGAGCACTGGTCAGACGCCTTGCCTCGTGGGCCGCGTTGCCTGAGGCTCAGACGTCAGCTGAGAGAGCTACTGCAGTGTTTAGCTGGACTGCCAGGACCCGAGGTCGCGGCAGGGCTGGGGTTAAGAGGGCTATCGTCAGAAGACTGGCCATCGGAAGAAGACTGGAGCCAGTCGCTGCATCTTCTGGATACTTTCATTTGCATTTCCTTTCCATTACGTGGATTAAGAAATGGGACGTAGGACATATTTGCATGATTGCAATTTAGCACTTCTCCAAACGGCTAAGTGACTGAGCGCCCTGAAGACATGCCTGTCACCGGGCCCAAGGCTGCCTTGCAGGATGGGGGAGGGCTGGGGTGCGGGAGGGGCCGTCTGGGCCCAGCCTGGGAGGGACCTGGCCTGCAGCTTGTGGACCACATTACCAGCCCTGCTCCAGGCCACAGTTCTACAGAAGGCTGAAGCACAGCCTCGTAGTGTTCCTGCCAGTTTCTGGAAAGGGCCTTCTCCCTGTCCCCTGGCCTCAGACTTCTGCTCGAATTCCTGCTGTCCGTGTCAACAAGTGTGAGACACAGCCCTGTCCCCATTCTCCCCAGAGAAGCCAACCCCCCGCCCCACTCCCTCGTATTTCCTGGTCTCCTCTGTAGATATGGCTGCTTCAATGAGGGTGTCACCCTGAGCCACATAACAGTCTCCAGGAATGTCACCAGAGCCCCCTCTCCAACACCATCATGACTTCCCGTAGCCCACTCCTATAGCGGGGAAGGGGACAGTCCTCCCATCTAGGTATCAGCTGGCATGTCCCAGCCCTTAACGGTGCTCAGGAAAGTAAAAGGCTTCCCATTCACCAAGCCAGCTCCCCTGAGGAGGTCATAAAAGTGATGATTAGAACTTTGGGGTGGGAGAGGGAAACAGTGGCCAGGAAGGCTCTGCTAGAATCCCTTTCCCAGAACGCAATACACCTGTTCCTCGTCGCCTGCTAGAGCTGGCCGTGAGCCAAGCCCATCAGCAGCCATTCTCTCTGAACTGATATGGAGAGATAGGTCTGATGCCGGCAGGGCTGGGGCACTGTCCTCTCCCCAACAGAAGACAGTCCCCAGGGTAGGGAGGAGTCCCCCTCAGGGCTGGGGAAGGTCCTGTGCCCCAGAGTTAGGGGTGGATGGGCGAGGCAAGGGAGGTTTCCTGCCTTCTTTCAGACAAGATGTCCTCTTCTAGGGAAGAGGGCCATTGGCGCATCTCCAGGGACATGCTTCTCCATCTGCCACCGTGAATAAAGCGGTTAGTGAGGTTCTCCCCCAGGGCAAGCCCATTTTGGGACATTTTAACTGGGAACCGGGGAGAAGGCATATATCAGGTTCTACTGGACAACATGCCAACACACACTTCACGTGTGCTTTAAAATGTAAGCTCTCAATGCGTCTTGGAGAACCAGGAAGACATCTTAGAGCTGACTGAGCCCAGTCTCTGTCCCCGGCCCAGGAAAATTCTAGGGGGGAGGAAAAGTCTGTTCCCTCCTTCCAGAATCCCTTGGATTTTTCTCTTTTTTACAGCACACTTGCATGATGTCCGTCTTCTCCAGGGCCTGGAGAAAGAGCCTGGCAGGGGAGAACCGGTTGGGTTGCTGTATTTGATTGCCTTTTTTTGGAGCCCAGTAAAGGGTACCATTGTTTCTAGGCAGTCACCTGAAACATACATATGGTACTCTGGCAATCCCAATGTCAAGGACTTGTGGGAGGCTGGTCTCCTGAAGCCCTGCTCGGGCCCCAGCGCCCCAAGCTCAGCAGATTTCTGTAAACGGCTTTAGTCAGAATCAAACAAGGTGTGCCCAGAGCCAAGAAGCAGCTGGTTCAAACTGAAAGAAAGGGCACAGCCCTACAATAAACTGTTGATATTTATCTATTATATGGCGAGGTCACTGGGGTAAGAACTGGCTGCTTTTTCCACTTTGTATTCAGCTCCCTTTCTAGGCGTTGCCTTTACCTGGGAGACTCTCCGAGGAGGTGTTTGTTGAATTGAAAAACAATCCCCAGTTCGACACCTCCTTACACCCAACCTGCAAATCTGCCTTCAAATTCAAGTGCAGATGTACAAAGCTACGGTTGACACCTCCGATATATTTTAGAGTGAGTTTATGAATGTGTAACCCTTCATTTTAAATCACCACCAAAAAAGGATAAACAAAAAAATAAATTACCACCTCATTTTCTCTTTCCTTAGGTTATCAATACCCAGAATTTTAAGTAACTGAGTTTTATTAACTATTCCTGAGTCACTTCTTTGACTTTGATAAAGGAAAGTCTTTGATAAAGGAAAACTCAGGTCTTTGAGATTATGTTAGGGTAGGCCAGACTGCTGTAACAAACAGACCCAAAATGCAATGGCTCAAGGGCAAGAGATATTTATTTCTTTCTCCCATGAGAGTCCAGGACACATGTCCTGGAGAGTTGGAGATGCAGAAGTTCTGCTCTCTGTACTCCTGTAGGACCCATGCCGAGAGTGGCTCTGCCATATTCTACAAGTGGCTTCCAAGGTTGCTCTTCTGATCATCATTCCAGCTCATGGGATGTGGGAAAGCACAGAGCTTTTTGGGGCTACCTGCAAGTGACGCACCCCTTCTGCTCACATTGGAAAGAGTGTGGCCACGCAACTGTGCCTAACTGGGCATGCTGGGAAGCAAGGTGGCAGCTGGTCAACCAGACCCCTAGCAACCTTGGAAACAAGAAGAATTTGGGAGGGAGTAGAGAGACTTCTCAATTTTGGATCTGGAAGAGCTAACTTATCTTCTTGTCTGATGGCCAAACCAGTACAAGCACTGACTCCCCCCTCCCCCCGCTCACAGGGCCTCCATGCCCCCGTTATGCATGGAAGCTGACTTTCTGATCTAGGTCCGGGAGGAACGCTATGCATCAGTCTGTACGACGGAAACAGGAAGGGTCTCTTCTTCCAGACACATTCTTTGTTATTTGACAAAAAGGATGACACAGAGGAGGGAGAAGCTACTTGCATGGAGAGCCCACCCTTTGTGGCCCCAGGGGACTGGGATAGTGCCATCCCCATGCATGCGTCATCCTAGGGCTCCCAGATGTGTGCTGCGTCCGTGAGGATGTGTCAGGATCCCTGACCACTGCAGTGATTTGACTTGTAGCTGTTGCTTCCGGCTGGCTACGGTCACATTTCTAGGAGAGCTACTTTTTGTGGTTCTGAAGAAAAGCCCGCATCAACCCACAGGTGGCTTTGGAAGAGTTCCCCGCATCCCAACAGCCTCCCTCACCAACAGTCTTTCCCTTTGGCCTGGCCGCCCTCTCTTCCCCTCGCCCCACCCCCTTCTCTCCCCTCACCCCCCTATACCTTCCCATGAACTATTCTCAGGCAAACCCTCAGTTCTGGCCTTGTGGGGTCTCTCATCGTTCTTGGACTTGCATATTCCTGCCCTACTGTGCTTCTGCTAAGATCCGATCCCCCCACTCCGATCCCCTGTGCAGGGCTCCCCAGTTCCCCTGCCCAGCTCCCACCTCCTAGATGCCTCTCTTGGCCTCTTGCAGGCCCTCATACGTGGCTGGATTGCTGTCTTCCCAGGGGCCCTGTAAGCTCCCTGAGTGTTTGCAATCTGTCCTGTCTTCTTGTCTCCTTGGGCTTGCATGTGGTATAGCATGTAATCCTTAGGTGTTTGTAGACGATGGAGTTTGTTAGAATTTGGGGGACCCTACACAGACTCGAGCTGGAGCCACAGATGAAAGTGACTCTTGGATGTCAGGGACTGACGACAGCCTTCCAGTGGGCCGGCCCCTGGTGGCTCAGAGCAGAAGAGGAAAGCACGACAGACGAAAGGCTTCTGACTGGGCTCTGTGGCAGTGAGCCCAGCTCTGCAGGGTCAGAGCCTGGTGTGCTGCGCCCTGGGGCCTGTGGCTGGCAGTCTGAGGGATGTTGCTGGAGACTGGCCACCATGTTACTGGAAACACTCAGCTCCGTGGGTAGGACCACAGCTTCCCAAAGAGACAGGTAGGCAAGGTAAGGCAAGGATGGTGAGAATGGACCGCGGCCCTTGGTGGGAGGGATTTGGGCCACTTTGCTCACCTTCTCAGCTTTGTTCCCCCGGGGAGCCTTTCAGATGATGCTTCTGTGCCCTTGAGAGTGGAGAGGGATGCAGGGAGAGGGAGTCCCTTAGCTCTTGTGTCCCTAGTGCCAGGGCTTCCACTGAGCTCACTCTTGCCCTCCTCCAGCTAAACTCCACTCATTTAGGCACAGGGGACAAGCGTGGCCCAATTTGAGACTTGGGGCCTGGGAGCCCAGGATTCTCTAAGGGACATCCCGTGGGGTAAATAGTCTTTCCTCAGCAGGGAGGAGGAGGGGTGCCTGGCATTGGGAATGGGAACGGTCTGGAAAACACAGGTGCCCGTGCCATGCAGATTGACCCCTGACCTGCATATGGGACAGGCCCCAACGTAGTTGCCCTGAGAGAGTCCCTTCTCCTCCCAGAGGCATCTTTCCCCACCCAGGCCCCCTGCCCCCAGCCCCCTGCCCCCCCAAATGGCAGAAAGGTCTGCAGGGGTGAATGCCGACGAAACATGAGATTTTGGAATGACATCCACAGAATGTGTGCTGCTGAGACAACTCATTTCCTGCCTTTCCTCTGGTCCAGATTCCATCATCAAAATTTCCAGCATCTGAACCCCTTCACCTGACAGCTCTGTTGGGGGCCCAGGTGTTTACTATGACCTAGCACAGAGGAACAGAGATGTATGGGAGGCCCGTCACCAATCCCAGTGCTGACGCTTCCTCCCCAACACCTAAGGGGAGGCTGTCAGGGCGCCCGTGGGTCCGTCTCCTAGGGCAGTGCTCCTTCCACTGCCGGCTGCCTCCCAACAGCGAGTCAGGAAATAGTTCTGGGGGTCTTGAACAACACCAAAGTGGTAATAGCAAGTATCAGGGTGTACCGTACAAAGTAGGGTAAGTATTGTTTTGTGAAACTTAGGGTTCGTCTTGGAGTACACCAACGGATGTTATGGGTACCCAAGTAATGGGAGCTTCTTTTTTTTTTTTTAAATTTTTTATTTCTTTTCAGTGTAACAGTATTCATTGTTTTTGCACCACACCCAGTGCTCCATGCAATCCGTGCCCTCTCTAATACCCACCACCTGGTTCCCCCAACCTCCCACCCCCCCCTTCAAAACCCTCAGATTGTTTTTCAGAGTCCATAGTCTCTCATGGTTCACCTCCCCTTGCAATTTCCCTCAACTCCCTTCTCCTCTCCATCTCCCCTTGTCCTCCATGCTATCTGTTATGCTCCACAAATAAGTGAAACCATATGATAATTGACTCTCTCTGCTTGACTTATTTCACTCAGCATCATCTCTTCCAGTCCCGTCCATGTTGCTACAAAAGTTGGGTATTCATCCTTTCTGATGGAGGCATAATACTCCATAGTGTATATGGACCACATCTTCCTTATCCATTCGTCCGTTGAAGGGCATCTTGGTTCTTTCCACAGTTTGGCGACCGTGGCCATTGCTGCTATAAACATTGGGGTATAGATGGCCCTTCTTTTCACTACATCTGTATCTTTGGGGTAAATATCCAGTAGTGCAATGGCAGGGTCATAGGGAAGCTCTATTTTTAATTTCTTGAGGAATCTCCACACTGTTCTCCAAAGTGGCTGCACCAACTTGCATTCCCACCAACAGTGTAAGAGGGTTCCCCTTTCTCCACATCCCCTCCAACACATGTTGTTTCCTGTCTTGCTAATTTTGGCCATTCTAACTGGTGTAAGGTGGTATCTCAATGTGGTTTTGATTTGAATCTCCCTGATGGCTAGTGATGATGAACGTTTTTTCATGTGTCTGATAGCTAATGGGAGCTTCTTACAGTGGTCCTGGTTCACAAAATATTGGAACCGCCTCTTAGAGTGTCCCAGCAGACCCTGACTAGCCCTGGAGTCTTGCAGAGTGAGCACCAAGCCTGGAATGGGGTGTGGGGAAGGTCCTAGAGAAAGGGGCGAGCCTTTCCCCAGCGTCCTGGGCCAGGTGTAGCATGCCCTCTATGTCTCCTCAGCCCTGGAGCATCTGACCCAGGCTTTCTGGACCCAAGGGACTGCCCTGAGCCTTGTGCCCTCTCCCATCCTGGAGCAGGTCCTGTCACACATACCTGGGTACGAGGGGCTGCCTTATGGGAATTTGATTAAAAGGGATTCAGCGGTTAGCTAAAAAAGTGTCAATGGCAGGTCCAGGCCTTTTCTTCATCTCTGGAATCCCTGTGGAGTTTTGAGACCCACAGACTGGGAGAAGAAGGGCTTACTGTAGCTCGGAAGGAAGAGGAAGAGGGGGTTGGCCTGCCTACCTCCTGCCTCCCTCTGCAGGGGCAGGCAGATTGGAACGGGCAGCCTTTGGGGAGCTGGGGGACTCCTCCTGGTAGATCAGACCCACAGGCGCCCAGGTAGACCCTATGGGGGCCGGAGGAGTCCATGTCTAAAAGCGACAGGGGTGGCTTGCCCTGAGATATGGGAGTAAAAAAGTGAAAGGCAAAGTGGTTCGAGGGGGGGCTCTGTGGGATTTTGAACAGGTCAAGAAAGAGTCAGGAGGGACACCTCCCCAGCCAGGAGTGCCTCTGGGCAGAGACATTTTAGCAGGAATCAAGGTTCTGTTGTTATTTTAACAAACTGAAGCATCTTTAAAAGATCAATAGTCCTTAAAAAATATAAATAAATAAGAGTAAATGAAACAAGATGGGATTGGGAGGGAGACAAACCATAAGTGACTCTTAATCTCACAAAACAAACTGAGGGTTGCTGGGGGGAGGGGCGTTGGGAGAGGGGGGGTGGGGTTATGGACATTGGGGAGGGTATGTGCTATGGTGAGTGCTGTGAAGTGTGCAAACCTGGCGATTCACAGACCTGTACCCCTGGGGATAAAAATATATTATATGTTTATAAAAAATAAAATAAAAAAAAATAAATGTTCAAGTCTCAGTCCAAAACTATCAAATCAGAATCTTTGGAACTGAAGCTTGATAATCTGCATTCATGAACACATTGCCAGTTTTTGGACACTCCATTTATACTATACAGTTTTTATTTTGTAGGTATTTCTTTTCTATTTTTAGTTAACCTGAATGCAGCATTTCTCCAGAGAAGTTCCAAAGTGTTGTGAGATCAGATAGACTCTTATGCTTTATACTTTGAATAAACCCATGTTTACTAATTAAAAAAAAAAAAAATATATATATATATATAAATAAATAAAAGATCATTAGTCCTCATGTGCCCAAACTACTACTTTTTCTCCTTTTCTTTTTCCTGGTTTGCTCACTTTTGAGCGAGAAGAGGTCTCCACAGGCCCAGTGTTGGTGAGGAGACAGAGAGTGGGGAAGTGTCCTAGGCCTCCTTCCTCTCAGATTTCCTCCCTGGTCTTCAGCAAGGAGGCCTGAGAAGCCCAGGTCCCTGCCTCGCTGGTCCGTGTGAGGGAGAGGGAGGTGTGCTGGAACTGGAGAAAGCTCCGCAAAGGGCCAGCCCCACAGCTGTGTGTCTATATGGACTTTGTATTATGCCTTTGAGATGGCCCTTCTTAGGGCGTCTCCACAGCCCGGAGTGTGACGACAGGGCCACGTCCCTAACCGACTACTCAGAGTCCCGTCCTGGGGAATGTGTGACCACTGCAGAAACTACGCTGACAGCAAGAATCTTTCCCAAACATCTCCTTTTAAAAACTGAAATGCAGATGAAGCAAAAGGGAAGAAATAGCTTCTTCAAGGGAAGCCTTCCCCTTCGGTTGGAAGGTGGGGACGGTACGACAGTCCTGTTTCTGTTTCCCCAGACTTGGGGGATAGCCCGTGGCTGCTGAGGCTCCCCGGAGTCAGCCCATGGTGGCTGAGCCCCCAACTACTCCCAGCTGCTTATGGCTCTGGGTGCTTTCTCTAGGTTTAATCTGGGGATTCCGAGGAATAGGAGGGACAAGGCAGCATTAGTCTGTGGCAAGGCCAAAGAACTTTCCAAAGCTTTCTCTGGACTGCCTTAGCAGCTGAAGAATCTTTGTTCAGACTTTAACTTCTCTGGATTTTCTGTTGCTTTTCTCATAGACCTTCGTTCCCGTTTTTGGTTCAGATCATGCCTTGGGTATGACCGGTTCCTCCCTCTGGTTTATGGCCCCTCCAGTCCTCTGAACATCAGCCTTTCCGTCAAGCTGAGCCAGGGGCCCTCTTGCCCTGCCCTGTCCCTCACAGTGGTTTCTGGACACGAGGACGCTGGGCTCCGCGTCTCTCGCCCCCTCCTGTTCTGGCCTACGTTTCAGTCTTGTTTTTTAAAGCAACAATTTCTGACTATGGAGTAATCTCTGCTTTCTGGAGAAAATGCAAAACGCACAGAAAAGATTGAGGAGGGGAAAAAAAACATTCAAAATTCCATCCTGGGGCACCTGGGTGGCTAATGGGTTAAGCCTCTGCCTTCAGCCCAGGTCATGATCTCAGGGTCCTGGGATCGAGCCCCACATCAGGCTCTCTGCTCGGTGGGGAGCCTGCTTCTGCCTCTCTCTCTCTGCCTGTCTCTCTGCCTACTTGTGATCTCACTCTCTCTGTATCAAGTAAATAAATAAAATCTTTAAAAAAAAATTCCATCCTGGGACACGAGCATCCTGTTACAACTCACAGGCTTTGCTGTCTGTCTTTTTTCTGGGCGTCCTATTATATGTGATAGTTCATTACACTGAAGTCATGCTGTCAATGTCGTCTCTTACTTTAGCCAGTTAAGGTGATGACACAAGGATTCTCCCATCAGGGCTCTTCCCAAACCTGACATTTATTGACCATACAATATCCTATTGAAAGAGGGAGCACCTTAATTCCGTTGTTTATAGTCTCCAAAAAGGTTATACTAATTTACACACTGGCAGCATAGAAGAATGCCCACGTCACTTTCTGTGTCACTCTGGTGTCTGAGAAGCAGGCACCCGGGTAGATTTGGATGTGGGGAATGCTAGTGTGAATGGGAGAGTGGGGAGAGGGCAGGGCCTGCAGAAGACCTTCCGATGGACATTTGAGAAGGCAAGAGAGAAAAGGACTGGGTAGGAGGGTCTCAGACTCATGGTAGGATTCTAAGAAAGTTTTGAGCAGAGATAGGGAACCCCCAAACCAAAGTTTCTTGCAGGAATGAGCTGGTAGGAGGACCCTCGTCACTCTCAAGCTTTGGTTGGGGCCCTCCATGGTCACGAGGAGGCGGGCAGCTGGAGCTGTCAATCAATTTTCTGCTTTCCAGGCAGGTTCCCCTCTCCCCCACCCCTAGCCACCACCCCCCTTCACCTGCTCAACTGTGAATGTAATTAAAAACATCATTATTAACAGCAAAAGTGTTCTCATTTTACTAATGTGCCTTTTTCTGATTAACCTTGAAATCAAACCATTCATCATGAACCTAGTTAACACACTTCCATTTCTCCTAAAAACTGTATTTTGCCTATGATGGTTTTCCTTATTGATGTATCAAAGCATTTGCTATAGGAAGCTTTTTAGCTCTTTGTTTATTTTCTTCAAACATTTTTAACCAATTTATTATTTTCCTTCATGTTCTGTGCAGGTTGTTTCTGGTATGTGTTTAAACAACTCATTCTTCTATTGGTGGTCATTCCTTTCACTTACTTCGTGATCAGAAAGCTTTTGCTTGCCAAAGCTTTAGTTAAATATACACCAATATTTCCTTCTAGATATTTTTGGATTCATTTTTTTTTAAACATTTGACACACTGGGATTTTTTGGAGTGTATGTTATGAGGTGGGGATCAAATTTGATTCCTTCTCCTTCCCAAAGAGCCATATTTTCCAATTTTCCTTTTAGATAATTCAACAGTTAGCCATTACTTTCTGGCATTTCCTTTTCAGGTTTAAGTTTTTAAAAAACATATACTAGGTTTCAGGACTGTGTGCTTCTACTTCTTCAACTGGTCTGCAGAGTCTTGAATCAGCAACACACTATTTTAATTACTGTATCAACAATAATATAGTTAGCAATCTCTTAGGGAAATTACCTCCTTGAGATTCTTTAAACAACTGTTATAGCTGTTCTCATCTTTTTTTTTTCTCCCTTCCAAATCAGCTTTAGAATCTTTCATCAAGTTAAAAAAAAAAATCCCACTGGGATTTAGTTAGGCTTGAATTTCACCTAACAATTACTTTGGCGAGGATTAATAGCATTAATATATTGAATGTTGCAATCCAAGGTTATGTTTTCCCATTAACTTTTCTCTTTTATCAATCTCTATTAAAAGGTTTGTGTTTTTAAAAGGTCTTTGACATTTCTCATTAGTGTTGTTTCTCAATTTTTTTCAATCCTCTCGTGAATGCAATCCCACTCCCGTCCCCCACGCCCTGACTTAGGTCTTCTGCTTATTGTTGAAATACAGGAAAGTTATTGATTCGGGAAATTTCGGTATGTTTTATTTTGTATTTTACCACACTTCCTTGAAGTCTTATTGATACCAAGAGTGTTCCCGTTGATGCTTTTACAATATCTTGATGCATAATTATATTATAGTCTGCAGATAACACAGTTTCCTCCTTTCTCACAGGTATGTAGCTGTTGCGGAGTGTGAAAACAAGTTGATGTGTGGCCCTGTTGCTTTGAGGGTTGGATTTCAAAGTTATGGGGTTGAATTTATTTTGAAATGTCAAATAACTTGAAAAGATAGCATGTGATTTTGGGGAGGGGGTTAACAAAATGCTTGAACAGTGTTCTGGAGCGGCCAATGGACGGTGTGGGCCGTATTTCAGGATAGTCCCCCTACCGTGCCCAGCTGATGCTCCTGCTGAACACTACGAGTATGGTTACTACAGGACGCTCATCAGGTGCTTTGACAGGCAGTGGGGATTGAGATCTTCTAGGAAAGCTGAGAATCCCAACAAGGCCACGGGTGGCGAAAGCACACATAGGCCAGCAGGACCGATGTCCCCTGTCGCCATCTGTCCCCCCCCAACAAGCCAACCAGCCAAAAGCAACTCCCAAACAAACCCTTCTGAAATTTTTCAAAATCCTCTTCGTTGTGCCTTTCCATTAGCTGTTGTAGAAGATGTTTTCCAACTGTTGGTTCATGAACTCTGCGAGGCACAGGGACAGAATTAAAGGAAACAAATCGCCAATTTAAAAAACCTCTAACTTAAGTATTTTTGAACAACGCCCCTTTAAGGCAAAGTGTGGGTGCTCTGTACGTGTCTTGGTTGCACCTGTGGGGTGGCTTGGGGAGACTGTCTGGGCGTGTTCAAGCCTAACGTTCTTGGGTGGCCTGGCTTTCTCTGCCACCTGCCACGACCCTTTCTGGCCACCAGTCTGTCTCAGCTCTTCCCTTTCATCCTTTGCTATTTGCCTTAGACCCACAATGGACTTGTTAGTTAAAAATAGAAGCCAAGCGCATCCCGATGCTGAATCGCAGGTCACTGCAGAGCGCAAACTTGGAGATAATTCTACAGGTGAGCTGCAGGATGACCCTTTCCCCGTCCCCAAGGGGCATTCAGCTCCGCAAAATCCCTCCAATTGAACTGCATTTTTGAGGTACTCTTTCTGGCACCAAGAGGTCTCTGATACCTCAAAAACCATTGCTCAAAAGGAAAACGAGCATGCATTTCAGGGAGGCAGGAAGAAAAGCCTTCCTTTGCCGCAGTGTGCTGAATGTGGAAATGTGGACTATGCATGATTGTTCTTTATCATTTAGAAACAAAACAAAAATTATGAGAGTAAATTCACACAATTAAAAAAAATTACATCCTTCTGCAGCTTTGATCTATTTTTCCAGTCTGCGACATGTAGTTAAATTTCAATTTACGTCTTCACTTTTGATTCCTCCAAACCACACGCAATACATAGTTAAATATATTTGTTGACGGTGCTTTCTCTTCCAGCCAGAATCATCCTGAGAACAGGTGTAACCAGATGCCCCCTTAGCCTATAAACAAACACATTTCTGAAATTACTCTAAGATGCTCAATTAACTTGGAGCAAAGTGGTTTCCTGTATCTTCAAGAAATAGGTTTTCCAAAACAAAGACAAAACAAAAAGAAATACATGTTTTCGAAAATGTCACCCCAGTAAATAAAAGTGTTGCCGTGAGGAATGGGGGTGTTAGTCAAGCTGTGGGGGGCAGAATCTGTAACAGCTGATGGGAGGGAGGGCCAGGCCCAGTTGCCTATCAAGGTATTTCTAATCATGGCAATGAAGCTATGTTAATCTGTGTAGAGAAGAGCCCCGTGAGCTTTTCTACAATGGGGGGTGGGGGGGACTTGTATCTGGTTCACCTTAAAGTGGGCCCAAGTCACTCACAAATATGGGACATCAGACTATATCTTATGTACCCACATGGGAAATTCTTATCTGATCAAAGACAGTTTCTTTATGCCTTGTTGTGATAGGAAGGACAGATTTCCTGCATGCCTCAATACGGGGGTCTGACTTGGTCTCCTTCAGCACAGTCTCAAAGCATTTCTTATCAATGGAGCCAAAAGTCACCATGGGCTGTAGCCTTACGCTGCTCCTGAGAGGTATCTCCTTGGGATGGTAATCAGCCAATTTGTCTGCAGCCCATTGCACTTAAATCCTTGTTTCTTGTGAACGACAGGAGCCATAGAACTATATACCGGGGCTTAATCAAGAAAGAAAGGATGTTGAAACTTAAAAAAAAAAAAAAATCCAAAAAATAAAGCACGAAGGGAACAGCTTACTGTAAAAATGTTAAAATAATCAGCCCCTGTATGCTGTGCCTGAGCGCTTGGTCCACTAGTCAGCCTGCTCCCATCCTCCCCCTCCCCCACCACAACGCCCCTCCCCAGATCCCAGGGACGGATGCTGGTTCTCCATTAAGGACTGACATTATCTGAGATTTTTTTTTTCTTTTTGAGAGCAAGGAGAAGTTTGTAATAATAATTTGATAAGATGAGATGTGGTTTCCGACCAGGAAGATTTTTATTTTTTCCTTGGCTGCCGGCTGGTCCGTGACCATCCTGACGAAGCCGGCCCCAAAGAGTTTCCTTAGAGGGGCAGGGGCCATCGCCAGATGGGCAGCGAGGTCACAGATCTCTCCCTTATGGGTTTATTGGACAGAGCGGCACATCTCTGCCA
This sequence comes from Enhydra lutris kenyoni, assembly GCF_002288905.1. Classification (NCBI taxonomy): domain Eukaryota; kingdom Metazoa; phylum Chordata; class Mammalia; order Carnivora; family Mustelidae; genus Enhydra; species Enhydra lutris. The sequence continues at coordinate 11,988,327 of NW_019154113.1, forward strand.
CAAAACAGCTCGCGGCCAGCACCGCTCCCCGTATTTCGGTGTCTAATCGTCCCAGTTAAATATCTCAAAAGTTTAACGAAGCATGAGTTGAAATGCCAGCCCGAGGTGATGCGACTCTGGTGCCGGCCCCTGAGGAGAAACAAGGTTAGTTTTTGTTTTTCATATGTATCCTGTGTGCTGCATTGAACACCAGCCTTGCTCTTTATGAATAAGGGCGATTTTCTGCTTAGATTAATAATCTGTTTCCAGAAGAACCGCCCATGGGGAAGTATTCTCTTTGCCAACTCTATAAACGGGGAGGGCCATTGCCTATGCTAAAAAAAGAGAAAAGTCTTAAGATTTGGGTATTGTGCTTAACTCTTTAGTGGAATCCACAGAGTCAATGACCATTAGAGACCGTCCCCACGCCCCAAGCCCCCCCGCCCTCAGCCCCCCGTCCCCAAGCACACAGACGGATCGCAAGGAGTGTAAATGTAGCTGGCTTCAGTTTTCTTTTTTAATCAAGAGAAGCTAATCCCTCCCCTTCTAAAAACCCACTTGAAAATCCCTCTTAGTTATGTAGAAGCAGTGAGAGCCAGCACTTGTTTTCTTCATGCATTTATTAGACTGTTCACAGAAACTTCCTTGACTTGCCCTCAATCTCCCGAAGGCAAAGCTAATTAGGTGAGGAGGTGAATCTTCTTGCACAGGAGCTGGGACCTTCTGGAAAAGATCCAACCCCTGATTCTGGATAGTCCAAGCCTGAAGTCCTCTGGGATGGACGCTGGTGGACCACACTCAGACATAAAATACTACACCTTGAGAAAAGACTGCTGGCCCAGGCTCAGTATAAGTAGGGCTCAAGGAGGGGGTGAGTTGGGGTAAAGGATGGGATTCTAGCTCAGTGCGTGGGGTCGGAAGCAACTCTTGACCCCAACCACTCAGGCCCCCTGGACGTGCTTTGGAAATAGCAACCGAGTGTGCGTGTGGGTGCATGTGTCCACGCTCGAAGGTGGGGATACCCTCGATTGAATCTAACAACAAAGGAGGTGGGGCCACCTTCTCTGGCTGAAGTCTGCAGCCTGCTCAGGGACTGACCAGGGCCATCATCACTGCTGGGCCAGCTCAAGCCTGGGGACACTCCACAGGTCATCATTCAATGGTGACCCCATGTGGCGGTCAGCCCCAACAGTGAGAGAGAATTGGTCCCTTTCCCCTTTTCTGTCTGATGAGGTGCTTTTCCAGGGGGTTGAGCAGGGAGGGAAGACTAGGGTGGTGAGCCCGCTAGCATCCAGGCAGCCTACCAAGATTTCACTGAGGGTCGTCTGGGGGCAAATGCCCATTTATATCCGCCCCGGGGGAGCGCTGCCCTCCTGCTGGAAATTCACCTGTGATTAGGTGCGCAGCTGCAGGTAAGTGGGACAGACTGTAAATTGGGACACCAGGGTGGAACTTAAGTCTTTGGAGGGATTTCTGAGCACCCTCTACTTGGAGACAAAAAAGACCCAGGCGTCTTGGAGGAAAAGACCCAAGCCAGCAGGAATCAGGCTCAAGATCATCCTAGCCTTTTTGGAAACCAATGGTAGAGATGTGGAACAGAGAAGGGCCACAAATAAGCTAGCACAACAGTCAAGCCACTCAGCCTTCAATGTGCAAGGACGTCAGCTGTTCTTTGTCACGTGATTGCTGAGTCGGTCTGTCCAGCCTGGGGCCCATGGGCATAGGCCTCCAGAAGCCCCAGTAACCATTCAAACCCCAAGGGCTGCTTCCAGCTGGAGTCAACACGGGAGAGGTCTTTGGAGGAGAGGAGCCCTTTTGACTCACATTTTGGAAGGAAGTTGGGAGGAAACCATCAGCATCAGACTAGTAAAGTGTTGGGAAGTCCAGTTCAGCTGGGACGAGAGGGAACTAGAAATTTCTAGAGGCCTGTTCTCCACTTTAACCTTCTCTATGCTCACAGCACCTGGGCATTTCCTCCCAGCTGTCGGCATTGTAGGTACGAACTTGGGTCCTTACTTGATTAAGTTCTGTTCTCTAGATTACTGCTTTCCTGTGGGCAGAGATCCTGCCTGTCTGCTGGTCACTTTTTATCTTTATGAAGACACAGGAGGTTGAAGTGTCCACATCAACTTTTGGGAGACGTAACCACCTGTTGGTATCCAAGCACCGGGTGGGGAGGTGATGTCTGGGGCTGTTGGGGGCCAACTTTGTTTTGGGTTGAAGGGCTGCTTAGGCTGGGGGACTTGTGCTTCAAAGCTACCTGTGGAAGGGACCTCCCCACCCCAGTTTCAGACTTTCATACTTCTAGACCTTCCTAATCATGTTTGACTGGGGTAGGTAGATAGAAAGAAAGGTGGGGCTTCCCAGGCCCCAGGAGAAGTGAGGCCAGCGTGGGGAGCAGTTGTCATGCCTTAAAAACATCACCCGAACAGACGTTTGGTGGGCTTGGCGTCTGGTTGAGAGGAAAGCTGACTGAAGATAAGGGCAAAGAATAGAGGTGAAAATGGCGCTCCCTTGGGAGGTCCCGGGGTGGTCTGGTGACAGTTCCTGCCACCATCTCTCAGCCATCCCGCAGTTTCCCCAGTGCCAAGAGCCCCATTGCCCATACTTCAAGGCCCCCCCCGTCTCATCCAGATGTGGTAGCCCATCGGGACATGGGCCTGGGACTAGGTGCCAGGAAGGGAGAATCTGTGTACATCAGCCAAATTTGTGAAAGTTTCTTAATATCAAAGATCCTAATCACCAGCAAATCAAAAAAAAAAAAAAAAAGAAAAAGAAAAAAAGAAAAAAAAGCAAAGTGCCAAAGCATCAAATAGAGGATAAAAGAAGGGTGTTGGGGCTGAGCCACCCCCCGCTGCTGGATTCAGAAGGCCATTATTCCACACTGACTGGGGACAAGGTAGGGCCTTGAGCCTGGCTGGGGCCCGCCAGGAACATCGTTCCGATTGTCTCTCCTCCTGAGCCGTGAGTGTCTGGAGGAGGGCTCTGCTCTCTGGTCCTTTGGCATCCCCATCCCCGAGGCCGGCGCCCTGTACCCACCAAATGCCTCTGACCAATGTGTTGGAGATGGAAATGCCTTCAGAGAGGGAGTCCTTCTAGTGCCATCACCTGGTTTCTTCTATTCAGGCAAACGTTAAATACAATCATGATATGACCCTTGGGCCATGGTTGCTAGGCCACAGAGCATGGAACTCCTGTCTCTGTTCTTGACATGTAGGAGGCAGGAAAATTGAGTTGTTGGGTAAAGAAAAATCTGATGGGTTTCAGAAAACCACGACTGCTTGTGCTCAAGGGCCACTTTCAGTCCTCCAAGTTCAAAGACCTCATTTTACATCAGAAGCAATTGTGGCCTGGGGTAGGGGGTTTAGCGGGGTGGGGGGGTGCATTTCCTTGGCTCTATACGGGCCATTCTGAGGCTGTGCTCAATGTGCATTCACACCGGGTGGAGCCTGCAGGGGCAGATCCCTGTGACTAGTCGGTCACAGCCTACAGTGGCTTCCATGGCTTGGGGCCAAAGAAGGTTTCACCTCTGAGGGCCCAGCTGTAAGGGACCTGGAGATTCAGAGTCAGCAGGAGCAGTTCATTTTTGGTAGCATGAGGGCTGTCAGTAAGACCAAAGTACAGAGGAGAAGACACAGGAGGGCTTACTCCAGAATACTTTACCCTCCAGAGAGCAAGCCTTGGGCTGGGGAGGGAAAAGCCCCCAGAGGTCAGGTTGCCCTTCTCGCGGATCGTCTCCTGGAGCAACATGTTCCTGCTTCCACCCTTGCTGACTGCCTCCAAGTCTGCTTCCCCACCCACCCACCCCAGGGTACCAGGGACGCCATTCCAGAGGCAGAGGCTGAGGACCTTGGGAAGACTGAACAGTATCAGAGAGGAGACAGAGAGAAGCAGGGGTCTCCTGTGGCCATCGGGTGTGAACAGAAATGGCAGTGCTGCGAAAACAGCCGGACGTGGGCTTCGAGACGAGTGGCCCTGCTGTCTGGGCAAAGGCAGACTGGGCTGCGTGCGTGATGGGGAGCAGGGGCAAAGGGATGGTCCAGCTTGAGGAAGAGGGTCGTCCTCGTTCCCCGGGTCGCACCCTTCTCCACGGGGTCAAGAATGAAGGCCCGAATCACAAGAGGACAAAGCGGCCTGGTTCTTAGCCACTCCGCTGAGAGAGAAGAGAGAGAAGTGGCATGATTGTTCCCCAAGGATGAGTCAGTTCAGGGGCCCTGGGTCTCCAGGCAGTGCACCCGCCAGCCTGTGTGCACCGCCAGGCCCTGCCATGTGTGAGGCACAGCACCCCCCGCCCCCCCACCCGGCTCGGGTCAGCTGGTAGGGGGGGCAGCGGCCACAAGTCTCAGCGGAGAGATGCCGGGATTGCTTAGGGAAGGGTGGCCCAGGTCCCAGGAAAACGTTCTTTGCTGCCTGACTAGATGCAGGTGTCGGGGGAGGAAGATTCCAGAGGGAGGAAGTAAGGACTCGATCTGACTTCGGATGTAGCGTTTCCATAGAACCCCACTGCCGATGAACACTTTGGACCGTGCTCCCCCTGTAATGGCCGATTCCCCCTCGTGTCACGGGGCCCACTTCTCCCCAACCAGAAACCTCGATGTCATCGTTGGACCCCAGCACAGTCAACAAAATCAGGTCAGCGGCTACTCCCCGTGCCTTCACAGTGTCGTCCACCAACTCAGGCCCGCAGCCTCCGGCGGGTTCCAGTCCCGGCCGTCGGGAGCTCATGCGCTGGCTTCCCACAGGCCTCCCGCTCTCCGGGCTCAACCCTTCCAGTCCTTTCCATGCACCACTGACAAGCGACTCGCCCCTGCCGCCACTCAGCGCCCTCCCTGCCAGGCTTGCAAAACCGTCAACAGCTTCCCATTGCCCACAGATTAAAGTCCAAACTCTCTAGCTTGGTGTGAGCGACCATTCGGTGCCCCTGCCTCCCCCCAACCTCCCTCCTCTCTTGCTCTGTCCTCCTCCTCCTGCGGACACCCTCCATCCCCGTGCAGTTGTTGCCTCCGTTGTTCCTGAGCGCTCGGTGGGCCCCCCTCCCCTCCCCTAAGCATCAAATTCCACTCAGATTTCAGCCGAACCCTGCCTCGGCAGTCACCCCGACTTCTTCAGGTATCTCAGGAACGGATTCATTTCCTCCTGCTGCCTTTGATGGAGGCCCTCGTTTGTCCATCCCTCTCTCTCTAAAGACCCTGTAAATTCCTTGAGGGCATGGATTGGCTGTTAAGGTTGTACGGCCTCAGCCTTGAGGGACAGGTTTGAAGACGGTGCCTGCCGGCAGTCCTGGCTCGTGGGCTCCGATTTCCCGAGCCCCAGGACTGGGTCTGGGGGAGGGGGTTGCAGAAAGCCTTTAGAGAGGGGTGTCTGGTGGCCCCACACTGATGTCCAGTGCGGACTGGAAGAAGCCCAGGCTGACAGGAAAGGAACAGGGAGAAAGGAAGGGGGGTGGGGAGAAAGAGTCTGGAGGTGACTCCTTGTGTTCTTGAGGACAAAAGGGGACCTCTCTGTACCCGTCAACAGGGAATGCCAACACTGCCCCAGCCCCAGAGCGGCCTGAGCAGAAGTCACGGTCGGAGAAGCGGGAGGGGCTGGAAATGGTATTAGGACACAGCAGATACTATCGTTTTCAGGGGACTGGACGCCTCAGCCTGACATGGAACGACCCCCACCGTCCAGGGAGGAATGGGCAAAAAGAGTAGGGGTGTGGTGCAGATGAATGTCAGCAGCGGGGGCTCCCCCTCTGCCCGCCCAGGGGCCTGCGGTGATGGGGGCAGGCCAGAACATGGCAAATCTCTTCTGTCAAAACTAAAAGATGCTGTTGATTCCCAACATCTCAGCTTTTTCAAGCTGCAACGGAACGCCGTTCACAGAGGTCCTCAAACGCCAGCCATTTGGGGTGTGGGTGACAAGTTGCCCTCCTCTGGACTCTCGGGGTCAGGGAGGATTTCGGTTAGGGAAGGGCTTTTTTGGGTGCAGAGAAAGCGTTGGGATCTGAAAGATGGGGTCCTCTGCCTGGTGGGAGGCTGGGGGTCCTGGGGAATGGAGTGGCACCTTCCCTTCCTCCTCCTTGCCCCCACCCCTCCCTGCCCACTCCCCTCCCACCAGAGCTATGGGCACGACGCTAAGTCATAAACATCGGGAAGAGAGGCCAGTGGAGAGAGGTTCAGGGAAGACAGCCATGGAGAGGGATGCAGGCTGCGGGCTCCCACGCCCAGCCTGGCCTCCTGGAGAATTTGCTGGTTGTCCAGCTCCCTACGCTACGGAGCAGCCAGACACCTCCCAGCCCTCCCCAGAGCCTGAAGCACGATGCTGGTGGCTCTCAGATCAGAGTCCAGATCTGGAACTTTCCCGGATGCTGGTGGCTCTCAGATCAGTTCAGGTCTGGAACTTTCCTTGATAACCCTCGAGAATAAAAGGTTGTCAGCGTGCGAGCTGAATAAGACGCGTCCCCATCTGACGCTGCAGTGTATTTCATACCGGGTCGCAGACCATTAGTGGGTTGTGAAATCAACTTAGTGGTTTACAGCCAGCACTTTAAAACAAGAGATTAAAAACCAAAGCTTCAGTGTATCCCTTACGGAAGAGGTTCAGTGGGGTTTTCTTTTCTTTTTTTCTTTTTTTTTTCCCCTATGGTAGGTACATCTCTCAATCCTAGATCTACATCTACACTGTATCTCTGTACTGGGTGGAGATGAAAAATGAATTTATTTCCATGGTTTTGGGGTTACAGACTGGCATCCAGGATGTGGAGAGGAGAGGAGAAAGAATTTGAATGTGTGTGTGTGTGTGTGTGTGTGTGTGTGCGTGCTCGCGTGTGCACGTGTATGGTGCTCTTGTGTGGTTGCTGGTGGTGACGGCGTGTGGGCTAGGGGCAGGATGCCCGGGCTGGGGTGTCCCTGAATCAGGGTAGTGGTGGGGAAGCTAAGCAAAAAGAGAGCAGGTTTTACCAACAGAAAAATTCTAAACTATGTAGTACGCTGCCCTGAATATATACTACATGCCTGATTTGGTTGGGATAATTTTACCAACGGCTGCAGAATTATTTGAGCTTGTGACTCGCTGTGGAGACGAGAAGGAGGGTGAGTCAAAGGTGTCAGTCCCCAGGATGTGGGTGGCACGCAAGAATGACTAAAATTGGGATTCCAGTGTGAAACGAGAGCTCTGGCTTTTGAAGCTTAGAAATATATGTAAGTGTGTGCTACTCTTTGCTTCCTTTAAAACCCTTCTACTCCCCCACTGAGAGAGAACCTTCCCTCATTTCCCCCCTCCTCCTTTGTTCCCTCATGTGCCCCTCCCTGCCTCCCAGGGCTGCCCAGGTCCCGGGCTTCCCATACACCATGGAGAGGGTAGAGAAATTCTCTGCACCACGAGAAGGTGCGGGGCTTGGGTGTCCTGTCTAGTCTAGGCTACTTCCCTGGCTGGGCCTGAACCGATGGCGATTTCTGTTTTCTCCTATTTGGGAGTAACAAGGAAGGATCCCCCACCAACCCTCCCCCCCGCCTTGTATCCATTCCTGAGCTCATGAGAGGCAGCAGAAGCTGTCTGTGAGGCATTTAGCGCATTAATGTCATTTCCATCGTTCCCAAGGTGGCAGTGACTGCTCAGAAGTGGCCGTGTCCCACAACTATTTCCACAAGCACTTCGGAGTGCTCGGGTCGGTGAGCGCTGTGCCCGCGATAGGGGTCTGGGGGATCCGAGGACGACCGAGGCCAGAGCCTCCACCCTCTAGACAGCTCCAAGCTCGCCTGGAGAAGCGTGGAAACAGAGTCATGGAATGGAAAGACAATGCCAACTGGGATGAGATCAAAAGTGCAACCATCTGGAATGGGATTTCACGGCTACTGTTGCCTTAACATGGGGTGTGCTTTGCAGCTTGAACTTCTGTGTGAGTGGGGGACACTTTCTGAGAACCCTTGGGAGCATCCTTCCGCGTCTTCAATGTTCACTGCGTGCCCTCAAGTCAATGGAATTTTTCCTTATGGGCAAAGGAGGTGGCTGGAGAAAGGAATTTCACTCAGAAACCACGTGGGTAACACATGGCCTTTTACCAAATATATTGTGTAAGGATCGGAGTCTCTCCCTCTGGTAGTAGGGAGAGAGTACTGAAGGACTCAACCAGGATTCTTCATCAATGCTTTGCGTCCCCGGGTCCCAAACTCTGTGCCAAGGAGCCCCAGAGCACCGCAGCAAGCCCACCAGCGCGTTGTAGACTGTGTTAAAACTTGCAAGGTGAACATGGGGACATTGGCCAGATGCCACACCGTGGAGGTGTTTGGACCTAACAACCTACTAAGGGAACCATCGGCATAGGGACAGTGCAGGGTATCGCTGAGACACTAAGGGCGCCTCGAACCAAGAACACTGGGCCGCCCCTTATGAGTGCAGTGGGGCTTCAGCTTGGAGACAGTCTGACGGGACACATGACACCATGCCCGCGTACAGACACCTCTTGGGCGTATCCCCTGCTCTGTTTGATCATGGACCAGCTCTTCAAACTTGCTGATTCGTTTCTGTAAAATAGTGGTGTGTTCGGCATGAGCCGGGTCCTCCTTCAGAGCCCCCACCAGGAGCTCCGCACCACCGGCAGCCGGGACTGCTGCCTGTCGGGCTGAGATAGAGCCCGTTAGCACAGCGGCTAACAATGTCAAATGGACACGACCGAGGTGGGCAGTGTCTGCCTCTAAGTCAACGGATGGCAGGGCCGGTGCTGCTTCCCTGCGGCAGGTGCCAGCGGGCGCTCTCTGCTCACTCCTTCCTCCCTCCCATCCACCTTCCCCTGCAGGCCCCGAAGTGGCCTGTCCTGTCCCCCTTGGCACCCCTCCTGGGACTGTGCCTTCTGCCTTCCCGGGCCTTCACTTGACCGTTGCCTTCAACTGCCATCGGAACTCTCGCTCGCTAAAATTCTCAGCCGTTGGTGTCCTGGTTCTACAGCCAACAGATCAGACTCTCAGGTCCGAAGGAGGCGGTCCACACCTCTGTGCGGGCACCCAGCGGCAAGAAGGCTCGGAAATGCCTGGTGAAGTTGTCATGAGTCAGTTATGACCGTGATTCCCAGCACGGGGTCTGCGCCAGCCGAGCCTGCACACAACGCCGACCTGTCGCTGCCTGCTGCTCCCCCGGGGCTCTCTCCGCTGCGGCTGAAGAAACACTTGATGTAGCAGGCCCAGCAGAGGAGGCTCGTGGCCTGGGGGACTTTGGGCCCCTCGTATGGCCCCTCTCCTGCGCCCCTTCCCCGGTAGTCTCTTGCATCTTTCTAGGCAGGCGACCTGTCAAATATATCTAGGCCCGTGATGGGGCAGGGCTGTATGGGGGTTTACGTGCTGACTTAATAACCTCTTCCCCTTCTCAAGGTAGCAGAGGAGCCAGTATCTCTGGGGTTGAGGTGTCCCCTTCTCCCCAGCCCCCCAGCCTGGGGGCCCTGCTTCCGGTTCTCCCTGTAACTCAGCAAGCCTGTGTGGGGAGCTGGGGGTGGGGGCTGGGCAGGGGCAGCTCTTGCCTTGGACACTTGGACGCTGCAGAGTTGTTGCCCACCCTGTGTGTCAGTACCAAGAGGGCATTTTGGAGATGGGCTGGGCAGGGGCAGCTCTCGCCTTGGACACTTGGACGCTGCAGAGTTGCTGCCCACCCTGTGTGTCAGTACCAAGAGGGCATTTTGGAGATGGACACAGGCTTGTTTTTTTTCCATTTTTTGAGTACTTTGACTATTTGAAAAAAGAAGAAGAAATAAAATGCCAAAAATTGGCACAAACAATTGTAGGGGGTATATTCTATTTCAATACAGAATAAAAACTGCTTCTGAAACGCTCAGAAACCATGATGGTTAGGTAGACCGTCATTTTTGGAGTGAAGGTCCTTTGTGAGTGAGATTCAGAGCACGGGGCACCTTTGGCGCTCGGCTCCCCTTGACCTCTGTGTTAGGCATGGGTGCCTTTGGTGAGGGGTAGGGACCTCCTGCTGGATGGCCCAGGGTCCCACTCTCCTGGGGGACAAAGGCCTTCAGGCCAATGCTGTGCCCCTGGGCAGGGGAGTAGAGCCCTCAGGCTGGCCTGACCTGGGCAGGGAGAGTCTCCTTGCTGGGCTGGGATGAACATCAAAGGGACATACCTGAGCCATGCCTGGGACACTGTGTCCCCTTCTCCTGGGATCCTCCCGTTGGACACTCATTACTGGAGTTCTGGGTCACCTCTGTTATAACATGGGCAAGGGCACTTTTATGAATGGTTTCTCCTTGGGCCTGTGGTGCTTTCAGAGCTGAGAGAGATCTCCACCACGGGCAGGAGGTTTCCGCTGGTTTCCTTCTGTGATGTTAGCAGCCCCGCACAGTTTGCCCCATGCCAGGCCTACAAGGCCAGGCCTTGTGCTAAGAGCTGCAAACACAATGATTATTCATACTGGCTGTCCCAGACAGGGCTGCCCATTGATTTGGGAGAAAAGCACAAGTGGGAGGGTCACGTCCACATAAGCAAAAGGAGTGCTTTGCTCTGATGATGACAGAACCAGAGGAGGGGTGTCTGTCTAGGGCCGGGGCTCCTGAGAAGGTTCTGGAACAGAGGGAGCCTGAGCTGGGTCCTGAAGAAGAAAGACCGCATAGCCAGGCCGGGAGTGGGCTGTGAGCAAATCCAAGGGATGGAGGGACACTCAGCTTGGGCCAAGGCACAGAGGTGTGACAGAGCACGGATGGAGAAAGTGGGGACCCTGAGTATCGAGGAAACAAGTGGGAGGTGGGTGTGGAGAGGGCATGAGGGGGCAAGGGGTCTCATTCCAGAAAATGAGGAGTAGCAGGAAAGCGAGGGGGTCCGGCGGGTGTTTTGGATGAAACTCTGGCTGCCAGGTGCAGGGACAGATCTTAGGGAGGGCAGGAGGCTGGCCTTGGCCGTGGACAGCGTGACAGATGAAGCCCTAAGTGAGGGGCAGGGGGAAGGGGAGGGCTTGGCAGGAGGAGACTGGCAAGTATATGTGTAGGGGTGGCCCCGGGGAGAAGACTAAGGAAGGAACAGAGTCAGGAGGTGGGGTGACTGTGACAAGGTGCCTTGTGGTCTCGGGGATGGAAGGGAATGTGGGGGGCATCAGGCCTTCAGAGGCAGCTGGGAGGGGGAGAGGAGCATGGGAGAGGGGAGATCCCCTGGGACAGATGTGTAAGGGACAGGCAACAGGGGGGCCAGCCGGGGACAGGGGGCTGGGATCGCAGTGTGGGGGGGCAGGTACAAGAGCTTCGTGGAGAATCCAGGGGGCATGCTGAGCCGGCTTGTCCCTCTTGGGCCCTCTCCAGTGTTCTGTGCCACCAGCCAGTGCGGGGAGCTCTGGGGGCAGTGACCTGAGCCTTCGAGGGCTGCCATCTCCCTACAGTGCCAGCCTCACACTGTGCCCAGTACTCAATAGCCACTAAATTAACGCTTAATCCGCTGAACACAAACACAGCCCAGAGACCCATGAGAGGAGCGCCGTGTGAGCATATCCAGTGGATTTGGCTGTGAAGCGGGGAGGGCATTTGCCGGAGGGTTGGTGCGGGGAGAGCTGGGAGCAGAAGCCAGATTTCAGCAGAGCCCGGGAAGGATGGAGGAGACCGTTTTTTTGGTGGAGTTGGGTCAGGTGGGGGGTGAGGAAACAGAAGACAGCAAGTCTCTCTATTCTTTCTAGCAGTTCGGCCGTGACAGGAAGAAGAGAGTGCGAGGCTCGTGGTTGAAGCATTCTTCAAACATTTTTAAACTAACTTTCAAGGCTTCTGCTGTCCCCCCAAACACTGCACGTTCCTTGTAGAAAGCCCAGGAAACCCGTATAAGGAAGCAAAAAAAGCAAAATAAAAATAAAAATCACCCGTAGTTCCATCCACTGGCGATGGATACTGTTAAACCTTGGAGTTATTTTCCGACTTTTGTTGTGGTTGTTTTTTTTAGTAGAAATGGTTTCAGGCAGCACTTTCTGATTTTACAACCCACTATTTCTCGAATACATTCCTCTGTCTGGGCTACTTCCCTTCCAAAACATCCTTTAACATTTTATCTACTGGGACGCCTGGGTGGCTCAGTCGCTTTAGCCTTTGTCTTCGCCTCAGATCCTGATTCCAGGGTCCTGGGATCGAGTCCCGCATCGGGGTCCTTGCCCGGCAGGGAGCCTGCTTCTCTCTCTGCCTCTGCCTGCCACTCTGCCTGCTTGTGCGCTTGCACGCGCACATTCTCTCTCTCTCACACAAATAAATAAGTAAAATCTTAAAAAAAAATTTTTTTTTAATCTACCTATCTGCCTAATGGTCCAAATGGTTCAAAATCTGACGGAGTCAAGAGACAGACATAAGACAGATACAGGGAAAAGCGGCCTTTTACTGCTTGCTCCTGAGCTACTCCGTTCGCTCTGGAGGCAAAGGGCTATAACCTTAGCACACCCAGTATGGTGATCACACAGTATCCGAACGCGTGCACATTCCAAAACTTACTTAAGCCGCTTCTCGTCTTGGATATGTAGACGTTAGTTACTTCGTTTTATTTTGCTTTGTGCATAAGGCTACGATGGACACTCTTCTAGCTAAGTCTTTGCACACATACTTTATTTTCCTAGACTACGTTTCCGAAAGTGGAATTTCTGGGTCAGGAGGTAGAATGACAACTGAAAACGTTTGCAGTGCCAGGTTTTACCTCCAAGGAAATCGATGTCCGTTGGCAGCCCCGCCGCAGGGCACGAGAGCGTTTCTCTCTCCACCTGACCCTCCACCTGTGTTATTAACACTCACTGTATTCACCTGCGACCACACGGTGTGGGACGTGGGCACACTAGAGCCTCCAACTGTTACTGGGAGCTGCATTTTAGGAGAAACAAATAGTACCGTGGGGACAGTCGGGGCCAGGTGTCCTGAGAGGGCCGTCCTGAGCTTGGGAAGGGCTTACCTGGCTGGAGGACAGAGAAGGCCTAGTGGAGGCACAAGGTGGCTGTATTGTCTGTGACCACCAAGCCCGGGGACGAGGCCCTTCTTCATTTTCAGAAACCCCCCCCGACCACGAGGAGAGGAGGACCTGGAGAGAACTGGAAGCACCTGTAGGGGAGGTCCGGGGACATCTGGTGCATGGGCTGGACTTCTGTTTGGTTGTTCTCTTTCTTTTGAGAGGCAAAACTGTGGGTTCCTTACTGACAGCATCTGGGTACACAGGGAACAGCATACTGGTGCAGGGTAGGCGGGGTGGGAGCTAATGCTCTTGAGTGAGCAAAATCCACCTCTCCCTAGACTTTGCCCCTGACCTAGGCCTTGGGGTGGGACTGTGTGTCCTTGTGCCCTCAGATGCAGTGCTACGTGATTCCTGATTGGGGAAAGGAGGTGATATGCACACAACTATAGTGAACACCGAGGAGGCCTGCCACTCCCTCGTTCACCCATTCCCAGACTCGCGAAGACGGCCCTGGAGCCTGGATGTTGGTGGGGCTTGATTTCCTTCTGCATTCACCCTTCCTTACAGACTCTCTAGAAGGTCCTTGCTTCTACCATGCCGTCCCTGAGGCATCCCTTCAGCTTTTTTTTTTTTTTTTTTTGGCGTGCTGCAGATGCCAAGCCATTCTCCAGATGGTTTATGCTCACCTCGGCGCCCTCCCCCCACCCCAAAAAAAGGAGAAACAAGGAAATAAGATGATTCGGTTTACAGTACGTAGTTACTTGTCTCTGGGATAGGATTGCTGGCGGATGCCCTGCCTGGCGTCCAGCTTGGCTCCCAAGTTTCTGAGGCCACATTTAACTCCGCCCCCCGCCCCACACCTTCAAGGACTGTGAGCTTCCTTGAACTTCACAGCCCAGAGAACTGGCAGAGGCTGAAATGGGGAGTCCTCACTCACTCCCTATGAATTTGGAGTCGAATCTGGCTGCTACATCAACTTGCTCGTTCCCTGGTTATTCTCACGGATAATCCTTTTTCAAATGCTACTTTTCTTTTTTTCCACAGCCCTGTTTTTTTTTTTTTTTTTTTTTTTTTTTGTTTTTTGTCTCAGGCACCATTTCCAGAGCCCTCACTCCAGCTCGATTCTATAATTAGTCTCCGCATCAAGGGCTCCAAGGCTGCTGTCACCAATTAGCATGAACCAGGCAGCTTAAAACAACAGAAATGTATTGTCTCACCGTTCTGGAAGTCAGAAGTCAGAAATCAGGGTGTCAGTGGTGGCAGGGGCGGGGGGGCAGTCGGTTCCTTCCGGAGGCTCTGAGGGAGAGTCGGCCCCGTGCCGTTCTCCTTGCTTCTGGTAGCTGCTGGTCACCCTTGGCTTTCCTTGGCCTGTGGATACATCACTCCAGCCTCTGCCTCTTATCTTTTTATACGGTGTTTTCCTCTCTGTGTCTTTAAGTGTCCTCTCCTCCTCTGAGAAGGATAAAAGTCACCGGATTCAGGGCCCACCCCTATCCCGTATGATCTCATCTTAACTCATTACGTTTGCAAAGGCCCTATTTCCAAATAAAGTCCCATTCTGAGGTTCTGGGCAGCCATGGATTTTTGAAGGTCACTAGACAACCCGCCACAGTCTATCAGTCTATCAGACCCTTCCATCCACCGGTCCATTCCAGAGCCATTTTTCTCAACCTGTGCTTAGCAGAACACCTAACCTGCCCTCTGGAACTTTCGGTGACTTCCCACTGCCAACAGAGTAAAGTCCTATCTCCTTAGCTCAGCTTTTGAGGTTGCCCCCTAGTCTGGTCCCAGCGATCTTTCTCATATCCCTTTTCCTCCCCTCCCCTGCACACACTCTGCGGTCCCACTTGAGTGGTCTCATACGCTGTGGCACATGCTGGGAGGGCTCTCACCTCCTGCTCAGGCCCCTGTCCCTTTCCCAGGGGCTCTCCTCCTCAAGCATCCTTTTTCCTCTGAGGAGAACATGGCTAGGCAGCTGAGGTCATGGTCTGCAGACTGGCAGACCACCCCTCCTCAGCATGGAGCCATGATACTCTGACGGAGCGGCATTTCTACCCAAAGATGAGTCTCTGTCGTATGCTTTGTTGAGTCCTTGGATTTGAAAAGGATGTATTGAGCCTTGTGGCTTCTTGTCAGATGACTGTGGCAGCTGCTGGTGTGAGCACGCAAGGGGTTTAGACCCCAAGTGACTGGGATGCTTATGGTCCAATGCATGAACTCCATGCCGGCAGCTCCGTGATGGCTGATGCGGATAAAGAGCTCTGTGCTGAGACGCAGTGGAGGGAAAGAGAGAATGGCTGCTGTTTTGAGAGCCAAAGACCGTGATCTTTCAAAGGAAGAGAGTACGGGCAGAAGGACTGCAGGAGAAGTGGATCCTTGGGGCTGGGTGCCAAGGGCCACTGGGCTCAGTGGAAAGAGCGGCAGCGATAGTCAGAGAGTCCCTTCCTCCAGCCTACCTGATGGACGGTTGGTGGGCGAGATGGCCTTGGGGGGGGGGGGGGGGTAGAGCTGGAGAGGGAGGTAAAAAGGAGACCTAGAGCGCAATGACTAGGCTAGCTTCTAACTACTTTCGATGTCGGATTTCCCAGATGCTCTGAAAACTTGAAAGTAACAAGGAAGTTTTCACTCCAAAGTTGGATACTAGTGTCTTTTTCCAGCCCCCCCCTATGTGGCAGTGAGGAATCCTTGGCCCCTGGCTCTTCAAACTCTCTTCCAAAGCACCAGTCTCCGTGGAGAGACACGAGGAACGTACCTCGCCTGGACGCAGGTTTCCTCTAAACTCTGTTGCCTCCTGTGCTCCGTCTCTTCCTTCTGTTTATGCCTCAGCCCCGTCACAGTCACATAGGCATTGTCCCTGGGGATCAGGAAGTGGTCGACCCCAAAAAGATTGTAGTGGAGATGTGAAGAATCGGAGAGTTCTGGGCAGGTGCTCCAGGTGTGGGCGGCAGGCTGAGCCCTCTGACCTGTGACAACCTGCGTTTCAGGCACCAAGATGTTTCTCACGTCAAATCTTTGAAGTCACCTGGGCCCTTTCTTGGTGGGTCTGGGCAATACTCCTTCATGTTGTAGGGTTAGAAAATGAGGCTAAAGAAAGTACGTGAGGAAGAATGCCAGCCCCTGGAAGCGTTTATGGCCCGCTTGGAAGGGCCGCTCTCTGCTCCTTGCTTGGTTGACTCATAACTCTGAATGCACGATTTCACCTGGCCGGGTTGAAAAAATATCTATCTTACTGTAAAAGCAGTGAACCCTTGACTCCATTAAACAATGATAGTTTCCTAGACATCCTGTCTAAAAGGGTTGCCACTTTTCTTCCTGACAAACTGCCAGTTGGGCCATTTTGGCAGCCAACATTCTGCGGAGAGGATGGATTTAGTCAAATTTCCTTGGTCAGTTAAGCATCCTGCGCGACATACTTGTTTCCAGGTCCCAGAGGCAATTTTTGCTTGGGTTCGAATAAAACAAAAAACCCCAACCAAACAAAAAGGAATGGCCTGAGTTTGAGTTATTCCTGTCCATATACCAAAAGAATATCCGCGAGTTTGAAATGATTTGAGAGTCAGGAAGAGGGGGAGAGAGGAGACCAGAGGAAAAGGATGCATTGTTCGTGATTCTGCTGTTAGGCACTGGTTTTATTTTGCTGCTCCCTGATACTGGAATTTGCCATCCACCTCTGACAAAAGTACAAAGAACCTTTGACACAATGTAAAACCCGAAAAGAACTTTCAGTGGCTTAGTGTCCTGGCTGCGACTCAGAATTATTCATTAGATTAAAAAAAAAATGCACATGCCCAGGCAGGTTGAAGCAGATGTGGTCCATTACTATTGCTCTCTTGCCAATAGCTGTTTCCATCGATGGGGGCTGGGCTGATCCAACTCTAGCCTTACTTCTGAAACACCCAAGGAATCGAGGTAGTTGCTTCTGTGTTTCTTTTTCCAACTAGACAGTGAATTCCTTGAGGGAAAGGATGATGTCCATTTGGCTTGGCATCCGCAGGGACCAGCTCAGCAACTGGCACATAAAAACACTCTGATAGAAAAAAAAAAATTTTTTTTAAAAATTAAATGGTTTAAAAACAGCAAGGTCCTCTATAAATTATACTCCTTTATTTTTCTTCAGAGCATCTAGATGTTTGACGGGACAGGGGCACCAGGACTGGCATTCTGACCCCCAAGTAGTGTGGGTACCTGGGTTCCAGGACTTAGAGACAGAGGAGACAGAACTTCGGTGAAAAGTGTAAAGCCCATGGGAAATTATGACATGGATTTACGGACGGAGGGTGAATTACCTTCCTATGGCTGCTGTAAAAATGACACCAAGAGATTACAACACAGACTTACCGTCTTAACTCTTCTGGGAGTCAGAAGCTCAAAATGAGTCCCCCTGGGCTGGAGTCTAGGTGTTGGCAAGTCTGTGTTCCTTTGGGAGGCTCTAGAGGAGAATAGTTTTCTTGCTTTTTCCCATTTCTAGAGGCTGCTTACATACTTGGGCTCATGGTCCCTTCCTCCATCTTCAAAGCCAGCATCTTCAAATCTCTGACTCTGACCCTGACCCTCCTGCCTCCTTCTTTGACTTATGACCCTTGAGATCACACGAGGCTCAGCTGGATAATCAAGGATAACTTCCCCATCTCGAGGTTACCTGATTAGCAGCCTAAATTCCATCTCTAACTTTAATTCCCTCTTTCCATGTAACATAACATATTCACAGGTTCTGGGGAGTGAGGCATGGAGGGCTTCTGGGGGAGGCATTATTCTGTCTACCACCGAAGGACACTGGGGGTCATAGAGTCCCATGTCCTTGTGCTACACTTGAGGAAACTCGAGCTCACAGAGTTGCTGTGAATTCCAACTGTTTCCTCCACAGGGGGATAAGCTCCCTCTGCAGCCGGGCCACCTGCACGCAGAGCTGGAAGCAAGACTCAGAAGGGGGCCACTGGCCTCTTCTTCCTCCAGGTCTTCCTTCTACACCTGTGCCTCGTCGCTTTCCTGCCCCGTCCAGGGGAGGGTGCTGAGGTGTTTGTGTGTGGGGGGCAGGCATGGCACACCTGACCCCCACCCCCGGCCACGTCCAGACTGAATGGAGAGTGGTCATTTGATGGGGTTAGAGAAGGGACTGGACCCATCCATAAGAGCCCTGTCATTTTGGCGGAAGTGTGAGCTCTTAGAAGTACAGCGGCCAGGTGCCTAACTGGGGACCTCGAACTCGGGGGCTGGGGGCCCCAAGAGTCTGAAATCCTGGAATTTCCTTCCTAGGAAGTCCACAAGAGGGGAGCAAGAGGGTGATCCCAGACTGGCTGGTTTACAACTGACCGTGACATTGCCACTGGGGCAGCTGCGCAGGTTTCTCGGCCCAGAGACCCAGGGCTGGCTTCTGGCAATAGAGGGTTCCTGCTGCTGAGTGTCCTTTGAGGAGGCGCTAGCGATTCTGGCATGTGTGCTCAAGTTTAAGGCAGTTGGGGGTCCAGAAGGCCCAAGAGCAGGTCTCCTATCAAGGTCAGGGCCAGAGGAGAAGACACAGGAGGACTTACTGCATGAGACACATTTACTTGGAGAGAGCAAATCATGATCTCTCTGGGGGAGCAGATAACCAGGGGAGGAAGCCAGGTGTCATTCCCAAAGCCCCCTCCTTCATGTCACTCTGTTCTGTGTTGCTGGCCAGCCCCTTGAAACCAACAAGAACCTGGCCTCTGGCCCAGGACATGAGGGCCCAGGGACCTTGCTTGGAAAGTGGATTCCTCAGAACTCTGGGATGCAGCCAGCCTTGGGAGGAAGGTGGGATGCTGAGGGGGGACAGGACCACTGAGGAAGGCAGGCCGGGCCTCTGGAGGAGGCTGATGTGGCTCTGGGAGGTGCATGGGGGGCCACGGTGTGTGGCTGGGGAAGTCACCTCGGTGTGGAACTACAGAGCTCCTCTCTGTCCCCAGCAGTTGGCAGGCGGAGAAAAGAACCCCGACCCCCAGAGGTGGCAGCAAAGAGAGAAGCGAGGTGTCCAAGTCTGGTGTCCAAGCACCTGGGGATATTTCAATGACCACGAGCGAGGTTTGTTTTTTTTTTTTTTTTTTTTTGCCATTGAGAGAAAGTCTCTAGCTCAGGATTCTGGACCCAAAACTCAGGGTTCTCTGAAAGAGACAGAGCTCAGAGTCTGAAGGGGCAGAGGGAGCTTTTAGGAAAACCGGTGCGGACGGACCCAGGAATGGCGCACGGACGTGGGCGAGGGATTTGGCCAAGGCTGAGCGCGGTTGTCCCGGTGACTATGGTAGTCGAGGACGACGGAGCATGGGGGAGCAGGGTGCGCTTCTGAGGAAACACGGTCTCAAGGAAGAGTGAGGAGGGGGGGGTTGGCATCGGCCTGAGGGACATTTCTCTTGTGGCTGGGCATGCCTTGGTGACCGAGGATGCTCACCGGGCGGTGAGGACAGAGCCCTGACCCCGCAGCGGTGCTGAAAACCCGTCAGCCCGGGGGAGGAGAGAGGCCTGATACACTTCGTCTACACCCACGGCTGTAGACAAGAAGGCGGGACGCCTGCCTTTCCCAAGGAAGAGTCAGTTGGGGAGCACAACTGCTGTGCCTAGGGCAGCAGCCCCCCGTTCCCAGACCTGTCTGCGCCTTCCACGGGCTGCACAACCAGGGCTCCCAAAGGCGAGCCCCCCCACCCCCCCAGTAGCAGAAACGAGCCCTAAAGACTGCCACCCTGCCGGCAGGCTGGACTGGATGTCACTTGTAGTCGCCTGCGGCTCCAAGGCCTTCTGAGTCTCTCCCTCTCGGAGAACCGGGCCCTCCTGCCCGCAGCTCCTGGGATGGCGGGGGGGGGGGCTGAGAGCTGAGATCCTCCCGTGGGAATCTGTGCTCCTCTGCCTGGAAGTGTGCAAGGACCCTCCATGGCCCTTCCTTTTTCTCTGGGGACTTCTGACAGCTTCTGACACGGACAGACTGGAATAAGAGAACCAGTAAGAATGGCGGGAGAGGCAAGCTCTGGCTGAAACAAGGCCACGGAGGGTGGCCCCTAAGACACTCTTCCTGATGAGAGGAGAGGAGAGAGCCGCAGCGCCCCGGAAAGTCCACCCGGGGAAGCCCATGGCCTCTAGACCCAGGGCGGCCCCCTGGGGACGGATGAGTTACTCTGTCTTCAGCCAGGTGTGTGTTTCTCACAGGGACCCCGGAAGGCCACTACGCTGTCACTGCCTCTGAGTAGAGACTGGCTCTTGAGCAGAGAATCCCACAGTCTCTGTCTGGCACAAGGAGAAGCCTCAAAGATAGAGGACGGAGTCAGCCATTTCTGGGGGGCTGGCGCGGGCCTGGCTGAGGGATCCCAGCGGTCAGCACGGCGCTGCCAATCTACTGGTTTCCTGAGAGCTGAGAACTTACGAGACACTGAATTCATTGCTAGAATTTCTGTCCCCGGACCACGAATTCAATATCCTGTTTTCCCACCCCGTGAGGCCCAGGAGTTTGATAATGGCCATGAGGGAATGTGTTTGAGAATGTGGTCTGCCACGACCATCATCACCATTTTAAAATTCTCTCAGGGATCCGGCTGGCTATCGTTTCAGATGAGCTCGAGTGGGGTTTGTCAGGGTCTATAAATCTGTGGCCGCCAGGATGACCTGTAACCGCCGCACGCTTACCGACTCACTTGGGAAGCGAAGCCTCTGTTGTTGGATCTAGGGTTCTCAATTCAGATCAGCCTGTCACACAGACGCTGAGCCCTGCTGCTTGGGTTTGGGTCCCTACTTTGCTTCTGTGACCTCCGCCAAGTGCCTTAATCTTCCTGTCCCTCAGTTTCCTCATCTGTAAAATGGGACTTAATCATAGGGTTGCTGTGGCGATCGAATGAGTTAATAGATGTAAAATATGTAGAACAGTGCTTGGCAGGGACTAAGGAGTCAAATGTCAACTACTATTATCATCCCTAATTTTATTTCTGTTCTTAGAAACTATTCCCTTTGTGTGGATTCTGCCATTTTTTTTTTTTTTTTTTGAGGAAAATTTGCTCCTTCCTTTTTCCTCACCTGACAGCATGCCCGGGAAATAACACAGTTTGTTTTGGGACAGATGATTCTGGAAAGATGTCGGGAACAATACATGGAAAATGGAAATTTTCAGTATCTTTTAATCTATATTCCACATTAAGCCCTGTGTTCTTTACAACTGGTTGAGCTTGGTAAATGGCTGATAAATAATTTCAGCACATTCACCAAATCATTTTTGGTTGTTTCTAGGTCCAGAGTCTGGGAAAATGTTATTGGAAAGGTAGCATGGAAATCTCACAGTTTCCCTACCTCCACTGTTCTGGTAGTCTCTGGGGCTGGGAAGCTGGAATAAAAAACACGATCGGGATTTTTAAAGCTGCAATAGATTATACTCGGTTTCTTTCAAAATTCTTTTCACATCCTCCCTGGCAGAGAGGACTGCCAGCTTTCCTACCAAGAGTGAAGACTAGAGCCGCATCTGTGGAGAGCCCGAGGCCTGTGCCCATGGCCTGATGGTGGTGAACCTCTTCCCTGATTGTCTCTTCCAATTGATGGGATATAGTGTCTCTAAAAATAGGTCGACAGTATGAAAAGTGGCACGTTGGCCTTCATGATAAACAGAACCAAATGTAACCTATTCTATAGTTTAAAATCCCCACGAACAAAAGCCATCTCGTTTTTCTCAGGGCAAATTTCTTGGCATTTACCCACCTTAAATGTTTTACTGTGATTCTAGGCGGTTTGTTGTCATAACGAGCAAAGAAGATCTCATTTATGTAGAGATTTTGATGTATTCGCACCTAACAACTCACCATATCTGACCCCCGAGAGAGGAGGGGTGTAGGTGTGGGACAGAGGTCCTTGTGTTGCAGTCATCAGGTAGAACCTGTTAGTCACCCCCAGCCAAGCCCCCGGATCCCCTGCTCCCCAAAACCCTGGGATGCTGGGTGCGCCTTTGAATGGAGAGGGTGTCAGAGGTGCAGAGAGACAAATCCTGAGCCTCTCATGGCTGGAGGCTGGGAGGACCTTGGGGTCCCGTGCAAAAATGGGCCAAGACCCCAGTCTAGCCTGGGGTGTCTGTTCCTGAGTTAATGGCACGGGGAGTCCCCAACAGCAGCTGACCCAGTTGATCTACTCCATGGTGGGGAAAAGTAGGCTCTGCTTCTCCAGCGTCCCAGATGGGAGGTTGGGGGGCAGTAGGGACACGGAACAGCAGGTGAAGCAGCGGAGACTAAAAGACTTTTATTTTCAAGGAGACTAGAGTGGAATCAGAAGACAGTCCCAGCCAGAGGATAGTAAAGACGATATTGTTTTGGGGTGCATATTATCTACCTGCCGCTGGCTACCTGGTGCTCTCACTGGGCCTGGGTTTCTCAAGTCGCAAACCCAGGGGCACAGGGAAAGCTTCCTATAACTCAGTGTGTACCCAGAGTTCTCATTTCAACTGATGGTAGAAACTGCATTCATGCTAATTCAGCCCCCTGGGTTTTCTGAGCACGCCTGGAGTGCAGCAGCTTTATTCCTTCCCAGCCCATCCCCCTTGGCTCTAGGGATTTGCTGCTCAGATCCCATAGCCTTAACAGCCATGAGGGGCTAGGGGATGGCCAGACGGAGAGGGGCGGTGGTCTTGGGGGTCTATTCCCTTGGGTCTCAGCCTTGCCAAGTCTGGGGTGTCTGTGGGCCCTCTCCCTGACACTTCTGCCTGTGACCATCTTGGCTTTCCAATCCTAAGCCCCCAGGAGACGGCAGGTTCTCTGAGTCTGTTTCAGCTCTGGGAGTGTATCACATTGGGCCGGTGGGGGTGGGGAGGGCCCACGTTCTCTGTCCTGGCCACTTGCCTAGGTCCCTGTGAGCCCGCATGGGTCTTGGGGGCGCTCTGCAAAGTCTAGCGGTGATCTTGCTTTGCTCTCAGTGTGGGCTCTGGCTTTGCCCAGGCAGTACTTACCCCTCCACGGTGTAGACGTGGGAGAGGTGGGAATAGGGATGCTTCTAGCAAGGCTTCCTCCAAACCCATTTTTAGCATGGGACTCGAACTGTTCCAATCCTCTCTCCAAAGACTGTGTTTGGTTTCTATTTGCATCTTGTCACTTCTCTTTAAGTGGCCTCTGCCCTAGGGAGGAGGAGGGGCAGTTGGGGTTCATGGACAGTGCAGTAGAGTCGTGTGTGTCGCGTCTCCTAGTCCCACGTGTTTACCCCGGGCTGGTTCTATGACCAGCACAGTGGAGGCACACACAGACGGAGGTGGTCTGTCCCCTCGCACAAGCTGGTAAATGACAGAGGTGGGCGCAGAGCTAGGACATTCCCACTCCAGCTCCTGGGCTGTCCCAATACCCCAAGCCCGGATCTCTAAATGAATGCATTCGTGGGGTTGTTCTCTTTTAGAGCCAACGTTGCAGTGTCTTGAGCTGTTCCTTACTCTTCAGTGCTCCTTTAAAAGGAATGATTTTTAACAACTAGAAGTATGCACTTCTTAATCTCTCTTGCCCACTGCCCTCCATCTGTAATCACCAGTCTGTATTAAGAGTCTGGTTTTTTGTTTGGTTTTTTAGATTCCACATATATGTGAAATCATATGGTATTTGTCTTTCTCTGACTTATTTCACTTAGCATAACACCCCCTGGGTCAAACCATGTCGTTGCAGATGGCTAAGTATTCCTTTGGACATCTATACCACATCTCATTTATCCATTCATCTGTGGATAAACACTTGGGCTGCTTCTATGTCTTGGCTATTGTAAATAATACTGCAATGAACATAGGGGTGCATATATTGTTTTGAATTAATGTTTTCATTTCCTTTGGATAAATTCCTCATATAGAATTGCTGGATCTTATGGTAGTTCTATCTTAAATTTTTTGAAGAACCTCCATATTGTTTTTCAAAGTGACGCCCGTCTACATTCCCACCAACAGCGCAGGAGGGCTCCTTTTTCTCCACATCCTCACTAACACTTGGTATTTGTTGTCTTTTTAATTCTAGTCTTTCCCACAAGAGTGGGGTGATATCTCACTGTGGTTTTGATTTGCATTTCCTTGCTGATGAGTGATGTTGAATGTCTTTTCAAGTGTCTGTTGGCCATCTGGATGTCGTCTTTGGGAAAAATGTCTACTGGGGTCCTCTGCCCACTCTGTAGTCAAATTGTCTGGTTTTTTTTTTGTTGAATTTTGGAAGTTCTTTATATATTGTGGATATTAACTCCTTATCAGATTTATCATTTGTAAGTAACTTCTTCATTTGCTAGGTTGCCTTTTTATTTTGTTGGGTTTCCTTTGCCGTGTAAAAGCATTTTATTTTGGTGTGTAAAAGTAAGTTTAATGATTGAGTTAAAAAAAAAAAACAATTGTCCACAGACTTTCTTAGGAATTTTATTTTTTTTATTTATTTTTTAAAGATTTTATTTATTTATTTGACAGAGAGATCACAAGCAGGCAGAGAGGCAGGCAGAGAGAGAGGAGGAAGCAGGCTCCCCTAGAGAGCAGAGAGCCCGATGCGGGGCTCGATCCCAGGACTCTGAGATCATGACCTGAGCTGAAGGCAGCGGCCTAACCCACTGAGCCACCCAGGCGCCCCTTTCTTAGGAATTTTAAAAACCTACCTCAAAGGATCCAGAAGTCCCAGAAATCCTCTGTGTGCACCCTCTGGTTAGACCTGCCTTTCCTGGAGAAACTGCATTCAAGTTAATAAATGATTTTCTACTCATTCTGTGGTGTTGTGACTTAGTTACTAATTTTTATAGTATTGTTTCCTACTCTTCAAATGCATTTCTATTAGTTTAATAGGTTTCTATGGGCTGGACTTGGGACCCTAACACAACCAACTGCATTATTGTTTTGGAAAAATGTATTTTGAGTTCCTCATCCAATGTAGAGATATCTTTTAAGAACTCAATCCAGTTTTTGGTGGGAAGCTTCTTTTTTTCTGGTATTAAATAACTGAAGAATTGTTTCTCTGGCACACAACTTGAGAAAAAATGTATTTTTATTAGTCTCTTAAAAAAATTATGAGAGAGAGAGAGCGAGAGAGCGCAAGAGAGTGAGTGAGCACAAGCAAGGGGAGTGGCAGGCAGAGGGAGAAGCAGGCTCCTTGCTGAGTAGGGATCCGGAAGCGGGACTCGATCCCCGGACCCTGGGACCATGACCTGAGCTGCAGGCAGAAGCTTAACTGACTGAACCACCCAGACATCCCATATTTTTATTAGTCCTAAGTTTAGCTTCTGTAATAGTTGTATCATTGAAAAATGCAGGTATGAAGTCGAAAGGTCAGGATGGATTATAATAACGGGTAAGGAGAGATGGACATCTTTTCTCCTCCTCAGCCCAGCAAAGAGAGGCCAGCATTGGGTTTCTTTATTTCCTTTTTCTAAGTTTTTTCTTTAGTAGTAGTGATTTGTATTGCGTGTTGTTGGAAGGCCGAAGGACTTAGGTGAAACTGAGCCCCTTAGTGGCAGGTAGGGAAAGTCCACTTCGGGTCAGTGATCAGGTCAAGCTGCAGGCGCCTCTAAGACCCTTGAGGGATTACGGCTGGTGGCTGCGGGATCCGGGAAGGCAAGAAGGGTTCAAAAACAGCTCGATGGAAATGGCACGATCCAATGACAGTGGGTGTTTTCCTCCAAGATGGGGAAACAAGAGTGGTGTTACATGGCAAGACAAGCGCCCCACTGGTTGGGGACCTGTGTTTGGTCACATATCTGGACAATCCCCCGCTACTGGAGAATTTCACTGATTTCTCCAATATTCCTGGGGCACCGAATGTACGTGATGGGTGCAGGTCACTGAGTTCTTCCTTCCCTGTATCCCAAATTGGATGTAGTAGGCATTCCCAGTGTGTTATCCTGATGCCCTGGGACACCTCTGACTGTCTCTGTGCAACCTTCCCATCCCTCCTGTGGCTTTGGTGTGCTAGGAGTTTATATTCCCCCTCCCAGCCCAGAGTCTGACCTGACTCCCTACATTTTTTTTAAACACCAACCAGAGGTTTAACAGAAATACAACAGGAAAACTCAGAACTACCTAAACCCAAGCCAGAATGCCAAGCAGTCAAGGCAAAGGCAGAACTCCTGACCCTTTGACTTCGCCAGTCCCCACGTAAAAACCAGTGAAGCTGGTCAAGAGGGAAGTACTTAACAGAGATCTTCCTTAGGGAGCAGTGGGAGCTGTTGTGTCTCCAAATCAGGAGGGAAAGTCGCGCTGTTTAAGTTACTATTGCTGTGTTCAAAACTTAGTGGCTTTAGAATAACAAGAGTCATTTATTTTGCTCATAAGTTTGCAATATGGGCAGGGCTCAATGGGAATAGCTTGTCTCTGTTCCGTGTGTCAGCTCCGGTGGCTCTACCGGGACCAGGAGTTTTGATTTCAAGATGACTGATTCACATGGCTGGCAAGTCAGCGGTGGCTTTCGGTTCTTCTCCGCATGGATCTCTCCGTGGAGCAGAGCGCGCTTCCTTGTAGCACCTCACCTAGGTTCCGAAGTGAGTGCCCCCAAGAGCCAGGAAGTGGAAACTGACATTTTCTTAAGACCTGAGCTGGGGAACTGGCACAGCATCACTTCTGCTCTCTTTTATTGGTCAAACAGTCACAAGAGTCCAGATCCAGGTGGAGAGGCCAAAGACCCCACCTATCAGTAAGTATTAACACATTTTGCCGCCATGTTTTCAAACTTGCACAAGCATCTTCCATTAAGCTGTGGTGGCTGACAACCCGAGAGTCGTCTTTGTCGCTCCCATTTCCCTCGCCCTTCATGCTTAATGTACTACCAAGACCTGTTTTTTTTCCTTTTTTCAGTTTTTTTTTAATTGTGGTAAAATTACATAAAATTCAGCATTTCAATAATTTTAAAGTATACAATTCAGTGGCATTTGCCACAAGTACAACTGTTAATTGTAAATCATCACCACTATCCCTCCACTCCCCGCTGCTCCCGCCCCTGGCAAGGACTCATCTGCTTTCTACCTCTATGGATTTGCCGATTTTGAATATTTCGTATGAATGAATTATACAATATATGGCCTTTGTGTTTAGCTTTTTCCACTTAGTGTGTGTTTTCAAGGTTTATCCATGTTGTAATACATAACAATATTCATTTCTTTTTACAGCCGAGTGATAGTCTGTCATGTGGATACACCATATTTTGTTTATCCATTTACCAGGTAACGGACATTTGCATTGTTTCCACCTTTTGGCTATTGTGAGTAGTGCTGCTGTGAGTATTTGTAAGTTTTTGTTTAAACATGTGATTTCAGTTCCCTTGGGTAGATATCCAGGAGTGGAGTATCTGGGTCATATGGTAATTCTATGTTTAACTTATTGAGGAGCCCCCACACTTTTTTCTGTATTGACTTCACCATCTCAAATCACCACAGGCCATCCATGAGGGCTCCCGATTTCTCCACATCCTCACCAACACTTGCTAATTTCTCTAGTAAGTGTGGGGTGGTTCCTTGGGATTTGGGTTTGCATTTTCCTAATGACTAATGATGTAGAGCCTCTTTTCATGAGTTTGTTGGTCATTTGTATGTCGTCTTAGGAGAAACGCCTATTCAAGTGCTTTGGCCATTTTTTAATGGGGTTGTCTTTTTGTTGTTGACCTGTAATTGTGACATATTCTAAAACTAGACATTTACCAGATGTATGATTAAAAATATTTTTCTCCCAGTCTGTCGGTTGTCTTTTTACTCTCTTGATAGTGTTGTTTGGTACATAAAAGTCTTAAATTTTGATAAAGTCTGATTTATTTTTTCTTTTATTGGTGCTTCTGCTGTCATATCTAAGAACCTGTTGCCAGATTTAAGGTCATGAAGATTTACCAGTGTTTTCTTCTAAGTGTTTTATTTTTAGCTCTTATATTTAGGTCTTTGGTCCTTTTTGAATTCATTTTTGTATATGATGTGAGGTAAAGGTCTAACTTCATTCTTTCACGTGTGGCTATCCGGTTGTCTAGCTAACACCATTTGTTGGAAGGTTGATTATTTCTTCATTAATTGGTGTTGGCATTCTAGCATCTTCTTCCCCTCTCCTGCTTGGGGTGGATGCTGCATTCCATTTCAGATGATGAGGCCGGGGCCAAACCCCTAGGATGGCTGTGTCGTGTGCTGGAAGGAGCCCACCATGTCCCTGAGGGTTGTGCAGAGCAGAGGGGCTCTCCTAGTCCAGAACTAATGCCCGTACTTACTGGCTGGGGGATAGAGGGTGAATTGCTTCATATTTTTGAATCTTAGTCTCCTTATCTGTGAAGTGGGTTTTAAAACTAGTTGCTCCACAGGCTTCCTATGAAGATAAAATGAAATGATTTATATACAAATGCCTAGCAAATGCATGCAAACAAAAGGGGCTCAATAAACATTGTGAATTTGCCTTTAATGAAAACTCCAAACCTTTACACTCCTGCAGAGAAGATGTACAGCCAGTATTTACTTTCATCAAGGGAATAATAACACCTTAGATTTGCAGTTTACAAAGCACTTTGACATTCATTATCATATTTAATCCATGCAACACCTCCGTGAGGAAGGAGGCAGCTCTGCATGACCGTTCTCTTTTTTATATTAAAGAAGGAAGAGCCCCAGAAAAGGAATGACTTGCAGAACAAAGCTTACCTAACTAGGTAATCAACAAGTGACAGAATCAGGGCTAGAATCCTGTCCCTGTCCCTTCCACCAGAGGGATGTAAAGATATGTCTAGTTGAACATCCTTACTGGGGAACCTTGTTATGTTTTGTATTTAAATTATTAAAAAATATCCTGGGGTAACTATCAGGCCTCAGACAACAGATTATATGAAGGGCAAGTTTGCAAATTGTTCCCCAAGGGAACCTGTTGAACAATGAGTTTTAGGGCAGCTGGAGGGCTTCTTGAGACATGAAAATAATGGATGAAGTCCACAGATAATTAGGAAGAAATCAGGAAAGTGCCCTCGGAGTCTGTTGTGCTTGGTATAAAGATGTTCATGTGGCTGCAATCATTTTTTTTTTTTTTTTCCTGGTTGGGAACTCAAGAGAAGGGAAGTAGAGAAACCAGAGTGTTGTAATTTGCAGCCAGAAAGGAAACTTCGGGTCTCTCACTGCCGGTATGAGCCTGGTGGTGCCTGTTCTTCAGACAGCAGAGAGAACCTGGCACCTGAGCTAAGCCGACCGACAAGCAGACCAAAGGGTCAATGGCCTAGGGTTGGGCCCTGGAGGAGAGATGCTTGCCAATCAGTTCCGGATGGCAGACTGATTAGACTGTGACCAATCTGCGGTTAAGAATTGGAGGGGAGAGGGTTTTAGATAGCCCCTTCTTACTAAAATATCCAGACGCTGTAGAAAGAGAAGAGAAAGCACTGTTGTGGCAGAGGCTGGGGCTGTGATCAACTGGAAGGCTGTGTTGGGGAGAGCTTCTTGCTCCTTGCAAGGTGAGTGGAGCTGGCTGGAGAACAGACTGCCCGAGGCAGCCACACCACTGGGCAGAGGGAGCCGTTGCTTAGGAACATTGTTCTGGTTGGCCACTGGCTATGTTTCTCTACTCCTCACCCTCTCCCACCTTACTCAGTGACTCAGACATACTGTCTCCACCCTCCTCAGATTTCTGACTCAGTCTCCCCTTCATCCCCCGCCTCCTCGCCTGCAACATTTGTCCCTATTCCCACTGCAAGCATTAACTTACTGCCTAGGTCACCAAGGAAGAAGAAGTTGCTCAATGGTAAATCCCAGTCCCTCCACTTCGCGTGTCAGACCTGCAAACCCACCTTTCCTCTACTCCTGTCTGTTGTAAGGAGATGCCCTGTCTCTCGTCTAATCTGAGAAGTTCTTAATATAGGTAAATTAATCCTTCTTTTACAGAGTCCTGTAGGTTTATAGAATCAATTTTTTTTAAGATTTTATTTATTTATTTGACAGAGAGAAATCACAAGTAGGCAGAGAGGCAGGCAGAGAGAGAGGAGGAAGCAGGCTCCCTGCTGAGCAGAGAGCCCGATGTGGGGCCCGAACCCAGGACCTGGGATCATGACCTGAGCCGAAGGCAGCGGCTCAACCCACTGAGCCACCCAGGTGCCCCAGAATCAATTTTTTTTTAAAGATTTTATTTATTTGACACCAAGAGAAAGAGAGAGAGCACACAAGCAGGCAGAGAGGCAGGGAGATGAGAGGGAGAAGCAAGCTCCCCGCTGAGCAGGGAGACCAATGTGGGGCTCCATCCCAGGACCCTGGGATCACAACCTGACCTGAAGGCAGACGCTTAACGACTGAGCCACCCAGGTGCCCCATAGAATCAAATCTTTTCTAGCAACCCTACAGTCTCTTCTAGACATCCAGGCTGCCCTCTATTTTAGCTTAAGCAAAGACTATTCTACCTCCTTGTAGTGTTACTCCAAGTCCTATGTGAAATGTTAGCTGTTCGACACTTACCTCCTCCCCTGACTGACCAAATGAAAGCAATTCTTTTATTCAGAACCACCTGGACTAAAGAATTTGAACTTGTTTATTATGATCCCAGGGCATGGCTGCATTCATTACGGCATCAGCTAAATTATAGAAAAACTGTGATTGTGCCAAGTTCTCCAAATTCTATTGAGGACATTGATATCGTTAGAAGTATGCTTTCTACCAGGCATCCTGGCCGGGTGCTGTTCTTTAGGAATATTTTTTTTTTAAAGATTTTATTTATTTGACAGACAGAGATCACAAGCAGGCAGAGAGGCAGGCAGAGAGGTGGGGGTGGGGAAGCAGGCCCCCCGCTGAGCAGAGAGCCCGATGCAGGGCTCCATCCCAGGACCCTGAGATCATGACCTGAGCTGAAAGCAGAGGCTTTAACCCACTGAGCCACCCAGGCGCCCCCTTTAGGAATATTTTTAAGGAGACATAATGTGCTGAAGACACTGAGGAGTCCTATACTTGGAATGATCTAACGAATGGCTCCACAGGGTAATTAGCTATATGGTGCTGGGTCGGCTTCTAAGAGCCCGATTTTTGCAGGGGGATAATAACCAAGGAACCGTACAGCGGTGTCCTAGTACGTGGTAAATCTTCGTGAAGTCAAGGTGGCTCGTCTCTGGGTATTGTCATGACTGTCCTATTGCTGTTACATCCCAAGAAAATTTACCTCTCCCTGTCCAAGCACACACAGGTGCACTTTCTTCATTGATGTCTTGTCTGCAAGGAGCACAATCATTAGTGAGGTTGACATAATTCCTGGCCTATATATATTTATTTACATTTTCTTGGAAGAGTTTATTTATTTATTTGAGACAGAGAGAGAAAATATGAAAAGGAGTGAGAGAATCTGAAGCAGACTCTACATGGAGCACAGAGCTTGATCCCACCACCTTGAGATCAGGACCTGAGTTGAAACCAAGAGTCGGACACTAAGTCGACTGAGCAACCCAGGTGCCCCAATTTTGGGCCTATTTATATAAGAGTAATGACTGTAAATATTTTTGTCTATTAGGGAGTTTGGTCTGGAGTATTAATACTAAGAAAAAGCCATGAATAGCTCTGAAAGAGGCGGGTAACGAAGGGGGCTGGGCCAGTTTACATGATCAGGTTGAGTCACGGTCATTACATAAATATGGTTGCAGCAATTCTGTCCTGGACGTTCATTAATAAATATGAGTCTAAAAGCTATTTGTTGGTTAGAATATTCTTGAGCAAAATTATCTTTAGGAGGATTGATTGCGTGTATGGCTATTAATTGGGGGTTTCTAGGAGTTGGCCGCACCGGCAGGAGAGCTGTATTACAGAGGTAAGGTGATTTTACCTTCAGTAAAGTCTAGACAAAGGAAATGATTATCAGGAATAACAGCGACAGGCCAAGTCAGAAGTATATGGTGTTAAAAGAGCAATGGGGAAAAGTACGATCAAAAGGGTTATAGAGAAGAGTAATAAAGGAAAGTACACCATAGAGAAAACTCTTATTAAAACTCTTAAAAACTCTTATTCTAATCTAATTCTAATTAGATTCTAATCTAATCACCTAATTAGAATTCTAATTCTAATCAACTCTTATTCTAATCTAAGGAAACGGACCCCTTCGTGTGGTCATCAGGTTGTTCTGAATCTCTTGAGATAGAAGCCAATTTCTATGGACTGCTTCCTTCTGGAAGCTTTCTTTTGGGGGAAATCTCAATTTAAGATATTTAGGAGATACAGCTTTCTGATTTTTGTCAGATGGGTGGTGTCGTGTTGATTGAGTAACATGTAGCTAAGGAAAATTCCTTGTTGTTTGACAGATGCACCAGTAAGCTAAGAGCACTTCACGAGGTCTTTTCCAATGGGATTCAAGGGCATCTTTCTCTGATGTCTTTTCTAGCACCCTAGAGGACCTTGTTTTAAGTCAAAGAGGGGCTGATTAGGTAATTGGAGGGGGAAGAACAGCCTATGTAATGAATGGACTGAGCATATTGAGTTAGTCCCTTCTAATATCTAGCTTGATGAGCTCATAAAAGATTGAAATCAAGTATGGGTGGAGATATTCCTAGTCACATGGGTTTTCCAGTCACCCTTTTACCAGGAGGTCGTCTATGAGTTCCTGAAGAACAAGAACTCAGGACTTTAAGACCAGAAGGTGGTTAGCTACTTTCAGTTTTAATATTTCATTTGTTCTTTCTATATTCCCAGAGGATTAGAGGCAGTAAGAACAACAGAGATTTTGAGAAAAGATCAAAGCTTTGCATAATTTACAACTAACTTTTCCAGTAAAATGTATTCCTCTATCTCTGAATGGGTAAGTAGAAAGGTCCCAAGTGGGTCTCACAAAACAATAGTATTTTGGCCACAGTGGAAACTAACTATATATCAGAGGAATAATTCAACCTACCCACAAAAGAAACATACTATTACGATTACATATACATGACATACAGGGAAGGCAATTGTATAAAATCCATTTGGAGATTGTCTAAATATCTTGGGACATAGCTTGGGTCCATAATCCACCTTTACAGCATTCTCCAAATCATGTTGGTTACAGATGAGGAATGAACTGGATATTCTAGAAAAGTTTCTCAAAAAAAGTTTGTTTAATATTGTAGTTCACTTGTTCCTACCGTGATGGGTTGTTTCATGGTATATTTTAGAAAGTATGACTTGGAGGTTAGCTGGTTCAGCCATCCTGGTCTCACCAGATCTTCTCCTCATGTATCTCACTGTCCAGTAATTCCCAGTGCCTATTTTCAGAGTTGGTAGCCAAATTTTGTGTGTCTGTTATGGAACTCCTGAGTGACTATATGGATATTTATTTTTTTTCTGTAGAAGATTCCGGCATGAGCATGATTATCAGAGCATCTTGTTTAGCATGATGATCTACTAAAGCATTTCTTCTAATTTTTATAGTATCTCATTTAACTCTTACAAGGAGGATTTCCTTAGGTAGCATTAAGATGTCAGAAATTTATGTATTTGCTGTCCATTGTTTGTGTAGGAGTGTTTGAGAAGGTTAAGAAATCTCCTTGCTTCCATGTCATTTCAAAATCATTAACTATTCCGAAAGCATGTCAGCTATCTGTGAATATATTTACCCTTTTTTTTTTTAGCAAAATAGTGAATTCAGCTATGCCCTTGAAAAAGCTGTAATTTTGATTACCTACACTGATTTGACTTTTAACAGACAAGGTCGCTGTTGAAGGGATTTTTCAAGGAAATGTGTGATAGCTTTCACACAAGCAGCACCCAGCATTATCTCTTTTTATTTTTTATTGTGGTTAAAAATATGTAACATAAAATATACCGTTCTAATCACTTTAATTGTACAGTTAAATGCATTACCTTCACATTGCACACCCATCACTACCATCCATCTCTAGAACTTCCTCATCTTCTCCAACTGAAACTGTACCCATTAAACTCTCCATTCCCTCCTTCCCTCAGTCCTGGAAATCACCATTCTTCTCCCTGTCTCTATGGATTTGACTACTCTGGGAATGTCATATAAGTGCAATCACACAATATTTGTCCTTTCATGTCTGGCTTATTTCACTTAGCTTAACATCTCAAAGTTCAACCATGTTGTAGCAGGTGTTAGAATTTCTTTCCATGTTAAGGCTGAATAATAGCTCATTGAGTGTGTATACCACACTTTGTTTATCCATTCATCTACCAATGGACACTTGGATTGCTTCCACTTTTTTTTTTATTGTAAATCATGCTGCTGTGAGCATGGGTATACCCCTTTTCCTTTTTAAGCTAAGACCAATCAACAAACAATGTTAAGTTAGAATTTGGTGTGCGGATGCCTATGATATGTATTCTGGGCACGGACAAATCTTCCAACAGCAGACGCATGATTATAATATTTTCCTTTGTGGGGTAAGGATAATAAAGTTGCCAGGTGGAGTTGTCAGAATAGTGTATGGTACTATGAGAAGGGAGAAAGTAACAATATTTTTTTATTAATAGACTAGAAGAAAAACGTTGGCATTTTCAATCAGCCTTAGGGATTGTTCTACATATAGTCCCATCAGGTTTAAAGACAGTCCAACTGCAGCATCTGAAGTGTTTTGTTTAATTTAGCTGAGGGTACACAATTGCTCCGAGGAAAGTAGGAAAATCTCTAGCTACCAGACCAAGGGACCAGATATAATAGGCAATGGGTCTTTGATGTGCAGAATGTTTTTGAGTTAATACCCCTGGAGCATGGCCTAACCTTTCAAGCACAAACAAAAGATAAGGCTTATGATAATTTGGGAGATTTAGTTTAGATGGCTGTCAAAGGGATATATGAAATCACTGAAGGCCTTGTTATTTTTTGTTGTTGTTGTTCCATGGGAGGGTGTGTGATATTTGATTCTGTCAATCATATAGAGGCTTGATATTCCAAAAAAAACTTTGAGCCTATTCTCCACAATACTCAGTGAATGCCAGACATTTTCTTGTTTTTTTAGTGGTTGGGTCTTGGGTAATTTTACATAACTTATAATCTCTCCTCAGATAACGCCTTTCCTACAGTTAATAGGCCATTGTCTAGACAATGAACTGTTTTTTTTTGTTTTTGTTTTTGTTTTTTTTTAAATTTCAGAATTGGAAATTTTCCCTCGAAGCTTTGTGTCCTGTTTTTTGTAGCTCTCTGAGTAGAAGTACAGAGCTGGGTCTAGAATCTTCAAGATTACTGGAATGTAAGAAGTAGTCATCTACATATTGGATCCAAATGGACCCACAAGGAAAACAGTGTATCTTTGAGATCTTTTAAGTCTTGAGAAAAGTAGGATGGAGCTTTGGTGAATCCCTAGGGCATACCTATTCAGGAGAATTGTTGCTTTTCTGAAGTGAAGGCAGATACATACCAGAAATCTTCATCAACGGGGATACTAAAGAACATTGAACAAAAAAATCTATTACAGTATAGGATTTGCCTTCAGGTGGGACCAAGGAGGGTGTGGTATTTGGGTAAGGCATTGCTGGGAAGCAAGCTTTTTTTAACTGCTCACAGGCCTTAGACAAATCTGTATAAGCTCAACTGTTAGGCTTTTAAACAGGTGAAACAGGTATTACAGGGACCAGCACAAAGAATAATTAACCCTTTTTTTTCAATTCAGCTGGTTGTAATTGGCCTAAGACCTTCTTTGCATTGAGTGTTAGTAGGATATTGAAAAGTTTCGGTAAGGGTTTAGAAGAATCAATGCAGACTGTTGTGGCTCTGTTCCAAGGAGTTTGCTTATATTTGCTGAGTCTTTGACCTTCAGAGATTCTGAGACCCTGGCTGATTCTTCAGTAGTTTCTTGAATTATACCCAGTGTAGGTCTTTCGATATGAATATCAGTTATAATTTCTGGGCCTTCCAAATTCATCCTTCTTGAGTACATGTTTGTTGGCAGTGCCACTTGCTAACTTGTTCCCTACCTATTACATTTGCAGGATTTGTGTCCCAGAGAAGAAAGGAATGTTCTCCTGCTAATGGTTCCAGTGTAACAGTTTCGGATAGGGACATGGAAAGGGGCTTACAGTTGTAATTCCAGCTGTTGGAGTGGTTTTGGTGCTCGGAGGGATCTGCCGGTTTGTGATAGTGTTCTATAGAGTGGTACCCATATCAATAAAAAAGATGAATTGTTGTCCGTATTTATAAACCGTTTGCCTTGGGAGTTTAGATGAAGGGCAGGGAATCAACTGGGCTCTAATCTTCCTTCCAGCTGCAGCACCCCCAGGGCTGACTTTGGACCGTTGTTTTCCGTTTCTTAACCAACATATGGCATGAGTTTTTCCAATGGCCCTTCTGGCTACCGTATCCACAGGTGTCCTTACTCATAGACTCTTGGAATTCTCAGAGAATAAAGAAGCTCTCCCTTTTGTTTATATTTCAGGGACCAGTTGTTTAATTGGGACAGCCAGAAGTTTGTTTTCATTCCTATCTTGTTTATTTTCTAGGGCTTTTTGAAAATGTTAAGCCACATGTTGGAGATCTCTTAAATTGGCAATTTCCCAGTCCAATTTATTTTTCTGTCTAAGTTTCCTATTTCGGATGTGAGCCTATTTACCAAAAGAGAGGGCAAGGCTCCTTTTGCTTCAGCGGTGAGGTGTACCTCAGAATGTTGTTGAAAAGATTCCTGAAGTCTAGTTTTTAGGTCTCCTATTGAGACATATTTATTTTATTTACAACTTTGAAGTTTCATCCAATCTTCTCTCAAGGGAAAGATTCCAATAACGGCCATATGTATTTCATTTCCTATTTTTTTTTTTGTCCTCTCAAGACCAGTATCTGAAATATCTGAATTGTGCACAGTTGGCTCCTTTAAATCCCCTCTTAGCCTTTCCTACCCTGTTGCCTTTAACCATTTCCCCCACCTGAGGGGTTTATAATTAGGTGGACTAGTTGGTATAGATCCAGCAGTCTGAGATAGTAAATAACTGACAAAATCCATAATTCTGCAGATTACTTTTGTCTGTCTTCCTGAGGTCTTGGAAACCTTAATTACAGTCCTTAACTTAAATCTGACTTCTAGATCAGCATGCTACCCTAGCAATTTTGAAGGGATATTGTGAAATGTGGTCCTTTTCTGAGAAAAAAATCTGGGAAGGGATAGTTCATTTAGGAGGTCAGGAGAAAGAGCAGAAGGACTTGTAGAGAGGTAGAGTTGGGTGTCTGTGTGTAAATGTAATTTGGAGTAGAGAGAAAAAAGTACAAGGAGAAGAGGTTTTAGAAGGTTTAAGTGAAAGTGAGTTCTTTTTGCTGGCTTCTGCCAGAGTCTATCTTGAAGTCAGTGTTTCATTTCCAGGTCTCACCCAACCACTGAATATCTGTCTTTTCTAGGGCTCCTGTTCAATGCATTATTTTTAACATACTGTAAGTTTCATGTAGTTGAGTTGGGGAGAGAATGTGGTGTTGAAGCTGCCTCTCCCCTGCTCTTACCAGTGCTGGTGGGAAAAAGAGTGAGTTGAATCTCAGGTGGGGACAGTGGTGGGTGGGTGCGGGCTGGAGGGAGGGAAGTGGCAGGGAAGGGGTTCTGCCCACCCTGGCCACGGTGTCTACTTAGGTGCTCGAACAGCTGTATGAGTATAAATATCTTGATGAGTAAAGTGCGCAAAGGCGAAAGAAATTTTAACTAAAGACTCAAATGTTCAAGGGTTTTATTGTCCTGTTACCACTGGTGGACAGGTCCATGGTCAATCCTATGACCTTATGGAACTTTTTAAATGGGTGGAAAATCAACAAACCAGCTATTCATTTTTTTGGGTTGAGGAGGAATGCTCAGAAAAGCAGCACCGGCCTTCACTCTCTTTCCTATTCGGTTCTAGTAGGGTCACCTGTGATAGATTTTTTCAGATATTAAGAAATGAAGTGTGAGTCAGGGGTCCTAAATTTTCCTAAAACGAAGAAGATCTCTTATAAGAATTAATGATCTCACACACTGATGTGGGAATGTAACACAGCTCAAATCTATCAACTCTGGTCATTCAGTAATTGAGTGAATATCTCTTCTCTCTCGAGGATCTGTCCCATGGTTAGGAAGCATTTTCTCGGAGAACAAAGAGTAGAGTAATTTTCCTAGCACGAGAAACTCCTCCACCACCCAGTTGCCTGCTTCTAAAGCTTCCACAAAGCAACATCAGGAGGTCCTCACCAGGACGAAGCATAGGCAGGTGAGGAGGTCCCCACACAGCCCCAGCCATGTACTGCTCTCCAG
The DNA here is from genome assembly GCF_002288905.1 of Enhydra lutris kenyoni. NCBI lineage: Eukaryota > Metazoa > Chordata > Mammalia > Carnivora > Mustelidae > Enhydra > Enhydra lutris. The sequence goes on from NW_019154113.1 coordinate 12,026,230, forward strand.
TGGGATAACCCGACGAAGCCTAAAACTTCCCCAGGCCCAGGCCCCAATCCAGATCAGTCTAACTAGACTCTTTGGGATGGGGTCTGGACATCAGTTTTCTTTTTAATTTTGGTTAATAAACAGTGCTCAGATTCTTGCCCCTCAAAACATGGTTTTCAGACCCGCAGCATCAATATCACTCGGGCGCTTATTAGAAATGCAAATTCTCAGACTTCAGTTTAGACCTCCTGAAGCAGAAATTAGAAACTCTACAGGTAGGTCCCAGCAACCTGTGGTTTTCAAAATTTTATTTTTCTCTTGTGGTGAAATCGACATAGTATTGATCACTTTAACCATTTGTCAGTGTACAACTCAATGGCATTAAACATATTCACAATGGTGTGTATCCATCACCATGGTTTATACCCAAAACTGTTTCATCCTCTCCTTTCTTCCCCATTGTCCCCCACCCCCACCCCCCACAGCCCCTGGGGACCTCTGTTCTACTTTCTGACTCAATGAATTTGCCTGTTCTAGGTACCTCCTATGCATGGACTCATGTAATTTTTTTTCCTTCTATGTCTTCCTTGTTATCAAGCATAATGTTCTCAATGCCCATCCATGTTGTATTTTAGCATATATCAAAATTTCACTCCATTTTATGGCTGAGTACTTAGCAGCCCTTATTTGGACAAGCACTCCAGGCGATGCTTACTGAGGTTTGAGGACCACTGACTTAGAGCAGTGCTTCTCAAATTTTACTGTACATCAGGATCACTTGGGGGATCTTATTAGAATGCAGGTTCTGATTCATTACTATGAGTCATTGTTAGCTGATTCATTAGTATGCCTCCAAGATTCTGCGTTTCTAACAAGCACTGAGTGGATAGGGTTGAGACCCACCCTCTGGAGCCATCACAGCTGTGCCCCATTCACCCTGAAATGACAGGGTGCGGGTCAGTCTCATTACTGTGTAGAGCAAGAAGGAGACTGTCTGTTTCTTCTCAAGGACAAGAAGACAGGGACCTTGAAACCCTGTTGTTATCTGATTTGGCCTTTCTGGGCTGGGAGACGGCCATGGGTCTTGCTGGGCACTGGATTGGGAAGGGCTGGAATCTGGGGACTTTTGGGGGGAGCCCCAATTACTACATTATAAATGACAACCTGGTCAATGTTTAGTCACTGCCTTGAGATTTGGGGCCTGGCAGGGCTGGGAGGGAGGGGTGAGGTGAGGCTGGCCAAGTCTTGGGAGTGAGACAGGATGTCGGAGCAGGAGTGGGCACCAGCAGTCCTTGGGGAACCTGGCTGGGATAGGCCAGTGGCACTCCAGTCACATCAGGGGCCCCTGCGCCAGGCAGGAGGGTCACACTTCTGTCTTCCTTCTTGATTGCTGGAATCTGACATGGTGCAGTGGAAGCAGGGATAGAGAGAAGAAGGATGGGCCTCTAGGCCCATGGTTTGCATCGAAATGCTGCCAGATTTGTATTTCCAAAGCACCAGTAATCACCTCTGAATGAATTCAGCCACAAAGTATCCTCAACAAAGGACTGTTCAACCTAAGGATAGTCCCACAGAAGAAGAAACCACCCTATACGCCCACAGGCTATTCTAGTCTGACTCCTTGGATAATCCAAGCTCTCACCTGGGTGTAATCTTGAACTAGGGAACAAAGACGGTTGGGAACATTCTTTTGGAATCTTCATTGTTAGGAGAGCCGCTGCTGCATGGGAGAGAAAGGAGTGGACTGCACGATAAGGAAATCATGATTCATTCATGTGACGAATACTTTGAAGCCATTGGAAATGTAGGAAAGGATTTTCAGTGACGTTGCAGATATGGTCATGATTAACATGGGAAAGAAGGCTCAAATAATACATACACGTATACATACACGTGTGTGTATTCTATGTAAAAACCTTAAACAATACATACATATAAAGAAAAAAGGTAGGAGATACACTGAGCGTCACAATGGTCATCACTGGGCAGTAGGAAGCAGTGGCTTTTAATTGCCTTATTTATCGTGTTTGTATTTTCTACATTTTCATGAGTATATTCCACTTACTAACAAAAAGGGTATTAAAACTATACAGTTAGGAAAATGATAAAAAATCAAAAGATATGGATTTTCACCTATTCTTAATCTTAGCAACAGAGTGTTTTAGTGCTGGCTCATATTTTAAATATCCCACTGTCCACCAATCCCCCCAGAAAATCCCCCCGCAACTCACCGAGAAAGCCATGATCTTTGACATGGCCTGGGTGGCCTGCCCTGATCTCAATCCCACGGCCCCTCTGATCTCTTCTCCACTCCCGGTCTCTCGGATCTGCATCAAGCCCTGGTTTTCTCCTGCCCCCGAGCCTTAGCAATGACTGTCCCCTTAGCCTACAGGGCTCCACCGCCCCCGCCCACCCTGCAAGACATCCACTGAGCTGGGCACCTCACTTCCGTCAGGCCCTTCCTCCAAGCCACCTTCTCAGGGAAGCCTCCCTGTTCCCGCTTTTTTCATTAGCATATGTTGCTCTTTAACATTCTCTCTATTTTATTTCTCTATTTCTTTATGGTCTCTCCCATCCATTATAACGCAAGCCCCACTGGGTCAGAGATTTTTGTCTATGTCTTTTTTTCCCCACTCCTGTAGCTCCCGCTTCTGGAACATGCCTGGTGCTGGCCCTTGGAAATCAGTTGTTGAATAAATGGATGACAAAACAAAACGAAAAACCCTCTATTTTTGACCTATAAAATCATATCTCTCAACCCCTACTAACAAATCGCATCAAAACCATTCACAACCAAGGCACTTACCGACCCTTAACAGCAGCATCCCATAGTAGCTTTTGCTCTGTGAGGAGTTTCTAGAGGTGATTTTCAGGAAATCTGAATGTACAGAGTGGTGTCAGGAGTATCGCATTATTTGATGAGTATGTGCAAAAAAAAACCTCCCCAGAGAGACAGCGTAGTTTTGGAATAGTATCATGGCTTGGTGTGGATAATAACCTGCCAAAAACCAGTCTGGAGAAAGCTGTAAGTATAGGCTGGTGTTGGTTGATTCCCAAGGGGCCGGCGTTCTTCTGGGGAGAGATACGGTTTGAGTGCAGCACGATCGCACCCATATCCTGAATTCAGTCACTTCTTATTAGCCCCACGTGGGGTGATCACGGCCGTCACCCCACCCTATCATCTCTCAGTTGGACCAGCTCACCCCCTGTCCTGGACACCTTGCTTTTCTCCTCTGTTTCTTACCAATACTGGGAGAGAGAAGAGGAGCTCCTGGCACTCGCAGCTGGCCTGCGGGGTTCTTCTGTCCAACACAAATGCATCCCAGAACCCAACAGACAGATGAGGACAAAAACATGCACACCCTGTAATCATGTCTGAACAGAGAACATATCAACAATGTCCAGACCACAGAACTGACTAGCGAGCCTTCCCTGCTGCGGGTTTCTGTTACTTCTTTGCTAATCACACTTTTTAGGTTCACTCTGTTCCTCCCACCTCCGAGACAAGATTTATTTATTTTTAAATTTGTTTATCTGTCAGAGAGCGAGAGAGAGTGAGAGAGCCTAATCAGGGGGAGCAGCAGGCAGAGGGAGAAGCAGGCTCCCCGCCGAGCAGGGAGCCCGATGTGGGGCTTGATCCCAGGACCCCAGGACCCCAGGATCATGACCTGAGCCAAAGGCAGATACTTAACTGACTGAGCCACCCAGGTGTCTTTCCAGACAAGACTTATTAAGAAATCTAGTCACAGAACTCCCCCTGCTTCCTGACAACATTGAATCCAGAGCCAACCCCACTTCCTTGAGCCTTCTCCATAATCACCTCACACAAGCTCCAATCCTGTCATTTCGAACTCTCTTTAGCGGCGATGCCCCCACGGTTCCCATGGTGTATGTTCTGATTCACTGCAAGGAGTCCGTCAACCCATCTTGCTTAACCACAGGTGTGTTCCTAGTGGTCATGGGCTAGAGGGCACTGACAATACCGAAATCAGGTTAAGAGACTTTCCTATTTGCTTCCCACGATTCGCAGCATGGAAATAAAACTCTTTGCCAACACTTTGGTTCTTTGACTCTGTCTGCCTCTCCGACAGCATTAATTCATTCCACAAGCACAGCTGAGGATCTGCGATGACCCAGAGAGCTTTCTTGGCACAGGAACATTTCACACTGTTGTGTGAAGAATGGGTAGGAGCAAGAAGCTAGAGAAGGGGGTTAGGATTATGAGGATTTTAAAAAGCTTTTATTTATTTGACAGAAAGAGAGAGAGAGCACAAGTAGGCAGAGCAACAGGCAGAGGGAGAGGGAGAAAAAGGCTCCCTGCTGAGCAGGGAGCCAACCGTGGGGCTCGACCCTGGGACCCTGGGACCAGACCTGAGCCGAAGGCAGACGCTCGACCCACTGAGCCACCCAGATGTCCCGGATTATGAGGATTTTTTAACCCAGTGACACAACTGGATTGGAATCAAGGAGGGAAAAAGTGAAATGCAGAGCCCAGAACTATGCCAAATGAGTAAAGTTAGAGAAAGAAACCTTGTGTGACATCACTTATATGTGGAATATAAAACATCTAAACTCAGAGAAACAGAGAATAGACTGGTTGTTAGCAGGGGTTGGGGAGAGTGGGGAATGGGGAGGTATTGGTCAAAGGGTACATATTTCCAGTTTTGAGACTAACAAGTTTTGGGGATCTAATGTAAAGCATGGTGATTATATTTAATAGTTATGTTATTGACTATATATTAATATACCAATAACAAATATATATAGTTGATATATCCTTGAAAGTTGCTAAGAGGGTAGAACTTAAATGTTCTTACCACAAAAAAGCAACGGTAATCATACAAAGTGATGGAGACGTTAGCTAGCCCAAAGATGGTCATCATATTGCAATATTTAAATGTATCAAATCAACATGTTGTTGTACACCTTAAATTTACATAATGCTATATGTCAATTATACCTTGATAAAGTTGGGGAAATTTTTTTTAGGAAGTGGGGGAGGGGCAGAGGGAGAGAGAGAATCTTAAGCGGGCTCCACATCCAGCGCAGAGCCTGTCCCGGTGCTGGATCTCAGGACCCCAAGATCATGACCAGAGCTGAAATTGGGAGTTAGGCACTTAACCAATGGAACCACCCAGGCACCCCAACACTTTGCACACCTTAACTTTTATATATTTCAATTATATTCCAATAAAGCTGGAACCCACCCCCCCTCCCCCAAAAAAAACATCATCCTCAGATTTCTGGTTTAGGCAATAGAGGCCAACACAGTATCATTTTCCTGGGAGAGGGAATTCAGTGGAGACGCTAACAAGGATTCTGGAAAAGGCGGTCACGCTGCTGGAAAAGGCAGAGCATTTCGTCTTATTTGCTAGAGGGCCCCTTCTCAATTATCTTCGGAAGGGGGTCTCCCCGGATCCTAGGAGGTACTGCAGAATTTCTTGGCTGCCTTTGGCCTGTGGAAGCTGTGCCTGTCACTGCAAGAAATTGTTTGAATAATGTACCTATTCCAGGTTCTAGTTTATATATTTAAGGGAGACATATTCCAGTGGAGTCAGTAACTTATTTCTTATGGCCTTCTGGGTGTAAATAAAATGATGATTAGAGTAATTCAGGGTCCACGAAGGAGTGCGAAACAGCCGCCATCTGCCTTCGCTCTCATCGGTAACTCATTTACTTCTTATAATGGGTTCCACATATATGAATTAAGTTAGAATGTGCTGCTCATGCTCAGAGGAACCAATAAATGACTCGCTTTTGTGTTACAACTCTCAGAATTAAATTATTCAGTATTCATTGCTTGTAGGGTTTAAAGAGAAACTAAATTTATTTGTATCCCCCCACCCTGTGCTCTCAGATGCGCTTTCACGTTCCCATCACAGAGACTTTGCGGAATTGACTAATTATGTGTTTTGCATATTTATAAACACTCTGTTATTTATTAATGGGTCATTTCAGAGATAAAATTAGCACTTTATTCACACCACAGCCATTTCTCAAGGCACTCTGCCTGGTGCCTGAGGAGTTGAGATCTGAGGGCACACAATGAGGGCTCTGGCGATTGTCTTCTCAGTAAATCCCAACAAGGGGCGAGAGCTGTCTGCGCCCAGTTTATCAGCCTTCTTCTCTCGCGCTGCGCTGTCCCATACAGTTCTGTAAGATTTAAGTTAATTAAGGCTAAATTAAAAAAAAATCCAGTCCTTCAATCACACTAGCCCCATCTCAAGTGCTCAAGAGCCCCACGGGGCCAGCGGCCGCCATATTGGAGAATGCAGAGCATTTCCGTCTTCACAGAAGATTCTTTTGGGCAACATTGTTCTGCACTGTGTTGGTGTTGGGGTCTTTCTGTGGCTCCCTGGACTGATAGACTTTGGTCTTTATAAACTGATGGGCCAGCAAGACTGAGGGGTTAAGACATGCCTGGTCACATTTCAAATCCTGAATATATCCTGAATTTGGTGACTTCTTACTACCTACAACCTGGTCCCATTACTGGCAACTCTCACCTTTATTTCTAACTCCTGGCCCAGCTTCCATCCTGGGCCCCACAGTCTCATCTCCACATTTAACAGCCCGAGTAATCTGCCCAGAAACTTCCAGTGGCTTTGTATCTGGCTCCGAGGAAAAGCCAACGTCCTTAACAGTGGCCTCCTCCATGGCTGACTCCCTGCTATCCTTCAGCTACCCCTGGTTTCCACGGCTGTGGCCACAGTGGCCTCCAGCGATGCTTTCCCCTGCGGTGGCTGTTTCTCTGCCTGAAATACTCTCCTCCCAGATATCTGTCCGAATCATTCCTTCAGGTCTTTGCCTTCCCTGGCCACCCTGTCCAAAATGTCAACCTCCCTCTGTACCGCGCAGAGTAATTCCTTTTCCCCCTTCCTGCTCTCCTGACGATTGTCACTATCCATGGACCATATAGTTCACTAGTGTTGTTTATTTTCTGATTCTTCAAGCATACAAGCTCTGCTGGGCAGGTTTCTGTCTGTTTTGTTCACCGTGCTACCCCAATGCCTAGACCAGTGCCTGGCACATAGCAGGTGTCCAACCAATAGTTATTGGGTGTATGAATGTACTTTGTAATCCAAGGGCCCACTGCATGAGGCGAACAGAGAGGCACGGGTTTTAGAACGTGTGAAGCTCTCGCTTATTCTAGATGTGAGACTTTAGGCAAGTCTCTTAATTTCTTCATCCACAAAATAAAAATTATAACACCTGCCCGGAAAGGTTGTCATTAGGATTAGCAAGGGCATTCCCAGCATGTAGCCAGAGCACAATCATGTCATTCTGGGGTTGTGAGACACGGCCCAGGCTCTTCTTGCTCTGCTAGCACCCATGTGAAAACCACACTAGTCTTTCCTTCCCTGTATATTTTAAGATGTTGTGCTTTTGTGTTGATCATAAAAACATGATATCTGTGTACATATGCATATATACATTTTGGAAAATCTGGGCGATCTTATAACTGAGTTTGGCTGTGAGATTTGAGAGCTTATCATCGCATCGGTTTTTAGATGTGAAAGCCAGCAATCAATGTTCACATTCTATGAGTGAAAATTTCACAGAAATTCCAATGGAGAAAAATCAGTGGAAGAAGAGGGTCACGCATAATGCGTGGTGGCAAAAGCCCGCCGAACTTGGGAGGAATGTGACCTGCAGCAGAAAGGTTTATACTCACATTTCAAGAGGGAATTTAGTTCAGCAAAATAATATAGTCCCAATGGCCTATCATGTTGAGTTAATGTTATTTTGAATTTTATTGTTTTTATTGTTATGGAAGAGCCCTGTGCTTATAGAGTTTATACTCGGTTTTATGTTTGTACATATTTGGGAGTGTAGCGGGGGTTCCACGAGGAAAATAGAGACTACTCTAAATGTTTGAAACAAAGGCAGCTTCACGCAGCGAAGCAGTACACAGGGGTGGGAATGTGGAGACCCAGATGGGATGCGTGTGTGCTCTGGCCGCTGGCAACAGCAGGCAGCTCCCTTCACTCGAGGCTGGAGGGGCAAAACACGGTGGTTTCAGAGCCCAGCCTGGGGCCCCCAGATGAAAGCCGAGACAATAAAGGGCCCGTCTGGGGCACCTGGAGTATTGCAGGAGATCAGCTCTTTCCAGAGAAGCTGCCCAAGGCAGATAGAGACGGGGAGAAATACTACAGTTTCTCCCTTTCCCTGGCTTTCATTTCTTCAATCATATTTCGCATTGGCTGAATCCAGCAGAAACCAGTTGACATAGGAGACTGGGAAGTACATCTTGTAGGGATCAGCTCCTCTACACACACACACACACACACACACACACGCACACGCACACACACACTTCCCATCCACCTTGTGCGGCAGCTAGGTTGACTGGGTGGCTTTGGTCCACCAGCTCCAGGGGTGGGCCCTGACGGGTTTCACTGTCTAAATTGAGAAGGGTAACCCTGCTCCCTTTGCCACGGTGATCGTTTACCTAAGTCCTGGTCCAAGACGAACTCAGCACATACTAAGGCCTCACTGGTTTCAAGCTAGGCCACACTGTGTGTTCCCCAGCTATGAGCAAGAAAGCACAGAACCCCCAAACGCTCCCAGCAACCAGTCCTCTGGCAGGATCGGGTAAGTGTGAGGCTGAGGCACCGTGCTGAGTCACACACACACACACACACACACACACACACACACACACACGCAGAATCAGAGACAGACTACACAATTCTGGAAGTCATTATACTCCAGGGGTCCTCAATTGTTTGAACTACATTAGTTCCCTTTCTTGTTAAAGCCAGTTTGAATCAGGTTTTCTGTTGCAACTAACATAATAATAAAAATAATTTAGGTTGGCATTGGGAGTTCAAAACAAAACAAAAAAAGTATACTAAGGGGAGGGGTGTGCACATTGTTCAAGTTTGAGAAACATGGTCAACTCCCCAGAGCTCACTCGTGCCATTTCTCCACTGAAGGTGACCACGAGTCCTGCCAAAGCGTGGTTCATGCTGGGACACGAGGCCTTTGCGGGCCAAGCTGAGAGCGCATAGTGCTTTTGCAGCAGCTCTAAGACTCACCCTTGGTTTCGAACCAGGAGAAGGACCAGATATGTACGCGGTGAGGTGGGGACCTTCCTAATGCCGTGGGTGGAGGGCGCATCAAGTGTGGGGAGCCAGGCTCTCCTTTTAGCCACACGGGCGAAATGGGATCCCCGCCACCATGCCGTTCTTCTCTCTTTCGGGGGAAAACCCACGTGTTCAGAACTTCAGTAGGTTAAAAAGATTGTCTCACTTCGTAAGGGCCAATGCTTAGCTGCTAAATCTACTGACAAGAATGTCTGGCCTGAATTTCCTAGAAAAAAAAAAAAAAAAGCCTCATTGAGATGATTCTCTCCTACCAAGAGAGGCGATGGGTCCTATGCTTCCTGGTGAAAACCCCTGGGTTCAGCTCCCAGTGAGGGAGGGAGAGTGGGTTGAAACATTTCCGAAGCTGCTTCTGTCTTTTGGCAGCAAAGGATTCTAACAAACAAGTGTGTCCCTCTCTTCCCTGGTCTGGTTGCTGTGGGTTTCCTCCCCCTGGGAGGGGGGTGCAGGGGAGCAGAGGGGCGTGCTGACCTTCCTTGGGTAGCAGCAGCCTTTGCACGGAGGCTTGTCATGGAATCCCAGCTCAGTTTAACCTTTCATGGGTGCCCTGGAGGTCTAGGGTCTCCTGGGCTTTAAGCTAGCACTTTTGCCTTTGATTTGCCCAAAGGGCAATTTTACACTGGCAGCTGTCTCTGAAAAGTCCCTCGCTCCCAGCATTTGACTTTCATTGTCAGGAGGCATTTGAGGGAACTTGGACCTGACCGCTAATGCATCCAGGGAGGGCAGTGTCAGCTAACGTCCATTTTCTTCTTCCTTTGTGGTGGTGGTGGAGGGACAGCCGCTACTGGGCTGCAGGTATGACTTGGGGGCCAAGGTGACAGGACGTTCAAGAGGCACGTTGTTCAGTTTCTTCTTTGGCTCTGCGTCTGAGTCCCCAGGGCATTGCCTTGGCATTTTGGCATGGATTCTCAAACCCTTCCCCAGTCCCTCTCTGGCCGTGGAGTCTCTACTCATCTCTGAGCTCAGGAAAAATTCGTTGACTCTGCAAAAGGTTTTTCAAAAGACATGAGCAGTCCAGAGGCTGTGTTGCTGTTCATACAGCGGACCAAGAAACCCAACATCACTCCGAATGAGTGCACGGACCACGAGGTCCGGCAGTGTCGGGACTTGGGTGTCACTGTGGGCACCGGAAACCAGAGTCTGTGAGTGGTTCTGCGGCCTACCACCTGGGGAGACGCAGCCTTTCCTTTCTCGGGGGGTTAGTTTAGGAAAACCATGAGTTGTAATAATAGTTCACCATTTCCAATTTAGGGATTTTTTCCCTCCTTCTTTGTAACTTCTGTTTACTTCGCTCCCACTGGGCTCACTAGGCCTTTCAGGCCTTTCGTTTAGAGGCTAACACAAAGGAGCTTTCTGGATTTTAATCTTCCAAAGTGTGAGCCCCTAGGGAGATACTGGACAAGATGTTTGGTAGGGACACAAGAAAGAAAGCGGGGCTTCTCCTGCTTAGTCCAGAATATGCGTGGTTGGCCTGGGAGGAAGAGGAGAGGTAAAGGAAACATAGACTATTTTTGGGGGGTGGGGGCTATCCCCATGCCTTCTATCCCCTCGGGGAGGCAGCATGACCTGCGGGGGAATGGCTGCACGTGATCTACGCAGATAGTTTCCATGCTGCCTCCGGACAGAGAGGGCCCTAGAGTGTTACCCAGGACATGGCATGAAAGGGACACAGTAAGCCTCAGGACCTGGGGGAGATAGGCACCAGCAAGAGAGCGTCTCCATGAGGATGTGTGTAGGCAGATGCCCAGAGACAGATGAGGCATGAGTTGGCGGATATCTGCAGAGACAAATGACTCGGGACCACAGAGCCAACCTTTCTTCCCTTCCCCCACCCCATCCCCTACCTACCAGGTGCCTGGCACTGGAGCCCCTGAGAATGTTAATTCTATGCTGACCCAAGCTGCGGATACCCTCAGATCGCATTAGATCTATACTTCTCAGCTGCCAGCACATTCCGTGTGGTTGTGTGAACTACACGAAATGCCTCTTTTGGGTGGTCAAGTGCCAGAAAGGCGTCCTTCCCCAGGCTGAGCCAGCCCCATGTCCAAGTGTGTGGCTTCACAGACAGCACCCACTGAAGTCCTCTGCTGTGCGCTGCTTCAACCTCTCAGCCGAATGTGTAGTCCCCATGGGGGCTGAGGGCCACACTCTCTCTGTGTGACTTTAGATTCCCTTTAGCTATGTACAAAAGAGCATTTCTTACCCCCTGTGAAAGGGTGAGTGATTCAGTGATGTTGCAGTTATCCTGGGCTGGAAATGAGAAGATTTGGTCCTGAAATGCCATTCGCTCTCAGTGTGGTTGGAGGACAACCGTTAACCTGGTTAGCTCAGTTTCCCCATCTGGTAAATGGGGCCAAGGGCTCCTGCTCTTCACACTGCTGTAGTTTGGGTCAGATGCAGAGAGAGCCATAAGCCTGCTTGGAGAATGATGAAGTAGGGCCAGACCCCTAAAGTTCATGGAACCACCGAGGGAGGGGAGATGATGGTGTGATGCTTTGTGTGCAAGATGTGAGGGTCGGGAGCCATGGAATCTGTTTAGTGGCAGACTTGGGGAGACTAGAGTGGGGAGGAATGAGCAGGAGCACCAAAGGGAACCAGGATGTGTAGGGGGGTCAGCCTTTGCTGGGGCAGAGGAAGTCTGGGGCCACTGCTCTTTGGCTGTAGTATAAGCAGGTCCAATTTGTGCTGGACGTCTTGTCATAAGTGCCCACAGCTTTGGGGAGGTGAAGGCTGGAGACTGACCACAGTGGCCTGGGCCCACTCAGGAGAGAACAGCCATATGCACAATAAACAGGGGAAGCTGAATTTGGAGAATGATTAACCGGGATGACAGAAGAGCTACAAGGTGTAAGGAAGGTACCATGGTTCTCTAGGGCTGAGGGAGTCTAGCCAAGGAAGAGGTTTGGACCTCCTTGGACAGGGGGACTGGCCACCCAGTAGCAGAAGTTTACTGGTTTGGCCAGGCTGGAATGGGTCTGGGGTAGCTGTGCAAACAACGGGCCACCCTTCGAGCACAGCCATCATCAACCGATGGCTGAGTGTGCAGGGGGAGACCGAGCCCCTTGGGGTGGGAGGCTTTGAGAGCATGTCACCCGCCAGCATTATGGCTTTGTTTTTCATGTCTAAGGGCTGCAGGAAGTTCTCACCAGGCCAAGGCTGCCAGGAGGCAGAGGGACTGCGTTCCGAGCAGTGGGCAGTGGATGGGTTGAGGGGGCAAGTTCTTAGATGGCCTCACGCCACCTCCCACTGGCTAGGGAAACCTCCGGAGATCCCCCTCGGCAGTGTCCCTCCAGCGCCCTCTGCTGAGAGAGTACGTCTTGCGTTTATTGTGAAGGAATCTGCGCCCTGGGCCACCCTCCCACCTTTAACCCCGACTAGCTGCCTGCTTGGCCAGACCTTTCCTAAGGCAACAGCTAGGCTGCTCCCGATTGTGCGCTCCGGGCCGGCACAGGGGATCAGATCAATGCACGCTCCGTCTACTTCTCCTCCCAGAAAGGGAACAAGGTCCATACAAGATTTCTTGGACTATATACGCAACCTTCATAATTTTTCTTGTGATAGGCATGGTCTAGGTGGACTGTTATTTTTTTTTTTAAGTCGACTCACTTTTTAACCCTTAATAAAATGACTTGAAAATGAAAGTCTGTATCACTTTCATTAATGGAAAATCAGTATACCTTGCTTCAGAGAAAGCAACTGCAAATACATCGAAATCAGTCTTTGTAAATCAGGCTGCATACGTGGATAGTCAAAGACGTGAGCATGAAGCCTGTTGCTCCTTTGTAGAAAAGGGACATTGGCAAAAAGTACCGATTGAGAATCTCTCGTTAATTGGCTCAGAAGGGCTGAAAGAGAATCGGAAAGGGATACTTTTTTCTACCCAGCATCCACATGGTCACGGGTGCTGTCACCTAGCCCTTGGGTCATTTCAGATACCATGGGAAACCTGGACCCACAGAGTCTGGGACTTGGAGCCACACTTATCCATCATGGATTCCTCTCCTGGGACGAGGGGCAAAATACTGAACATATTGGCGGACATGTCATTTAAGGAACTTAAAAAAATTGGGCACTATCTCTCAGGCCTTGAGAATACTCCTTAATTCAGAAATTGGTGTGTGGCTGTGTCATATAGAAAGAAAATCAGGGAACTGGGAAGATAAAAGTGCAAAGATGTTGATTCCAACATAAAGGCACAAACAACTTCTATGGTCCAAAAGAGACAATTGATAAAATAAATTATGATACTGGAGTGCCTGGGTGGCTCAGTCGGTTAAGTGTCTGCCTTCAGTTCAGGTGATGATCCCAGGGTCCCAGGATAGAGTCTCACATCGGGCTCCTTGCTCGGTAGGAAGCCTGCTTCTCCTCTGCCTGCTGTTCCCCCCTGCATGTGCTCACTTGCTCTCTCTCTGACAAACAAATAAATAAATCTTTAAAAAAAAAAGTTATGATACTATCATAAAGTGAAGTGCAGTGTAGCTATTATAAATGTCACATATATATTTAATCTTATTGGCACATTAAAAGATTTGATGTGTTGAGGATGTGTGAGGAAATGGAAAAGTTTTAGAAGATTTTATTTATTTATTTGAAAGAGAGGGAAAGAGCACAAGTGGGGTAGGGGGTAGAGGGAGAGGGAGAAGCAGGCTCCCTGCTCCCCAATGAGGGGCTCGATACAGGACCCTGGGATCATGACCTGAGCCGAAGGCAGACGTTTAACAGACTGAGCCACCCAGGCACCCCCGGGAAATGGAACTTTTAATATGTGTTGGTCTGGGAGACAAACGGTAGCATCTTTAGAAGGGTCATCTGGCATACTCAGTCAAAATGTCATATGTCTCCTGTCCACGACCTAGCATTTCTAACAGGACCCTCTCCTACAGGGATATGTTTGTGAGTATGTGGGTTCTGTAGGAATGCAGGAACAAAGATCGGGTTAGTCCACGAGTCCATTCAATGAGTAACAGTGATCGCTTGTGGAAATCAGGATTGGGGACGTAGGATGTTGGGGAAGTAGACCTACATGATGACATGAGGGGTAACTCTGAGTACTGTTTTTACACATTAAATAAATAGTCTTAATAGGGGCCCCTGGGTGCCTCAGGTGTGAAGGTCCTGGGATCGAGCCCCACATCGGGCTCCTTGCTCAGGGGGGAGTCTGCATCTCCCTCTCCCACTCCCTCTGCTTGTGTTCCTGCCCTCATTGTCTTTCTGTCAAATAAATAAATAAAATATTAAAAAAGTAAAATAATCTAAATAAAGTGGCATGCTATCTCTTTCAGGTTAGATTTCATTTTATAAAATTCTATCAGTAATTTTAGGAAAAAAACTCCCAAGGTCATGTGTGGAAATGCACACACACACACACACACACACACACACACACACACACACGGGTGAATTGACCAGGAAAAGGGTTTTCATTTCATAACATAAGAGAGAGAACCAGGTCACAGAATGCTATGATCCCAGTTTGTTCTAAAATAAGTCTATATCACTATATATGTATAGAAAAAAATCACTGGAAAGATATGCAAAGAAATGTTAGAGTTTTCCTCTAAGGGTATTTCGGGTAATTTTTGTTTTTCTTTTTGTTCATCGGTACCTTCTTTTTTTTTTTTTTTTTTTAGATTTTATTTATTTATTTGACAGACAGAGATCACAAGCAGGCAGAGAGGCAGGCAGAGAGAGAGGAGGAAGCAGGCTCCCTGCTGAGCAGAGAGCCCAATGCGGGGCTCGATCCCAGGACCCTGAGATCATGACCTGAGCTGAAGGCAGCAGCTTAACCCACTGAGCCACCCAGGCGCCCCTCATCGGTACCTTCTGATTATCTGTAATGACCTTGGATTTAAAAAAATAAAGAAAGGAAGGAAGGAGGAAGGGAAGGAGGAAGGAAGGAAAAGAAAGCAAGCAAGACAAGAACCAAGAGCTGAGCCCGACAGGGACGACAGGTGCAGGTCTCCAGCACAGGTGGGAATCTGAAAAATCCCGGCTGCGTTGTCCTCGCTCAACCTGCTCCAGCAGAAATGGCCACGCTGTCCTTGGGAGGCCCTGCCACCTACGTTCTCAGAGGCGTGTTCTGGCCCTCGCATCTCTTGCAGGGAAAGCTGTGGCCTCACACATCCCTCAGGCTGCTGGCGCTCTGGGCCGTCCTTCCCAGCTGCTTGGTGCGCAAAGGTGTGAAGAGGAGGCCAGAGCTCAGTGTGTTTGGCCTGTCTCCACAGGTTACACTTTTATTAGCCACAAAGCTAGGGAAAAAAACAAAAAAAACCCTCCCAAAAAACAAAAACTCAAGCCGGGGAAAGATTTCTATTTGGGGCTGGGAAACTAGGCCACTTCTAAGATCAGTGACCTACATCTGCTGCTATAGAAATTTAAGATGAAAAGGCAGTTGTGACTGTGGCTGGGTTGGGGATGGGGCGTGCAAATCTCCATCAAGGGGCATGGTGGCGGCGGGAGGAAGGGAGGGAGGAAGGGACAGAGAGAGAGGGAATTCTGAAGACCTTCTGTCTTTGAAATCTTTTTCAGCCGAGCTCCCAATATTTAGTCACAGAAGAAAAACGAGTATCCCAGCTGTGTATTTGTTTTCCTGGAAACGCTGTGTTTGCTAACTGGTGGCTCTGGTGGCAGGTAAGAAGGAAAAAAAAAATCCATTCCCACTCTGAGGCCTGTTAGAAAAATGACAGCTTCCCAGGCCCCTGCCAGCCATCCACAAAGATGGGCCTCGGTGTCTCGGGCTGGGTGCTTTGTTTGATAGACTTCTGAGAAACTGTTTGCTTGACCACATTGATCCAGGACTCTTTACGGCAGACCCCGTGGAGCAGCGAAGGTTAATGGGCTCTCAGGGCCTGAGTGCCTATGAATCTCGAGGTGGTGGTGGTGGTGGGGGGGGTTGGTGGGGAGCCGTTGTCCAGAGAAGGGAGATACAATGACAGCTGTCCACGGCGCGTCTGATTAGCCACAGCTGCCTCGTGGAGGCGTCTGCAGGGTCACGGCTGATGTTTGGAGGGCTCGATGGTCACCCAGGCCTGGTGTTTAGCTCAGACTGGGGTTCTCTGCCTTTGCTAAAATGTGGAGGCCAAGAGAGAGCAGGATTCAGAGCCACAGAAGGGAGTTCTGACATCCTCCCGTCTCTGCTTCATCCCTGATCCTGGTGCACCGAGCTTTGCCATGTCCCAGGATAGGGGTTCGAGCCATCGCGTGCGGCAGAAGTAACTCACCCGGAGAGCGGTCCTCACGGAGCTGAACCTCTCCAGACACACCCCAGGCTGGATGGGGTTGTATGAGCGAGAACAGATCTGTTCTCCTTTTCAGTCTGTAAGGCTGGCCCGGCAGAGGCAGTGTCATAGCAACGCATTCCGGAAACCCCTTACAGTTTTGGTCATACAACTGAAAGAGCGGAACAAAGGAAAATCAAAACAAAACCCAAAACACGGATGAAGGCTCGTTTTCCTGGAGATACAGCAGGAAAACCTGAGACCCGGCCTCTCCTCTCCTGGAGCTTCCATGGGAACACAGGGACACATACCGGGCAGCCCTCATTCCCTGACGTAACAGATTCCCACAAACTCAGTGGCTTCAAACAACAGGGATGTTTTCTTTTTCCCTCTCTCAGTTTGGGAAGCCAGAAACCAAGGAATCAGCAGGGCCACATGCCCTCCCAAGCCTCCAGGGGAGAACTGGCTCTTGCCTCTTCCAGCTTCGGGGAGCTGATGGCATTCCTGTGTCTGCCTCACCCCAATGATGCATCACCCGTGATCACTTGGCCTTCTCCAGATTTCCCTCTGCCCTTCTCTTATAAGGACACTCGTCATGGGGTTTAGGGCTCAGCTGGATAATCTGGAATGATCTCATCTTAAGAGTCTTCATTACATCTGCACTCTTCCCAAATAAGGTCACATTTCCAGGCTCTGGGTGGACACATCTCTTGGGGGCCACCATCCAACCCACCCCGTGTTTTCTCAGTGCCAGCTATGAGGCCACGCAGCTTATGTCCCTGAATTACGGCACTTATCTCACAGTAAGTCTCTGCAGTAGTATCCTGTGCCCGTTTTAAAGACCGTGGAACTGAACTGTCTTTCAGGGAGTTTAAGTGACTTGTCCAAGGTCACACAAGAGTGGGAGCCAGAAGACAGACTTAGGTCTTATTTCCCAAGCCTGTGGAGTTTTAGATGCACCCAAATAAGGGTCATTTTCTCCAAACCATAGCTGCTTCAAGTCCCCTTTGCTTTAAAACTGTTTCAAAATCCATACAAGAAGGCTGCCTCCTTGTAGTCTTGTCACAGTTAGTATATAGGTGGTTTTAGGCAACTTTATTTTCGTATGATGTAGCACCCAGAGGGAATTCTGCTTCCAGTGAACGGGTCCCAGCGTCTGATGAATCACAACCTATGGATCCCTCAAAGCACCGATTCCTCAAGAGCAAAGCAACCTGGTTAAACCCAGCTAAGGGCTCTGATATGCAATGGAGAAGCCTAGGTGGAGATAAGACCATGCAAAATGCCCCCAGGGCAAGGACGGCAGTCACACTGCTGGCACAACCCTTCTGCTATGTCTCCTGATGTCTGCAAGGCATGCAGGTGCGGCCCCATGAACAGATAGAAGCACATGGAGTCCATGTGTGAGCTTGCACACCCACAAATACATCCTTCCTGTTGCCCCTAAATTCAGTCTGAGCCACGCTCTATGGATTGTGCCCACCATCTGTCTTCTTCTGTCTCCTTTGCTGGCATTGCCCGCCCCCCACCTTTTGCTAGTGGCCATGTGACATCTGGAAATCAGGCGTACCTGAAGGGGAAACAATTGTTGACCTCCTGGAGACTTGAAACGATGAAAGCAGCTGTGATAGGACACCACTGTGCCTTGAGGTCCCTGCCTCTGGATGCCCTGCGGGGTAACTGGGGCCATTATCTGAATCTGGTGTTACACACTGTCTGATACCGGGAATTATTACAGCAAAAAAGTAACATGTGTCATACCATAGTAGGATGCACTAGGGACTTTTCACCGGTTATCTCATTTAATTCTCACCACAATGCTACGAGGCAGGTACTGTTGGCTCCATTTTATGGATGAGGACACCAAGGCACAGGGATGTGGAATAACATACCTGAGGACACACAGTAAGCATGAGAGGTAGGATTTGAACTCAGAGCCATGTGCCTAACTGCCACACTAGGCTGACTCTCAGTTGAATGGGCATCAGGGAATCCTGCCTCTCTTTTCCCCTAGAAAGCCCCCTTCTACCACCTGCTTTGCTGGTTCTTTCTGTAGTGGGAAGGGTATTTCTGCCGAATAAGTATCCTCAGCTCCTAGGGCCTTGGGCACAGAACAGATGTTTTCTCATTGGAAAGAGGATGGTACTTTTATAATTTGGGAAGAAGGAACATTTAGAATGCCTTGCTTCTTTTGGAGCACTGAGTTGAGCAGGATCCTTCAGCTCTGATCGGCTAGTCATGTCTGCAGGGGCTTGGGCAGGATGAGAGATAGTGTGTGTGCTGTACTTGCCATTCCTGCCACGGTGACCAACAAGACATTCAGTCTAACAGAGAAAAGGACTCAACTGACAAACTGGGTGACAGTGGAAGGAGCATACTACTTTTAAGTTAATTTTGCTTCAGGTTTTATTCCATGGGATAAAAAAGAGAGAGAGAGAGAGAGAGAGAGAGAGAACGTGTGTTTGGAACCATATGATATAAATGGCAAGGAGGGTGCACCTGTGTGAGATGGTTTTCCATGTCTCTTGCTATCCTAACTACCATATGGTTGGGGAGCCCTGTTTGCCATAGGTTAAGGGGAAGCTTTAATTTAGCCCCAAATAAATGTCTGCAACTGAAGATTAATTGATTTTGATCTAATGGGATTTTACTGTTTGGTGTCTATCTAACAAATGTTATTTCTTGATGAAGGCATTCTGTATTTAGAGGCTTAAAAGGGCACTTGATAAATTGCTGAACCAGCTGGTGGGTTTCTATTTCTTCTCCAACTCCTGCCCGTATCACTGCTTGCCAGCACATTTCTTGAAACTGTCCTGTTTTATGCGTCCTGGTCATTGAGAGTTATTGGTTCCTCAGTTCACCAGGAAACAGCGGTTCTAGCTCTGGTTATTTTTGTGGGAAGAGCTCCTTGAAAAGCTTGTTTGGGAGACACTCCAAGAATGTGGCCTATTTCAGTGCCCTGGAAGTATGTTTCTTGATGGGGGGTTGGATGAGCTGGAGGTCACTGCAGACCCAAGGTGGTTCTCCAAGGCTCACAAAATTATGCTCTTAGAAAGGATAAAAACCATATGATCATTTCAATAGATGCAGAAAAAACATTTGACAGAGTACAACATCCATTCATGACAAAAACCCTCAACAGCGTAGGGTTAGAAGGAACACACCTCAACATAAAGCCCTATATGACAGACCCACAGCTCATAGCTTGCTCAATGGGGAAAAACAGAGAGCTTTTCCCTAGGGTCAGGAACAAGACAGGGATGTCCATTCTCATCACTTTTATTCAACACAGCACTGGAAGTCATAGCCACGGTAAGCAGGCAACAAAAAGAAATAAAAGGCATGCAGATTGGAACGGAAGAAGCAAAAACTTTCACTCTTTGCAGATGACATGATACCATATATAGAAAGACTATAGGCTCCACCAAAAAAACCTACTAGAACTAATAAATGAATTCAGTTAAGTCACAGGATATAAAATCAATGTACAGAAATCTGTTGTTTCCATACACCGATAATGAAAGAGCAGAAAGGGAAATAAAAGCAATCCCATTTACAAGTGTACCAAAAATAATAAGATACCCAGGAATAAACTTAACCAAGGAGATGAAAGACCTATACTCTGAAAACTATAAAACACTGATGAAAGAAATTGAAGATGACAAAGAAATGGAAAGACAGTCCATGTTCATGGATTGTAAGAACAAATATTGTTAAAGTGTTCAGACCACCCAAAGCGGTCTACAGATTTAATGTGATCCCTATCAAAATACAGCAGCATTTTTCACAGGAGTAGAACAAATAGTCCTAAAATAGCCAAACTAATTTTGAAAAAGAAAAAACAAAACTGGATGCATCACAGTGCCAGACTTCAAGTTATATTACAAAGCTGTAGTGATCAAAACAGTGTGGCACTGGTGTAAAAATAGACATGCGGATCAATGGAACAGACTGGAAAACCCAGAAATAAACCCATAATTATATGGTCAATTAATATTTGACATAGCTAGAAAGAATATGCAATAGGAAAAAGGCAGTTCCTTCAACAAATGCTATTGGAAAACTGGACAGCTACATATGAAAGAATGAAACTAGACCACTTACACTATACACAAAAATAAACTAAAAGTGGTTGAAAGACCTAAATGTGAGATAGGAGACCATAAAAATCCTAGAAGAGAGCACAGGCAGTAATCCCTTAGATGTTGGCTATAGCAACATTTTCTAGATATGTCGGCTCCTGAGGCAAGGGAAATAAAAGTGAAAATAAATTATTAGAACTATATAAAAATAAGAAACCTCTGCACAGGGGCACCTGGGTGGCTCAGTGGGTTAAGCCTCTGCCTTCAGCTCAGGTCATGATCTCAGGGTCCTGGGATCGGGCCCCGCATTGGGCTCTCTGCTCAGAGGGAGCCTGCTTCCCCTTCTCTCTCTGCCTGCTTCTCAGCCTACTTGAGATCTCTCTCTCTCTCTCTGTGTCAAATAAATAAAATCTTAAAAAAAAAAAAGCCTCTGCACAGAGAAGAAAACAATCAACAAAACTAAAAGGCTATCTATGGAATGGGAAAAGATATTTGAAAATAACATATCTGATAAAGGGCTAGTATCTAAAATAAATAAAGAACAGATACAACTCAACACTCCAAATAACTCAATTAAAAAATGGGCGGAGGATATGAACAGACATTTCTCCAATGAAGACATCCAGATGGCCAACAGACACCTGAAAAAATGCTCAACATCACTCATCATCAAAGAAATACAGATCAAATCTACAACAGGACCCCGTCTCACACCTGTCAGAATGCCTAAAATCAACAACACAAGAAACAACAAGTGTTGGCTAGGATGTGGAGACAAGGGGACCCTCATGCACTGTTGGTGGGAATGCAAACTGGTGCAGCCAATCTGGAAGACAGTATGGAGTTTCCTCAAAAAGTTAAAAATAGAGCTACCCTACGATCCAGTAATTGCACTACTGGATATTTACCCCCCAAATACAAAAAACACTACTTCAAAGGGATACCTGCCCCCTACATTTATTGCAGCATTATTTACAACACTCAAATTGTAGAAGCAGGCCAAGTTTCCATCAATAGATGATGGATAAAGAAGATGTGGTGTACAGATATATAATGGAATATTATTCAGTCATAAAAAATGAAACAGCGGGTATGGAGCTAATGAGTACAATGCTAAGTGAAATAAATCAGAGAAAGACAAATTCCAGGTGATTTCACTCATACATTGAATTTAAGAAACAAATGAGGAAAGGAAAAAAAGAGAGAGACAAACTAGGAAACGGACTCTTCACTATAGAGGACAAACTGATGGTGGCCAGAGGGGAGGTGGGTGGGGAGTGCGGGAGGGCACGTGCCGTGATGAGCACCAGGTGTTGTATGGAGATGCTGAATCACTATATTGCACACCTGAAACTAATATTAAACTGCATGTTAACTAACTAGAACTAAAATCTTTTAAAAAAAGATTTTATTTATTTATTTGAAAGAGAGAGAGCAAGCAAAAGAGCACAAGCAGGGGGTAAGGGTAGAAGGAGCGGGAGAAGCCAACTCCCCACTGAGCAGAGAGCCCGATGCGGGGCTCCATCCCGGGACTCTGGGATCGTGAGCTGAGCGGAAGGCAGAGGCTGAACTGACTGAGCCACCCAGGTGCCCTAAAATAAAATCTTAATAAAAAAATATGCTGTTAATAAATGAAAGCTAGTCCTGTTTTGCCACTAGCAGTTTCCAGGGTGCAGGTCAGAGAAGCACACCACACATCCCCAAGGCCTGCTGGGATTTCGTAAAGCTCCAACGCGTCTATCTTTGTTTCCATTTCCTTCCCTGGCTCCCTTTGCCAAGGATCCTAGCAAAATTGGACATAACTGATCCTTTCCCCACCAAGCCTTTCCTGCTGCAGCTGTTGCTCTCTGTGGAAGCTGTCCACAAGTCTTCTGGGGAGAGGGTCCCGAGACCAACCACTTTCAAGGAGTAAGGCCTGCCTTTGCAATTTCTGTTCCGTGCACTCACTTTAATTCTCTCAGCAAATCTCTGTGCTATTTTAGAGAGAAGGGAAACCGAGGCCCCGGGGAGGTCAAATGACATCTCTGGCTTCCTCTGGAATGAGAACTTGCGTTCAGCATGGGTCTGAAGTCCACGCGCCGCCTCCCGCCTGCCCATGGACCCCTGTTTTCTCTGGCTGGCCCCTACAACATCTGCTTTCAGCAGGCTCTATTTTCCCAGCCATTATCTTTTGTTCTTGTTCATTTTCTATTCCATTATTTCCCTACATGGCAGGGTGCTGCCTCTTTAAAATACAAGTCCCGTCAAGGCCCCTTAGCCTAAAATTAGTCATGTTTCTGCACTGCTTTCTGGACAGAATCCAAGCATGGTCTCCCAGGCCTGATCTGGCCTTTGCTTTTCTGGCCATTTATTTCCGGCTCTGGCCCTCCCTTCCACTCCCACCCAGGACTCTCTTCCCTTGGGCTCTGCACAGGGTGGTGGGCAGCACCGAGAGTTCCCTGACTCTCTTAGCATCATTGCTTTGCCCTGGATAGTCTGTCCTGCCTAGAATGAGCAAGGTTCTGCCCAACCCTGAAGATTCAGCCAAGGAGTCACTTCTCTGGCGGGCCATTCTCATAGTGGTTGCCCCTCTGTGCTGGGCTATTCTGGGCAGGACCCCTTACAGCCAGACAACTGGGCCTCTGCCCACCCAGTGCCCGTGCCCTCGTCGGGACCATGCCCTGAGCCTCAGGGCCCAGGAATATTCTATTCACAGGGCTTCTGCTTGCTTCCAGGGCCTGAGAGGTTGGGCTGCACACCTTGAGGTCAGAGGAACGGCTGCCTTTAGGAAGTCATGTGGACTTACACTTATGGGCTGGGCAGGACACAAGTGTGCATGGGAGGCCTTCTGTGATGTCCTATGAAGTCAAGATGGGAACAGAAAGAGGATAAGCTGGGCGTGGGGAGCACCCTTCTCCTGGGTGCTGCGAACACTACATTTAGTCTTGCCCGAACCACTGATCCTTTTTCCCTCCCTTCATCGGTCCGTCCGTCTGTCCGTCCCTCCCTCCCTCCCACTATTCCTCCCCTTCCTTCCTCCTCCTGCCCCTCCTTCCTTCCTTCATCACGGCACAAAACACATAACATAAAATTTACCATCTTAACCGTTTTCTTTTTATTTATCTTAAGATTTTATTTATTTATTTACTTGACAGAGATCAAAAGTAGGCAGAGAGGCAGGCAGAGAGAGAGAGAGAAGCAAGCTCCTTGCTGAACAGAGAGCCTGATGAGGGGCTTGATCCCAGGACCCTGAGATCATGACCTGAGCTGAAGGCAGAGGCTTAACCCACCAGAGCCACCCAGGAGCCCCAACCCTTTTCTTTTTTATTAAGGAGATGCTAACACTTGCTCCTGAGCTCTTTAATGTAAGCAACACCAGAAGAATTCTGGAGGTCAGACCAGACCTGAGCAGCTAAGGCCAGGGAGTTCAGTTGTGGTCGAGAAACAGTGAAGTCTAGATCAGAAGGCCAGTCCTGGGTGGCTGGATGAGGGGGAGTTGTTCAGAATGCAAGATCAGAAGACAGTATTTTTGAATTCTTGTCAGCATCTTGAAAAGGGACTTTTCAGTTGGGGTCCGGGAAGGGTTGTGGCAAGGGCCAAATCCTTGCCAGCACCTTGCTGCCGAGGGCTATGCCAGGAAAATCACCTCCTTACCTGCCTTGGCTCACTTTCCAGGACTGAACTGGGTTTGTCCCTGGTCAATACACTTTAAGAGAAGTAGTGACAAGCCTAGGTTTTCGAGAATAAGGTAACAGGGGTCTGGACGTGTGTCATAGAAGGAGCTGGATGTATTTGTTTTGAGGACAAGATTTTGGGGGCCAAGGCCCCCTAAATTGTCTTCAAGGTAATTGTCTTCAAATCAATTACCTTCAAAGGTAATTGTCTTCAAATGAATGATGTATATATAATTCATATAGAGCAATAATACTATGTAAATAATGAGGGAAAGAGCTCAATGTTGCACAATTTTAATTAAATTTATTCTTAGAAACTGTCTATATGCTGACAAATGTCAATCGTGTACTGTTCTAAATTGCATCTTTTAAAAATACATTTTGAGCAGTTTTCTTGTAGTACATAGAAATTAAACATGTTTGTATTTTTTATTTATTCATTTAAAAAAAAGATTTTATTTACTTATTTGTGAGACACAGAGAGAGAGACAGAGAGAGAGAGAGAGAGAGCATGAGCATCGGGGAGAGGGAGAAGCAGACTCCCCACTGAGCAGGGAGCCTGACGTGGGCCTTGATCGCAGGACCCTAGGATCATGACCTGAGCTGAAGGCGGATGCTGAACTGAGTTACCCAGGCATCTCTATTTTTATATTTTGAATTCAAATCTGGTAACCTTAAACTCTCTCATTAATTCTAATTATCTGTAGAGGCTTTGAGTTTTCTACATACTTCATAGTATATTCTATAAACCACGATGGCTTTGTTTCTTCCTTTCCAATCCTTGTTTATTTTCTTTCTTTTTTTTTTTTTAAAGATTTCATTATTTATTTGACAGAGAGAGAGATCACAAGTAGGCAGAGAGGCAGGCAGAGAGAGAGAGGGGGAAGCAGACTCCCCACCAAGAGGAGAGCCGGATGTGGGGCTCGATCCCAGGACCCTGGGATCATGACCTGAGCTGAAGGCAGAGGATTTAACCCACTGAGCCACCCAGGCGCCCCGTTTATTTTCTTTCTTGAGGAAAGAAAATTCTTTTTATTATTCTGTTTTTTTTTTTTTTTTTTTTTTTGTGGCCTCAAGAGCAGAGGGTCAAGTTAATTATGCTTCTTAGTTCATGGTGCATGGTGAATTATCATAATTGATTCATGCAAGGCACCTCTCTTGAATTATTTATTTATTCCCCATTTCTGGCACTCCCACTGCCCTCCCCACACTCCCGAGGCAACCGTTCGGGCATGGTTAATCTACGTGTGTTCCTTTGTATGTATTCTTGGAAGATAGATGTTATCGTTAGGTGGGAATATATTTTTAATTTACACAAATACTATATTATATAGGTCATTCTGTCTCTTTATTTTTGTATTAAACAATATATGAGAACTTAACCTATAGTTTCCAAGTGTTTCGTAGTAAATCTATCATATTTTGCTTCCTCCGTTTTTCAGTAATGGATGTCCAGAAAAACCTTTTGCCACACAAAGGTAGCCACAATAAACATTTCCATAAATATCCCCTTATAGACCTGCAGAAGACCATATTTGGAATTTGTAGCTGAGGGTGGAATCCCGGGCTCATAGGGATGCATATTCCTAATTTGATGAAGTAGTCCACACGGTACTTGTGAACACCTGCCTCTAATCATGTATGGTGTTTCTGTGTTCACGTGACCTCCAATCTGTGGCATGTGCCATCTTCCTAATGGCGCCAATCCAATACACGTAAAGGGATATTTCGTTGTTAATTTGCATATCTTTACCTAATGAGTTTGAGCATATCTTCACATACTTTTTTTTTTTTTTAGAAAGATTTTATTTATTTATTTGACAGACAGAGATCACAAGCAGGCAGAGAGGCAGGCAGAGAGAGAGGAAGGGAAGCAGGCTCCCTGCTGAGCAGAGAACCCGATGCGGGGCTCGATCCCAGGACCCTGAGATCATGACCTGAGCTGAAGCAGAGGCTTAACCCACTGAGCCACCCAGGTGCCCCTCTTCATATACTTTTTAGTTCGGGAGTTTCTGTTTTATAAAATGCTGGCTTTTATTTTTCCTCATTTTCCTATTGGGTTCCTGTTTTTTTGTTTCCCATTGATTTATAGACATTCCTAGTATATTCTAGATATTATCCCCTTGTTGATTTTAGTCATTGCAAATATCTTTTCCTATTTGGTCCACTTCTTAAGTTTGCATATGATGTTGGTCGTAGAACATAAATCTTTCATTTTGATGAAATCAGTTTTATCTACGTGTTTGCCTTATGATTTATACTTTTTTTTTTTTAAAGATTTTATTTATTTGACAGAGAGAGAGAGATCACAAGTAGGCAGAGAGGCAGGCAGAGAGAGAGGGGGAAGCAAGCTCCCTGCCGAGCAGAGAGCCCGATGCGGGGCTCGATCCCAGGACTCTGAGATCATGACCCGAGTTGAAGGCAGAGGCTTTAACCCACTGAGCCACCCAGGCGCCCCTGATTTATACTTTTGAAAATTTATTTGCAAAGTCCTTCCTTGCCCCCAGATCACAAGAATGTTGTTGTGCATTTTCTTTGATTAAGTTTATGTTCATACTACCTTTCATATTTAGGTCTTTGATCCATCAGAAGTGCACCTTTGTATGGAATAGCATGTTTAAATTCAGAGTTAATGACCCATTCTTTTCCAACTGATTTATGGTGGCACTTTTGTCACCTATTCCATTCCTAAGCACACCCATGTGTGTGTATGTATGCATTTATACGTGTGTGTATTCATGTGTACATGACATGTACATAGGTTTAGCCTGAATCTATAGGTATAACCTGAGCTCTTCATTCTCTCCTATTGGCCTATTTATTTTTTCTATACTGCTAAAATATTTTTGGTTAATATGTAAGTATGCCTTTGTAGACTGTCTTACTTAAGTTAAGCCAAGATCCTTTCTTAACTGTACTTTTTTTTTTTTAAGATTTTATTTATTTATTTGACAGACAGAGATCACAAGTAGACAGAGAAGCAGGCAGAGAGAGAGGAGGAAGCAGGCTCCCTGCGGAGCAGAAAGCCCGATGTGAGGCTCGATCCCAGGACGCTGGGATCATGACCTGAGCCGAAGGCAGAGGCTTTAACCCACTGAGCCACCCAGGCGCCCCTTAACTGTACTTTTAAAAGGTGATCTACCCGGTCAGTTGGGTGGCTCAGTTGATGAAGTGTCTGCCTTTGGCTCAGGTCATGATCCCAGGGTTCTGGAATGGAATCTTGTGTAGGGATCCTTGCTTAGCAGGAAGCCTGCTTCTCCCTCTCCCTCTGTCTGTCTCTCTGCCTTCTCTCTTTCTCAAGCCCTCTCTTATAAATAAATAAATAAATAAATAAATAAAATCTTTTAAAAAAGTGATTTACATATTCACAAATCTTTATTCTTATATGTTGTAAAGTAAATTTATTGAATTCCTTAAAAATTCCAAATAGAGTGGTGTCTCGGTGGCTTAGTTGGTTAAGCGTCTGCCTTTGGTTCTGGTCATGATCCCAAGGTCCTAAGATCAAGTCCCACATCTGACTCCCTGCTCAGTGGGGGCTCTCCTCCCTCTGCCCCTACCCTCCCTTATGATCTCTCACTCTCCCTCTCTCTCAAATAAAAAAATAATCTTCAAAAAATCCAAACAGAATTTTGATTGCATAGGATTTATACATTACTTTGGGCAGAGTGTATATTTTGTAATATTAAATTATAGCACTCAAGAAAATGAAATGCTATATCTCTGCATTTAACTAGATACCTCTAAATTTTCTTTATTGAATTTTAAAGTTTCTTCATAAATGTATGTTTTTGGTGAAGCTTTTTCTTTCTTTCTTTCTTTTTGAAGATTTATTTATTTTGTTGGGGGTGGAGGGCATAGGGAGAAGGAGGGAAAGAATCTCAAGCAGACTCCTCACAAAGTGGGAAGCTCCATATGGGGTTTGACAACCACCTTGAGATCATGACCTGAGCCAAAATCTAGAGTTGGATGCCTACCAACTGAGCCACCCAGGTGCCTGGTGAAACTTTTTTTTAAGATATTTTCTAGTTGTATTGATTCAGGGAATTATGTCTTATTTTTAAATATATTTTCTTTATGGTTAGAGGGTCATGTAGAGAAAGACTCAAGCTGATGAATCTTGTAGGTTATATCTCTCTTCTAGGCTCTGATTAGATGTATATGAGGCTACTCTTGTCTCTATATTTCTTATATTTTCTTTCATACTTACCACATGTTTCTCCATGTTCTGCCTTTTAGATAATTTATTCAGCTGTAACTTCCAGTTAATTAATTCTCTCTTCAGCTGTGTCTAAGGTGCTCCACCTCTCCAGTGTACTTTTAGAAAAGAAATTTTTCCCAATGTTATTTTTTTAAGGTAGGTTTATTGAGATATAATTTACACCAGTAAAATTCACCATTTTTAGTTGTTTGGTTTGATGTTTTGACAAAATTATACAGTAGCGTGATCATCACCACAATCAATACACAGAGCATTTCCATCCTTTCAAAAACTTTCCTCGAGATCTTCCATAATCAATTCCCTTTATTCTCTCCCAGCTCCTGGAAGTCACTGAAGTATTTTCATTCTTTATAGTTTTGTCTTTTCCGGAATGTCACCTAAATGGAATCATATAGTATGCACAGATTTTTATGTTCGGCTTCTTTCACTTAGCATGCTTTTGAGATTCATCTGTTTACCAGTAGTTAATTTTACTTTATTGCTGAATAGTATCCCATTGTATCGATGTATCACAGTTAACCATTCTCCAATTGACAGAATTTGAGTTATTTTCAGTTTTTGGCTATTATGAACAAAAAATGCTGTGAACACTTGCTTGCAGGTATTTGTGTAGACATAAGTTCCACTTGTTATGCATAAATACCTTGGAGTAGGATTTCTGGATTGCAGGGTGAAGGTATGTTTAACTTTATAAAACACTGCTAGAACATTTGCATTCCTACTGGCAATGTATGAGCATTTCAATTTCTCCAAATCTATGTCAGCACTTGATATTGCCAGTCTTTTTAAGTTCAGCTGCTGTAACTGGTGTATAGTGTTTCTGCAATATATTTGCAATTTCGATTATTATATTTTTCATTCTAGATGTTCTATTCATTTTTATTCAAATTTGCTTCATCCTTTTTAGCTATGCTTGTTCCTTGACTTGCCTTCACTTTTAAAAAACATACTAAGCGGGACACCTGGGTGGCTCAGTTGGTTGGACGACTGCTTTCGGCTCAGGTCATGATCCCGGAGTCCCGGGATCAAGTCCCCCATTAGGCTGCCAGCTCCACGGGGAGTCTGCTTCTCCCTCTGACCTTCTCCTCACTCATGCTCTCTCTCACTTTCTCTCTCTCTCAAATAAATAAATAAAATCTTTTAAAAAATACTAAGCTTACTTTATATTCTGTGTCCAATAATCCCCTTACCTACAATGTTTTTTGGGTCTCACTCTATTGTTTTTTCAGCTAGCCCCAGTGCATGATTTCTTGTTGTAGACAGTGCACTCATATTATTTGGATCTTTATCTAAGGAAATGCTTTGAGGGCTGACTTCCCTCCAATAAGGAAGGCATTGCTTGCTGTCAGATGTCTGGGGAATCACCAGCCCAGGACTATTTGAACTACATCCTCTCCTTGAGGTTC
Organism: Enhydra lutris kenyoni; assembly: GCF_002288905.1. Classification (NCBI taxonomy): domain Eukaryota; kingdom Metazoa; phylum Chordata; class Mammalia; order Carnivora; family Mustelidae; genus Enhydra; species Enhydra lutris. The sequence continues at coordinate 12,055,893 of NW_019154113.1, forward strand.
TTCAAATCAAGCAGGTAATTTTCTTTCAGTCTGAACCTGCATGAGTCAGATTTGAGAATACAAAGTCTCAGGGGAGATGTTCTTTCTTCTCTACTCGCTGCAGAGGTTTAAGACAAGTCATTTTCCTTGTAGTCCTCAAGGGTGGGTTTGTTTCTAGATCATTCTTACACTAAGGGATAGCTTTTAAGGTCCCAGCTTTTTGTCGGGGGTGTCAAATTACATGTTCTATTTTGAGGGAGACCTGGGCTTTGTCTGAGGGCAGGAAAGGGAGGAAAGGAACAGAATTGGGCAGACAACAAATCCTGTGTGCTGGAAACACTATATTATGTGAAAATCACATTAGGGGCACCTGGGAGGCATAGTTGGTTAAGTCTGACTCTTGGTTTTGGCTCAGGTCATGATCTCGGGGTCATGGGATTGAGCCCCATGTGGGTCTCTGCTCAGGGTGGAGTTGACTTCAGACTCTCTCCCTGTCCCTCCCAACTGTGCTCTCTCTCTCTTTCAAGTAAAATAAAAGAAAATCACATTAAACACACCCCAATGTGAGGAAATGCAAAGGTCTAGGAGTAGGAACAAAATCCTTACAAGCTTACCTAAAGGCATGGTGTGAGTTGCCTCTAACACCTCTCCAATGTCTTCCTCAAACAAGACTCCCACATCATTTTCTTGTTCTAGAACTGTTCCTCAAGTTCTTCACATGGTGCCAGGAGAGGTCAACTAGCAAAGCATTTAATTCCCCTTTTCCCCGCAAGTAAATATGACTAATATATGGTGGAAATAATATGGTAGAAACTAACAGCTCATATATAAGAAAACATCTGGGACCGTCAGTTACTGCCAATTCTAGCAGAGACTGAGGATTCTTTCAATATAACAGGATTCTGTAAGCAGGATGAATTTCTTTCTTTCTTTTTGCTTGATGAACTTGTTAGGATAAATTACCAGAAACAGAATCATAGGGACGAATGTACGCTGATTTAAATTTAGAGAGGTAGTACCTAATTTTTCTTCAGTTACTGTCTTATCAGCAGAGTATGGGCATTTCTTTTCCTCCATATGCTGGTCAAATACCAAATAGAATTTAAAATTTGCTTACATAGACTTGTAGTTTTGTAACAGCTCTCATGAGTTAGTTCTCTCATCTATAAATATTCAATCAAATCCTATGTTTAAAGGTCTACTGGGCCAATTTTTCTTCTTTTGAGTGTTTTTCTCTATTCTCCATCTTTTCAAGATGGCATCTGGGTATAGGTATAGGTGTATGTGATATCATGCCAATAAGGCAGGCAACTGGTTCCTGGAGGGTCTTTTTGCCGTCATCTGGATTCTTGATGACTGCCCTGGAGAGGTATCTTACTGGTATCTGCTCCTTGTGTCTGTCAAAGGTGGGGCCTATTTCTACCCCAAACCCCACTGGCTAGGCCTTCCTTGGGATCTTGTAGACCTTGCAGATCTCTCTTCACTTTCCATCTGGCCACTGACTTGGCCATCTCCTCTGAAAACTCTGCCTTCAGTGGCTCACCTTTCTTTCCCTCTGTAGGGTCACTGAAGGCCTGCTGACTCACAACGTTCTACTTCTTTCTGCATTCCTCAGTGGTGAGGGTTCTGGTTGCTCTCTCACTGGAGAAGCATCCCAGCGTGGCCAACTTACATTCTTGGAAGCAACACAGATAGACTGCCCAGCTCAGCACTTAGTAGATGTGCAAACAATGTTGATTTTCCCTCCCTTCTTTTTCTGTAGTAGGCAACCACATGTCTGGCTCTGATTCTCTTACTAACCCAACATGCTAGAATAGTGGATTAAAGAAGAAAAGGAAATGGATCCACTGCTCAGAGGTAAACAGCCCTCTGCCACCACCACCCCCGCCCCAATAGCTATCCACCTCTAGACTTTCTTCCGTGACTGTATCTCTATTTTAGCATGGAGGTAGAGGGAACCTCCTTTCTCTGCTTTTCATATTTCCATGTCATAAGACCACTAGAGGAACACTCCAGCTTTTTCCTAATGCTTCACTTAGTCCTCTGAAGACGAAGGGCTTGGAGAAACTCAACACCTCCTTGTTCCTGAGACATGCAGAGAGCCCCTCCTCTGCCTTGGGGCTCCCTGCTCTAAGTCTTATAGGGACAGGATCTGGTCCTGCTGAGCGAGCCTGTGTTTGCTCAGGGTCACCTGTGATCTGGGCAAGGCAGTCAGTGGTAGGGTTCTGTATTGGGGAGCCATAGTCTGTATCTCTCTCTGTTTTTCTCTCTCTCTCATACAATCCCCTGTGGATGCATTAAGTAGTTTTCATGTTTTACTATTAAAATACAGACTTTGTAAACATTCTTGTACATATTTCTTTCCTACTTTTCTTGATGAACTCGTTAGGATAAATTGCTCAAAGCAACATTACAGGGTCAGATGTATGCTAATTTTAAATTTGGAGAGGTATTACCTAATTTCTCTTCCGTTACTCTCTTGCCAGCAGTGTGGGAGTTCCTTTTCCTCCATACCGTTGCCAACACTGGCTGTAATTAATTAAAAAAATCTTTGCTCATCTGCTAGCTGAAATATTGTTTTAATTTCCATTCATTTTATTACTAGTGAGCTTGAACATCTTTTTCAATTTGTTTTTCTTCCTTAATTTGCTTGTGCATGTTCTCTGCAAATTTTTCCATTAGGGTGGTTTTTCCCTGATTTGTAGGATTTATTTTTATGTTAGGGATCTTGGTCCTTTGTTGATGGCAGATTAGAGGAGTGGGTGAGAGCTTGGGTTTTCAAGATGTGACTTTGATACTTAAAATCTGCTGTCACTTCTTCATCTATAAATTAGTCCTTATTTGGTAGGTATAAAATACTACTCTTTTCCTCTCACACGTGCCACGTCAACTACACCCCTCTGAGGATAACTGGGAGAGACGGTATTGGTAGCAGTCATGATGGGGCATTACATGATAGTGACATATCCAGAGAAGGCAGGAAATATAAAGAGAAGAATCAATGCGGGGGAATATAGAGAGAGAAGATTCAGGGCAACAGCTCCACTCTGGGGCGTGGGGAAGATAGATGGGCTAAACATTTTTTTTTAAAACATTTTTTTTGGGTGTTGTATCCCTTCCTTTGTAGACTCTGGTTCTGTCCCCTTCTCTGAGCTATTTAGTCAATAAAAACTTTTTTCGGAGCTTTGATTCAGAGCTGCATTTCTTTAGTACTTACCCCTGTGTGACGCTGGAGTTAAGGGGAGCAAGAAGGCTCACTTGACCAGGGTATTAACGGCGACGGGGCACGTGAGGTGCACTTTACAAACATTTTCCTTAATCTGTTATTAGTCTTTGTACTAAGTTTATGACATTTTGTCATAAAGGAAAAAAGTGTTTTAACTTCAAATATTTTAAAATAATATCTCTCAAGCTTGTGATGATGTATTTGTCCGCAGGTAACAGGAGATGTAACACAGAAGGGCTTACACCATAAACAGATGTATTGGTTGATACGATGGGAATTCTAGCCGGGGGATGGGTCTCACACCAAGTATTCAGATCCTTCCACCTTTCAGACTATCAGAAACACCTTAAGGCTGATTTCTTTTGTTCTTCTAGAACTCCTGCCCGTGATTAGGGCTTCTCTCTCCTCTTATTCATGTTCAGGGCAAGGGGTGAGGGGAGAAGGAGAGAACAATTGACTTGCCCTGTAGATCTCTCTTAAAAGAAGGAAATTTTCTTCTAAAACACTTATATCAAACATCTCACTGTATCTCAGAAGGTGCAGATGCCCTTTCACATAAGCCAGCATTGGCAAAAAAGAAGGGTAGTATGCACTTGGCTTAAATTGGGGTTCTCATAGTGTGTTCCCAGACCAACAGCTTCAACCGTTCTTTGAAATGAAAGTTCTCAGGGCCCTACTGCAGATCCATGGATCAGAAATTCTCTCCAGCTGGTTCCAATGCCCCATCAAGTCTGAGACCCACTGGCTCAGGGCCCACCACTGGAGCTGTGTTGTCCCTTGAATGTCCCTTGAATCACATAGGATAGTTAAGGGAGTGATAGATGCCCCGCCCCAAACAAAGCTGAGGTTCTGTGAGGCGGGAAGGGAGAAATGAAAACTGGAGAGGTACCAACAAAGTCCACTACATGGGACAAATGGGCAATAATTCAAACCCCAGATGACCTTTTATTTTTTATTTTTTAAAAGATTTTATTTATTTATTTGGTAGAGACACAGCGAGAGAGGGAACACAGCAGGGGGAGTAGGAGAGAGAGAAGCGGGCCTCCCGCTGAGCAGGAAACCCGACGTGGGGCTCAATCCTAGGACCCTGGGATCATGACCTGAGCTGAAGGCAGACACTTAACTGACTGAACCACCCAGGCACCCCTAAATCTAACTTTTTAAATTGAAAAATTAATACATGTACATAGCAAAATTTTCTAATTGTGGAAAGGTATAGAGGTAAGCATACAATGCTCGTGATTCTCTACTTGCTTTCCACATTCAGTATATCAGGGAGATTGTCTTTTGCCCACACCCATAAATCTGTCTTTCTAAAAGTTGTATATTATTCTGTTTCACAAATATGCCATAATTTATTCTGTCAGTCTCCTACTGATGGACCTTGAACTTTTTTCTAACCTTTTGTTAATATAAACAATGCTACAATGAACACCTATATCTGCATATCTTTGCTTGAGACCAGATGTCTCCACGTGGAATTTCCAGCTCCGGGGGAGGTCTGTTTCAAAGTTTGATACTTATTTGCCAATTATTCCCCACTGGAGTGGTACCACTTTCTTTACACACCCACCAACAGTGTATGAGATCCATTCTCCACCAACTCCAGGTAATACCGCACTTCTAGATTTTTGGTTATCTGAGAAGCAAAAATTTATTATTTTAATGTACATCTTTTTATTTGTTATTTAAATTGGCACTCCCTTATATATAAGGAAGGTTGGGTTAATTTTCTACATTTTCTTACCCGTAAAACTCATCTTTACATCTTCCTTGAGGGGCCAGCCGCACAGATAATACATATATGTGGTTTCCTCAAAAGTTTCTTTCTTAAGCGTAATGCAAAGAAGGGTCTTCTGAACTCTAAGATTTTAAAGTGACGTTCTAATAGAAAAGAAAGTAAATAAATCAGAGTGATAAAGAAGGTCAGTGCTGTTCTATTTGCAAAAATATGATTGTTCAAGACGTTTCAGGAATGCATGTCTTGGGCACAAGCAGATTTCTTTACGATCCAAATGCCTGGGTGTGTGAAGCTCCGTTGATCACAGACGTTCTATGGTTAGTCTGAGCTTTTAGTGGAGACCGGAGTTCTCTGTCTGTAGGACGAGGTGTTTACCGTGCTGGTGGCATCCCCCACAGGACGCCCCCTCTCTCCCTGCTGTTGTTTACTTCCCATTCCCAGTGCCTAGCTGGTCCTCTGTAGGTAGCTTTCAAATACCAGCTCCTCTGGGTCTTGTTAAAATACTTTATCAATGCCCATCTTTCTCTGCAGGGGTGACCTTTAACTCAGCTTTGCTGTCACTACCTGACTTGGATAACCTCCAAAGGAAGGTTGCCATGGCGATCCTGCATTCAACTCAACCAAATCTGGCTTCTGTATCTTATTAAATGTTCCCTAAAAAGGAAATCACACAGAGACACGGACGATGAGGGTCATTCACATGTAACCATGATGCGCTCTCCTCCGTCTCCCTTCCCAATCACCAGATCACCATCCTCTCCTCTGACACCGTGAATTCAGCCACTGCCCTGCTCCTCCTTTCCCTCCTCCCGGCTGTTGTGGTAAATGCTTCCATTTTAGGGGGTGAAGGGGTGGGGGATGATTATGGCAAATGTCAATTTGCCTTTCAGAAGACATTCTTTTGTGGTTCAATTCGAACACCGCTGGCAAATGTCAGAAGTGGATGTATAACGAGGCCGTGTTAGAGACACTAATTGGATGGATATTCTTTTTCCTTCCATCTTCTTCTTCTTCCTCTTTTTTTTTTATTGTGGTGTTTTTCTCCTTTTCCTGGGGACTCTGTTTTCACAGTGACTCTCATTAAATCTGAGGAGATAATCTCCTTACACTACAAGCTCGGTGCTCCTTGTTCTGGGAGAGAAGCTGGAAGGCGTGATTGCTGCTGGGGACTTTCAAGAGGTTGTTTTGTATTCACCCCATGGTTGAAAGAAGAGGGGAGAAGGCAAGAAATATGTGACACTCCAGCGTCTGCGGGAGGATAGATCAGGTTCTCAATCCTTTGCTAACAGTCATTCTGGCGCAGGGGATGATTGGGCATCATGGAAGATAAAGGTCGCTCCTGGAAAGGGCAGGTGCTGCCTATGGTCCACGGGTCCCCCTGCCTTTAGAAGAAGAGGCCCCACATCTGCTGTGAGAGGAGGGAAGGTCTGACTCTCTGGCTGGCACCCAGGGAAGAGGGGATGGGGATGTGAGCAGGAAGAAGAGAGGGCTCTGCTGGTCCTCGCCTCCTTCCAGAAGGTCTTCCACCCATATTACTCTGTTAGGGCTGCCGTAACAAAATACCACAGACTGGACAGCTTGAACACCATTTATTTCCTGGCAGTTCCAGAAGACAGAAGTCTCAGATCAAGATGGCAGTACAGTCCTTCTGAGGCCTCTTTCCTTGGCTTGCAGATGGCTGTCACATGGTCTCCCAAGTGAGTATCTATGTCCCAATTGCCCCTTCTTATAAGGACGCCCATCATATTGGATTGGGGTCCACCCCTAGGACCCCATTTTACTGTGATTACCTCTTTGAAGACCCTGTCTCCAAATACAGTTGCATTCTGAGGTGCTGGGGCTTAGGACTTCAACATAAGAACTTTGGTAGGACACAGTTTAGCCCCAAATAGTCATCTGCTCCTGACCAGCCCTCTTTTCTAGGCCACTCTTGTCCCCATGCTGTGTTTTGTTGGGGGGAGCAACAAGCATTTTATTCTGGAAGCATGTCTCAGAAGCAAACCAGAACAGTGTCTGGGATCTCGTTTTTACTAGATGTCAGTTGCCATTATGATGGAATGCTACAAAATTTGATGTTTAAATGATACAATGATCTGCTGTTAAAAATAGAGCATAATATAATATTCCAATAAAACAATAAAAGTTGTAGGTTAAGTCCTTCATTATACCCTCTGTTGGCTCTCTGGTCTCTTCTGCTGTGTTCTGCTGAGCCCTAATTAATACACCACATGAAATATTATTGGTTTATTGTTTGTTTGTTCCTGCTGTTGGAAGCTCCATCTGGACAAGAACAGTGATTGGTTTCTTCACCTTGTATCCTGACCACTTTACACAGGGCCTAGTATATAACACAGGTGCTTCAAAAGAAATGGTGTGTATGGACTATTACACAGCCATCAAAAAGAATGAAATCTTGTCATTTGCAAGGACACGGTTGGAGCTAAAGTGTATTCCACTAAGTGAAATAAGTCAGCCAGTGAAAGACTGATAGTGAAAGATACCATATGATTTCACTTGTGTGGAATTCAAGAAACAAAACAGATCAACATAGGGGAAGGAAGGAAAAAGAAGAGGAGAGGCAAATCCTAAGAGACTCTTTTTTTTTAAAAGATTTTATTTATTTATTTGACAGAGAGAGAGAGATCACAAGTAGGCAGAGAGGCAGGCAGAGAGAGAGGAAGGGAAGCAGTTTGCCCGCTGAGCAGGGAGCCCGACGTGGGGCTCAATCCCAGGACCCTGGGATCATGACCTGAGCCGAAGGCAGAGGCTTTAACCCACTGAGCCAGCCAGGCGCCCCAAGAGACTCTTAACTATAGAGAACAAACTGAGGGTTGCTGGAGAGGAGGTTAGTGGCGGGGGGTAGGGTAAATGAGTGATGGGTATTAGGGAGGGCACTTGTTATGATGCGCACTGAGTGTTATATGTAAGTGAAGGATTACTCAATTCTATACGTGAAACCAATATTACACCACCTGTTAACTAACTAGAATTCAAATAAAAACTTGAAACAAATAAATAAATGGTAAGTAAATGAATTCATAGACATTCTTAGTCTCCCTCTATTAGGAAAAATGACCACAACTCAGGTGCTTCGCTGGTAAGTCAGTGTCCAGCTTCTGCATACATCTGGAAAATCTACCCACAAGTTCTGAAGGAGGACCTTCCACTGGAGAGGGGTCCCCACCTCCTCCAGCTGCTTGGCCCTGGACTTAAACCCTGGTTCTTCCCTTTGTCTTCTGAGGGATGAACACAAACATTAATCTGTTTTTAAAAACTTCGCCAAAGCTTGAAGGATTTGTGTTAAAGAAAATGAAACCCTAAAAGTGGTCCTGAGGTTTCACTTCCTCAAAGTGTATCATCTCCAGGTCTCTGGGTTCCTGCCTCCAGCTCCCTCCCCTCCCCAGAACAATCTTTTTGCTGAGCCCCAGGCCTGTCCCCGGGTTGTAAGTCCCCTCCTTCCACAGTTGAATCAATCTGGTGTTATCACCTCTGTTCTGGAGCACCTCCCAACCCCCCATGCCTGGCCAGGCCAGAGCTGTTGTCAAAACTGTCTTTGGAAGGAGATCTCCTACTTTTGGTAAAATTCTCCTGTTAAGCTATTGCACCTGGAGACCCACATCCCGATCATAGCATTTGTTAAGCACTCCCCGTTTCAGGACACTTACATGGGGACTTGTGTCTGCACCCTGGAAAACAGCCAATGAAATAGCTTTTCCCAACACCAGGCAGAGCCTGCCCCAAAGAATAACCACAACTTCTGCCCAAAACCACTAGAAATGACTATTCCAGGTTTTGGCTTCTAGCTCTCTGAGTCTCAATCAAGATATTGGGGTTCAGTGTCAGGGACCCTGGTTTTGCAGGTTTCTTTGCCCATAAACTTGGGTCAAGGTGATATTCTAAGACATTAAGGGACAGCAGGCTGGCCCAGAAAGGCTCAGCTTATAGGGGCAGTAGGATTGCCCAGGGAGGCGTGGCTGGCACAGAAACGGCATGGTCTCTGTTCCCTAATGCTTAGTGGGGGGACTCAGAACACGTCCCTGTGCAGAACTGAGTAGGGAAGAAGGGAGGGTCCCAGAGTCAGTCCTAGGTGGTCATTACCCTTCCCACCCCTTCTCTTAACTCTGCAAACACAGGACAAAATCAGGGCTCACCGTGTCAGGTCCTACAGACAGGACTTTCCTGGGGCAGGGGTAGCTGGGGCTATGCCCCTCTCCTCAAAGGAGTGGAGGGGATCTTGGAGAATCCCTCTCTGGGTCTGCCTGCCCAGGAAGAGGGTCAAGGAAATGGACTGGGAGTGAAGCTAGCAATTATGACACTGAAATTACCTGAATTCTCCGGGTCATCAGCTTTCACTGTGTTCCCAACGCTGTGTGAAGGATTGCACACAAATGTTCTCATTCCATTCTTATAGGTAGCTCTGAGTTACTAAACAGAGAAATGAGTGACTCCAGGAGACCCAGATCACACTGCTAGGTTAAGTCATGGCAAGACTTGAAGTCTGGATCCCTTGATTCCGAAACCTGCCCTCTCAAGGGTTCTCGATGGGTTCTCACCACTCTCCCTTAGTGGGTGGAGAGAGAGGGCTCCCAAGAGGGTTCTTAAAAACTCACACCTGAGAGGAGGAGGCTGATAAGTAAAAACGCCTTCATGGCAACAGCAGCTACAGTCTCAACACCCTGGGTCATTGGGAGACCCCAGGAGTCTATGGGCACCCATCCTGAGCATCTGCTGTGTGTTGTGTTGGACGAATGAAGGTACTAGCTCTAAGGGTTCCAAGTCCCTTATGAGCTCGCCCCATAAATGACCAGCTCTGGGGAAGGCCAGCTCCATCTGCACAGGAACATCCTTTCCAGAACTACTCCACCGCCCATTCTAGTTTACAACCTGGCTCGTAGGGAAAGGGTCTCCGGTTGTCCCCACCATAGACCCAGGCAGCCCTCTCTCCCCTCCTTTCAGGCTTGGTTCACCTTCTAAAGATGGTGGAAAACAGACCCCACCCCACCTTGCTGCTCATGACCACTTAGAGGGGGTCGTCCTATTTTTAAGAGATGTTAAGGTTTTGTTCTGTTGTTGTCACTTAATAATCCCTGTCTTTGCTGTCCCTACTCCGCCACAAACCACAACAAGTCACCTCAAACTAAACAAAATCAGTGAAGCCCCATAGGCAGCTCCGTTCCAAGGGAGTCAAGAACCCCAGGCAGCAAGTGTGTTCATGGACACACTGAGGGTAGAAGCTGGAAGCTGGGTGACTACCCCTGGCCGCACCGACCCCACCCTGGGGCTGGGAAGAGCAAAATCATTCCTGGGCCTTCTGCCAGGCATAGCAGCAGTGGAGAGCTGGCCTGAAAGGCATTGAGGAAAGGGACAAAGGAAATACCAGCAGATGTCTGAGTTGACAGTTGACACCAAAACCCAGATGGCACCCCCCACACCCATGCCGTGACACCACAGAAGTCCTCAGGATTTGGGCACAGGCACAGGGAGGTGAGGACATTCTGAACTGAGTCAGAGTTTCTCCCAGCTTTGTGGAGTGATGGCTCGAAACAGAAATAAACCTGAGTTATAGACAGATAGGCAAGTCTCGTTACTTGCACACTGATGGGGGGGGGGGCGCATGTTGCAAGATTTAAAGGCCCTTTCTTCAGGAAGCAGAACTCCAGCCTTTTTTTACAGACTGGATGTCTGAGGAATAAGGAGGGGCCGGTCCTGAATTAGGGGAGGGGGACACAGACTTGTATGGCTAGAGGCAGAGTGGGAATGGGGAGGGAGCGCATGGTGGTGGTGGTGGGAAGGGCAATTTCGTGTTTTTATCCCGGGTGGGTGGTGAGGAGACAGAGGCCAATGTCTCAGCATAATGTAGATTATCCAGGACATGGCTGCCGTAATGATTTTCTTGTAGAATCAGGAGAAATCTCTGAGCCTGGCCAGTCAGGCCCCCTTCCTGGGCCGCCAGCTCTGCTCTGCTTCTCCTAGTTCACATGGCTTCTTTGCTTTTACAACTGTGCCCCTGGAATTCGCCTACATTGGCACTTGCTGGGCCAGCCACTGAAAAACAGCTTCTCAGTGAATGCTCTGATGGGTGTGCTCTGTGATAAGGGAATCTGAAATAAATTTGCTAAGCCTCAGTCAAAATGAGGAAAGAGAAAGAACCAGAAAGAAAGAAAGGATAAAAGAAAGGAAGGAAGGAAGGAAGGAAGGAAGGAAGGAAGGAAGGAAGGAAGGAAGTCCATGATTTTCCAGCAAAGGAAATCCACGCTTTATTCTTCTAGAATGCATTCTTTTAGAATGGATAGCGGAGAGCTAAATCTTTTAATTTCTTTATACCTTTTACTTCCATCTTGAAAACACCAGAAGACATAGAACAGGTGCAGCGGCTTCCATGACCTCCTTCCTATCAAGTTATGAGCAAGGCAGGATTGCCTTGCACATGCCGCGTGGCCTGCCACAGAGGGAAGGCTGCTCCTGACCAAACGGTTCTACTAACACTCTCTCGGAAATGATTCAGACGGGAACTCCCTTGAACTCCACTTTTTGTGATCGTCTAGGATGGTGTAGTTTGCTTAATGTGTGCAATTATGAAAATGGCTCTTGTTAACAGTAAGCCTGGCTGGTTTCCACAACAATTCTGTTTCCTTGCAAGAAGCCAGGAGATGTGTCCATGGCTGGTCTATCAGGACTCTTACAGCTAGAAGGTGGAAAAAAAAATGGGTCTAAAATGATTTCCAGCAGTGGTGCTTGGAACCTTTACAATCCTTAGAATCTTCAGAGTTTATCCTTAAGAGGAAAAGGAAGGCAGGAAGCCCCTCACTCACCTCTTTTTAAATGGAGGGATTCTGTTTGCTGATTTGTTTTGGAGGGGAAAAGATCTGCGTTGCTGAAATAGGTTTGAAAGCCATGTGGCTAGGATAGCCCTGAGTGGACCATAAAGCATACACTCCACAGGGAAAGATGGAGTGTGGGGTTTTTGGTTAACTTTGGCCTTGATCAGAAGTGTCCTGATCTGAGTCACATAATATTGTTGAGGAAGCCAGTCCCATGGGTGGGGAATGATGCCATGGAAATGATGTGCCTTCTTCTGCTGGTTCTTCTTTGACTCAGGGTCATGACTAGATAGAGTAGCCCTGGTTTGAGCCAACTGGTACTTTAAGCAGGCTGGGCCGTCCCACTGAAAGACACAGCAGCTTGGGGGGTGGTGGGTGCTCATAGGGGCAGCCAACCCACCTTTTCCTGTTTGATCCTAGCATGGGCTTTGGGGGCAGGAACACCGGTGTTCTTGGTCGGCCATTCATTGACTCTGACTGTGGCAACTAACACTTTGAACAGCCTCTTTATCTGAAAAGTGGGGAGGACAGAGCCTACATTGTGAAGTTATCGTAAAATGCAATCAGATCATTCACATGTAATGTGCAGCATGCTTTCTGGCACAAATTAGAGTCCCACTGAACCATCATCATCATCATCATTTCAAGAGTGGATGCCCTGTTGTTCATTGCCTAAGTGATGCGGGGGCTGCAGTGAGCCCTTGGGGATGTGAAAGTGACACATGGGAGCACAATCCAGTTATTCAACGATGAACTCCAAATTCTGTCTTGCTACTTCAGGAAGGGCAAGTTCTGCCCACTGGTCCCTTGATGATAAGTGGCCCTTGGACATTTGCTCAAGAGTCATGAACAAGATGACTCTATTAGGCAATTTTTTAAAATAAAACTGAGGTAAGGGGCACCTGGATGGCTCAGTGGATTAAAGCCTCTGCCTTCAGCTCAGATCATGATCCCGGGGTCCTGGGATCGAGCCCCGCATCCGCTCTCTGCTCAGTGGGGAGCCTGCTTCCCCCTTTCTCTTTGCCTGCCTCTCTGCCTACTTGGGATCTCTATCTGTCAAATAGATAAATAAAATCTTTTAAAAATTTGAGGTAAAATTGGTATACAAGGTTATATAAATTTCAGGTAGATGACATTATAATTTGATATCAGTATGCTACAGAGCGATCGCTCTTAAGAGTCTAGTTACTGTCCATACCCATAGCATTGGCACTCTCCACTTGTTTCACATGCCCCCTCCCTTCTCCAACCCTCACCCCCCCAATCCCATTGGTAACCACCAATCTGTTTTCTGTATCTATGAGTTTGTTTTTATTTTGTTTTTTAGATTTCACATAGGCTTGAAATCATATGATATTTGTCTTTCTCTGTCTGACTTATTTCACTTAACATAATACCCTCTAGGTCCATCCATGTTGTCAAAAATGGCAAGATTTCATTCTTTTTTTTAACGGCTGATTAATATCCCATTGTATAAGTGCCACATCTTCTTTATCCATTCATCCACTGGTGGGTGGATTTAGATCATCACCATTTCTTGGCAATTGTAAATAATGCTGCCATCAGTGTTGGTGCCTTCATATTTTTGTATTTTTGTATTCTTTGTAACCAGTATTTTTGTATTCTTTGGATAAACACCCAGAAATGAAATAGTTGGATCATATTGTAGTTCTAGTCTTAATTTTTTGAGGAATCTCCATGCTGTTTTTCATACTGTCTATACTAATTTACATTCCCACAAACACTGTATGAATGTTTCTTTTTCTCCACATCCTCTCCAACACTTGTTCTGTCTTCTGTTGTTGATAGTGGCCATTCTGATCAGTGTAAGATAGTATCTCATTGTGGTTTTGATATGTATTTCTGTAATAATTAATGATGATAAACATCTTTTTGTGTGCCTGTTGGCCATCTGTATGTCTTCTGTGGAAAAATATTTATTCAGGTCCTTTTTTTTTTGTTGAGTTGTGTGAGCTCTTTATATATTTTGGATATTAACCCCTTGTCAGGTGTATGACTTGCAAAAATGTTCTCCCATTCAGTAGACTGCCTTTGCATTTTGATGATGGCTTTTTCCCCCCAACTACACAGAAGATTTTTGTTTGGTAGAGCCCCATTTGTTTAACTTTGCTTTTGTTTTCTTTCTGTTTGGTGTCAGATCTACAAAAATATCACCAATACAATAATGTTGAGGAGATTACTACCTATGTTTTCTTCTAGGAATTTTATGGTTTCAGGTCTTACATTCAAGTCTTTAATACAATTTTGACTCCATTTTTGTGAATACTATGAGATAGTGACCTAGTTTCATTCCTTTGCAGGTAGGTATTGTTTTCCAAATACCATTTATTGAAAAGACTGTCCTTTCTCCATTGTGTATTCTTGGGTCTTTGTCATAAATTAATTGTCCATTTACATGTGGGTTTAATTTTGGGGTCTCAATTTTGTTCTATCATTCTGTGTGTGTTTTGATTGTTATAGCTTTGTAATATTGTTTGAATCAGGGAGCATGATACCTCCAACTCTGTTCTTCTTTCTTAAGATTGCCTTCGGTCTTTGGGTTCTTTTATGGTTCCATGCAAATTTTAGAGTTATTTGTTCTAGTTCTATGAAAAAAATGCCATTGGAGTTTTGATGGAAATTACATTGAAACTGTATATTTCTTTGGGTAGTATGAGCATTTTAACAGTAGTAATTCTTCCAATCCATGAGTATGAAATATCTTTCCATTTACTTGTGTCTTCTTCAATTTCTTTCTCAGTGTTTTATAGTTTTCAATGTAGATATCTTTCACCCTCTTTGTTAGATTTATTCCTAGGTATTTTATTTATTTTGATGGAATTGTAAATGGGATTATTTTTATAATTTCTTTTTATGATAATTTGTTATTAATGTACAAAAACACAACAGATTTCTGTATGTTGATTTGGTATCATGTTACTTTACTGAATTCATTTATTAGTTCTAACAGTTATTTTGATGGGGTCTTTGGGTTTTCTAGATATAATATGTCATGGGCAAATAGTGAGTTTTGCTTCTTCCTTTATGATTTGGAAGATTTTTTTTTCTTATTTCTATTTCTTTGTCTTGTCTAATTGCTGTGGCTAGGACTTCCAATACTGCGTTGAATGACAGTAGCAAGAGTGGGCATTCTTCTCTTGCCCTGCTCTTAGAGGATGATCTTGAACGTCATGTTAGCTCTGTGTTAGTTATATATGGCCTTTATTATGTTTAGCTATGGTCCCTCTATAGGTTCCCTCAACAAGATGGGTACCTGGTTGAGAGTTTTTATCCTAAATGATGTTGAATTTTGTCAAATGCTTTTTCTGCATCTATTGAAATGATTATGTGATTTTTATCCTACACCATTTTGTGGTGTACCATGTTGATTGATTTGCAGATGTTTTGTATTTTCTTGTTGTAAAGTAGTGTCAGTTCTTTTCAGTTTAGAGAAATCCCTTTAACATTTCTTGTAAGGCTGGTTTAATGGTAATGAACTCCTTTAGCTTTTGCTTATTTGGAAAACTTAATAACCTCTCCTTCAATTCTGAATGATAATCTTCTTGGGTAGAGAATTCTTCATTGAAAGATTTTACCTTTCAGTACACTCTCTTTTGGCCTACAAAGATTCTGCTTAGGGGCGTCTGGCTGCTCAGGCCATGATCCTGGGGTCCTGGGATCAAGCCCCTTGTTGGGCTCCCTGATCAGTGGGGAGTCTGCTTCTCCCTTTTCTTCTGCTCTGCCCCCCTCACCCTGCTTGTGCTCACTCTCTCTCTCCCTCTTGACCTATCTCCGAAATAAATAAATAAAATCTTAAAAAAAAAAGTCTGTTGATAGCCTTATGTAGTTTCCCTTATATGTGATAAGTTGTTTTTTTCCTTCCTGCTTTTAAGATTCTCTCTTTATCTTTAATTTTTACCTATTCAATTATATAGTGTCTTGGTGTGGCTCTCTTTAGATTCATCTTATATAGAACTCTCTGTGCTTCCTAGACCTGTATGTCTCTTTCCTTCTTCAAATTAGGAAAGTTTTCAGCTGTTTTTCTCGAATAAGTTTTTTGGTCCCTTCTCTCTCTCTTTTCTCCTTCTGGGATCTCTGTAGTGCTAATGTTCTTTTATTTGATGTTGTCTCAAAGTCCCCTTGGATTCTCTTCATTTTTAAAAATTCTTTTTTCTCTTTGTTTCTCTGTCTGGAGTTCTATTGCCTTGTCTTCCAGCTTGCTGACCCAATCTTAGGCTTCATCCAGTATGCTGTTGAACCCTTTTAGGGTATTTGTCAGTTTAGTTACCGTATTCTTCAGCTCTGTAACTTCTGTTTGGAACTTTCTTATATTTTCTATCTCTTTATTGATGGTCATACTCTGTTAATTCTTCTCCCAAGTTCAGTGAGCATCTTTATAGCCATTATTTTGAGCCTTTTTCAGGTAGATTGCATATGTCCATTTTATTTATTTGTCAGAGAGAGAGAGGGAGAGAGAGCAAGCACAGGCAGACAGAATGGCAGGCAGAGGCAGAGGGAGAAGCAGGCTCCCTGACGAGCAAGGTCCATGATTTTCCAGCAAAGGAAATCCACGCTTTATTCTTCTAGAATGCATTCTTTTAGAATGGATAGCGGAGAGCTAAATCTTTTAATTTCTTTATACCTTTTACTTCCATCTTGAAAACACCAGAAGACATAGAACAGGTGCAGCGGCTTCCATGACCTCCTTCCTATCAAGTTATGAGCAAGGCAGGATTGCCTTGCACATGCCGCGTGGCCTGCCACAGAGGGAAGGCTGCTCCTGACCAAACGGTTCTACTAACACTCTCTCGGAAATGATTCAGACGGGAACTCCCTTGAACTCCACTTTTTGTGATCGTCTAGGATGGTGTAGTTTGCTTAATGTGTGCAATTATGAAAATGGCTCTTGTTAACAGTAAGCCTGGCTGGTTTCCACAACAATTCTGTTTCCTTGCAAGAAGCCAGGAGATGTGTCCATGGCTGGTCTATCAGGACTCTTACAGCTAGAAGGTGGAAAAAAAAATGGGTCTAAAATGATTTCCAGCAGTGGTGCTTGGAACCTTTACAATCCTTAGAATCTTCAGAGTTTATCCTTAAGAGGAAAAGGAAGGCAGGAAGCCCCTCACTCACCTCTTTTTAAATGGAGGGATTCTGTTTGCTGATTTGTTTTGGAGGGGAAAAGATCTGCGTTGCTGAAATAGGTTTGAAAGCCATGTGGCTAGGATAGCCCTGAGTGGACCATAAAGCATACACTCCACAGGGAAAGATGGAGTGTGGGGTTTTTGGTTAACTTTGGCCTTGATCAGAAGTGTCCTGATCTGAGTCACATAATATTGTTGAGGAAGCCAGTCCCATGGGTGGGGAATGATGCCATGGAAATGATGTGCCTTCTTCTGCTGGTTCTTCTTTGACTCAGGGTCATGACTAGATAGAGTAGCCCTGGTTTGAGCCAACTGGTACTTTAAGCAGGCTGGGCCGTCCCACTGAAAGACACAGCAGCTTGGGGGGTGGTGGGTGCTCATAGGGGCAGCCAACCCACCTTTTCCTGTTTGATCCTAGCATGGGCTTTGGGGGCAGGAACACCGGTGTTCTTGGTCGGCCATTCATTGACTCTGACTGTGGCAACTAACACTTTGAACAGCCTCTTTATCTGAAAAGTGGGGAGGACAGAGCCTACATTGTGAAGTTATCGTAAAATGCAATCAGATCATTCACATGTAATGTGCAGCATGCTTTCTGGCACAAATTAGAGTCCCACTGAACCATCATCATCATCATCATTTCAAGAGTGGATGCCCTGTTGTTCATTGCCTAAGTGATGCGGGGGCTGCAGTGAGCCCTTGGGGATGTGAAAGTGACACATGGGAGCACAATCCAGTTATTCAACGATGAACTCCAAATTCTGTCTTGCTACTTCAGGAAGGGCAAGTTCTGCCCACTGGTCCCTTGATGATAAGTGGCCCTTGGACATTTGCTCAAGAGTCATGAACAAGATGACTCTATTAGGCAATTTTTTAAAATAAAACTGAGGTAAGGGGCACCTGGATGGCTCAGTGGATTAAAGCCTCTGCCTTCAGCTCAGATCATGATCCCGGGGTCCTGGGATCGAGCCCCGCATCCGCTCTCTGCTCAGTGGGGAGCCTGCTTCCCCCTTTCTCTTTGCCTGCCTCTCTGCCTACTTGGGATCTCTATCTGTCAAATAGATAAATAAAATCTTTTAAAAATTTGAGGTAAAATTGGTATACAAGGTTATATAAATTTCAGGTAGATGACATTATAATTTGATATCAGTATGCTACAGAGCGATCGCTCTTAAGAGTCTAGTTACTGTCCATACCCATAGCATTGGCACTCTCCACTTGTTTCACATGCCCCCTCCCTTCTCCAACCCTCACCCCCCCAATCCCATTGGTAACCACCAATCTGTTTTCTGTATCTATGAGTTTGTTTTTATTTTGTTTTTTAGATTTCACATAGGCTTGAAATCATATGATATTTGTCTTTCTCTGTCTGACTTATTTCACTTAACATAATACCCTCTAGGTCCATCCATGTTGTCAAAAATGGCAAGATTTCATTCTTTTTTTTAACGGCTGATTAATATCCCATTGTATAAGTGCCACATCTTCTTTATCCATTCATCCACTGGTGGGTGGATTTAGATCATCACCATTTCTTGGCAATTGTAAATAATGCTGCCATCAGTGTTGGTGCCTTCATATTTTTGTATTTTTGTATTCTTTGTAACCAGTATTTTTGTATTCTTTGGATAAACACCCAGAAATGAAATAGTTGGATCATATTGTAGTTCTAGTCTTAATTTTTTGAGGAATCTCCATGCTGTTTTTCATACTGTCTATACTAATTTACATTCCCACAAACACTGTATGAATGTTTCTTTTTCTCCACATCCTCTCCAACACTTGTTCTGTCTTCTGTTGTTGATAGTGGCCATTCTGATCAGTGTAAGATAGTATCTCATTGTGGTTTTGATATGTATTTCTGTAATAATTAATGATGATAAACATCTTTTTGTGTGCCTGTTGGCCATCTGTATGTCTTCTGTGGAAAAATATTTATTCAGGTCCTTTTTTTTTGTTGAGTTGTGTGAGCTCTTTATATATTTTGGATATTAACCCCTTGTCAGGTGTATGACTTGCAAAAATGTTCTCCCATTCAGTAGACTGCCTTTGCATTTTGATGATGGCTTTTTCCCCCCAACTACACAGAAGATTTTTGTTTGGTAGAGCCCCATTTGTTTAACTTTGCTTTTGTTTTCTTTCTGTTTGGTGTCAGATCTACAAAAATATCACCAATACAATAATGTTGAGGAGATTACTACCTATGTTTTCTTCTAGGAATTTTATGGTTTCAGGTCTTACATTCAAGTCTTTAATACAATTTTGACTCCATTTTTGTGAATACTATGAGATAGTGACCTAGTTTCATTCCTTTGCAGGTAGGTATTGTTTTCCAAATACCATTTATTGAAAAGACTGTCCTTTCTCCATTGTGTATTCTTGGGTCTTTGTCATAAATTAATTGTCCATTTACATGTGGGTTTAATTTTGGGGTCTCAATTTTGTTCTATCATTCTGTGTGTGTTTTGATTGTTATAGCTTTGTAATATTGTTTGAATCAGGGAGCATGATACCTCCAACTCTGTTCTTCTTTCTTAAGATTGCCTTCGGTCTTTGGGTTCTTTTATGGTTCCATGCAAATTTTAGAGTTATTTGTTCTAGTTCTATGAAAAAAATGCCATTGGAGTTTTGATGGAAATTACATTGAAACTGTATATTTCTTTGGGTAGTATGAGCATTTTAACAGTAGTAATTCTTCCAATCCATGAGTATGAAATATCTTTCCATTTACTTGTGTCTTCTTCAATTTCTTTCTCAGTGTTTTATAGTTTTCAATGTAGATATCTTTCACCCTCTTTGTTAGATTTATTCCTAGGTATTTTATTTATTTTGATGGAATTGTAAATGGGATTATTTTTATAATTTCTTTTTATGATAATTTGTTATTAATGTACAAAAACACAACAGATTTCTGTATGTTGATTTGGTATCATGTTACTTTACTGAATTCATTTATTAGTTCTAACAGTTATTTTGATGGGGTCTTTGGGTTTTCTAGATATAATATGTCATGGGCAAATAGTGAGTTTTGCTTCTTCCTTTATGATTTGGAAGATTTTTTTTTCTTATTTCTATTTCTTTGTCTTGTCTAATTGCTGTGGCTAGGACTTCCAATACTGCGTTGAATGACAGTAGCAAGAGTGGGCATTCTTCTCTTGCCCTGCTCTTAGAGGATGATCTTGAACGTCATGTTAGCTCTGTGTTAGTTATATATGGCCTTTATTATGTTTAGCTATGGTCCCTCTATAGGTTCCCTCAACAAGATGGGTACCTGGTTGAGAGTTTTTATCCTAAATGATGTTGAATTTTGTCAAATGCTTTTTCTGCATCTATTGAAATGATTATGTGATTTTTATCCTACACCATTTTGTGGTGTACCATGTTGATTGATTTGCAGATGTTTTGTATTTTCTTGTTGTAAAGTAGTGTCAGTTCTTTTCAGTTTAGAGAAATCCCTTTAACATTTCTTGTAAGGCTGGTTTAATGGTAATGAACTCCTTTAGCTTTTGCTTATTTGGAAAACTTAATAACCTCTCCTTCAATTCTGAATGATAATCTTCTTGGGTAGAGAATTCTTCATTGAAAGATTTTACCTTTCAGTACACTCTCTTTTGGCCTACAAAGATTCTGCTTAGGGGCGTCTGGCTGCTCAGGCCATGATCCTGGGGTCCTGGGATCAAGCCCCTTGTTGGGCTCCCTGATCAGTGGGGAGTCTGCTTCTCCCTTTTCTTCTGCTCTGCCCCCCTCACCCTGCTTGTGCTCACTCTCTCTCTCCCTCTTGACCTATCTCCGAAATAAATAAATAAAATCTTAAAAAAAAAAGTCTGTTGATAGCCTTATGTAGTTTCCCTTATATGTGATAAGTTGTTTTTTTCCTTCCTGCTTTTAAGATTCTCTCTTTATCTTTAATTTTTACCTATTCAATTATATAGTGTCTTGGTGTGGCTCTCTTTAGATTCATCTTATATAGAACTCTCTGTGCTTCCTAGACCTGTATGTCTCTTTCCTTCTTCAAATTAGGAAAGTTTTCAGCTGTTTTTCTCGAATAAGTTTTTTGGTCCCTTCTCTCTCTCTTTTCTCCTTCTGGGATCTCTGTAGTGCTAATGTTCTTTTATTTGATGTTGTCTCAAAGTCCCCTTGGATTCTCTTCATTTTTAAAAATTCTTTTTTCTCTTTGTTTCTCTGTCTGGAGTTCTATTGCCTTGTCTTCCAGCTTGCTGACCCAATCTTAGGCTTCATCCAGTATGCTGTTGAACCCTTTTAGGGTATTTGTCAGTTTAGTTACCGTATTCTTCAGCTCTGTAACTTCTGTTTGGAACTTTCTTATATTTTCTATCTCTTTATTGATGGTCATACTCTGTTAATTCTTCTCCCAAGTTCAGTGAGCATCTTTATAGCCATTATTTTGAGCCTTTTTCAGGTAGATTGCATATGTCCATTTTATTTATTTGTCAGAGAGAGAGAGGGAGAGAGAGCAAGCACAGGCAGACAGAATGGCAGGCAGAGGCAGAGGGAGAAGCAGGCTCCCTGACGAGCAAGGAGCCCGATGTGGGACTCGATCCCAGGATGCTGGGATCATGACCTGAGCCGAAGGCAGCTGCTTAACCAACTGAGCCACCCAGGCGTCCCGCATATGTCCATTTTATTAATGTATTTTTCTGTTGTTTTGTCTTGGTCTTTCATTTGAAACATATTCCTCCATATCCTCATTTTGCCTTTCTGCATTTGTTTCTATGTGTTAGGCAAATCAACTACCTCTCCCAGTCTTGAAGGAATGGTCTTATGTAGAAGATGTCATATGGAGCCCAGAAGCACAATCACCTCTGACTACCAGAGCATCGCTCAAGGGATGTCCCCTATGTGGGCTGCATATGTCATCTGTCTGTGGCATAAGGGCCATGTCGGTGGCATAGGGGCCATATCTATGGCATAGAGGTAGGTAAGACTGGCACCTGGCTTGACTGTAATGTGCAGTTGTGCTATGGTGTAGGGACAGGCAGGGCTAGTGGCTGGCCCATCTGTGGCCTGCTGTTGTGCTGCAGAGGTGGACAGTGTTCTCAGCTTGGTAAGCCCAACAGTTCTAGCATGTTAGAGAAATAGTTTCAAAATGGTGCCTACCATCACCAACATTAGCAAAATAGAAAGAGGTTGTAAATATGGTGTCCACCAATATCTCTGTCCCTGGAGGAAGTCTGAATAGTTTCCTACCTCTTTGGCAGGTGTTTTAAGGCTAATAAGTGGGTCTTTTTCACATACAGTGAACTAATGCCTAGAACTTATGTTGAGTCCTAGGGTGAAAGAGTCTGTGCATGAACCCTTGAAGACTGGTTTCTCTGTTCCCTACAGTTCTATGGTTTTCCTAGACATAATCCACAGTGTTTTTCAAAGCCTGGCATTTAGGGGGCCTGTTTCTCTGGTGAAGGATATAAAGGTTGAGTTATCTGATGTGGAACATAAACCTCTCCTCCTCAGGATGAAGTTCTGTGTTTTTGAGACCCCTCCCAATTGTGGATTGCCATGTTTGGGATGTGGTTTTGTTTTAGTTTTTGTCTTTTTGGTGTGGTAGTGTCTTTATCTCTCCTACCTCTCTTGATACTGTCCTTTTTGGCCTTTGTTGTAGATGTTCTGTTCATTCAGTTTTCTGGTCTTTTTCAGAGGAAATTATTCCATATATAGTTGTACATTAATTGTATCCATGGGAAAAAGTGAGTTCAGGATTTTCCTACACTGCTGTCTTGAACTCAACTCCCCATTAAGCAGCTTTTAAAAGAGCATCTTTTGAATTGTCTCTCCCAACCTGGTCTTGGGGAGTTGAAACAGGATCAGCTGTGCCCAGTGTTGTGAACTTCATCAAATCTGGCCTATTATAGAAGCCAAAATGCTTAGTGGATTTCCTAGGGGGAAACAGCACAAAATAACAGAGAGTGGCTTGAGAGAAGAAAAAAAGGGATTTATTCCTTCAAGGAGAACATTGAACATTCAGTCCAAACACCCCCGTAACTAATTCATTACTTTACACCAAGCAGACATCTTTTAAATTAGGTGGAATACAAATGAGTCTTGTTTTGTGCCATTAATTTCAATGGCTTTACACAATATTGGAATCACTGGTTTTTCTTCTTCTTTGGAGGCAGACCAAATCAGGCTGAATCTACTCACATTAAAAGCCATTCATGGGACCCAGCCAGCCCCATCTTGCAGATGGAATGCCATATGTTTTGGCTTGCCCCCCCATATGGAACAGTAATATGCAATCCAAGAATAGAATGCACTATTTCTCCATGTCTGCATTGCCGGTCACCTCTAACCCGTAAGCACTTTCTATTCTGGACAGAGGTAGACAAGTTCATCTGGAAAAGATTCCGAAAGATGCTGAGAGTCTGAAGAGATGGTTTTTATTTTCTTTGGCCCGTTCTAGACTCAAGACCTCAAATGGAATCAGTTAGAAGAGTTTAGTGCATCCGTAATATGGCACTTGGAAGTATTCCATTTTTACTTTTCCAGGAACATGTTAGACCTTTTAACTTGAAAGCATAACATTTGACTTTTTGTTAAGGTCTGGAGTATCTATAAATAATGAGTTAAATTGTTCTGGGATCTCAAAATGGAAAAGCAGAAGTAGAGAGACAGGTAAATATGGCATATGAATCATATTTATGATTAGAATAAACTTTGAGTGTTTGGAAAGACTTGACAGGAGGAACAGAGAAAAGGTAGTAAGGGAGTAAGGGCTCATTTTTCTGTTTACCTAGGTTGAGTTGTTGAAAGAACATTGAGTAAGAAGTCTGGTCTTTTCTCTGCTGTTGACTAACTGTGTGACTGGGAGCAAATGCTAGGATTATGTTCTTCACCTATAAAATAAGAGGATTAGGGAAGCTTGGGTTGCTCAGTCGATTAAGTGTCTGCTTTCAGCTCAGGTCATGATCCCAGGATCCTGGAATCGAGCCCCACATCAGGCTTCCTGCTCAGCAGGGAGCTTGTTTCTCCCTCTCCCTCTGCTCCTCCCCCCAATCCCTGCTCATGCTCTCTCTCTAAAATAAATAAAAATCTTTATAATAAAAAAAAATAGAATAAGGGAATTAGGTAGAATTGGCAATGGCAAGTAGATTTCATCTCTCATGCTCTTGCACTGCAGGGTGTTGGCTAAGGCTGGTCTTAGTGTGCACAGTGATGAGACCAATCAGATATTTGCTGTGAGCCTGGGATCTGAGAATGAGCATGGTCACCTTTTATTTGGTTCAGAATTGAATGTCTCTAAGGTCCTTTTCAGCAATAAAATTTTGTAGCTATGTAACTATGATTCAGTTTGTTCAACAATTGACCTTAAGAAGACTTAGCACCATTTGGAAACCTCTCAGTGACTGAAGAAGTGTTCTTGAGCTTCGAACCATTCTCTAACATGTGGAGTGCCTACATACAAAGCCCTATGTCCATCCATCCATTGCTGTGAAGCTTTACTCCTCATCTAGGGAATAGTTCTAACAACAGACTGATGTCATGGAAACACAGATGCAGCTAATCTAGAATTCTGCTTTTAATGAGATTGTAAACGAAAAGCAAAGGGCAGATACTGGAATCTCATTGTTTTCCAGATCACCAAGGTGTGGCCCACATCTTCTTGCAGCTCTTTAGATTTCAGTCAGGCATAATC
This sequence comes from Enhydra lutris kenyoni, assembly GCF_002288905.1. NCBI lineage: Eukaryota > Metazoa > Chordata > Mammalia > Carnivora > Mustelidae > Enhydra > Enhydra lutris. Next base: position 12,080,452 of record NW_019154113.1, read on the forward strand.
ATGGCCCTCGAGTTACCAGATATCTATTTTCTGGGTTGTTAGAGATTGAGGTTTGAGATAGCTAGGCCCCTGAGATTGCTTGACTCTACAGGATGGGTTTTCAGACAAGGTACCTGAACCATTACTTGCATCAGTGTATTAAAATGCAACTTTCTGTCTCTCTCCCTCTCTCACTTTTTTCTTTAAAGATTTATTTATTTGTCTGAGAGAGGGAGCATGAGTGGAGGAAGGTCAATGGGAGAGACAGAGAGAATCTCAAGTAGACTCCCAGCTGAGCAAGGAGCCTGATGTGGGGATCAATCTCTCAATCCCGAGATTATGACTTGAGCTGATACTAAGAGTTGGATACTCAACCAACTGAGCCACCCAGGTGCCCCTGCCTCTCTTTTAGCTGAGATGCCACAGGCTAAGAACAAAACAAAAGCAGCCATGTACTCTTTCTTTCCAAAGCCAGGAACTATATATCCGTGTAGGACTTGCAAAGGGCTGACCTAAAACCAGGTACTGATCCTTAGCCCATCACCCATCTCAAGGGTATAGAATTGTTGAAAATGGCAATTGCAAAGAGACAATATTTTAAGGGAGAGTTGTTGGTATATGATGTGACCTGCCCCATACCCTAATCCACATACAGCAGGAGAGAGGAGGCAGAAGTGAGAGCGGCTTCTGGAGGACCACCTGGAAAGCTATTCTTCCCTGGAATTGAGGGACACAGTGGACTGTGCCCTGATAGACATCAGAGTTGTGGATTATGGAATTAAGATTAAGTTATAGATTGAGGCACCAGAGCTGGGAGGATAGGGGCTGTTGGGAGGCAATGTTATGGGTTTTCCATGAGTCCAATGGATGTGAAGAGGAGATTTGGTCTGGAGATTTTGCCCAGGAGCTACCATTGGAAGGATGATGGACCAGATATCTGGTCATCCTTGAGTCCTTATATTTTAGCACTGCAAACCAAAACAGCATTTGAAAACTCGTGCTTGTGTGTGTGTATGTATGTATATGTGTGTGTGTATGTATGTATATGTGTATGTGTATGTGTGTATGTGTGACTTTGTGTTAGTCATGAGAGACTACATTTATGCTTTTTTAAAATTTGAAGATCTAATTAGCTTTATTAAGCAATTTATGAATTGGGCAGTATCCCATTTAGCAAATAGAGGGGAGCTCCTTTAGACTTATGTCTGGAAACAATCTCCAGTGCTCAGTGACTTAACACAACATATGCAGTGAGATTGCTTTAGAACTTTGCTCCACACTCAGGGACCTGGGTTGATGAAGGGTCCGTCATTCTCTAGTTGCTTCATCTGGGTCCTGTTGTCTCTCTGGGCACCCTAGTACAGGAAGAGGTAGCCAGATGGTTGCGTGTGTGCTGGTTCTTGTATGTCTTATTCCAAAAGTAGTATGCCACTTCTGCCTATAGTCAACTGGCCAGATCTAGTTAGAGTTAGGTTCTGCCTCACTGCAAGTGGGTTGGAAAATGTGGGAGAGCAGATGGAATGCATTTTGACCATCTCTGCCTTTGCCACAAGCTTTTTGACTATGGGCTCCAGTGTATAGTGATCTGACTTGAGCTGGTCAGATTCCCAAAGAAGTCCTTCTAATCTCTTATTTATAGAGTCAGTCCTTGTAGCTAGTGCTCTGGGAGAAGAAAGAAGGCTAAAATGGGATGTGTGTATTGGGAGAACCTCAGCATTTAATATGCATAGAGTCACTTAGTACCTCTGTGCCTGGTATCCACAGTTCTTTGGATTTATTCTCTCCAGTGGTAGGTGTGTGAGGAGCCATCACCCAGTTTCCCCAGAGGGGAGATGAAATCAGAGGGTTTAATCACTTCCTTAATATCTCTTAACCAATTTTTCTGTTTTTGGCTGCATCTTCACCCCCACATTCATGGGCACCTGGTGCCACCTTTTCTGCTGCCAGCTTACAACATAGTTCAGTCAGTTCCCATTCTTCCATCTGCTTCTCATCTTCCAAAATTTCTCTTGTTTTTTTTTTTCCTTCCATTATTTATGTGCCAGAAGATTTGTATCCTTTTTGAAAAATCATTTTAATAGGGCTTATAAAGTAAGTTGAAGTCCATGGGTGCTTTCAGTGCCCATCTTTAGGCAGAAGACCTATTCTCACAATCCTTATAAAACTCAATTTCTTGATACATGATAACACCTACAGCCTTACATACATCTTATCATTTCAAATTGTTTTCATTGGAACCTGGGGCAGCTCTGTCCTACTCCCATTCAGGAAGCAAAACAGGGCCCTTTACTCGTCCTGTCTTCCTTCTCTTTAGTAAGGGTGATAGGTAGGTGTCTTAGCTTTGGAGCTTTTTTGTAGATGACCGGCCGTAGTGATTTCAAAGAAGCTTGGTAGAGCATGACTGAATGTGGAGAGGGAGTTTTCTATTTTACCACCTGGAACACAAATTCACCCACTGCATATGCCCTCAAGCCCCGAAACTGTTGCGATGCGACTCTGGTACCATAAACCTTCAGGGTGTGAAGAGAAGCATATTGTGGCTTTATGATGGACTTTTTCAACTTAGAAGAGGCACAGCATCTCTTAATGTTTTAAGAGTTTATTTGATGTTTTATTGAAAGCCTGATGAGAGCCCACTTTGTTCTCTTTATAGGGAGTTATAAAAGACCTTATTTCCAGAAACGCATTGTAATTTATGTTTCTTTTTTTTTCCTTGGGAGAATATGGCAGAATGAAAGGAGGTTTCAAGGGGATGTCTGTGGAACACAGGCATACTATATTGAAGGTAGGGCCTGGAATAGGCTCTCACAGGCCTTATTTTGTCTCCAGTAGAAGTGGGTGATTGTTTGTGCTTTCCAAATGGAGGACAAACACATGCTTTGTGCTTGGGATTTGGCCTCTCAGCCCTGATCTAGCGTTTAGAAGATGGTTGGGACTCCATTAATCAACTCTGCTTTTAAACATACTCTGGGTACATATGAGTCATCTTGGGCTCAGCCCCTATATACAGATTTGCATGTGAACATTTGATATTATCTGGTCCCCTGATATACAGCTCAGGCCCTTCTGAGTTAAGCTCTGGTGACAGCTGCCCTGTGTTAAGCACAGGAAACACGGGCTGGAATTATGAGCTATCTAGGCCAGATTCCCATCTCTGCCACAGGCAGGAGGAAAAGTTTGATTCCAGTCTAGTCTATGACTTAGTGTTTTCCTGGGAATCCTTATTGTAATTCCATAACGGAAGTCCCATTGTTTTAAAAATTCTCTTTCATGACTGGCAGGGACAATGCCTGAGTCAAAAGCAGACAAGACTCCTCTTTGTCTCCCAGGTCTTGAGAACAGCTAGACCCCCACATTGTGCATGCTGTTTTTCAAATTAATTAATTGATTAACTAATCAAATTAATTGGTTAATCAATCAATCGATTGATTAATTTTAAGTAAACTCCACACCCAGTGTGGCACCCAGTGTGGGGGTTGAACTCATGACCCTGAGATCAAGACCTGAGCTGAGACCAAGAGTTGGATGCTTAACTGACTGAACCACCCAGGGTCCCCATGCATGCTGTTTTTAAATAGGCTGAGTTCAAAGTCACCATTTGTTGCAGACAGAAGTGTAGCTCGTGTCTCCCTTTGGGAATGAAAGCGGATGAGCCCTGCTGGCGTCTGCGTTGTTGGGTGTGAGGTCGTAAGCACCAGCTAAATGCCACCACTTAGCCATATGTCTCTGTGTATTGATCTCACCTCACTCCCCCTTGTGTCTTTTCACCAGTCTTAATGATTGTCACGTCAGCTTATTATCTTAAATATTTTGGAAAATGTGCCACATTGTAGAGTGGACTTCTCTTCTTTCCTCTACCCTTACCTCCTGATATGATTCTGGGTAGACTGTCTTGTTAGTTTCCCCTTTCTTTTTAACCAAAGGAAGCAAGCTGTGAGGTGCCCCACTATTTGCCATGCCCCATTTATTCCTGCCACCTGCCTCTTCCTCTTATAGGTGGGGGAGCTCAGATTTAGGACCTTGTCCCATATCCTTCATGCTCACGGCAGGGTAAGAGTAATGCCCTCATTTAGGATAGGACATCCTGTCTTCTTGAGATTCTGGTGAGCGTGGTGGGATCCCAACTGATGACATCATTAAGTGCTGAGGCTGTTTCTCATACCTACATCTTTTTTTTTTTTTTTTTAAATCCAGGGATGAAGAGAAAGTGCAAGAGCTTGCTCACCCTTGGAGCTGCCACCACGTTCATCCTTGGCTCCTCCCTTCTATCCACTTGACTTCCACTGGAGAGAAGCAAGAGTCTTCCATCTTCCCTGAGAAAGATCATGAGAAAGCAAATCTCTGCCTCAATGGCCTGCATGGTTACCAGCACTCCTGGGAAGCTGTGGCATGTCTTCAAGGACTGGGTCAGTGACTGGTGTTACAGTGAGAAGAGCTGCAGACAGACTAAGGAGGCTGTGGATAGAAGGGGGACACTGAGTTCTTACCAAACACACTCTGGAAGAAGGTGAAGTAGAAAGAGGATGAGGGCATGAGGGGGTATTTGGAAACAAGCTGCCACTGCATGTCTTGGGCATTTTGGGTGGGCACCTGCTTGTCCTTTCACCCCTGGCATGGTGGACCTAGTGCATTGCTGGTTCCCAGTGTGTCTCCACCATGCCAGGAGGAAAAGGACAGAGCAAGGGTCTCATGCATCCAGGTAACCTCACCTGGGGGTGGTCTTTCGACCTAGAGGGGAGGCTGGACAGGTGGCAGCAGGGCTTATTCTCTTGGTGGCTTTTGTAAATTGGTGGGATCAGCAGCAGTGTGGCAGTAACTACCTTGGGCACTTTGCCCTCTGGAGTCAAAGCGGTGGGCCTTGACTTCCTTATCCATAAAATGGGGACAATACTATTGACCTCAGAGGGCAAAGTGCCCAAGGTAGAGGAAGTCAGCTCCCTGAACCTTCATCTCCTGTCCCTTGCTGCTGCTGAGGAAGGTAGAACCATCCCAGAAGGGATAGTCAAGAGAGTCAACATTCAACTATCAAAATCCTACTCATTCCTCAAGGCTCAGCTCTTCTATCATCTCCTCTGTGAAGTCTGCTCTGAATCCCCCCAGTGACTTGGGCTGGTGTTTCCCTTTTATTTCATTCTGCCATTGGTGGTGCATAATTGTTCATCCCATCAGACCTGAGCTTCCAGGGGCAGGGACTGTGTCTCCCGCAGTGCCTGGAGCAGAGCTAGTCCATTGCCAGCTCTCAGTGTGTCTGATATTGAATGAACAGCTGGAAGCAGTCATGCTTAGGCACCTCTCTTTGTCCTGGTCCCGTTGGTGAGCCCAATGGTGGGGGCTGTGTGCTGTGTAGGTGGCCTATACCCCACGGCCTCTGAGCTGGAGGGTCACCAAGCATTGAGGGTATGGGGAAGAAGGGACCAGAGTGTCCCAGCCCTCACTCCCCTTGTGGTTCCTGTGTCTGTAGAGGAAAGGAGAGTCATCTTCACGGGCACACGGTCTCAGTTCCTTGGGCATGTTTCAAAATTTTACTGCTCCTCTGGAGTGAAAGTCATCAAAGGGAGAACAGACAAGCAGGAGAGGAAGGAGCTGACCTGGGTGGGCTGGAGACTGAGCAGCAAGGGGAACATTTACCAATGGTAAGAATTCAAATGCCTCCTCTTCTGGGAGCCACCCCTCCTGGGTTCCTTCTCCTTGGTGTGCCCTCCCGAAAACAGAGTTCCTCACTCTTTTCTCTCTGCTCTCCCTGGGCAATCTGCTCCTTCCCCTTACACCTGCCCTTACAGCCCTGTGCCCCGTATCTGCCCTCCTTCTGGCACTCCCGTCACCAGACTGCGAGCCCTTCAGGAGTGAGGACAGGCTGCTCATGTGCCATGGTGGTTTGTTTGTTTCTTTTTTTCAACAGATTTTTATTTACTTAATTGAGAGAGAGCACACGAAAAAGAGGGAGAAGCAGGCTCCTTACTGAGCAGGGAGCTTGATGTTGGGCTCAATCCTGGGATCCTGAGATTATGACCTGAGCCAAAGGCAGATGCTTAACCAACTGAGCCATCCAGGTGCACCCCCCCACAGTGTTTCTTAAGTGGGTGAAGAGATGAATGAGTAAGGGGGGGGGTGCATGCATGATTGAGCTCAAACAGCTGTGTGGATTAGGTAGGGAGAGATTCCTAGAAGAAATTCTCCCTCTGAGTGAGATCCCAGCTCTGCCATACTGGCCATCTGACAAGCGGTGGGTCTTGACATCCTTATCCATAAAATGGGGATAATACTATTGACCCAGAGGGCAAAACACCCAAGGTAGCAGCAGGCACACGATAGACACTCAACAAATGGCAGGTCCCAAGACTACCTGAGTCAGGGTCTTGTTGCAGGGACAACAAGCCACTAAGGAAAAGGCCTCTTCTGGCGTGCAATGGGGAGGGAGTTTAGGGGTGCTACTGGCCCTCAAAACTCCTAGTTATCTGCTGATCTACTATGATCCCAGCTGTGGCTCTCATGGAGAGGAAGGCAGAGGAATGCACCTCTTTTTTTCAGGAATGAAAACAAGGCTGGGGAGCCCCTCTGCTGAGTAGCTGGAGAGAAGCAGTTTCAGGAAACTGGGAAGCATTTGGTCTTTCAACAGATATTCATTCATTATTAGGCACCTACTGCATGCCAGACCCTGCCACTCACTTCTGCAACAGATACGGAGCCAGGATGAGCCATAACTCATCACGGACTAGTCTTTGCCCCCTTGGCCTGAGCCACCCGGAGAAGGCAGCGAGTTGCCATGCGCGGCTGGCCTTCCGGGGGAGAAGGACTCAAGGCGCCGGGTCAGGCTTAATCATAGGAGCACCCGAGCAGGCAACTTCTCAGTTTGCCGATGGGGAAACAGAGATGAGAGGTGAAGTGGCTGGACCCAGGTTGCTCAGATAGGATGCGGTGGAGGAAAAGTTGGGACATGGGTCATCCGGGGTCCCTCGGTTTCCTCAGTGCCCTCAGGGAGGCCTTGAGGCCCCTTCTCTGCTGTAACCCAGCCTTGTGTGACTGCGTGGTTTTGAGGCAGGCGGTTGGAGCAAGGGGCTTGATGAGGACAGCTGGTGACACCTGGGAGAGTTCACAGGAAAACTCCACGACCTTGCCCACACTCTCTCTGCTCTGTTCCTGCTCTTAGCTCATTCCCTTCCGTCCTCTGCTCGCTGTTACTTCTCCTTTCCAGGTTGGCCTCTGCCAGAGGGTGCTTCCACGTTTTCCTAGCAGCCTGTGGCTTGGCTGTCCCCCCTCTCATCCCCAGACACTGAGCCAAGTGGCCCAGCATGTGCAGAGGGTCATATCCAGTCCCGGCTTCCTCGCCAAGTTCAAAAGGCAGCAGCTGCAGCCTCTTGACAGCTGAGCCTGTCACCATCCCTGCATGAATGAGCGTTTCCACTCAGTGGGCCTGGTGGCGGCAGCTGGGGGCGAGGAGGGGCCGGGGGGCTGGGTCTGCATGGGCATGGCCCCCATGGGAAGTGGCCATGTTACTCGGCAACAAGGCAAATGCAGCCCCCAGGGGAGGCTACGGCAATCAAGGTGAAGTTGAGGGGCTTCCCGTACCACTTTGGAAAGTGTGAGCTTCAGTTCAAATCCCAGCTCTGCCACTGCCTAGCTTTTTGACCTTGGGCAAGTTAATAAACCCTTTGAGACTTACTTTCCTCATCTGTAAAGTGGGGATGATCATAACATCCACCCGCAGGGACCTCTGTGAGGATGAATGAGTCCAACCACGTAAAGCACTCAGTGAGTGTTCAGGGAACAAGCTTGCCTTTTTGGGTCCTCTGCCGCTCCCTCTGTCCCTGGCCCATCTCCCACTCTCCACTGTGCCTCACAGTTACTCCTCAAGGCAATCATTTCTAGTGATCAATCTTGGCTGATTGCCCTAAGATGCCTCTTCTGCTTCTTATGCCTCTCGATGCTTCCACAATTGAATTTACAATCTGTACTCACATGAGCTGGACAACTGCTCTGGGTCAAGGCTGTGTCCATGTCCAGGCCTGGCTACCATGAACACATCAGTGAGACAAAGCTCTGGTGTCCTGCCCTTTAGTCCAGATGCTCAAACTGCCCTCTCGTCTGGAGGGTCTGGGAGCAGGAGATGATGGATGAAATAGTTATGAACTCAGAGGGGTCCTGGCCAGTTAGCACGGACTCCTGTCATGGTGTTGGAGCACCGCACTCTTGGGGAGTCGGGGTCTCAGCGCAGTAGCTCTGAACCCACTGGCAAGGAAGTATTTTTAACAATTGACATTGTCATGTGAGTGTGTCCAGGGTCTATAGCAGCTCCACCCATGGGAAGGGCCAATGAGAGCAGCAGCCTGTGACCAGTCTGGATGGAAGGAGAACCAGTCTAGTCTGTTGTCCCCGTGCCCCCTGTATGCGAGCTCACCCTCTGACCAGATAATAGAGGTTTGGGGACTCGGTGCTAGGTGTTGGCTTTGGCATCAAGCCACCCACTCAGGACCTTTAACATCTTGAGCAAATTTTGAGCCTCTGAGAACCTGGGTGATCCGATCTATAAAATGCAGGCAATAAAACTCACAGGGCTGTTTTAAGCATAAGTGTTCTAGAAAACACGGGGCCCAGAACAGGACCGAGCCGAGCACACGGAAGCAGCCCTGCCCCTCTTCAGGAGGGGTTCTTTCCATTAGATAGGAGTCCTCCCCACTCTGGAGGTCAGTGGGGTGCTTGTCTCCCTTAAAGCACCCAGGCCCATACTTTCATTCAGGCAACAGGAGTTTATTAAGTGCCTACTATATGCCACACACAGTTCTAGTGGCTGGGAGTGCTCCAGTGAACCTGCCAGGCAGGGCCCAGTCCTCCCAGAGCTTATATTTTGGAAGGAGAGACAGGAAGTGCCAGGCCTTTCCTCCTGCTGCAAGCACACAGAAAAAGCACAAATCCTGGAGGTGATGGACCCATCAGCAGCAACAACGGAACCCATCAGATGAAATAGAGCCAAGCTCCAAATCAAAGAAGGAAAACTCCAGCAGCTGTAAACAAAGGAAAGACCTCCAACCTGAGGCCTGAGTGAAGTCGCTGTGAAAGGAAGAAGGGCGGAGATTCTGGAGCTGGGTCTGGGTCAGCCGGTCCCAGCTGGGGCTGCACATCAACACCCCTCCCCCCGCCTCGGGGGCTTCTAGATGCCCAGGCCACGTCTCAAACCAATTGCATCAGAGTCCCTAGGGGCAGGTCCAGGTACCAGTGGGTCTGAGACCTCCCCCAGTGCCTGCTGTGGGGTGGGGCTGGGAATCTAATGGCTGCTCAGACCAGGCCTGAGCTAGGATCCCAAGTAGGACAGGAGTCGTGAAGCTCTCTGAGTAGGTGAAAAGGGCACTGGATAAATTCCACCCACCCGCTAACAGGGTAAAAGGCTGGCCATCTACCTGGGGCTGCAGGGGACAGAGTGTCACTTGGGAGAAGTCAAAACTAGTCTGTGCCTCCTAGGAGTTCCAGGGAAGTGGTCACATTGCCAGCCCATTGCCAGAGCCCAGGACCAATGCATTAACCATAACCTACTGCCCAGGGCACAAGATACTGCTATAAGAAATGAGTTCCCACTGAACATTCTAGAAGGGCAGGTAGACAATAAACAGGGGAGCAAATATGTCATTGTTTCTCAATCCTGGCTGTGCACTAGAATGAAAAAAAATTTTTTTTAAGATTTTATTTATTTATGGGGCGCCTGGGTGCCTCAGTGGGTTAAAGCCTCCGCCTTTGGCTCAGGTCATGATCTCAGGGTCCTTTTTTAAAGATTTTATTTGTTTATTTGACAGAGAGAGAGAGATCACAAGTAGGCAGAGTAGCAGCCAGAGAGAGAGGGAAGCAGGCTCCCCGCTGAGCAGAGAGCCCGATGAGGGGCTCGATCCCAGGACCCTGAGATCATAACCTGAGCCGAAGGCGGAGGTTTTAACCCACTGAACCACTCAGGCGCCCCTAGAAGGAGATTTTAAAAAGTGCTGATGTCCCTGATCAGTTTTCTGAGATCTGGATTAAACTTATCCAGAGTGTGGCCTGGGCATCAGAGTCTTTTGTGAAATTTCTCAAGGCTGAGAACTATGAAATAACTGAGATAATTCAGATAGTTTATATAGGCCAGCTAGCAGGATATAGGAAAGATAATAAAGAGTGATTGGTTCAGGGGCACCAGGGATGGACTTCCCGGAGGTGACATGCAATATGAAACTTGAAAGATGAGCAGGAGGCAGCTTGCAAGGAGCAGGGGAAGCAGCTTTCCAGGCAGAGGGAAGAGAACGTGCAAAGGCCCTGAGATTAGAATGAGGCTGGAAAGTTTTAGGAGAAACAAACCAGCCGGTGTGGCTGGAATGTAGTGAACCAGAGGGGAGGCATTTTCAAGACCGTGTAAGTCATGGAATTTTGCAGGCTTGCAAACATAAGCATTTTCTTCCAAGAGCAAAGGAAAGCCACTAACATGTTTTGGCGGGGCAGTGACATGGAGAGATCCTGCAAAGTCACAGCTGTATGCGCTTGATCTGCTTTATGGCCCAGAACCTCCTCCCCGCCCAGCTTCTCTCCCCCGCCCCCCATTCTTTATTTGCATTATTCCCAGTGACTCCGTGGGGGAGGTAGGTAGGTGTCCTATCCGTGTTACAGATGAGATGGCACCAACATCGACTGGCTTCCTTTGTGCGCTGCTGCTCCCAAGGGCAGGCTTCTGGATGGTCTGGTGCCTGTCCCAGGGCTCCTGGGGAGAGACGGGTTGCTGCGGAGTACCAGCAGCCACAGTTGTCACTACAGTGAGTTACATTCTTGCCACCCCTGGTTGGAAGGGAGACACACAATGCTGGGTCTCCTTGAGCAAAACAGCTTGCCCCCGAGTGGTCTCCTTTGCAGCATCCAACTTCCATGAAGAGCGAATTGTTCTGATTGTTAGTTGTTCCTTCATAGACTATGACCAGCAGCTCTACTGTGACAACCTCATTTTAGGAAATGAAGGTGCTTTGAACCAAATCGAAGAGCCAAATCTGATGTGACTCACCTCTGTGTTTCGCAGTGGGATCCCCACTGCTGAGGTCCACGTAGGCCCTGGGCAGCTGCCCCACTGCTTGGCTGTGGGCTCTCATTTTCTATTAATTCCCCAAGGACTGGCTGCTCGCAGCTGTTGCTGGGTCAGTTGTGGAGAAACCTCTTTAATATTAGAACATGCAGTCATGGTTGGAGCATTTGGGTCCTTCCTGACACAGCCCTTGGAACCCTCGGGAGACCCATGTCACACCCCAGGTTCTAGGGAGGGGAGGGATGTTGTGAGGAAGACTGAGAAGGGCCACAAGTGACCTTTAGTGATCTCACTGGATGGTTTCGCGGGGCTGTGGCTGTACACAACTGGGATGATTCTGGAAACAGGATGACGCTGGACTGGATGGCTTGATGCACAGTTTGTGGAAACTGGTCCCACCACCTGGATCACTAAGGCGAGATATGAAACTCCTACCCTCACCATGAAGCCCAAGGGCAACAAACACATTGCTTCTACGTAGTAACCATGGAAACCCTGGTAGCCGCCATCTGTTGTGGATAACCTGGCACTGGAACAGACCCCTGGTGTTTTTGCTACCTGGAGAGATGGCACCAAGCACTCCCCAACTCCTCCCTTCCCGCCATCCCACCACTTTACCCCAGGCAGGGCTTAGGGTCCCAGGAAGAGGTCCCTCGGCTCACCAGGCTCCTGGTGGATGCCGAAGGGAAGAGCCCTGGGGAAGGGAAGCAGAAGGATGGGAATGAAGACAGGAAGGAATGATGACATCCAGCAGTGCTGGTGAGAGACAGGCAGGCTAGGGCAGGCTGTTGGTGTCACTGGGGATGCTATTAAGGGCATTCATGAGGCAGCACGCACGTCTGGAGTCCCATCTGACCGGCATCAACAAATGTCCCTGTTCCATTCATTCGGGAAGGGGAGCTTTAATTAGGCATGAAGAGATTTATCAAACAGCAGCCCCTTGGAGCTGTTGGTCTCTTTGCCATCTGGACGGATGACTTCGTACCCTGTGACAACAGCAGTGGGAATGATTTATGAGGTCCCACAGCCCCACCCCCTGGGCCTGGTAAGACCTAAATGGCTTTTGTCCTCTCCCAAAAGGAGGGAGACTTTGCCTTTGTTGATGGGCACACAAGCTAGGGTTCATGTTGAGGTATGTCTGACTCTTTGAAGGTGATCCCAGACCCATGGCAGCCAAGACTGTGCTTGAGGTCGGTTTCCAGTTTGCAGTGAACCAGCCACAGGGATTAATAGAAGATACCATGGGTTGGGGATAAGACTGGGGTGCAAATTCTGCCAATGAGCTATGGGGCTTCACGCAGTATTTTTGGCCTCGATTTTATGACCCATCCAATAAGAACAATGATTTCTGCATCTGCCCAACACATGTGATTTTTTTTTTTTGGAGAGTTTTATGACATTACAGATGCAAAATGACTTCATTAATTACATAGCCCTCCACAAGCATTAAGGATTTAATCCAACAAACATTTATTGAGCAACTGCTGTGTGCTTTGCACCACTCCTGGTGCTGTGATGGACACAGATGAATAAAACACAGTCCCTGCCCTTGGCGAGCTTACAATCTAAGAACAGTCATAGGACAAGTGCACAATAACTATAATACAAGGCAGAATATGGTAAGTGCCATGAGAAAGGTACAAATAAAGTGCTACGGTGGTTCAGCGGAGGGAGAGATCCCAGTGGTTGGTAGATCAGGGAGGGCTTCATGGAAGATGTGGTTTCTGCACCGGCCTTGAAAGGAACAGAAGAGAGGGTCCCAGGAGATGAGAACAGCAAGACCAAAGGCACAGAGACAGGAAAACCAGGCACCCCTTCCAGCAATGACGATTCTCGATGGACCAGTGCAGGGAATAAGGAAGGAACAGGTCCTTATCTGGTGATCTGTAATGTCAGGGTGGTGACTTGTACCTTGTTTTGTGGGCCAGGGGAACTTTTAAAGGCTTCTGAATTGCTGGAGATAAAAATCACTATGCATATGCAGGATGGGTGGGGGTGTGCAAGCACGCCCAGAGGGAAATGGGGGTGCAGGGAGGGGGAAGAGAGCGCTGCTAAAATTGTGCAAGCAAGGGAGAAGCCAGGGCAGTGCTGGTGGGAAGGGTGACAAGGGAACCCAGGGAGAAGAGTCAAAGATGACTTTAGGGTCTCAGACTTGGGTGGTTGAGAGGCTCACGGGGCTTCTAGCAAGAAGAGGGGGGGACCGTGGAGGAAGGGGAAGCAGAGATGATAAGCTTGGCTTCGAGGTATGGAGTCTATGGCGCCTCTGGAGCAGGTGGGGTGGGCACACAATGGAAGGCACCAATGTAGGGAGTGTCCGTGCAGTGGGGCAAGGTGGGAGGTGGGAAATAATGGCCTGACCCATCTCGGGTCCTTTTTAGAACAAGGGAAGGGTGGTAATAAATAAATCATAAATACATAAATAAATAAATAAATAAATAAATAAATAAATAAATGATGAAGAGACTTTGGGAAGGGAGGAGAAACACTGTGAGTACATGGCATTGTAGGCACGGAGGGGACGGGTGTCCAGCAGGGGTCGCTGTGGAGCCCAGTGATGTGGGGAGCTTGGTGGTGATGAGGGGTCTTCTGATGAGGCAACACGGAGGGTGCTGAATCTCCGGTCCTCAGAGCATGGAGAATAGGCAGGTCATGGGGGACGGCACTGTAAGCACCGGAGACCCCTTCCTGGGGCTGCTGGTGCAGGGAAGGGGAGGGAGGGAAGAGGATGCTGGAGCCGGGATGGGTGGGAGAGTGTGTGCTGGTGGAAGTGAGGACAGAGGCGGCAGAGTGGCTGGGGTGTGTAGGAAAATGACACTGCCCAGAGGATGGATGTCATGTCCTCAGAAATGGGCGGAAGGAGAGGCGTGTGGAGGAAAGGGATCAGGAGATCTGGGGGAGAGATGGTATTTCTGGTGGCTTCCTCTCTTCAGCCAAGGAGGCGGCTGATGGAGTGGGTGGTCATTTGGGGGCTTGGCCACCATGCAGGTCTCAGAAGCTCCAGGGTGGGTGAGGGTGGGGTGATTGGGGACGGCTTAACCGTCAACAGGAGGTGACCGTAAGGGTCTCCTGCTCCCAGGATGGCTGTGACCACTGCAGTTACAAGGCGGTGGACCAGGGTGGCGGGGACAAGTTGCAGGCTGGGACTCCTCGGGGCCACCCAGGCTAGCTGGCTTGTGCATTTAGCTGCTCTCAACGGACAGAGGGGACGGGCTGCCTCCTGACTGCGTGCCCAGGTGGAGGAGCAAGAGGAGGTGGGGGAAGCCCAGGTCCTGGAGCTCCTGCCATCAGGTGGCCGGTGCACTTAGGCAGTGCAGGACCTGTGAGTTGGGGAATGGAGGAGTGCGGAGGGTCCTGGCTTCCCAGGGCAGGTTGTCAGGGCTCCTTCTACTTCAACAGCCACTGGTGTCTGTTTAAGGAACCCAGACTAATATGGGACAGAAGGAAAACCAGCTCTTCCACGCAGCTCTGGCCTTAAACTGCCCCACAGGGTGTACTGCTGGCTGGTACACGGAGCGTGGGGCCAATCCAGGACCTGTCGTCCCAGCTCCCCTCAGGACTCACCACTGGAACGTTCTGGAGTCCAAAGCCCCGGTTAATCCACCGAGTCCCAGGCAATTCTACCTGCTCCCCAGGCCACTCCCAGCTTCAGACATTAAATGTCTTCCAGGGCCTTTGAGATCCTTCCGATGAATGGTTCTGGAGAAGTGTAAAATATGATACTAATTATTTCCACTTCTTGCGAGGAAGTCCAAACGACGCAGTTCCCACAGAGGCTGTTAGGGCTGTTGCTTTTTAAATATTCATTTTATAACGCAAATCCCAAATCTCAGACTTGAAGCGTCCACGGCAAGGACAACAAGAGAAGAAACACAGAGAGGCAGGGTGGCGGTCGCAGCCATGGCTTGGACATGGAGCACCCACGTGCAGGTGAATGGTTCTGAACATCCTCCCACTGCCTCCGTTTGCTGCCCACCAGCCGTTAATTTAGAGCAAATGTCCTGGTCTGAATTGCTGCTGATTAATTATGTCCGGTCTCATGTGCTTGGGAGCAGATCTCGGTTACTTTTCTTAACTCCCTTCACCTTCCAGATAATGGTTTTTTACTTATCTTTCAAATATGTTTTAAAACACTGTTATTTATCAGGCAAGGGAATACATCGAAACCGCCTAATGCTTGTCTATATGTGACCTCTGATTCCAGCCCCTAAGTGATTGGCATGGAGCCCAGATTTCCCCGGGAAGGTTATGCCCAGTATTTGGATACTGCATTTGGATTTGGGCTAAAAAAAAAAAAAAAAAAAAAAAAATCTTTATAATTAATCTTCAAGGGGGCAAAAGGGATTTTGTGAAATTCTCAAATCATTGCCTCTGTGGAGAGGATGGGTGTGTGGGGGTGGGCAGCGGAGCCTCTCCCTGCACGCTGGAGATGTTCAGTGTTGGAGCTCAATGCCGGCTAGTGTGACATCGGGAGAGGAAAATGACGAGAAAGTGACATGGATGTGGCAGTCTGGCTGCAGAGGCCCCGTGAGCACACGATGCAGGAAGCAAACAGAGTGGTTACAGAGAAATGAAGCAAGGTGCTTAACATCCTTTTAGGTCTCACACTCTGGGGCTCTATGAGGCGCCCAGAAAGGCAATCATATGTATTTTAAAAAAGGATGACATTTATCTTGACGGTGCCCTTTCAAGCTTTGGCTGTGGCTTCCCTGGTGGAGGAAGGGGACAGGACGGTCCCTCATGTGACATTCTAATAGAGCAGGAAGGGGGCTGACCCAGCAGGTGACATCCCAGGGTCCCTTCCTCCTTGGTGGACTCTAGTCATTTTAAAGAACACCCACCAGACCACCACGTTCTGGACACTCTTCTGCCTTACTGTGGGGTGGAGTGCTGTCCCCAAGCAGGATATCTCAATTTTTCCGAAACGCCAGATGAACACCCCCCGTGGTCTTCAAGGTCATCTGCCTGGTCTGTCCAGGTTCTTGGTGGTTCTTGCAAAGCCAGAGTATGGACTGTCCTTGGTTTCTTCTCTAGGCATCTTTCCATAGCTGTGGAAGCCTGTCTGGAACAGGCGGGTCCACCGTGAATCATCCCTCGGACAGTTAAACTCTAGGTTTGTGGAATAAGGCTCGCGGCCCTGAAGTGGCCTCTGCTTCTTGGTGTCCTTGTCCTGCTTTGCCAGGCTGAACCCCTCAACCTCCTTCTCCTCTGTGAACAGCACCAGTTTAGACTTGGGTCCATTTGTCCCCTCTGGGTCTTGGCTCACCCAGAATCCACGTGTCTCAGAGGCTCGGGGCAGCTGCCAAGAAGGGGCTCTCCATTCATCCATGAGCCCAAAGATCTCTCCAACCCAGATCATCCAAAGTCATGGGACTGGCTTCTTTTCATGTCAAGTCCTTCTGCCCCTAAAGATGGACTGAGTCTCAATCCGGTTTGGGTGGGTTCTCCACACCTTCTTCCTGTGGCTTATCTGCCTAATGCTAGATGAACACCACACAGTTATAAATACTCAGGTCAATATATATATGCAGGTATAGATATATATATTCTGGTCACTGTTTTACACTTTAACAAAGAAAACCACTAGCCTGCTTGTTCTATAATTTGCGCCACCCCGACTCCCATCTGCCTATGGTGTAGCTGGCAGGAAATGTGAGCCACTGAGTCCCACAGGGTGCCCACCTTACGTGGCCCCATCGCACTGGCCAACAGTCAGTTTCAAAGCCCCCTGCTCATGCAGGCTCTTGAGGGCCTTGAACTCCAAGGGCATGGTGTGGGGGCTGGCCTGGGAGGTGTAGCCATACTTGAGGCTGTCGTAATAGTGGTACTTGACGGGGTTCTGGTTCTGATCTAGTGGAAAGGGCCAGAAGCCATAGAGGTAGATCTGGTTGCAGAAACGTGTGGCCAGGGTGTACATCAAGAGACCAGTGGTGGGTCTCTTGATGTGGACCTTGTTGGTTAGCCAGTACCTGAAAAAAAAAAAAAAAAAAAAAAAAAGAAAAAGAAAAGAAAAGGAAAGAAAAAGAAAGAAAAAAAAAAGAAGAGAAAAGAAACATGAGTTTATGAATCATCCTTTCCAGGAAGAGGACAATTTTAACCTGTCCAGCAGTCCGCCTCGTCTTCACCACTCCAGGAGCTGCGGAGACCAATCCAGCCACTGACCCCTGGTTCCTTTCACAGAGGACTGACTACCTACCTTTATTAAGAAACAGAACTCTTCCCTATGCTGTGAGCTTTCACATATACGATTTTTATGGAAACATGAGGAGCCCATTCGGAGGTACAGATGCAGAAATGAGGCACAGAGACAAAAGTGGCTTGCCCCATATGCCACCTAGGTAGAAAGGACAAGACCTTGACCTGGACTGAGGCCTGTTGAAATCTAAAGTGGGAACGGGCAAACTTTTTCTATAAAGAGCCAGCTGGTAGATATTTTTGGCTTTGCAGTCATGCTCGTGGCCTCTGCTGTGGGAGCACGAGAGAGCCAGCCACAGAGGACTCATGTGGGTGTGGCAGTTTGCTGTTCAGGCCGCTGTACGCAGACCCCCTATTAAGGGGCGGCTCTTGGACGGTGCCCCCCCATCTTCACTTTGTGGAGGGTCCCATGTGCTTCCCTCTGCATGTCACCATTCCTGACTCCAGCAGAGACTTCCTTGTCTCTTGAGCATCATAGGATTTCCTTCCATCCCCGCCTGCAGGACCCCTACCCTCTAATGTGGGTTGCCCACCTCTGACCATGGGTGGCTGCCTTGAGAGTTGAGGAGACACCAGAGGGTGCTCTGCCCAGTGAAACCAGGTTCTGCCATGCTCTATTCTCAAGGCCTGTTGTGGCGCTTGGTGTATCTCCTTCTGAAATGAGAGTTCCCACTTCCTACCTAGGAATCTGGCAGGGATAATGAGAGGAGCTATGGAGAATTGGGAAGAGCACGGCATTGGGCTAATGGACACCAGTGCTGGAGGAGGCACTGAGCTACCTCTGCACATAGAAGGTCTCAGTTTACCTTAATCAAGACAGCATTGAGGAAGAACCCAGCTCCATTCCACAGATGAGGAGACAGAGGTCTGGGGAGCTACCAACATTTTAGACCTGCGTTTCAAGTGACAGTTCTGTTAATAGCTACCTGCGTGCCTTTGGGCTGGTCACTTCTCCCTGCTGGACCCAATTTTTCACATCTTTGTGATGATGGGCCATAGACTAGGGGATCTCCAAGTTCCAACACAATCTAGACCTTTTTCCAGAAGCTGGAAAACGTCCATTCTCTTTGCCGCCATTTTGGCTTTCCACTATGGTTCTTCTGCTTGGATTTAGAACTCACCGGGATGTGTGGTTTAACCTCTTTATTTCTCATAAAAAGCTTCTGCTAACCCTACGCTGGATGCCTTTAAATGCAATGCATATGCCTTGGTAGAAAGATGGAGTTCCTTACCATCAACTCCTCACTATTGTGTGTCCACACCAGACACTGGCCATGTTTTTCTGTCCTCAAACTCTGTGCACCTCATCGCACCTGGTCCACCTGCCACTGTGAAAAACATCCACTCCCCAACCCCAGCGCGCCTCCTGAGGACACCTCAGCCCAGTGGCAGGTGTGACTTTATAGTCAAATGCACCAATTAAATTCAAGCCAGAAGCAAATGTATGCCAGGCAAAACATTTACATGTTGCTGAAAGTTGAAACTGTCTCATATTCTTCACAGTGCTTTTGGGGAAAAGTTGGGTGGGTGGGGGGAAGATTTTCTAGAAGCTCCAGCATGCCCTTCCTCTTGCAAGTGGTTCTTTCTACCGACCCAAAAATGAAACACCAAGATGTTCCAGAAAGGTCACCTTAAATCCTCTTTTTTTTTTTGGAGGAGATTAGCCTTTGAAACAGACAAAGGTTACAGATTCCTAGTAACCCACATAATTTTAGTAAATAATGTAATATTTTATATAATGAAACATATTTCAAGGACCCCTCACCCCATCCTGTGAACATGATTCTCGGAGGCACTGTGCCGACCTCCAGGAGAGCCCCTAGACAGCCAGTCTTTTGTTGTAAGCTTGTCAGTTGAAGACCACTTTGCTTGCTTCTCCTCCTGTTTCATTCTGTCTGGGCCAAGAAACTTCCATATGGGTGAATTTTTCAACCCAGAATCAGATGGAAGGGACAAAGGCAGGGAGCAAGACAATGGCTTCACTAACCACAAACACAACTGGGAAGTAATAGGGAAAAGCCTGTGTGGACATCCCGCAGACCTTCATCATTTCTTCCCTGAACTGTTGAGAGGCTTACTCCCAGCTGATATGCGGAAGGCATGGTGCTGGCTCAGGGGGGGTCCGTGGTTGAGGCTCACGAGATAAGATGCCCTTCCTGAGATCACTTGCACACTGTAGGTTCAATGTGGCTGAACTGAGCTTGGGAAGGTGCTGAGGGGCAAAGGCAGGGAAGTGGAAGGAGGAAAGAACCCCAGCAGAGTAGCAGCCAATGTTTGGATCACCCCACACATCCTTCCAAAGTGCTCATCCACCTTGGTTTAACTACCTGTGATGATGGGGAGCTCACCCCCTCCTAAAGCTAGTCCATTGCATTTTCGGTTCTAACTCAATGCTTCTCGACCAAGGCTGTACACTGAGTCACCTGGAGCTTTAAGAAGACAGATCCTGAGTGCAACCTCCGGGTGTAGGCTGGACACTGGGATTTTTAAAACCTCCCCCAGTCATTCAAATGCGCATCCAAGGTTAAGAAGCCCTGCTCTCACTGGTGGGTGGTTCTGCTAAGAATGAGGTATATTTAGAGAAAATATAGGCAAAGAGAAAGCCTCAGGAACAGTCATCAAGTTTTAAAGACGATTGGGCTTGGGGAACTTGTCAAGCCCAGTGGCCTGGCAGGAGATGTAACTGAGTGAGCTGGGAGCCGGGATGTGTGTAGGGAAAACCAGTGCCTGGCCTCAGGGTTGCCAAGACAACAGGGAGGGTCCCATGGTTCTGTGGCATCTAAAGGGGTAGCCAGTTTTATTATTGTCCAGTATAGTGTGTCAAAGTGTGTATGAGAGAGCTGGATTTTTATGCCATTTCTCCAAATTTTTGAATGTTGGCAACTAATTAAAAAAAATTAGAAACATCATGTGAGGTCCTGTTGGGTGAGTCAGCAGACCATTGTGTGGGTGATCCACGGGCCTCCCAGATTGAACTTGTTCTCTTGTTTCAGGTTCCAGAAGGAAAACAGGAGAGTCCAGGGAGACAGGCTCAAGCAGAGGCACTCCTCCAGCTGCTGGAAGGCTTAGAAAAAACGTTGCATAGCCTCCCCGCTCCTGGTTTTGGGCCTTTTCCTCCCCATGGTGATTCTGGGAGGGTCGTGGGCCGACATGAGCTGGCTGTCGACCCTCCCGAGGGACGTGCATGCCACTGCAGTGTCCCTGCCTGAGAGCACAGCGCTATTTGCTCCCTGAGCAAATTTAAGCCTGAACACTGGTCACAAATGCCTTATTAGGGATTTGTGGTTTGTTTGTTTTCCTATTGTAAGGCCTTAGCCTGAGAAGGCGTTCAGAAATGAATTTCTTTTCAGGACATCAGTGCTGTGCTCAGAGACGTGGAGGGAAGAGTTTGATCCGTGGGAGGTCTGAGGTTACTCGGACACATGCTGTGCCCTGCCTGCAGGTGGGACTTTCCTCCTCCTGTCCCCAAGGTGAACGGTCTTCCCTCCCCACCAAAACTAAGTACATGAACTACATCTTCCTGGAAATGTTCCTTTTGTTCCGCCCTCTTCCTCCTGGTTCATGCTGAGGTAATCACTTCCACGTATTATCATGAACTTGGCTTCTACTTCTGCTGTTGTGCTTGTCAATCTGGCCTGACAATTCACCACTATGTGGGTTGGCCTCCTGCACAGAACAGTGCTGGCATCTCCCTGGGGGCAGGGGTCATGCCTCACACCCCTGGTAAGGGGTTCAGAAGTACCTGGCTCCCTGCATGGCACAATCAGGGCACTGTGGCATGGACAGAAGCACTCAACAAACACTCCATGTGCCCTCCTACATCTCCCAGCATTCCTTGCGATGGGGCTGCACTCACGTGACCAGTTCTGGCCAAGAAGCTGTGACAGGAAGTGTGTCCTTTGGGGGCCAACCTTCTCCTCTGCCTTAGGGACCCTCCAAGCCTCCCGTAAAGATGGTGTCAGCCTAACAAGGAAGAAGCCTAGATCCCTGGATCACCGACTGGAAGAGAGCCAGTGACGACCTGCATCACACTTCCCATGAACGAGAAATCAGCTTGTTGGGCTAAACCTCGAGGGGCTGGGGGGTCGTTACTGCTGTGCAGCCTAGAACCACTATCATCCAGGGTTCCAGGTGATCAGCAAATGTCTGACTCACATGGAACTGAAAAATAGGAAGAAGTCAAAAAAGAGGAAGAGGGAAGCCAGCATGGCACACAGGTTTGTACCTGTGGCTGGGAGGGACAGAGAGAGAGAGGGGCGCAGCGTCTCGGATCTGCTGCCACCTCTCTCCCAAGAACCAATCACTGGGAGAGGTGTTAACAGCCCAGGAGGCTCCAGAATGAATGGGGAGCTCAGTGGCATTGGGGGGCTGACTTATTTCCCATCCCGGCACCACAGGTGAACAAGAACACTCCTGAGCCATGTCTGACTGGGACGCGGGGGCGCCATTTAATGAGCAGCTTGTAATAGCCACTGACTGAGTTACGTGGGAACAAATCACCCTTGATTTCCTTTCTATCCCCCTCGGCCACTCTGGCCAGCTTAGAGACTGTGTGTGTGGCCGACTTGTAGACGATTTCCTTCCTCAGGATAACAGCTGGGTGTTAAAACACAAACTAATTAATTTTGCCTTCCCAAATGAGGTTAGCTGGGTGCATCCGGGACGTTGTATTGACAATGCACCTTTAATATTCCAGTCTTGAGATTTTAATTAGAAGGCAAAGTAATCATAAAGAAGGCAGTAATTATTTTCCAAATTGGTTATCCCAATTGCCAAGACGATTAAGCGCCGTATTTTATGAGCATGGACAGCTATAGACGAGGATCTCCAAAATCATCTTCAAAGCACATTTGTCCTTTTTCTGAACTCCTGAGCTCAGTATGTGGCAAGCACCATGGCTGCCACTGTGGGAAAAAGGGACCAAAACAGCCTTCTCTAAGATGCTAAAAGCACTTTGTGGAACATAGCTCATATTGTCCCTTAAGCAGCAGGAATGCCTTACAGGTGGTTGCCATGGCACACTTGGGGACACTCTGTGTGAGATGAGCAGCAAAGTTGGGGGTAGGACCCTCAGACCCCTGGTCTCCCATTATCCACACCAGCAGCCTGGGCTCTGGTCTGGGGGTCCATAGCCCATTGCTGTCTTTTCCTTGGGAACACTGCCCAGGGATCTTGTCTCCTGGGGGAACACCTCAGGATGAGGCTGCCCAGCTTTGTGAGCATGGAGAGCTGGGGGTTTTGTCTCAAGATTAGGGGCTGGAGTGCAGAGCTGACCAAGTCCTGTTGATGCTTGAGGTCGATTCCTGGTCCCTAAGCCTCGGTGCTTACCCAAACCAGTGTCCTTCACTCAAGTGAACAAGGTTGACTTGAAGGATGACCATGCCACCAGAATTTCTCCAGGGACTCTTGGAGTCCCGAGGACAACACCCAGTAGCCTTGGCCAGGCTTGGGAAGCCCTTGTGACCTGGGGCTGAGATCGCTCCCACCACCTGGCCCTCAGAGGTGGTGGAAGAGCCACACGCTATAATGACCTTCTTGATTCCTACCAAGACACCAACAACTCCCAGCTCTCCTGGCCAGAAACTCTGTCTTATGGTCTCAGCTTTGATGTCACTTCCCAGACCTCCCCAGATGGGTCCATTTTACATTGTTCTTTTCCAATCACAGCACTTATCATACTATGCTATCATTATTTACTTGTCTTTCCCCTCCCCTGCAATTTACAATTCTGTGAGCCAGTGGATTGACTTCCTACTCCTTATATAACCCCAGATCCTCATAGCTCATGTGCAAAGTGGGTGCACCACAGATCTCTAGTTTATGAAGCCAGGAGTGAAAATGAGCAAGCAGAGGCTAGTGTCCCCTTGGGGGGCACTGGCAGAAACCAAGGAGGCTGGCTTTCCTGCAGACCCGCAGGTCTGTACATGGGAGAGGCAGGCTAGTCGTGCCTTAGACCATTTGTTACCAAAAGAAAGAAGAAAAATCATGATGGCTGATAACTTCAGAGCCTCCTCCTCCTTCATGGGGGGCCCCTGGGGGAGTCGAGAGACTGTGACTCACTCACAGGGATCACCTCTGGCCCAGCAGGGTTTCAGAAAGTCCACCTCTTGGGGGCTGAAAACCTGTGGCTGGTTGGATTCTGGACTCTAAGCGGATACCACTCCAAACAGGAAAAAAATTATAATTAGCCTCATTTATAATGAAAGGAATCCAATTCCACACAACAATCGGATGGCATTTTCCATTGGATTCGCACAGAGAACAATTGTTGGTGACCTACCACGCTGGTGAGCTGGTGAGGCTATGGGAAAGCAGACATTTTCAATCATCGGAGGTGGGAGTGTAACTTGGTACCTGCCTCTAGGGAGGGCAATTTCGTAACCTCTATAAAAACCAATGACACTTACATGCATCTTTTTTAGCAGCGGCATGCCTCAAAGTGAGCCTCTAGATGTACATACGTGTGCAGATGCCAGGATAAGATGATCACTGTAGCACTGATTATACTAGCAAAAGATTGGAAAAACCTGTGATGGCCACCAATGACTTCTGCTCCCATAAATTATGGTCCAGACACTGTGAAGGTGCTGTGCTTTGATGTGGAATAATTTCCAGAATTTAGCAAGGTACGATGTTTAAAACATGCTCCCTTATGTGTAAAAGTGGATATTTCTGGAAGAATACACACAGAAAACCAGCGTAACAGACTGCCTCTGTGGAGGAGGGCTCACTCGCTCTTCACTTTAAATCCTTTATACTGTTTGGATTTTTCTTTTTACTATGTGCATTGCTGTTTGAAAAAAAAAAATTGAGAATCTATGAAAAATGATGAAATGCCATCTGTGCCTTAATACCACAGACCTCCTTCTTTTTCTCTATGTAACACTGTGATGGGATATACTTCTGCACTCTGTGTCTCCTGGAGGAGACCGGAACCCGGCTCCTGGACTGAATCTGGGGACATGCTCTTAGGACCATACAATGGCCCTGTCTCGGAGGAGGGGCCTCCAACCTGCCCTGGTCTCGGCTCTGATTCTCTGCGCCATGCTTACTCTCTTGCCCGTCCAGTGTGCAGGTTTCTGCTCCCCACTGCCACACAGCAATGCCCACAATGCTGATCTGCTGCTCCAGCCCTGGCAGGGATGCCCGCTGGACCACTGCCATCCTAGGGCTGACGTTCAGCACGTTTGGTGCCTAATTAAGCACCAATTCACAGGCTTCCTCTGCACCAGGCCTGTGGTCTGGGTGGCTAAATGGGCCAGGCAGCAGGCTGCTTTCCTGCCCGAGGGCCACCCTCTCCACAGGTCACAGCCTTCTCTATTGTCGTAATTGAATCGGAGCCATTCACCACCATCTGCAGACCAGAGTTTTCCCCTTCCTGCAGCCATATTCAACTGCCAGGGTGTCCTTCCCCTGGGTTGTTCGCTTCCCTTGCCAATAGCCAGCCAGGGCACTGTGCCGCTCTTGCAGGCTGACAGAACCCAAAGCCCCCTGGAAGTAAGATTCAAAGGGTAGACTTTCTCTGCCCCACACTGCCCCCTCCCTACAATGCCCAGGGCCCATAAAGGCCCCGAAGTGTCAGGAATCTCCAGAGGACCCGGTGGTTAGAGGTTCTGCTGGCACAGGTGTGATGAATCAATGAATCTCTGAGTGGAAAGGGTGGACCATCTAGCCCAACCATTATGGGTTGAATGATATTCCCTCAGAATTCATCTGTGGAGGTCAACCTCCAGTACCTCAGAATGCGACCTTATTTAGAGATAAGGGTCTTTACAGAGGTAAGCAAGTTAAAATGAGGTTGTTAAGGGGATCCCTATTCCAACCCAACCTTATAAGCAGGGGGGATTTGGAAATACACAGGCACACAGAGAGAATGATGGAGATGGTCCTCCACAAGAGAAAGGCCTGGAAGAGAGTCTTCCCTCAGCGCTCTGAGAAGGACTTCTAGCCTCCAGATCTGCAAGACGATAACTTTCTGTTGTCCATTTAGGCCACCTGGCCTGTGGTCCTTTCTCACAGCAGTGCTGACAGATTCATACACTAACTCTGTAGGATGCGGAGTTCCCAAGTCATGGCCCAGCAAGGAGCATTCACTGCTGCCTGAACAAGGGGCAACCAAGCCCAGTTCAGAGAACCTTATTTGTTGGAATGCTCTTCTTAGCACTCAGATGAAGTCAGAATCCTCGTAGATCCCTTCTCAACCTTGGTTCTACATCTGGAGCCTTGCAGTCCAAATCTGTGAGCCGCTCAAGGGCAAAAGCCTTGTTTCATTGATTTTTGTGTTCCCCCAGCACAGGCCCGGGGCCTTCTAGGTTATAGCAAATAAATATTTGTTAATTGAAGAAAGATTGCTCCCATGCTCCTTGGAGACTTCTCTCCCCAAACCTTTCGACTTTCGAATTTCTCTTCCACTGTGGTCCCTCTCCAGCCTGGGTCCCAAAACTTCTCCAGGTCAGATTTGACCAAGGTCATTGCTGACCTCCTTGAGTCTCAAAACATTATACATCCATCGCTGTGATCTAAGATCATCTTATCCCTTTGAGAAACCGCATGCCTGCTGCTGATTTATACTGTTCATCACACCTGTACAATTGTTTAGAACCTAAGCACAGAATCTTGCATTCGTCTGTATTAAATTTCTCCCTCTTAGATTAGCTCATTGTTTCAGTCTATCAAAAGAAGCTTGGATTCAACTCTGAGGCCCCAATTATTAGGAATCCCCCCAAAGTTGTGTCTTCTGCAAACTGACTAAGGAGA
This sequence comes from Enhydra lutris kenyoni, assembly GCF_002288905.1. Lineage (NCBI taxonomy): Eukaryota > Metazoa > Chordata > Mammalia > Carnivora > Mustelidae > Enhydra > Enhydra lutris. Next base: position 12,106,403 of record NW_019154113.1, read on the forward strand.
CCATTGATGCCTTCACTTAAGTTATTGGTAAAAATGGGGACAGTTGGCAGTACAGGAAGCTGGTGGTGTGTTCTTAGAGACCCCCATGAAGTCAACCTTTAATTAGTCATTTGGGTGTCTGTGGTCAACAGACAGTGGCCAGTCTGTCAATGACATGAGAAGGGGCATGGCAGTAGACACAACTGAAACCCATACACATGGGTTTGAGTCCCCCTCCTCCTCATCTGAGTTACCTGGTCTCTGAGCCTGTTTCCTTGTGAGTAAAATGGGGATAAAAATAGTATCTATCTTACAAGGTTTCTCTAAGAAGAGACTTAACATTTGCTCCCTTTTACTCCCTGAAATGTCACAGTTCTCCATGCTGCTCAAGCAATATTTTGTCAAAGTATCTGACTTGAACCAAGATATGAAAATGACTCCACCGATCCTGGGTCTACTGTCTACTACCCTCCTCAGAAGTGCAGACTGGGGCAGTGTGCCCTGCTGCTTTCCCATGAGGACATCTGGTCTTGATATTTGCTTCTTCATCTTCAGGTGTTCCTGAGCCATTGCACTGATAACCATTTTGAAACTCTGGCTTGGGGATGACAACAAGCTCACTGGAGTCCATGCTTTCCCCATGTTTAGAAAATTGGGGCATGATTTGGGGAAGATCAGGGCCAACTGCTCAGTGGTCTTAGTGCATGATATCTTCTGAGATATTAGTAGGTCTTGGTTTTGTTGAGGGTAGAGGTTCTCAAACTTATGCTGTACATCAGAATCACCTATAGGGTTTGTGAAGATGTAGATTTCTGGGCCTCAAACATGCAGTTTCTGATTCAGTAAGCTGGGGTTGGGCCTGAGAATTTGCATTTATAACAAGTACCCAGGTGATACTGATGTCGCTGGTCCAGGGACCATGTTGAGAACCACTGGTTTAGGGCAACGAAATGGGATTATACGTAATGATACCAAAGGCTTTGTCATGCTATCCAGGTAAAAGACAGCTCTCCTTTGCTGAGAAGACAGGTGAAGAAGAGGAATCAAGAGTCTCGTTCCCATTTGTCTTTTGTAGCCTCTACACTGCCTGCCCTTAACTTTTTGGTTCTTTTTACTTGAACCATAAAATGCAATTTCTGTTTTTTCTTTCTTTTTTGGGAGGGAGGGTGGACGGAGAGGGAGAGAGAGAATCTGAAGCAGCCTCCACACCCAGGGTGGAGCCTGACGAGGGGTTCCATCTTATCACCCTGAGATCATGATCTGAGCTGAAATCAAGAGCCAGAGGTGCCCCCTTTCTATTTTTTTCTTAATATTTTCATAAGCTCACATTCTGGCTTTGGCCTTCTGACATTATTCTTCTAGGATCCCTGTTATTACTTCCTGGTTATTGCCACAGGAGCAAATGGGTGGTGATCAGGAGCAAGGGAGGAGTCCTGAATCTCGCTCACGAGCCATGCAATCTTGTGCAAGTTTCTTACCACCTGAGGCTCACTTTGCAGTCTTCAGCATAGAATGCTGGTTCTAGTTCTCTCTCATCACATGACATAATACTTAGCATGGTGTCTAATATAGCCGTGTTAGGGACGGTTATTTGTGCCCCTCCTCTATTCTCCTACATGTCCTTCTTCAATCTGAGGTCACTGGGGACCCCCTGACCAGTCACCAGAAGCTCTCCGAGTATCAGGCACTATGCAGGAGAGAGGAATGCAGCACAAAGTGGCAGTATCCTAGCCTCAAGGCACTGACGACTTGAACAATTAATAATAAGAAGTAGGTTAATAACCACAAATGTGTAGGAGGAGACTGTTTAGCCAGGAGAACGGAAACTGTGTTCATGTGGTCCCTTCACATGAAGCCTGGCTCTACCACGTGCCAGCTTGTAGTACTAGACAGACTTAATATGACCAGCACTGGGCTCTAAAGTGATTTATGTAAATGATTTCATTTGGTCCTCATGAAAAGCCTATTTGCTGTTACTAGAGCATCTCATGGTTCCCACCCCCCCATGAATGGATGGACTGGGGACACTAAACCGGTTCTAGGAGCACAATGACTTGTATGTGGACATGTTTGGGCATGTCAAGCCACCCAGCTGCATTCAGAGTGAGTGGACACACAGCTGATATCTGAGGATGGCAGCTTTCCTTTGGAAAGATGGCTTGGCTGTGAAGGAGCAGTCAAGCAAATGAGGGAGGCAAAGGCCAAGGCAACGTCAAGGGGTAAACAACACTGAGAGCCTCAATGGGGGGTTCCACAAGACTGTGTCAAGCCTCAGATGCCAGAGGGTGTTTGATGGGACCCTGAGGTGTTCTGACCTTTCAGCTTGTTCTGCCTGGTGGGAACACTGTCCCAGACTCAGAAGAACTGCCATGCACCCAGGGAGACGTGATATGCTGCTGTGTGGTCTCCTCACACCACTTCTTTGGTGTGACAGCACCTACCCCACTGAGCTGATGGGGGCCCCAAATCCAGAACTGGCTGGGTTTGAATTTGCTGCCTCTGGTGTCCTGGCTAGAGTTGGGTGCTGTGCTTCAGTTCCTGGTTGTGCCCCTTACTGGCTCGGTGGCTTCCTACTCATCACCCAACTCATCTGGGCGTCAACTTCCTCCTTTGCAGAATTACATATTAAGATGCCTCAAAGGTGATTCCCACTTGACATTCCCACCAGCAGGCACAAGGGTTCTGATTTCCTCACATCCTCACTGACGTGTGTTATTTCCCACATTTTGATAGCATCCATCCCAGCGGGTGGGAAGTGGTAACTCGCTGAGGTTTTGATTTACAATTTCCCAATTATGAGTGATGTTGAGCATCTTTTCATGTGCTTATTGGCCATCTGTATATCTTCTCTGGAAAAAAAGTCCATCCAAGTCCTCTGCCCTTGTAAAAAATTAGGTTGTTTGATTATTTATGGTGTTGTTGAGTTGTACTCAACATATACTCCGGATATTAATCCCTTATCAGATACATGATTTGCAACTATTTCCCCCCATTCTATGGGTAGGTCCCCCCCCCCGCCCCGCCATACTAGATTGGCTTTTTGGTGCATGAAAAGTTTTAGTTTAATGAAGTCCCTTTTATCTCCTTTTTTCTTTCATTTCCTGTGTTTTTGGTGTGATACTTAAGGAACCATTGCTAGACCCAAGATCATAAAGATTTTCTGCTACATTTTCCTCTAACAGCCAATTACTTCTAATCGAATGGCGCACTTGAAAGTGGTCAAGATGGGTTACTACCGAATCACAAGTTGGCAAAGATGTGGTGAAATGGAATAGCAGGTGTGGGGGAAAATGTGGAGAAACTGAATCCCTCGTGTGCTGCTAGTGGATCGCAACATGGTGCAGACACCATGGAAGGCGGGATGGATGTTCTTCAAAAAATTAAAAACAGGACGACTGTATGATCCAGCCATGGAAAGCAGAGTCTCGAAGAGCTATCTGCTCACACATGTTGACAGCAGCACTATTCACAACAGTCAAGAGGTGAAAGAAACCCAAATGTCCAGCCATGGATGGACGGACAAACAAAATCTGGCGCACACATACAACAGAATATTATCCGGTCTTCAAAAGGAAGGCCATTCTGACACAGGCTATGGCAAGGATGGACCCTGAGGACGACATGTTAAGTGGAATCCGTCAGTCACAGAAAGGCAAGTGCAGTAGCAATCTCCTTGAATGAGGTATCTAAAGTAGCCAAATTCATGGAAACCGAAGTAGAAAGGTTACTGTATCAGGGGATGGAGGGAGGGAGGGTTGGGGAAAAGGGGACTTGTTATTTAATGGGTATAGAGTTTCAGATGTGCAAGATGAAGTTCTGGAGATTTGTTTCACAATACTGGGAATATACTTAACTACTGAGCTGCACAGTTAACAATGGTTAAAGTAGTAAATTTTATGTTGTGTCTATTTTACCGCAATAAAAATGTTTATATCCTCCACTTCATAAAGAGAGTGTTTATTGAACAATAGATTTTTAAGTATGGAAACAAGATTTTTCTGTAAACTACAGTCTACATTGGAACTCTGAGGTGAAGACATCCTGACAGGTGAATCTAACTTTTGTCCACTCTTCTACAGAATCCTTTATCCAATTGAGCCTAAATATACCCTCCTCCCTGTGGTTTCACCCTCTGGTCCTACTTCTACCTCTGAAGTCTATAGGGCAAGTCCAATCCCTTGCTGGGTGATTGGTGGCCATAGGGATGACTGACTGACTGTGTGTCTTCCTTGGCCAGCTCAGACCACACATTCGGATGTAGGCAAGAGACAGAGAAAAGTGAGAGACAGAGAAAAGCAGGGCTCAGGGAGGTAATGGACCTGTTCCACCACCTGAGTAATGGAGGTGGAATTTGAACCCAGGTGTCCCTACTCCAAAGCCTATGGTTCTCATGCTAGACCAGACTGCCTCTGGGCCAGTTTCCTCTTCAGCCATCTTTTCTATGAACCCTCAGTCTTTTCTCCTGTGGCTTTGTTCTGCCTCCCCCATCCCTTCAGCCCATTCTTCCTCTTGAGGCAAACCACAGGGTAAGTTCGCGCCTTGTCTGGGCAAGCCCTTGCTCTCGCTACAGACACTACCCACCTTTCCAGTAATGTCCGACCGGACCCACACCTTGTAGAGGGAGAGGGCCATTGGCAGAAATCCATTCTGAGGCCCCTGAAGCCCTCTTCCCTGCCAACTCTTCCCCTTGCTAAAAGCAAAAACCAGCCCCGTTCTCTCCTGCAATATTTCCTCCAGGGAGTTCCTGCAAGGGAAGATGTTGCCATCCCAGGATTAACAGTCTGTTTGTTTAAAGGGCTTATTACTGGTGCTTAATGCTATTTTGACAGATGAAAGTGAGTCAGTTATAGCTGGAAATAGCTCTGGCTGTAAACATTTCTTATAGGTAGTAGCCCATTCCCTGTCTGAGGGACTATTTCTCTTTACCATGAGCGAGTCCTTCCCCTTCTTGCATCTCCTCTGACCCCCAAACCTTTCCTCCTTCCAGGCAGAGACAACATATGAGGCATGGAGCCTAGACTCCATGAGATGGGGGGGTTGCTGAGACAGGGAGGAGGTAGATGTTTAAGGAAGACCTCACAGGTCAACCTCCAGGATAAGGAATGTGGCCCCAGTGAGCCCTCTGTCCATCAGGTGTCACTCTGCTCCGTCAGCCACAAGCGTAGCCACCTCTTCCTGAATGTTTCGCTCGGTTTTTCTTGGGGGTAATGGGTTATCCGTGCTGGCAACACAGCCTAATCAGATCAGGGCTCGTCACAGGCTTGGGGGTCTCGGGGGTCACCGTTGTGAGAACAGCAAGAATCTATGAGGGTTGGACAGAGAGCTTTCTGGGGGCCACACTGAGTTATGCTTGGGCCCCAGGAAAGAGCATTTCAATATCAACATGGGTCTGTACAATGCGCTCACTTGTGCCACTGGAGCAGGACGGTGAAGTGCCACGTGTTTGGGTGAGGTGGGTACAGGGCTTGATCCCAAGCTGCAAGCTCAGGAGTGTGGACAGGCGTATTTGTAACAGGCATCTCAAACTTAATATGTCCAAACTTAATACCCCCAAATGCGCATGGGCTCTCCTCTCACAGAAAATGGCACCACTGTCCACCCATACTCTCAAGCACTAATTCTTTTTTTAAAAATATTTTTTTAAAGATCTTATTTATTTATTTGATAGAGAGAGATCACAAGTAAGCAGGGAGTCAGGCAGAGAGAGAGGGGCGAGTGACTCCTGAAAAGAGAGCCCCACACAGGGCTCGATCCCAAGACCCTAAAACCATGACCTGAGCGGAAGGCAGAGGTTTAACCCACTGAGCCACCCAGACACCCCTCAAGCTCTAATCCTAACAGCCATTCTGGATTCTTCTCTTTCTCTCCCTCCTCGAGATCCTCAAATAGAACCCACCAACAAATCCTGCTGCCCCTACGCCAAAGTTTCCAGCTAATCTGAGCGACCCGTTGCCTATCTGCTACCATGACCCCAGTCTTGGCCACAAGCAGTCAGGACGCAGACCATTGCAAGAGCTTCCAGCCCATTTTCCTCTTTCCATCCTTGCCCCTCATGGTTTACTCCCTACGCAGCCCGGATGGGAGGACCATTCTCAACCCAGCTCTCCGGGCGGGCACTACGGATTGGTCAAACCGGGTGTGCCGGAAGAAACCCATTTACAAGCCCCAGCTCCTGTCTCCAGGAAGGGACGTGCAGGAAGACCAGGCCGATGCCGAGGTCATAGAACTCACGCGTGGTAAGCTGGGATGCAAATGCGTCTGGGCGGGGAATATCGCCCACCAAGCCCCGCCCAGGCTCCGCGCCGGTCCCCTGCCCACCCCGTGGAGAGGCCGCTCACCCGCGGACGGCGTGCAGCAGGCGCAGAGAGGGGTACGCAGTACGCACGTTGACGCGGTGCTTCAGGATGAGCTCGTTGACCCACTCAACGCGCTCCTTGCCGCCCCTGGCCATGAAGGCGGGAATCCACAGGATGCTGCCGTTGAGACTGTGCAGCCGCTGGAGCAGCTTCTCCCGCCACGTGGCGTTGACCAAGTCCTCAAAGGCCCGTTGGATGACGGAGGGGTTCATGGTCACCAGGTCGGTCTTGAGCCCCACGTCCCGCGCGTACTCCTGCACCGGGGCCAGGTTGCACCTGCCAGAGAGAAAGGCGTCACGGTCCTTTGGGGAAAGATGAGACGCTGCTGCCTACATTTCATTTCATCCAACCTCTACCTCCCGTCCCCTCCTCCTCATCTTCCAGCACGCCACCCCCCGATCATCCCTGCTTCCCGTATTTACTAGGCTCTTACCACATAGACGCTGGCCCCTGGGGCTGTACAGTGTGTGCCTTCTGGAGTTCCAGATCTAGTGGAGCAGGAAGGGGGCAACTAAGCCAGCCCTCAACCCACAAGACGGCCATGCTACCTGGCGCTACAAGCAGGTGCTACCTGGCCACGTTAGGTAACAGCCAGGGCTCTGAAGGCACACTCCCAGGTTCAGAATTCGCTCTGCTACTTTCTACCTGTGTGATTCTAGGCAAACTCCTCAACCTCTCTGAGCTTCCCAAGAGCTTCCCTACAGCTAAGGAATATGCACGGTGGTGTCTTTAGCTGTGATGGAGATCCCAAGAGCACCCCCTCCCAGGGATTAAAGGAGTCAGCACATACCCAGTACTCAGAACACTGCTGGACCACACTAAGATCTCAATGTGATCTAGTCTCACGTTACTACGGGAAGGAGGAGCATTAGATGGTATTCTCAGAGGCGGTGACCACTGAGGGACATCTGGATGGATGGAGGAGAACTAATCCCTTTGTGGATGAGGCAATTAGAAGAGTGTTTCTCTAGCTTGTCAGAGCAAAGCAATCACCTCAGGTGGTAGTTAAAAATACAGATTCACCGGGTCTCTCGCCTGGGGACCCAGATTCAGCAGGTGAGCAGAGGAACTGGTAGTTATTTTTATAAGCCCATCAGGTGATTCTTATGACCAGGCAGTTTAGGGAACATTGTGTTTTGGCATTATAAGCACAAGTAATGTATCTAAGGGTGTAGAGGTGCCAAAGAGTATGGGGATTTAGGGGGAGGCAAATAATTCACTCTGCCTGGGACATATTGTGTGGAGGAGACAAAGCTGGAGAGGTAAACAGAGCGTATATGTTGGGCATGTGGTTCCAAGGACAAAAGGGAGCCACAGAAGATTCTTGAGCAGGAGAGTAACACGGCAAATTTGCATTTTAGGTAACAGGTAGGCAATAAGACGAAATTGTAGTAGGTATTGGATTGGATAGAATTGGGTCTGGGAGGACAACTAAAAGGCCATTGCAATCTTGTGCTGAACTAGCCAGGGTCCCTGGGTGGGCAACCTCTGATATCTCACCAGAGGCCTGCTTTGTGGGGGACCTTCCCACCTTCATGGGTCTAGCTTGGGTGTGCATACTGGGACTTCTTGTCTATACTGCAAGCTAATAGGCCTGGGCTGGCCACAGGGGAGGCCTGGCTGCTTACTGCACAGAGGATCTGATGGTGGAAGAGCCCTTTGACCAGTGGAATTAAGTCTGAGGAACTAGAATAAGTGTTTGTAGAACAGAGACTGGAGATATGAAGACCAGGGCCATAAGTCATTGCCAAACGATGAGACCCAGAGAGACACCACTCACCCTCCTTGCAAACCAGGACTTTTCTTCCTTCAACATTTGAGGAGGAAAAGTAGGATGATCAGAAAGAAAATGAACATCCATGTGCTCCTGGTGTGTGCCAGCCCCCAGTCCTTTAACACAGATCAGCTCATTTTATTCTGACTCCGTGTTAATCACCCTCATTTTACAGATGAGGAGCCCAAGGCCAGAAAGTGCAATGTAACTTGCCCAGAGCGAGTAAGAGAAGCCCCAGAATTCCGTCTCTGATGTGTCTGACTCTAAGGCCTGTTAGGTGCTCAGACTAGACCCCCTGAAATACCCACCATCCTCATTCCCACCCTGGCCTTGCTATGTGACTGTGGCTACACACTGCAGGGGGTAGATGGTTTGGGACACCTTCAGGGGCCCTTGCCTCGGACCTCAGAGGAATGGAGTGCCATTATCCCTATTGTCCTGAACCCCGCTGAGCCAGGTTTTCAAGACCTTCCTGAGAGCCTGGGGCCTCCCCTGGGCCAACCTCCAGGTCCTGAAAGCAGGGGGAAGGGAAGTGGATTCAATGCAGTTCACATCTGCTGAGTCTACCACGGGCCAGCGGGGGCTGCCCCCCAACAGGCTTCCAGGTTGGTCAAGGGAGGGAAAACGGGCGCGTGCACGCTCAGCTACAGTACTGGTCAGTTGGGGTGTCGTCCAAGTGCCCTGCTGGAGACTCTGGGGAGCTCTGGGACTGCGAGCAGCCTGAGGCGGGCTCCCCACTTCATTCAACCTGGGACCCAGCTCATGGCAGGTGTTCCAGGCAGGGGAGGGCTGTGAGGGCCAGGCAATGCCCATGACCATGTTTCAGGGCCACTCCTTGAGTGAGGATGATGGAGGCAGCTTTGCCTTGCTGTACCCCTCCTTCCCAGGGCAGTTTTCCTTATGGGGGTGGTCGGGGGGAATCAGGATGGGAATAAACTTGCTCTAACAGCAGGCCAGGTCTCCCAAAGCAAATTCTAGGGGGGCTGTTGGTGGGCTGCACTGCTTTGACGGGCATGACTCTGGGCTGGAAAGGAGTCTGTCCCTTCCAGAAACAGGCATGTCCATAGGTCCAGGGGGAGAGGCAATCTGCTGGAGAGAGCAGCGGCTCATGCTTGGCTCTGAGCCATACTGCCTGGGCCCACAGCTTGAGCCTGGCCACCCAAGCATGCTATGGACCTGTGGCTCTCTGTACCTCAGTTTCCTTCCTGCAAAAGCCAGCCCCAAATGGAACATTCCTGATAGGGTTGTTGTGAGAATTGCGTAAGTCAATTGACATGAAGTGCCTAGAATTACACTTGGTGCATGCTAAGTGCCCAATGACCGTGACAATGAGAGTGATGATTTGTCTGTGAGGGGGCATTCATTCATTAGGTTCTCTCTATTGAAGGTGAGTGTGTGTGTCTGTGTGGTCTGTGTGTGTGTGTGTGTGAGAGAGAGAGAGAGAGAGAGCATGCAATGAAGTTTTGATTCCCAAACATCTGGGAATTTATTCTGTACTAAATGACTCCGAGTTAGGCAGTCCCCTCTGCCTGCCACTGCAGCCTCATGGGGACACTGCAGGGACCAGCACTCCTGTCCGGCCCCAATTCCCAGCAGCACTTTAGGTGGGCAGCCCGGGCTCAGTCAAGCCCCAGCCTCCACCATCCATGAATCTAGTCTCTTGCTTCCATGCCTTTCCTCCTGCTGCTTCCTCCTGCTCAAGTTTTTCATTTGCTAACGTCTGCTTCTTCCAGAAGCCTGACCTGAACTCCCCTCAGGAATGCAGAACGTTTTGCAAGCTCACTGCATTTTGCATGCAGGCCTTTTCAGTGTGGAGCTTCTGAGAGGCGTAAGGTCCTGGGTTCTCCCAGGCAGGGGAGAGGCCCCATTACCACAGAGCAAGGCAAAGTGGTGGAAGACTTTGGTTGACAGAGACCGAGAACATCCCATCAGGACCCTCCTGGTGTCTCTTATCTCACAGAGCCTGGAGCCCGAGCTCAGAGTCCCCTGTCTGCCAGGCTCAGGCTTGGACTGGTGCCCAGAGATGGACAGGAGCATCTTGCTTTGGGGGAGCTCATGGTCAGCATGGGGTGGGTGGAGTGGAGACACAGGGTTCCTGGAGAGTTCTCATTCAGAGAAGCAAATGCTACAGGAGAGGTGGTGTGGAATTGTGGGGTGGCCTCCCTCCCCGCACCTCAGGGGAAGGCAGGGCAGGGAATGAACTCTCAGTGTGCTCTATTGTGGGCGACACCATCTAGACACACATATGCCAACTCAGGCTGTGGCCACAGCAGCTCACCGCATTTCCTCTCGGTGGGGGCTGTGACCTATAGGATCCCCCAGAGGGAAAGTGGGTGGTCTCCCTAAGGAAGAAGAGCCCAGGGGGTCCCTGACGGCAGCCAGGGCTGCCACCTGGCATCATGCGGGTTCTGTATGCAGTGCGCCTTTGTAATTTTGTCCTGAATTGCCAGGGCAGGGCTGGGTGGGCCATGCAGACCTCACCACTGAAGCTTGTGGCAAAGGAAGAAGCATTGCTTATGCGTGTGACCCCAAGTCAGGAAGGCCTGGTACCCCCTACTCTCACATTCTGCTCACACCTTTAAACCCCGCCACCCAACCCTCACCCTTGCCCTGGCTTCCATCAGACGCCTGCCCTGCTTCCTTCCCCCTTGCATTCCCCCCAGTCCCTAAGTCTGTAGACAGGAGGGCTTTGAGAATGGGGGCCAAGTCCTGGGCTACACCAGGTATAGGCACAATCTGGCAAAGGCTCCCAAGCTAAACCAGGTTTGGCTGCGAGGTGGCCGTGGCGCTTCTGTCACAGTGGATGCAGGAGTCAACACAGCGTCTAATCCCACGGCCTGAGGTCTTTTCCCAAAGCCCCAGGACAAGGCTCTCTTTGCATCAGGACAGCCCCAGAGGAAATGTGAGATGTGGTATGCCCTTCTGCCAGGGCTGGGGCACTGTTTGGGACGAAACTCGAGGCTCTGTGTGCCCTACTTCTGACCAAGGGACAGCAAAGCCTTGTTCCCAGTCCATCTGGGTTGGGGGTCAGGTATCAGGGCCATGGGTAACTGAGTCCAATTGGGTCCCAAGAGACAGAACAATGAGAGCTGACATTTCAGGGAGAATGATGGTCAAGTCCAAGTTTCTCTGCCACCCGCTCACTTCCCAGATTTTGACTACAGGATAATAGTCACTAGCAGAGCACTGCCTTCGAGAACACTTGTATGAGGTTTGCAAACTTGAACTGACAACTGGCTGGCCTAGGCTTTATCTAGGGGTCGGCAGACTTTTTCCATAAAGGGCTAGGTACTATTTTCGGATTCTGGCATATGCTCTCTCTGTTGCTACACTTCAACTCTGCCCAACTAATTTAGCCATTGAGGATATGAAAATGAATGGGCATGACTGTGTTCCAATAAAACTTTATTGATTAAAAACAGGCTGTTGGCCGTAGTCTGCCTACCTCTGTGCCAGGTTAGGGATTCTCAACCTTGACGGTACACCAGACCATTTGGGTTTCCTCGGCTACATCCTGCTGACCCCTCAGACTGACCTAATCAGTCTGGGGTGCAGTTTGGACACTGGGACTTTTAAAGGTGCCTCAAGAAATTCTCATGCATAAAGGTGAGAATGGGGACTAACCCAAGCATAGTCTCTCATTTCAACCTCTTGGGATAACTGCCCGTGCACCACTTAAACCTGCCTGTCGCTTTGGGCCCAGAGCCCCTGCTGTGGTTACCTGATGACAAAGCTGTGTGTGTCGATCTCCTGCCCGCAGCCGCTGTTCAGCAAGACCCCCGAGTTGCCCACAATGGCACAAGTCCCGAAGTGTTTGTTCTTCAGGGGAGAGGTTCTGGGGAGGAGATCGTAGAGGTTCTGGGACACGTTCATTGTGCTGTCACGGTCAAAGATGTAATGAATGATGTCTCCAGGCTTCAGGGTCCCCTTGAGGACAGAGATGTCCTTTTCAGCATCCAAGAACTTCAAGATTTGCTTCCTACAGAAACCAGACACACATGAGGAACAAGTTTCCCTGTGGCCAGCTGCCCTTTGTCAACCCAGCTTTTCCTGTCCTCTGTCCCCCCGTGGCCTGACACAGCCAGCACACAGGCGAAGCTGAGTTCGGGTGCCCTCTGAGAATGCATTCTAGGTGGGGAGTATCAGAAATGGCCCAGAGGCAACTATGGTGAGGACCGGTCTGGTTTTTGTGGTTATGGCCTCTTCCTCTGAGAGGTGGTAACTGCCCAGGGAGATGACTCTATTAGGACATAGTAAGAGCTCACCACATAAGGCCCTGGGAGGAAGGGTGTCCCACCATTCTGGTTTGCCCAGGACAGCCTGCTTTTAGCATTGAAATCCAATGTCCCAGGGAACCCCGGTTTTGGACACTTCCAGTATCTCCAGATATCACACTCCCTCTCAGTGGGATTCGGGGCCAGCTTCTGATAGGGGGTCCTGAGCCAGGATTAGGAAGCCAGGATGACACATGTCCCTCACTCCTCAGCGGTCTATTTTCTTCCACAAAAATCTTCTCTAGGAGAGGGGATATCCCATGGCGTGAATGGGAGTGTAGATACTGTGAGGTGTGTCAACTCCTCTACCTTTGAGAGACTGAGAACGTGGCCTGCCATCCCTGAGTTGGTCCATTCCGTGGACTGTGCTGCTCTGTCCCCCACTGCTATCTAGTTCGAGTTTATAAAAATTGATCCTCCTCTGGTCCCTCAGAGAAATTCCTTTGTGCTGTTTCAGAACAAAGGTGAGCAAAGGACAGCTCCCTAGTCTCCAGGATGACTTTGATTTAGGGGGAATGTTCTAGAATCATCTAGCAAAGTACACAGCTGGAATGGAGTGTGGTCAGAAAAAGGATGGGTGTCTTCTCAGAATCGCCTGGGGAGATTTACTTAAACCACTCAGACCTAGCTGGGGGATTCTAGCTGGGGTGGAGGTGTTTACTGTCTGAATCTCCTAAAACATCTTTAGAAATGATTTAAGTCATTCATTTCCTGCTGCAAGCCCCTTTCGAGCATAGATACAATGATGCCAATCTTCTTTTCCGCAGAGCCCTGACAGGACAAAACTTCTTCCTGCACTTTGCAAATGTGAGAATTTGCAAGACAGTTGCCGCATTGTGCAGATGGTAACGTTGATGCCTGAGAGCCTGTAGGATTGGAGATGTTGGTCACCAGCGGTGTGTCCCAGCAGCATGCCCATTCAAGCCCCCAGGGAACTATAAAGAATTAGGAAGCTTTGGGCTCAAACCTGAGAAATCCTGACTTTGAGAGTGGTTCAGGCTCTGCGTGCTTCCTAACGCTCAGCAGGGAGCTTTAACATGTGGCTGGATTTGGGAGCCTCTGGCGTAGCCAAGGGGTGGCTAGAATGCTTGGCAGGGCACACTGGAAGAAGTTCTTCTTCCACTAGTCTTATTAATGACCTGGATCTCTTGCCATCACGCAGGGGAGACACTCCTGGCTGAATAATTTGTATCTCTTGATGGGAAAAGAAGCATTATATTTATTTACTGCCCTTTACCAAGGATTCTACAACTTGACAAACTGATACAGCATGGAGATTGCTAAAACCTCTGCAATCACTTACCCCAAAGTATTTAAAAGTAAAGAGAGTTCCTAGAAAGTCCATAAAATAAACACCTCTGTGAGTGGATTGATTTATACCTAATTATGAGAAATTACTATCAATTATTAAACATCATTCCGAATCACTCACAGCATCTTTTATTAATAATAATTTGGGTGATTAATTGAAGGGAGTTGAAGGAAATTCTTTTTCCCCCTGGGTGAAGGCACATTGTTCTTGCCAGTGTGGCTGTGTTTGTAGGCTGCCATGGTCTGGTCCCCTCTGAAAGTATATGTGTGTGTGTGTGTGTGTGTGTGTGTGTGTGTGTGTGTTAAGTGTCCATCTTTCTACCCAGTGGCAGAGGAAAGGCCAGGGGTATGCAGGTGGGCTTGTGCTGGTGGGAGGATTTCACTCACAGATGGTGTGGTGGGGTGCTCCCCCCACCAGATATATGTCTACTTCCTAACCCTCAGAACCCATGATGTGGCTTTATTTGGAAATAGCACCTTTGAGAACGTAATGAAACTAAAGCTCTTGAGATGGTCCTGGATTACCTGGTGGGCCCCGAAGCCAATGACAAGTGTCCTTACAAGAGGCGGGAGAGGGAACCCCCCAGACACAGAAGAGATGGGGACAGGGATTGGAGAGATGAGGCCACAGGGCTGAGGAAGGGCTGAAACATCCCCCCTCCCCCCTGCACACCCCTTCCCCCGCCACGCAGAGGGAGCACTTGGAACTCCGGCCCCAGAGCTGGAAGAGAATATATTTCTGTTGTCCTAAGCCACCAAGTGGGTGGGAATTGGCTAAGAGCAACCCAACCCTGGGAGACTATTGTACATGATCTCACGGATGGATCCAAGAGTGCTGCTGATCCAAGGGCGAGTGATAAAGGCCTGTATCTGGTCCGCCCAGGGGGCCTCAGAAGGGGCACTGGTGAGGGTGGCAGAACTGTGGTGCCAGGAGTCGGTTCCTTCAGGTGGCTTCTCAGCTGCTGGGTCCCGGGTCTCATGTGTCTCTAGCTCCCACCCCCATTCCCCCTCATGTCCCCAATGAAGCCTTGGACTAGGGGGTGGGGCATTTCCATTCTGACAGGGAGCCTCCCTGGAGGGGGCACCTCCCTGCTCCTTGTGGGGACACCTGGTAGCTCTGGGCCCCCTGCTCTCCCTCCCCAGGTGGAAGGCCAGCGAAGGTTGGCCGCCATAGTCCAGGCTTTCTCCATCTGGTCCAGGCTACCTCGCCAACCTCCCCACCCACATTCTGTACCTCCTACTTCGTGCCCCAGCAGCACAGGGCACGGACACTGGATGCCAGGCTGCGCACAAGTGGGATGAAGCTTGGCATGCCTGTCAAACTCCTAATTACCTTTCTAAGCCCACTGCTCCTTTTCTGGATCTCCTGCTTCATCCCCTTTTTCTCTCCTCTGCATTTCCACTGATTCATGCGATGCAACACCACCTAATGTGTGTGTCACATGGCGCTGTCCTGTCTTATATCTGTGTCTCTCCACTAGCATGTCTGCTTTATGTTAGCACCTCGGGCCCCCAGCACGATGCCAGGGTTCTACTGACCAAGCTTGGGTGGGTCAGTCATGGCTATATCAATGTCAAGTACTCAAAATGTTGATGCTGTATTTCCTTCTTTACAGCTCTCCATCCCTGCCACCCAGCAGTGACTGTGGAGCTCTGAGACATCATCCTAGAAGCTCAGGACAAGAGCTCCTCTCTGGCTAAGCACACCTCTCCTCTTTACGTCAGCTCCTGGGTCACCCACAGACGGTGGCGCAAGTGCCAGAGAAGGACTCTTGCTTTGGATAGCCTGGGAGAAGCCACCTGTGGTCTCCACCACTCAGGCTCCTGCTGTTGCTGACCCGAGAGCCTCACTCCTTCCAGAATCCAGGACCTCAGCAGGGAGCTCCTGCCACCTCCCCAGTCCTAGTCACTGCACACACGTGTTGGGCTGTTGGGGTTGTCTCGGGTTTTTATTTCCGATTGATTGCTTACGGATGAAACCTGGCTCAGCGGGAGGTAAACATTTTATTTCTTTCCTGACTTCTTTAGATGATGGAGAGCGGCAATTTGCCGGCTTGTGCCGAAGAAGGCCAAGGCTCTCTCTTGTCCTATAGGTAATTACCACTACCTGATCCTCAGAGAGAGCGTCTGGTTGTGCCTCCATTTGGCCGAGGCTGGCTGGATGTTGTGCTTAATGCTTTCATTACTTCTGTCAACAACAGCTGGCGACGAGGAGCCATTTATTACAACTTCAGCTCTGGAAGGAAAAAAAAAAAAGAGAAAGAGGGTAGACATGATCTGTTAGCATGCCGATGACAAGTCTAATAGTTTTGTTTTTGCATGGGCTTGGATGTAAACTTCGGGAGAGCAAAATTGCAGTTATTACCTGAGAAGGGAAGGAAGTCTATTTATCTTCTAGAATGCACAAATTCTCTCCCTCAGGTATACGGTACATACAGTGTGGAGACGGGGAAGGGGGTGGTAGAACTCTCTTTCTCTCCATTCCCCCACCCCAATGTCTCCTCCCAGTGAAACCTAGCTGTCAACCGTTGGAATAGTAATACACCTTCGAGTTACTTTTGCAAAACTCTGCAGTTACATTAGCAGCTAGGGGGCATCAGATGGTCTACAAAACTTAATAAAGAGAAAACAAAAGCTCATACCAGGGAAAAACGAAGCAGCCTGTGGCTTTCCCCTCCTCCCTCTTATCGTATCACTGCCCTGTTCACACTCTCAGATGACACCTCACACCTTGCTCCACAGTTCTCGGTGCTTGGTCTCCCTCTCCCATTGTCTGTAAGCAGGGGAGCTCCCTCATTCATTTCTTTTTTGTCTAAAGGTCTAACATAGCAGGTGCTCAGTAAATGTTCGTTGAACTTGAATTTCACCCTGGGGGAGCCTTGGATGGGTGAAGGAGCTGGTTGGCCCTGCATGTCCGGGGCAAATCACAATTCTGGCCGCACAGCATCTCTCTACCTGACTCAGGAACACTAAGCATTCGGGACCCGCTTGAATTCCGAGGTTTGAAATCTATGCTAGTAGGTTTCTAAGAAACTAGGTTACAATTACATCTCTAAAGGCAGCGTAGTCGCCAGCCTGCCTTTATCAGATGTGTACAGATGCATGTGGGTCATGTCAGGTATTGCTTTTGTCTGTGCTGACAGCAGATTCTCCCACTTTGAGTGATAAGTGGATTTGTGATGCCAAATTTTGGAGCTCTAAAGAATTCAAACCAAACATCTATGTCCTCAGCATTTATCTGGAAACAGCCAAGTTAAAAGAGATGCAGTTCTTTGAATGAAGTCTACAGCCGATGCTCTACTTTGCTTTTTGTAGGTAGAAAAGAAATTCAGTTGGGGGTGCAAATTATCTCTGCACATTCTCCCCACACACCTCCATTGCTCAATATTCCTGACTCCTCTGGCTGATATCTCCTGTTTTGGATTCAAACATATGTAACTTTTGCAGAGGACTAGAAGAGGAAACGGAAGACCCTTGGAAATTTTGTTGTTTTCATGAAAGGAAGCAGAAGGTGTCATGGAAAGTTTTCACAAGCTGTGTGACTGTGGGTAAATCATTTTACTTCTTGGAGATTCAGTTTCCCCATTTATAGAAAGAGGAAGATATCCAGCATTAAGGACCTAGAATTCTGTAAGGACCGCGAGGTCTCCTGCACCTGTCACTGACGGCCCTCTCATAAGGCTGCAGGAGGAGCTGCTTGTGGTTAAACCCTTTGGCACTGCCTCCTTCTGCACAGGCCACAGGTAGGAGCAGTGACACTTGGGACCACAGATCTAGCTATTACACCTCAAGATCCCACACTTCACTGTAGCTTGCATCAGACAGTATTTGTGATAGAAACACTTGACTTCTGTGTTTTCCAAACAGGACTTCCAAACTTGACTTATTTTCCAAACAGGCTAGCTGATGTTCTCATTGATAATAAATGATCAGAACCTGGCATCTTATGGCTTAATGTGGATTCAGTCTTAAGGGGAAGCTTCCTAGAAACTGTGGCACATTGGTTGACCTCAGGCTCTCTCAGGCCAGAAGGATCTGCAGAGGTACCTATCCTGGGTGCTTGCCCAGGGAATTTTCTTGGAAAAATCCAGAAGGAGTTTCCACGCTTCTCTGGGACAGAGTGGTGGAGGGGAGGAAGGGAAAGAGATAAACGCTGGCATGACTAGTGGTAAAATTCCATTTCTGTCTCCACTTCCTAGTGAAATCTTGGAGGAGACCTTATGCCTCTAGTTGTGGTCTTCCTGGAGTTAATCCTGGCTCTGTGGCTGTTAAGCTGTGGGACTTGGTCAAGTCACCTTGGGTCTCTGTCCTCTGCTTTCTTCTCTGTAACATTGGAGGGATGGATTAGGTGACCCAGGAGCCAACTCAAGTCACTGGTTTTACATGCTCTCTGTTGCACAAACTCAGCTGGATTAGTGGGTTATTCCAATGCCATAAGGAAACAGGTTCAGATGGGAGAAATAATTTGCTCATGGCCCCAACTAACAAGCACGGGGAATGAATCCTGGTCTGCCTGGCTCCCAAGGCTTTTTCTTCCTTCTTCTCATACTTGATTTTGAGTAAGACTCTTCCTCCCTCAAGTTACCATGGAGCACATCTGTGGCAAGATCATGGGTCAAGATCTTGTTTCTCCAAAAGGGAACATTTTTCCACAGTAGAAAGAGAGGAACTTAGGGCCACATGGCCTCCTCTTTTATTTCTGCATTTTACTAGGCATAATGCAAGCTTCATTTGTAGCTCCCAGGTGGTTAAGAGGTCATTAGAGAGCTAGAAGCAATGATGTCAAGGAGAGAGGGGTCACTTTCCTGAATCATGTGGGGTCAGGAATGGACATATTGAATAGGTCTGATATGGTCAAGAGACCTAAAAAAAAATCTATGGAAGGGCAAATAAGAGACCCTACTCCAAACCATTTGGATCTCTCATCCCCAGACTGACCACAGTAGGATATTTAGAAAGTAAGACGAGGGGCGCCTGGGTGGCTCAGTGGGTTAAGCCACTGCCTTTGGCTCAGGTCATGATCTCAGGGTCCTGGGATTGAGTCCCACATTGGGCTCTGCTCAGCGGGGAGCCTGCTTCCCTCTCTCTCTCTCTGCCTGCCTCTTTGTCTGCTTGTGATCTCTCTCTGTCAAATAAATAAATAAAAATCTTTAAAAAAAAAAAAAAAAAGAAAGTAAGACGAGGACTTCATTTTCAGTAGTAACTGTTTGTGTCAAACAGTGTGGCAATATTTCTTCCTTCCAATGTTCCTTAAGCTCAGGCTCATAGCCTGTAGGTCAGAGCTATGGGGCAGTTGTCTTCAGTGGAGAATGCGGACTCAAAAGCATGGTCCAACCATAGCCAGTGGCAAGTGTGGGTTTGTTAGCTTGCAAAAGCATTTGCTCGTCTCTGTGTATCAAGCAGCCTCTGGCCAAGGATCATCACAGGATAAAACTTGCTTTCCGAATTTAGATTGTGCATTCAACAGTCAAGATGAACATCACTGAGGTGACTCCCTAAATATTTTTAAGAGGTCTCTGTGAAGCTCCTGAATGTTTTATTTTCCATCTTCATCCCCTGGATAAGCCACCTACACAATGAAATTGAGTGAGAGACCGGATTCTCTTTAGAGCTTCCACTGCTCAGGAAAATGCAAGTTGTGAATAAGCACGTTGGTGGCTCAAGTGCTTCAAAATGTGTGGGCTCTTTTCCAGAAACGAGCTCTTTCCCATCTGAGTTTTCCATCTCTATAGCCTCTAGACCTTGGGCCATTTCCTGGGCTCTTCTATTGACAGCTCCTCCCCAAAAGTGATTAGGGAAATGCAAAGCCAAAGTGAAACAAAACAGATCTATTTGCTAAGTAAGAAGGGCACCATCCAGCAAAGAGGAGAAACAGATTAATAGCTGCCTTACAGCAAAAACAAATGAACACAAAATCTAATTTACAAACCTATTAGATTTGCTATGTAAGCTGTTCACAGCTGATCTGATTGTACCTCTCCCTCCAGAATCCCTGCAAGACAAAGGAAATGCATTATTTATAAATCCAGCTCTTCTTCCGAAAGCCCTCTTCAATCACCAGGAGATCCTGCAGCCTGCCTGGAGAACCGTAGAGGGAGGATGAGATCTCACTCTGGATTCTCCAGAGTGAGCAACATCCTGGCACAGCCACAGACCCAAGCATTTTACAGGGAAGTAGGCCTCCCAGATCCCCACCCCCCCGCCACTTGAACACTGTTTCAATTCGTAGGAGTGTTTCCACTTGAGATCATTTGAGTCTTGAGACTAACTTCTTTGAGATGAATCTCCCCTAGTTAATCCCTCAGCATGACTCAGCATGACTCAGCATCTGCTCTAGCATGACTCAGCATCTGCTCTAGCATGTTTTAGCATGACTTGGCCTTCACTCTAGCATGATTCAGCATCTGCCCCTGGTCTTCTCTTGCTCTCACTCACGTTTTAGGATGTTGTCCCTCACATTCTAAACCTGAGACACCAGAAGTTCAACAGAAGACTGAATGTGATAATGATTTGCTTTCTTGGTGGCAGGAAAAATAAGTGGTGTCACTTTGTTGGGGGCAAGGAGCAGGAGATGGGTGATTAATAGGGTCGTTTGCTTCTTCCTCTAGAATATAGGTTTTTGGAGTAGAAACCTTCTAGGGCTCTTTCCAGCCCCACCACCTATTCCTTCTGGAAAATTCCATTCTGAAGGAGGCCTCTAGGGCCATGAAGTGTCACCCTGCTTTGCTATCACACAGGGCCAGGGAAGAGATGAATCCATCTACCCTCAGTACCTAGTCCACTCTGTGCTCTCTGTGTGTTTTTAAAAAGTTGTGAGACTAATTATTTTTATTAAATTGAATATTTTTTTCTCCCACTGATTTATAGGATGTGTGGTGGAGGAGCTCTTTCTTCACACTTTTCTCATTTCTAAACTTCCATCTAGCTTTTCCATCAGGGTGTTGGAGCACTCCAGAGAAACGATTAAATCACTGGTGAAGCTGTATGTTTCAAGGGATCCTGTGATTTAATGAGAACTTTTTGGGGGAAGTGAATGCCTGTCTCTACACTGTTGAGTCCGGATTTTTCTGTCTGCTTTCTTTAGGGTTACCTTATCTGTAGTTATAACGCTGTGTGTGGGTTTTGTGTATGCATGTGTGTGAAAACATATATGCCTTTTCCTGATGGACTGAAACATCTTTTCAGCATTATTTGGCATCAGGCAACATTCTCCCACTTCACAGCCAGACAGTCCGACAACAGGAAGTATGCTATGTCCTGCCCAGAGCCTCCTCCCTTAGGTCTTTCCTCAGGTCTCCAATTTCCATCCCTTCCGGTCTAGTTCTTGACTGCATGGAATGTCATTGGTTCTTCACATTTTAAATCAATGTCTAGTATTTCCTTTTTGTCCCTCCTTGTCTCTCCCTGGGAAGACAGAGCTCTGCTTTGGCATTTTTAACTCAGGGGTCTGGGAATATCGGGCCAGCTCTGGACCTGTAACTACATCTACTCAGATCAAACCCCATGGGCTTTCCTGGGTGTACTGCTGTCCACATGTCACTGACCTTGCACATCCCCCCATCCTGACCCCTGTCCTCAAAATCAGTACTCTTCGCAGGGAGGGAAGACCTGTGGGGCCAAATACTCAGTCAAGTGCAGTAATTAAAAGTGTGGTAATAGCTCAAGGCTAATGAAAGGTTAATGGAACAAAAAAGATCATCCAGAAAGACTTCATATAAGAATTGATATATGACTTTAAAAAATCATGATCAATGAGAAACTCAGTAAACGGTTTGGAGTAGTTGGTTAACAACCTGGAGGTGAGGCAAAGGGGAATCAGTTGAGTATTACATTAGTCTATACATCAAAATGATCTCAAGTGATTTAACTAGTGTTTCCTAAATGCCAGCTATTCTCTTACCACCAGTTCACCATGTTTTATCACTCACACACAACATTACTTCCTTAAGTTTTAAAACTGACTCATCTTTGAAAACCCCTGATCCTAAGCAATGCCATCTGTGAAAATACATGTTTGATATAGGGATTAGATGGCATTTGAAAAGAACGCAACGTCATTAATATAAAATATTTATCACTGGAATTCCTAAAGCCATATTATCTCTGAGAACACTTCTAGAACCCTCTGAAAAAGACTAAATTGCAGAGGTACCCATTTAAGGAAGGGATCCCATAAGAAACCGGTGAGAAAATGGAAGAGAATATTTATCAAATCTTTGATGAGGTATGAAGAGTGTATGCAAAGGACTTTTTAAAATTCAGAAGGGTAAGAAGAAGTCATAAGAGAAAATATAAGACAGATCTGACTTTATAAAAACTTAAAACTTGGCTTATACAAAAAAGCAATCCTCAACAAACCCCATGCACAGTGTCTTTCATGAAATCGAAGCGGGCATCAGGAGAGAGAGCACTGTCTCTATGCAGCCCTCTGGTTTAATGGGACCAGGGGTTTGGAGAGAACCACGTGCCCAACAACAACTGTCCCAGGTCTTTCTCTTCTGCCTCCAGACCAGGTCCCGAGTGGCGCCAAGACACATGGAGTTCAGCAGCATTTTGGCCTCCCATCACTTTACGCCAACAGCAGCCCCCCCTCCCAATTTATGACAACCAAAAATGTGTCACCAGACTCACCAAATGTCCCCTGGGGCAGGGGGGGCAAAATTGTCTCCATTCAGAATTTCTGCTCCAACTCTTGTTTCTGCCTGGTGTCCCTGGGAAGAGGGATCTCCCACCAGCCAGCCTATCTGCTGTCACCTTCCTCAGCTGACCCCCGAGCCAACATCTGTGTTTCCCTTCCAAACCACCCCATTTTCATTTTTCCATCTTTTCCTTTTCCTCCCAGAGCATTCAATTGTCTTACAGCATTTGTGACTTCCGTGCTGTATTTAATTATTTCAACTATTTCTTGAACTCACAGGTGGGGGGGCTTTAAAGAAATCTCATGTGCATGGTCCAAACTCCTCCTCTTAGAGTTGGAACCGGGGCCTGGAGATTTGGTCCCGGTTGCAGTTTCTTTGGCTGCTCACCACACTAGAACATCAGCCCCTGGAGGGCATGTATTAACCAGGTCTTTAATTTCTGTATTCTGAAGCGTTGTGGACTCTGGAGGGACTGACCCTCCCAGGGTTAGCCAATTCCTAGAGACAGTAAACAACTCATTTGGGAGTGTACCTTTCAAAGGCAAACCAACTAATCTAGCGCCCACACCACACCCCCTGTTATCTCCCTTACTGGGGTCTCACACTCTGGGCTACTATCCCCCTGTCCTAATTACCCCAGAGCCAGGTACTAGACAGCTAGGGGCAGCCCCTATGTCCCAGAGCCTGCTGGATCTATTCAACCTAGCCAGCCTCAGCCTGCTTGCCCTGCCTCACTCTTCCTTCCTATGAGAATGACAATAAAGGCTCTTGTCCACAGTCTTCCTCATCTTTCTGCCTCCTGGGTGACCTGGGATCTGGAAGTATAATAAAATATCGTTTTAGTGGCACTCATCCCCTGACCTGTTGGTCTGACCGTACCTAAATGATGATAAAACCTGTATTAAAAGAGACGGGGACCCTGTCTTGTTCACCTTCACAGCCTTCCCCAACTGTGGCTTACTGAATCAAATCTAACTTCCAGGCTAAGTGGGACTTTTCTTCCAAAGTCTTCCCTTCCCGGTGAGCATGCCATGTTCCTGCGTACGATTTACACCTGTACAAGATACAGTTCCCCTCTCAGATATCCATAGGATGGGGCACACCGTCATTCCAAGAAACAGACAGCAGATGTTTGGCTCAACAAGAATCACATGAACTGACAAGGGATTTTTATTTTATTTTTTTTCTGATTAGGATTTTGCCTTCAGTGTTATTAAAATAAGCCTGCCTTCCTTACAATGAAGGAATGCTGATACCTGCTTGGTTGAGTGACATAAGAAGATGATCAGGTGAGAAAAATTTGCTAAAGATAATTCACAGTGTGCTGAAGTCATAGAAACAAAGGCACTTGGATAATCTAAAGGAGAAGACATATGGAAAAGCACTTTGCACACCTAAAGAACTCTATAAAACAAGGTATAATACTAGTAATAACCACTGTGCATTTGACCCTGTTAAATATTCTCAGCCATAATGATGATAGAAATTGATTGCTTTACAGTCCTGCATTTTAGGACAGTGATCTCCTTTCCACCACTGTCCTAATACTCCCTCTGAGTAGAGTGTACTTGGTAAACTAAGACAATGCATAAAAATGATATGTTGAAAAAAAAAAAGGCATCATGTATAGTTAGCTCTGTTCTGGTGAAAAGCAATTAGCAAATCTGAAAGCTGCATTTCTGTGTTGTCTCTTTGCCCAAGCCCAGTTGTTGATGGGTAAGGGAATATCCAGTGTGTTGGGGTCTTATAGCTGTTTAGAATCTCCTGTGTTCTCTGTTTGTCACTGGAGAGTGAGGCTCAGTAAACAAACTGTCAGCTTTAATTAAGAGTCTAGACCCAACTTAAACAACTGACTAGTCTTGAGAATAAAAGTTTAAACTAAAGCACAAATCATGAATTTGCAGATGGTTCTTCCTTCCTTCCTTCAGAGTTTTGGGAGGATACTGAATGGTATTTTTTTTTTTTTCAAAAAATTTGAAAGATTTTATTTATTTGACAGTGAGAGAGGAAACATAAGCATGGGGAGTGGGAGAGGGAGAAGCAAACTCCCCTCCAAGCAGGGAGCCCCATGCGGGGCTCGATCCCAGGACCTTGGGATCATGACCTGAGCTGAAGGCAGATGCTTAACCAACTGAGCCACCCAGGAGCCTCTTTTCCTTCAATTTTTGCATAAAACCAGTTGGGGTTCCTTCCGGTTGTCTAAGGGACACACTATAAATATATGGCTCCAGAAATGCATGGTGGGGAAGACTGTAAGAAAAGGGATAATTCACTTGGGGTCAGTCACATAGACAGAGTTAGGGCTTCTGGGTTCAGCGTTAGAGGATGGGCTTCTTTTTCATTGTGGCAAAATATACTTAACATAAAATTCCCATTTTAACCCTTTTAAAGTGTACAGTTCAGTGGCATAAGTATATTCCAAATGTTGTGTAGGCACATTACCACTACGTAGCTCCAGAATATTTTTAATTGCCCAAAGAGAAACTCTATACCCATTAAACAATACCTCCCTAATCCCTTATCCTCCCACCCACTGGTAACCTCTATTCTACTTCCTATCTTCATAAATTTGTCTATTCCATATTTTTAATATATATATTTATATATTATATAAATTAATATAAATTAATTATATAAATTAAATAAATAATATGACTTATAAAATTATATATAATTTATATATATAAATTATATATATTATATATATATAAAAATGTAAGTGGACTCATATAATAGTTGACCTTTGTGTCTGGCTTCTTTCACTTAGTGTAATTTTTTAAAGATTCTTCCATGTAGTTGCATGCTTTGGAAACCTAGCTTTTGATGTGGCTGTTCTAAGGAGGCAGAACTTCAGAGACAAGAGAGGGAAAGACCCCTCCCAAGTGTTTGTGTCTTGATCCTTGAGCCCCTGTGATTAAAACAGGAGCAGAGGGTCTACCAGCTGACCAGTGCTTGGATGGGTCAGGGGCTCTCTGGCCCAGGGCTTACTTGGTGAGGAGCTTCCTGAATTTGTTGCCAGAAAATTAAGCTTTGCTGTCCATCTCTTCCTTCATGGAGCTCATTGTACTTGGCCAAGTGCTCAGATGGGCAAGGGGCCCAGCCTTGTTGATCCAGTGCACAGCCTCACCACGAAGCTGGCAATAAAAGTATTTTCAGTTGCCCTAGCACAGTGGGAAACATGGCACCCCATCCTTTGGACCAGGCCAATTTGCATTCCTGAAGACACTCTGTCACTGGTGTCTGATTCACTCTGAGCAGGAGGCAGTTACATGTGGTGTTGTCCATAGGCTTAGTCATTTGTTTTGGGTCGGTCACCGTGAGACCATCCCCTAACTCCTGTATACTACCTGCATTCATGGGAACTTCTTCCCAGCATTCTAGCCATCCTGATCTAGGGCATCTTCAGTAGATACCACTGGGTAGTCCTTGATGAAGCTTGGACCCAGTCACCAGCTACTCAGGAGTGATGCAATGGCTGGGTTCATTAAGAGACCTGAATTTCGAGGTCATACTTTCCAAACTCTAAGAACTAGAGGCTACTGCATTCATGCCATTCGTCACCTTGTAAGGGTAGCCAGGCTTTCTAGTCACATCCCATAGCAACTCCAACGTTCTGTATTCTGTGGGATATGAGTCAGCAAACTTTTCCTTTAAAGGGCCAGACAGCAAAATATTTTAGGCTTTGTGGACCAAGAGGAAAAATGGAAGGTTTTGCAATGAGAAGAATGCAATTCTTTCTGGGGGGAGATTGGAGCTTGATTAATTGAGATTCAAAGTTAGTAGTCCTGTCATCATGATAGAAAGGTGGCATCGTTCCTCTATAAAGTCTTCCCTCCCACGAACTCATCAAAATGTGTGTCTTGAGTCTCTCTTTTGGACTTCTACTTTATCTACACTTATGGGGTAGGAGAACCTTTCATATGGGGATGCAAGTTAAGAACACAAGGCTCTGTAATAAGACTCCCTGGGTCTGAGTTCTAGCTGAATTAATTGTTAGCTGTGTGATCTTTGCCTATTATTTAACCTATCTAGAAGCTTCCGTTTGTTTCCTGGTCTACAGAATGAGTAACCACTTCACAGGGTTTTAGTAAGGAGTGCATGAGCTAATGAGTTCCAGGCTTTAGAACACTGCAGGACAGATTATAAAGCACTCGATATTAGTGTTACACTTCCTTTGATTTTTTTTTTTCTCCCAACCTTTAAAAAATGTCAAAACATTCTTGGCTTGAGGGCCACATGATAATAGGTGGCTGATTGGATATGACCGATGAGCCACACTTTGCTGACCTCTGCTCTCAGGAGTTAAGAGCAAAATGCCTCTCATCCCCCATGTGAGAGGCGTCTTTGCCATATTTCTTTTTGAGGATGTCCTTCTGATCCTGCATAGGCTTCCTGAAGGCACAGCTCCAAGAAGGAGGACCATGAACTCCAGCACTGCCAGCTCTTTACCAGCGTTGACAACGACCGTGGATCACACTGAAAGCTGGAACTGGCCGGTCACTTCGGGACCGCTAGGCAGGACTCCTTGTGACTCTAAAGGTCACAGCAGCTTCAGTTTTATAAGCGGCAAGTGATGCTTCTGGCTTGGTAGTTCCATCAGATTTAGACTTATTCCCAGGGTCACCCAGGCTTGTCACCAGTTTGCCTCTCTCTTCTGGTTCCATGAACTCAGCTTCTTGCTCATCAGGTCAAGCCTGAAGCTCTCCTGATGTGCTCACCAGTCTCTGGGACACCCTTTCCTGGACATTAGTCTTATTGGACAGAAGCCCTTGAACCTCACAGATACTGAAACACACCAGGCACAGAGCTCTGAAGAGACCTCGGTAGGGTTCAACCCTGACAGTGGTGTTTCCATGACGATCGAGATCTCTGCTGTTGGTGTCAGGGACCAGGGTGAAGTCAGCGAGCTTACAGGTGTCTCTCTTATGCCCCTGAGCTCTCCTCGTCAACCGCCTACCTCTTTTCTCGGCTGTCCTCCCTTCTTTCACTTTAAATATTAGTGTATTACTAAATTATTAAATATTACCCATTTGCTTTGATTTCAGCAAACTTTTGCTTGAGAATCAGCTTTCATCAGTGTACAAAAAGGACCCAGCTCACTCCTGGCTCTTCCCTTTGCTCAAGTTCAGAAAACATCCATGTGAACTTAGGGCTTTGATTATGTTCCAGGCAATTTCTCTAGTCTTCATATAAAAGCACAGATAGGGATCTACACATCCAAATTCAAGTAAATAAGTCACTTGGATGCCAAATATTTTGTACCCGGTTTATTGCTGATCCTTTCTCATTATGAAACTGTTACCTTTGATGGGGTGGGGGAGAAAGGGACCATATGATTTCTTACTCAAACCTGAGTCTTTTTGGCATAAACTGAGGCACTGTTTACCAATCTATGTGGGACTCTCCTTAAACCCATACCCATTTTATAAAGGAGATGGACTTTATAATAGAAAGACTTCTGAGAGAATGCTGCATTCCTAAACCCTGAAAACACTCAAAAACCCAGAAACCAAGGCAGTTAAAACTCAGAGGTGAGACATATTTATTCTGTGGCTTGAGCTGGAGACAGTAAAGCTATCGGCCAAGAAGACTTCTGTAAATCATTCAAGGCTGTAGAGACTTTTCTGAGAGCCCCCTGACCCCATCCTGAAGTCCTTGCTTTACAGCAAGCCAGAGTGCTTGTCCTACTTCTGGGTCCTGGTCCTACCTGCACCAAGGTGCTCCCCACCACTGCAGTGTCACCTAGCACATGACTTCACCAGACCGCAGCCAAGCATAGGACAGGGTCCTGCTCATCTCTGTGTTGCGGGGGTGGGGTGTGTCTCTCTTGCACATCAAACATGCCCGGGAGGGGGTTGTTGAATGACTAGATGAGTCAGGAAGGCTGAAGGTATCCCTCCACCTGTAGAGAAGAAGACTCAGCCTCCCAGAAGCATGGCTTGGAAAGGAAGAAGGGAAATCTTAGCCTTACTGCCACCACTACTGCCCACCTACGCATGTCCCCCTAGGTGGTGCTCCAGCCTCAGCGCTCGCGCACTGGCTGTTCCCCTTCCCTGGAACACTCTTCCTGTAGATCTCTCCATGACTCCCTCCTGCCCTTTCAAACCTGGGCTCCGATGTCACTTTCTCAGAGAGACCATCTCTGACCACCCCATTTAAGATAGCATTTGCTCTGTTATTCTCCCCACCTTGGCCTCCCCGCTCCCATCTCCTTCTGTCTTCTTATCACCATATTCATGTATTGAACGCACTGTCTGACTCCGCCCCCGGAATGTAAGCTTCGTGACAGAAGCGCCGTGTCTGTCTTGTTACGGCTGCACCCCCAGTGTTGGGCACAGTGCCTGGACATCATAAGGGCTCAGTGAATATTTGTAAACAGACGAAGTCTGCCTCGTCCCTTCCTTTGTTGCAAGAGAAGAGCTAACTGTTCTCTTATCCAGACCCAGGAGCCCTGTAGGAGCTAGCTGTTCTCTTATCCAGACCTGCCTGTGCTCTGAATCGCATCCCTTCCTGCCTTGGAGACTCTTGTTCTATCAACTACTTCTTCTCCCTTCCATATCTTCAACAACATCCTTCTAGTTCTGTCGTACTTCTGATATTTATGTTGGACCTCACAATAGCCCTGTGAGGCAGAACTGCTTACCCGTTCCACGTGACAAGACACTCAGGCACAGAGAAGGTGAAATACTTCCTAGGGCAGCACAGGGACTAAGTAGGGACACCAGGGCTTGGACCCAGGAGGTGGGCTCAGGATCCCAGCTCCCGATTCCTCGGCCATACAACTGGCTCATACCCACTAGCATTTATATGTATGTTTGTTTTTCTCATTTTTTTAAAAAAAGATTTTATTTATTTATTTGACAGACAGAGATCACAAGCAGGCAGAGAGGCAGGTGGAGAGAGAGGAGGAAGCAGGCTCCCCGCTGAGCAGAGAGCCCGATGCGGGGCTCGATCCCAGGACCCTGAGATCATGACCTGAGCTGAAGGCAGAGGCTTAACCCGCTGAGCCACCCAGGCGCCCCTGCTTTTCTCATCTTAAATAAACAACCCAACCTTAATTCGATAAGGTTTCTGTACTTTCTCTATGTCTTGCCAGCACTTAGCAAACTTCCTAAGGAATTGTCTACACTAGTCATCTGCGTTCCTCATTCTACCCTCTCGTGCCTCTCCAATCTGGTCTATGTCCCCCATCAAAAGAACTCTCGCGATGGATGCTACTCATTCCCCACCTTATTTGACCCATCCTTGTGTGAATGATAGTGACTGCTGCTTCCTTCTGTCCTTCCTGGATAGGTAAAGTCAGGGCTCCCTTGGTCAGGCCATGGGACAGATTTCCCTCTAGAGGAAATTTGCTACTAGGAAGGGACATGATGAACAATCCCTACCCAAGAGATGGGTTAGAGTCCTCAGGGCATCGTTAAGATTCCTTCTGGCTCAGAAAACCCATTATTATATTAAATCATCTCCACTCAACACTTTAAGGTTCCACTTACAATGAATAAAATCCCTCCTGGAGTCTCACCGCTCCCCAGATAGAGGGTGCCCCCAATTAAAAGTCTTGATTTTTCTCTATTTTCACACCCAGCAAGATTTTGTTCAGCATTACTTTCTACAGTTTTTCTTACAGACTATTCATTTTATGAAATTTTCAAATACAAAACATACTGGAATATGGTTTTTGTTTTGTTTTGTTTTTCAAACGAATCAGCCTCTCTTTTCTCAGCAAAATTTACTCCCTAAATGTGACACCTTCACCAACCCAGGTGAAAATCCCTGTCCCAGATGGACATGTTACTAGAACATATTTCTAGGAAGGGGATGCAGATTCCAAGAGATCAGTGAAAAATGTTAATGACCTCATTTGCTTGACCCCACGATGTGTGGGGCTCTGTAAGAGGGACCTGTTAATTTTCACATTTTAGTTTTAAAAATAAAACACACAGGCCCCAAAAGGTTAAGTGATGTGCCCAGTGAAAACACTGGCAGAGCAGGAACTGGGGTCTCCTGTGCCTGGAGAATGGCGCCACCCTGCCCTTCACCTGCTGCGGGTAAGGATTCAACATACTGTCAGGGAGATGCCAGGGAGTTAAAAGAAAGCAAAGGTTAATTCCACAAGTAGTTGTGAGATAGTTGGTGAGCGGACTGCAGAAATAGTCAAGTTAGAATCTTCACCTGCACCACACCAGTAGGGAGGAATCGTGATCCACGCGTGGTTTTATATGAAAATTCATTCAATCTTACTGTCTCCATCCTTTTGGGCTGCTAGAGCATGATACCAGGGACCGGGTGACTTATCAGAAATGTATTACTGCTCACAGTCCTGGAGGCTGGGAGTTTGAGATCAGGGAGGCAGCACGGTCGGGGGAGCCCCCCCCATATCCCACCCCATCTGGGCCTGATTTCTTGTTCTAACCTCATGTGGTGGAGGAAATGAGGGAGCTCTGGGGGGTCTCCTGGACAGGGCACTCATCCCATCATGACGGCCCCGCCCGCACGACCGAGTCACCTCCCAGAAGGCTCCACTCCCTAACAGCATCACATTGAGAGTTAGGGTTCTGACATATGAATCTGGAGGTGGGGGTGGGGATCACAAGCATTCAGACCCTAGCACCTCCACTGGCCAGTTACTCAGTGTCCATTTATCGGCAGTCCCCGCGCCTCCTGCTGCAGACACAGTGTTTACCTCGGCTGTCATTCCCCGCCTTGCGTCGTTGCATTAGAAATAGACTCCTGCAAAACCCCTGAAGTGGGATCTTGGCAGCTCTGAAAGCCTCTCCTTTCATTCATGTGGCCTGCCATGGATAAATCTGTGCTCTTTAAAGAGAAGCAGAATGCCCAGCCACAGTGCTGCGCTTTGCTCTTGAACCCGCCTCGCCTTGCAGCACTTGAAAGGGCTCTACCTTAAGCCGGCCTTTCTTCCCTCTCTTTTATTCCCTTCTTGATGGAGCTGCATTCAGAAACAGCATCCATTCCCATTAATACCAGTGGCAGCCTTTCCCCCGAGGAAACCCCCCGAGGGCACCAATGTTGGAGAGGACTTTGAAGTCCTGTCTCTTCTGGGTGTCAGATGTGTCCCCACCCTGCCTTTCCAGCGGTCACCATGCAGGGAGAGTGGGTGTCGTGCAGAATGAGGACGGCCAGGACCATCCGTTAGGGAATTGGGGTTCTGGGTCCTGATGGTTCTGGCTTTGCCACTCTAGACTCTCTAGAACTTGATGTCCTTCTCGGTAAAGTGGGGTCCTGTTGTGGGACTGCAGTGAGAAGCACTCGACGGACAGGGACCTCAGTTTTTGTATTAAGGTGACGGCTGCCACCCTCTGGATCAGAGAGAACCATTGCTGGGCAAGGACTCTGCCAAACCCCCGTGGAACAGCTGTCCTCAGGGAAGCTGCCTTTCAGCAGTACAGCCTTCAAGGGAGAAATAAGGACCAGGAGGTAGAAGAAAATGCGTGTGTTCCCCGTGGCAGAGCTGTGGTACCTGCTGCTGTTGCTGTCACCGATGGTGTGCCAGAGAATGAATCAGTGCGTTTCCTTTTCTTCAACAAAGAAACTCTCAGCTAAACAGCAGGAAGCACCTCTAGAGGTCACGCTGTTGAGACCTAGGCTCGACTGGCTAGCAGGCTGTGCTGGACTGAGCTCCAAGGGGGACTCCTTGCAGAAACTCCCGGAGTACCGATTGGTCCTTGAATGAGTCCGACCACACGTTGGTTCTTTCTGCTCTGCCCCTGGACTGAGCAAAACCCGAAAAAGGCCGCAAGCCACAGACACTGTCCTCCTCCATCGAGTGGCCTCACGTCTCCAAGTGTTCCCTAAACCTTTCCCACTACTTTCTCCCGGCTCCTCCCCACCTGCCTGCCCTCCCCCTCCATGCTGGCATGGCTCAAAGCCCTGCTGAGCATGGATCACTTGTCCAAACCCCAGCTTCATTGCTTGTCTAGATGCCATGACTGACTGATTCCCAGCAGGCACGCCTCACTTCCAGAATCATGCACATCCTGGATACCTCCCTACACAACTCAAACCTGACCAGGGTCCAGGTGGCATCTATATTCCCCACGTGCCCTCACCGTGCTCCGCCTTCCAAGACCACCCAGGCTTCAGATTGTACACTTGAGGGGAGCAGGTGCCGACCTTCATGGCCCCACCCTGGATCATGGCTTGGTCTCCATATTCTCTCCCTCTCTGTCTTGGAGAGTCATTCTCTGCCGGCCCCTCCCACACTGGACCCAGCTTTCTGAGATGCAAATTGTAATCTGGCAGTCCCTCCTTGAAACTCTTCAGGGTTCCCTTACAGACCCTCCCAGCTTTCAAAATAAAGAGTACAGATTAAAGAGCAGAGCACAGGAGACACTTTCTGGGGTAGCCCCCTCTGTCTTCGTATTCCATTTTCCCACTTGCCACTTGCTAACTCCACAAAGGGAAGTTTCTGGAATGTGTGGGTTGGATCCAACCAAGGTCGTATCTTTGAACATCATGCTCTCCCTCAGGAATCCTTTATTCTATCTGCATTTACTAAATTCCGAGTTTATGAACAGTCGGCCCCAGGTCATATCTGGCCTCAATACGTGTCTGGGTGGGGATGACTTGCATATTCTAAATATTTTAAAAATCAGAGGCCGATATTTTAAAGCTCAAGGGAATAGTTATTATAAAGCATGCTAATTTCTGGATCCTTATGAACAATCAAAAGATCTGGCCACACTGAGTCAGAGTGGTTGGTTGAGTTGAGCAGGGGCGGGGGGGCAGGCGGGAATATGCTTCATTTCGCCACAGTCCTCACCACTCCCTCTTGTCTTACCCTGAGATGCCTCACTTATGTACGTGTCCTACCTGGACTCTGTAGTTTGAGATCCCTGGATTGACTCTTTGCCACTCACGTCGCAAAACATGGCATGTCATCTTCTCCATTAACGCCCCTGACTCAGAAGCCCCTCTTAAGCCAGTATAGCAAGCCTGCTGGACCTGAGGGTGTGCGGGGAGTGGCAGGGGGCACTAGCTTCTTGCTCCTTCTCAATGACAACTGACAAGGTGCTTATTGATAAATTCAACCATAAGCAGAAGAAGAACACCCAGAGGCTGAGTCCTTTGCCCCCTGTAGAAGCAAAGCTGCTGGAAAGGAAATCTGGAAAGTTCCTTCTTCCTACCATACAGTGCAAGGCTACTGCCTGCCCAGGGCTCGCTGATTGAACTTCCAACTAACAGAACAGTAAGAGGAAACCAGACCGAGCTCTGGAAGGATACTCAGCCCCCATGACTTCAGGTGTCAGCCATGGCCTCCAGTCCCACCCCTACCCTGTGTTCTGGAGGAGTCTGGGGGCTCTGGGGAGGAATTGTGGAGGGGTTCTGCCCATTGTTTCCCTGTGAGCCAATTCCTGATTGCCTTGGAGAAAAGCCCAGAGCTGGTGCTCAGGATGGAAAACGCAACCTCCTGCCATGTTGAGTTAGGGCATAGAAAATGACTTCACTCAACAAACGTCACTGTAGCTTGAAGCGGGTGGGGGTGGGGTCGGGATGGGCACAGAGAGGATGGTGGCACCCAAGCCTGTGTCAGGTTGATGCTAGAAACAGGTGTCTGGGTGGGGACTCAAGAAGGACTTTGCTTGGATGGTAGAGCCCAGAGGAGTGACCATCCTGAGTTGCTACTGCTTGGGTACCTAGCATCCGGGACCCACAGGCCACGCCCTCACTGTGGATTTTCTCCTTTTGTCTCTATCATAACCCTACGAGGTGAGCATTTTTAGTAATCCCATTCAGTTAGAGACGTTAAACATTGAATCCAAGGATTTACAGCAAGGAGGAGCTGGAGGCAGGATCTGAACCTGGCTTTGTCTAACAGATTGTCTCTAAGCTGGGAACATGGGGCAAGGGGTTGGGGCAGGGGCGGTCAAAGCCTGAGTGGAGTCAAAACTGGGGCTTTGTGTAATTGGCGCAAACCCAGAAGAGAAGCCAGAGAGCAGGGCCAGACAGCAATTGTACCTGGGACCTACACCTGACTCCAGACAGAGGCCCAGCTGTCCCCTGGCAGAGCCAAAAGAAGGGAGCAGGGAGCCAAGTCCTCCAAGGGGTTTGTGCACAGGGACTTGGGGTTGTCTATCCCACTGGATTCCTACCTTCTCATTCTAGGAGGGTTTGGCCCTAATGTTTCAAATGTTTCTAGCAGCTTTTCAGGGAGCCTGGTCTCTGCTGCAAACACACAAAAGTGAGAGGCGCAAAGATGGACTGGACAAGTACCCCTCCCTTGCTTTCCCTCTTGCCCTGAGCATCAGTCCGGACTCCCCAGGTGTGTGCGGGGCATTCCGCCCGTCTGCCTCCAGGGGTCTGGGCTGGTGGCTCTGCATGGTGCTCTGGGGACAATGGCTCAAGGTAGCATCTCAGGCTTTGGACTGGGGCTGGCTTTGAGCCTTATCCCTTCTCCACTTCTCCTGCCACTGAATTCACCTAGAAAAGGCCAGGGAAGAAGCTAGGGGGAAGTGAGGGTTAGTCTGTTCTCTCCTTGGACTTGAGAACAATCCAGAGGCAAAGAGAATTCTTCACCAGCTTATTTCTCCATGTGACCACAGTGGACTGGACAAGTGGATGGGAAATTTAACCCTTCTTAGGCTCTTGTAAAACACCCTGGCCTGTAAAGGGCTTTGCATGGGCATGTTCAGAATGGGGAGCAGTGGGGAGAGGATGCCCAGAACCTCCCCATTCCCTGGAAGAGGGAAAGCAGGAAGGGATCTAGTCTCTCTGCATTTTTATTTTTATTTTTTTGACAGAAATGCCTCTTTGATTCAATACCGTCAAGAAAAGAGCGACAGAAGAACACAGGCTTTGGTGAGCGAGCAGAGTATTTAAAGCTGAGCCTCCTCACTGCTTAAAGTGAGTAAACTTTGCAGAGTAAATGAGGTAATGAATATATACAAACAGCTTGGCAGATGCGATTTCAATTTTACTTCTATTATTGTTCTCATTAAAACTCTTCTGAGAAGAGAGACGGGTCATGGCTGGATTCCTTTGCCTTCCCATCATTTTCTTCCAATTAGCATGCACTTATTAGGCACCTACTATATGGCAGGCCCTAAGCTGAGCCCTGGGGGCACAATGGGGATAGAAAGTAACCCACCCTCCAGGTTTGAAGGTGCTTAAAATCTAAATTTTGAGGTACATCTGGGTGGCTCAGTCAGTTAAGTGTCTGCCTTCAACTCAGGTCATGATCTCAGGGTCCTGGGATCGAGTCCCACATCTGCTGAGCAGGGAGCCTGCTTCTCCCTCTCCCTCTGCCTAGTGTTCCCCCTGCTTGTGCTCTCTCTCTCTCTCAAATAAATAAATAAAATCTTTAAAATAAATCTAAATTTGGAAGCACACACATACCCATACGAGAAAGACAAATATCTCAACAAAGGAAGAGTCATAAACATGTACTTGGTGGCACCAAGAGGAAAGGAGGAGGACAGGGATGAGTGTGTAGGAACTGGGGGCAGGCTCGGCGGGAGACAAGGAAGAGTTGCCAAAGGAGCCGGCACTCCGTCAGCATCACGGAATCTGAGCAAGAGCCAGCCTCACAAAGGGCTGTGGGAAGAGCCCCAGGCAGAGGGATCTGCTTAGGCAAGAAGAGCCTGATGGGTCGGCAGATCCCAGATCTTCCCTCCTTTAAAATTCATGTTTCTGGAGCCTCCCAATCCAGAATATGGTCTTCGAGCCTTCATCCCACTCTTCCTCTCCCCAACTCTGATTATTGGTCTTGTTTTCACCTCAACATGGTAGTTTTATCATATAACCTCTCCTTTCCTTCTCCCGCTCCTTGTTTCTCTACCTTATTTTTACAAATGCGATCTTCTCTTTGTAAACTATTCTCCTGCCTGCTCTTCACAGCCCGGACCTGCTTCTCCCTCCTTCTCAAACCTCTGGTGCAGCCAGACGGTAAACACCACCTCTTTGATCAGGGACCTCTCTTTGAAATCTTCTTTCATCTCATCATTGTCCCAAATGTCACCAGACACCTGCTGATGGCTAAGTCCAGAGGTCCCTGAGCACCCTCAAACCTGCCAGGAGCACTTGCCTCTCTTGCTCACTGCTTTGGTCTCTTGGTTCCCCTCTCAACTTTGTCCAGCCTGCTCTATGGCCTTTGCTACCTTGGCTTCTCCTTTCCATCCTTTAAATGAGGGCAATGGCCAAGGCTTAATCCTGGAGTCTCTGTTTCTTTAGGGATTTTGTCTCCATTCATGGCCTCAACTAATATCTCCCTACAAATGGCTTCCAATCTCCATTTCCATCTTCCACAACCTCCCTCCTAGATATTGTTCTCTTATGGCTTGATCCCAGTTGCCCGCCATGTACATGACCATGGACAACCTCTTCCCATCTTAAGCCTTTGTTGCCATACTTAAAGAATAAAGGAAAATGGGCCAGCTAGCCTTTTGTCCCAATGCTCTGCTAATTGTTGATTCAGGCAGTGATTTTTAAATGTCTTCATTCCCACATAGACAAACTCCATCCTTTTATAATCACCATGTTTAAGGCCAAACCATTGTCCTAGCCACCACTGATGGTCCCCTGAGCGCTGTTACTTCTTCTCTGTAAAATGATGCCCTAACTCTCTCTTCCTTTCCATTGACACAACTGCAACCCTAACCCTTCATGCTCCTCCTGTGGATGACATGAGTGGTGTCCCCAGCTCGTCCCCCTCTCAGCAGCTCACATATTCTCTGCACAATCCTGTTCAAAACCCTTCAAGGTTTCCTACTGTCCATAACATCTTCTCTTCAGCTTTATGGATCTCTTTGAGAATCCTTGAAAATATATGGATCCTTTGTCCAGAAAAATGCCTAGAATTTCAAGAGGTTCATTGATCTCCTGAGATCAATCACAGACTGTTTAGAGGTCTCTGGACCTCAGCTTAATCCAAAGTGGCTCCCAAAAGAACCAAGTGTGATAGCGTCAGCACTGACAGCTTGGCTCTGAGCCCTCTGTCCTGCTATAGTTTCCTCCACCTCCAGGCACTCCTGAAGCCTCCACTCCAGCCCAGCTCCTTGCTGTCACTCACCCTTTCCTTGGCTTGGACCATTCTCCCCATCTGGATCACCACCTTCATTCTTTTTCTGGCTAAGTCCTTGGACCCATCCTTGGACTCAAGTCCCACCCTGATCCTGCCTCCTCTGCGAAATGTCTTTCTTGTCCTCAGCCCTCTTTGGAGCTCCTACAGTATGAATCATCAGTACCCTTAGCACAACAATGTCACTTTTATTTTTATTGCAAGGCAGGGCTCACCGCTGAGGACAGGCACTGCCATTGCACACACCAGAGGTTTCTTGGTGACAATGAATCTTCCTGATAACCAAAGGAAGAAAGCTTCCAAAAATTCTCCAACTTAGCTATATTTGATAATAGCCTTTTATATTTTACTACACACACTTAGTGCTTTTCTAACACATGGAATATTGAGCATAATTTATCTGCAGCACCAATCCTGCTGTAATATAATGATTCTCCAAGTGGTACTGGAAGACAGGAAACAGTGATATTACTGAACCTCTCTTGCAAGTTTATAAGGTGCTTCTTTGAGATGTGAGAGTGTCTACTGCAGTGCCTGGTATGTTAGTCTGCCTTCTCCAGTGGTGGCCGTTTTTTTTTTTTCTGTTTAATGTAGAGCAGCTGGTGGGTGAAAATAGACCAGCACCTATTTATTGCCCCCCTCTAAAATTTCAGGGCAAGGAATTCAGAAGCATAACAAAAGGATTTGCTATTTCCAGTGAGTCTGGACTCCATCCAACAAGGAAACCCATCGAGGGAGGCACCAGCTGTGAGGCATTGGAGCTAGAGAAGAACTGTGGGCTCATCTTATGCTCATTCTACAGATGGGGAAACTAAGTCCCAGAGATCTTTGGGCCTGCCCTTAAGGTGAATGGCCTGGGGCTGGTGAATCCATAACCAAAACCCCGATCCCCAAATTGTTGCTCACTCCAGACCCATCTGTCATCAATCCCTAAGAAGTCTCTGACCCGTTAAACCACAAGTGCCTTGAGCCTTTTTTCCTGTACTGGGTTCAGATTTGCATGGTGCCAGCCTCCAACACAGGGCTTGTGAGCACCTGTGGATGGCGAGTCGGATCCATTTGACTCATACAGCTTTGTGGTAAGCACATGAAGCTCGCAGTAATGGTCACAGCATCTCGGTACCAGGGACACTTTTGTCCGGTGGCACCTCGAGTGCCTTGCAAGGCTGCTGTTTCTGCACCTCGCTGGGAGCAGGTTCGGACAGTGGACTTCTCTATGGTAGGTAGAGTGTGCTGGTTACGCCGAAATGTGACATTTGAGAAACCGGTTCCTGAGCATTTACCATGCGTGATGCACCGGGGACACGTTGGTGAACGGGGCGGAAATGGACTCTTCCCTCACAGAGATTGTCTTGCAGTGGATGAAAACAGTAAAATCAAAACTGAATAACCCCACCACCTCGTCCAGGCTGATGGTCTCAGTGGCTAATCTCCGCCGATTTCCAAGACAGAAAATAAAAACAAAGCTACACAATGGCACTCTGATGAAGACTAAAAAACCCCAAAGTCAACACATTTTACTTTATTTTCTCTCCATTGATCTCAACTCCCAAACGTTCCAGCTTCAAAAGGTAAGATTAGGTACCATTAAGCCAGCCAGACGAACATTGATTTTAAAACCCTCCTTCGTGCTCCAGGATGGAGGGGGTTGCAGACCTTTATTAATCTCCGTGTTATCAGCTTGATCTCAGCCTGCCAGCAGATTCCTGATTCTGGCCACACCCCTCCAGTCCTCTGGCTTCTGTGTACCAGGTCACGAAGACTATAGAAAACCTCAAGTTACCCTGCGAGGGATACTTATGTTAATGGGGGGGGGGGGCGCGCTGGTCTTTCTCCATGGAACCAGCCAAAAGGAAAGTGGGCTTCCTCTGTAAGTAGGATGGCACTTGATGGACTTCAAATCAGACAGTTCTTTGGCGGAGGGGGGGCTTGTATAATTCACGTTTTCTCTCCTTCGGCCATGGAGAGAAATGTAGACACGATCTCAGGATGTAGGTGGCAGGGACCTTTCTGAGCCTCAAGGAAGGAATCCCCACCTTTCCTGATCTCTCTCCCTTCCTGCCTTTGTTCTCCAAACCAGGGCATAGTCTCCGCAAGGCCCGTGCAAGGAGCTTAGAAGCACAAGGCAGCACAGGTCTGCTGTGGTGGCCCCAGCCTCCTGCGGCTACCATCCCACAGGCAAGAAAGGTATCATGCCAGATACACGAAGCCTAAGGTGCGGCGCAAACCAGAAGTAGAGCATGCCAGGAGACAGTGAGATGGGGGCCTAACCTTGTGGCATTGCTGGGGGCCAGGGGTCTCTCGGGCCTAAATCACCCTTGCTTTTCAAAGCATTCACAAGACTGTTTCATTGGCCAATTCCTTTTTTGTACCCTGGGCAATTCCCCAGGTATCGTGAGCAAGTGCCTCTGTAACCAGGCACTTTCTAGGAAGATTAGCTCTCTTCCTCTTCCTATAGAAGTTTTGCAAGGATTGTCACAGCTTTGCTACCAAAGGGGCAGATAACGATCACGGGGAAGAAGTAAGGCTAGTGCATCATCACTGCACAGACGTCAATCTTTTCCTGGATCTTCCTTTAGGGGTTTTGCTAACTGCACTTTATTGACTTAATATTTTTCTTTACAATGACTTGCTTAAAAACTTAAATGAATTTATCATAAAAGGAATCTTTATATCAGTACCATAAATAGAATACCAATATCCCTTGCCCTAAATAGAAAATAATGGCAAGAATAAATACAATTAAATTCTTGGCTACCAGCCTGCCCAGAGGCTATCTTTACCTGAAGGAGCAGGTAGGTTCTAATGGCTTTCTTATACCTGCCTTTGATCACCCCCAGTGGCCTCCCCCACCTTAATTCCTCTGCTTTCTATAACAGAGCACAGTTTGGGATGAGACTGTAGGCTGGGTAAGCCACCAAAACCACCCAGAAAACCCAGGAACCCCAGGAGTCTGTTACGGCATATACCAGCTAGAAAAGGGGGGCATTTCCTGTGGGAATGACCACATCCCGGCCAAGTTCATGAGTGGGGCTTAATGATCCAGCCAAGGAGGGCCTCGCTGCCCAGCTTCTCCAGAAATTCCAATCATGTGCTACAGCCCAGGGACGAGGTTGTTTCTGGTATAGACACACTGCAGTCTCCTTGAAGACTGATTTCATAGATCAATTCCACCCTTGGTTGGGATTTCTCCTTGCCTTGCCTCCTGTCTCGGGCCTCATCTGGGAGAGGGGCAGAGGGGGGGAAGCAGGCTAATCTCTGGGACTAAATCTCCAGCACCCGGAAAATGGCCAGCTAGACCTTGAGAAAATTCAGTTCTCTTTCTCTGTGTTTAGGAAGCATTTACTTTACTGGAGTCTCAGTTTACCTCTCCACAAAGTGGGTTTTGTTGGGGTTTTATAATAAATGTGTGAAATAATGTTTGAAAAGCTCCTGGTGCTTACACAGGCATTTGGCAAGTGGTTCTAAGAATAACTATTAGCAAGTTATTCTGACATCCATTCAAGGGTAACTCTAGGCCAACTCTGTGACGAGTAACAGGGATCCTACAACAAGTTTCCCCTGGTCTGATGGTTCGACCTCACTGACTTGGGCTGGGGCTCCGCAGAAGGCCAGGAAACCAGCTATACCCACCAGTGGAGCGAGTGTGCATGCAAATCACCTGGGGTCTTGTAATGATGCAGATTCAATTTCATTAGGTCTGGTTCTGGGGTGAAGTCCAAGATTTTGCATTTTTACCAAAACTCCAGATGATGCCATGTGGCTGGCCCAAGGACCACCCTTTGAGTGACAAGGCTCTAGCCCCGTGGTTCTCCAAATGTGGTCCTTGGAGGGACCAATGGTAACAGATCACCTGGAACTTGGACTTTCAGACCACACTCAGATCTGCGGAGTCAGAAACTCTGGCCTGGGGCTGGCACTGTTTCTTACAGCCCTCATGGACGCTGACCCACAGCTTCCGCACTCCCGCCCCCGCAACCCACGGCACTCCCTCATTCCTCCTGTGTTAGGGGAACCGTGTGGCCTGAGCCTACAAGCGAGGGAGACAGCTGTATGTCAGCCTTCCCTAGGCCAGAGAGAGCCAAATCTCTGGGGGTTAGCATTTGGGGCTCTCTTCTTTTTTCAGATTCACCATTGAACCAAAAACACTAACCGAGGCTACCGGGGTGCAGATGGTAAGGCAAGGGGCAGCTAGGGAACTAGATGTGGCGGGAGGGTAGTTTGGGCTGTCTATCCCCTTCCCTGCCTACGCCTCCCACCATCCCCTACATTCCACGCAGCCTGGGCTGCTCCCACTGAACTTAGGCCGGCTGGCCAGCAGGCCAACAGGTATTTACAGAATGCCACAAAGAAATTACGTGTTTGCACTTCCCACAATTCCAAATCCCAGGTGCTGGGTGTCTGCCCCCTCCAGCAAGTGGTTTGTATTTCTGTAAGTCTAGCTCTATATTCCTTCTCCCCTTTCTCCCTTGACTTCCTCCCCACCGTGCTTTTTGGTACTATATTATTTCTTGAATTGAAGAACACTCCCACTGATGTTGCTTGGTTAAGACCATAACTACCCTCTTAAAATAAATCAATGTGCCTTAAGCACCTGTCCAGTGCGTTTTGGTGGCTTGCATCTGTATGCGTGTTTTTAATTGTGGTTAAAATACACGTCACAAAACACCTCCCATCTTAACCATATTTAACTGTACAGTTCACTAGTGTTAAGTGCATTCAGGACGTTGTACAACCATCTGTAGAGTTCTTCTCATCTCACAAAACTGAAACTCCGTATGCCTTAAATAGTCGCTCCCTCCTCCGCTAGCCCTGAGCAACCACCATTCAGCTTTTTGTCTTGGGAATTTGATGACTCTCGGCACTTCACGGAGGTAGAATCGTTCAGTATCCATCTTTCTCTGACTGGTTTTTTGCACTTAGCATAATGTCCTCAAGGTCCATCCATGTCTTAGCCTGTGTCAGAATGTCCCTCCTTTTTTTTTTTTTTTTTAAGATTTGTTTATTTATTTGACAGAGATCACAAGTAGGCAGAGAGGCAGGCAGAGAGAGAGGGGGAAGAAGACTCCCCGCTGAGCGGAGAGCCGATGCGGGGCTCAATCCCAGGATCCTGGGATCATGACCTGAGCCGAAGGCAGAGACTTTAACCCACTGAGCCACCTAGGTGGTCCCAGAATGTCCCTCCTTTTTACGGCTGAAAAATATTCCTTCATACCTATATGCCATACTTTACTTACCCTTTCATGCATCCTTGGACATCTTTTGGCTACTGCAAATACTACTGAACACAGGTGTACAAACACCTGTTCAAGCTCCTGCTTTCAATTCTTCTGGGTCCACACCCAGAAGTGGGATTGCTGGATCCTATGGTAATTCTACTTCCAATTTTTTGAGGAACCGCCATATTGATTCCCATCACGGCGGCACAATTTTTCATTCCCATGATGTTTTTTTTTGTTTTTTTTTTTTAAAGATTTTATTTATTTATTTGACAGACAGAAGTCACAAGGAGGCAGAGAGACAGGCAGAGAGAGAGGAGGAAGCAGGCTCCCCGCTGAGCAGAGAGCCCGATGCGGGGCTCGATCCCAGGACTCTGAGATCATGACCTGAGCCGAAGGCAGCGGCTTAACCCACTGAGCCACCCAGGCGCACCCCCATGATGTGTGTTTTATTTAACCCTCAGAACACTGTGAGTCAGATATTATTAACCCCGTTATTTAGATTAGGAAGCTGGGGCTCTGAGAGGTGACGTCACCTGCCTGAGGTCACACAGGTAGTAAGTGTTTTTCCAGACAGGAGAGCCTCAATCTTCCCACGGTTACCCTTGTGCTGGCAGCTGGGAGAAATGAACAGTGAAGACCTAAGTGAGTTATTCTGACACCAGTGGAGGTTAGAGCTTTACTGGATAGCACCAGACAGGGTGGGGAAGGGGCTGCAGAGGTTGGCTGGTTCCACGCTGGTTCCACGCCCGAGGCTGGCCAGCTGTGGTTCTGTCCTTGTATACAGCGGCCCAAGAGGCATCCTGCCCCGGGTTGGGGTGAATACGGCACTGGGGGTTTCTGTCTTGCCCTTCTCTTTGCTTCTCCTTGTGGATCCCGGTACAGTCAGATGTCATACAGAGTCCTCTTGAGTGTTCCCAAGTTTTGGGAACCATGGAGGTGCGGTCAGAATGGCTTTGCTGCTTCTCCTTCTCCTTCTCCTTCTCCTCCTTCTCCTTCTTTATTTTAAAGCTTTTATTTATCTACTTGACAGAGCATGAGGGAGCGCACAAGCAAGCGGAGAGGCAGGCGGAGG
The DNA here is from genome assembly GCF_002288905.1 of Enhydra lutris kenyoni. Classification (NCBI taxonomy): domain Eukaryota; kingdom Metazoa; phylum Chordata; class Mammalia; order Carnivora; family Mustelidae; genus Enhydra; species Enhydra lutris. The sequence continues at coordinate 12,150,064 of NW_019154113.1, forward strand.
GAGAGGCAGAAGCAGGCTCCCACGGAGGACTCGATCCCAGGACCTGGGGATCATTACCGCGGCTGAAGGCAGACACTTCACCGACTGAGCCCCCCCCGCCGGCGTTCTTCCGGGAACAGCAACTGAAAGTCCCCGGCCCTGTCAATTTACCAGCTCATTTTCTCCGGAGATCGTATGCCTCCTCCCTTCATTATTTAAGCCACGCTGGCATTTACTGAGAGAGAAGGTGTGAATTAATCCTGGGTATCGCTCCTCCAAGTGCAGCCAACGTTCTTGTTCTGGAAATCGGAGATGGGGAACTAACAACACAAGCCCACGACTCCCTGGGCAGAGTCTGAGTGTGGCCGCCCTTTCCTCAGCATCCACTGAAATGGGGCACCCAAGGGCAGTGGCCACCACTGTGTCTGGGGCGCTCCTCTGACCTGCCATGAGCCTTCCCTGCAGTCTCAGATGTCCCCAGCTTCCCTTTCCAAACCCTCTGTGTGGTACAGAGGATACAGAGGAGGCCTAGCGAGCAGGGAACAGGAGCAGCAGCCCCATAATTCCAGTTCCCCAAAGTAGCTAAGGCCTGCTAGGGCCTGCCTAGGCAAACCTGCTTAGGATTCTAGCACCTCAGTTTCCCGCCTGTGTGACCTTAGCAAATCCTGGATCCTCTCCCACCCTCATCTGCAAATAGGCAAACAGGGTGGCTGTGGGGGTTAAGGGAGTGAGCCATGGGGTCCCCAGCAGAATGGTGGGCACGTATCAGTCCTTGGAAAACAGGGCTCCCTGGGCACGTACTTCCTCCCTGCACTAGCCTGTCCTGTCCCTGCCAGCTTCCTTCCTTCCTTCCTTCCTTCCTTCCTTCCTTCCTTCCTTCCTTCCCTCCTTCCTCAAAGGGCCCCTCACAGCCCGAGGGAGCTGGAAGCACCAGCCCTTCTGTCTTTCCCCAGAAGGAAATTCCTCCTGGCCTTAATTACTTGTGTTGTCTTCCTCTTCCTTCAGTGTGTATCAGTCTCTCTGGCAATGAGACGGTCGCATGAGGCCACGCTCCAGAGCCATTCTGAGGAGACTCGGTGAGGGCAAGTGGGGGGCTGGGGGAGGTACCATCGTGCAACAGGTGACTTGGAGCCGGCCGCCCTACAGGGCATCGGCCCACAGGCTTCCAGGATGCCACCCCAGCCTGGCGCTAGCACACGGCCCCGGAGCTCGCTCTCAGCACCGCTGTTCCCCACAGACCTTCATGTTTCCCAGCGTTAGCCTCTGCAGATTTCCCCCACTGGAGGCCATTCAGTACGTGGTTTCTGGATCGTTCTCCTTGCTTGCCGCAGCCTGGGTTCAAATCCCAGCTCTGCAGCTCACTAGCGGTGTGACCTTGGTCATATTCTTTAACTGCTCTGTGCCTCAGTTTCCTCCTCTGTGCAATGGAGGACAGAGCAGCACAGACCTCACGGGACTGCTGATAGGGCAGGTGCGAAGAAGGCTAACGGGTTTCGAGTATCGTTCGGCTCAGAGCAGGCATCCCAGAGTGATGCGTTATTCTCTGTGGCATCGGCCTCTGAGAAGAAAGGATGTGTGAGGAGAGAAGCTGTGCTTCGGGGAGTGACCCCCTCTGCTTACCCTTCAAGGCAAACTCAGACCCCAGACTGTTAGATTTCAGGGATCGGTAACATCGATAGCATCGGGGAGTCATAGGGCCACCAATCTCTTCAGCCACGGAAGACTATCGCTCTCTCTCAGGAAAGAGAGGACACCTTTCTACCCCACAGGAAAAAAGAACACCACCTCGCAATAAAGGAGACTCATTCTCAGGAATGGCGGCCGGCAACTCTAACCAGCATAATCATCATGGGTACGTTGGGCTTTTACTTTTTCTTCTTTCTTTTCTTCTCCCTTTTGGATCCCTGGCCTTCTGCGGATCAGCCTTGGGGACCACTGACCTCAGGGTCATTTTGACCCCCAGCCGCTGACTAAGAGGCCAGAGGAGGAGGAAAATTTGTTGCCTTGAGGCTCAAAAAGGGACTGGGAGGTACGGCTGAGGGGGGCCTCTGGGTTCCCCCAGGAAGAACAAAAAAGATGCTGGGGAAACTCCGACAAAGCATGAGCCTCCTTGCAGAGCCATTTAGGAACACACACACACACACACACACACACACACACACACACAGTCCGCAGAGCGGGACTCAGATTGGAGAGCAGTGAATCAGGATTCCAAGTTGTCAAGTGCCAGGAGGAGCAGCTCCTGGCGTGGAACACGGATACATGGCTTGTCACGGCCACTGCTCTCCCCGGATGGAGCAGTTCCCTTCGCCCCTGTGAAGTCTGTGACAGCTGAAGCTGAGAAAACGTTGGGACAAACAGGTCCCGTCAGGACACCAGGGCGGCTTCCTAGCCGAGTGACGGATTGCAGGCCACTGGGGAGAATTTAAAACCAGCCCAGCTGCCACCCAGGAGAGTGACTAATCTCAACACTTAAGGACAAGCCCCAGACCGGCAGTCATTCAGACACAGGAGATGGGTTTCCTGGACGCAGATGGCACCCAAGTGTCTTTCCCTAGGGCTTCTCTTGGAGAAATGCACCGACCCCACCCCTTGGCAGGAGACGGCCACCTGAAGTGAAACGCCCCCCTGCAACCCCTATGGTCCGACCTCATGTTTCTTACTCTCTCAATGTGTCAAACATACAACTTCCAGCATCCTTTCTGGGGACCAGCCCTTGGAAGGAAACAGTTGGCTCCTGGTTAAGTCTGCTCTTAAGGCCAGTATGAAAGCATGAAGGTGACAAAGGCAGATGGAGCTGGCACTTTCTGTCCAATCAGAAGGACGGTGACTGGGGACTAGAGGGCTAGAAAGGGTTCCCTGGAGAATAAAGGCTGAACAGAGGTGTGGGGTGGGTCTTGACAGCTTTGGTTTTTATCTGAACTGGCAGTTGGAAACAGAACCACTAAATCCTCTACTTTTACAAACTAGAAAGGGCTTTTCCACTGGCTGGCCTCCGACATTCCAAGATGATGAACAACGCCCTTGACTGAGCTTGTGTCCTCCATGTCGGATACAGGAGGCAGGCAAAGTGGAAAAGCAGGACCTTTCAAGTAAGCAGAGGGTGTTTACTTATTATTAGAATAGTATAGGGGCCCCTGGGTGGCTCACTCAGTGAAGCGTCTGCCGTCAGCTCACGTCATGATCCCAGAGTCTTGGGATCGAGCCCCACATCGGGTTCCCCGTGCAGTGGGGAGCTTGCTTCTCCCGCTCCCTCTCCCCTTGTTTGTGCTTGCACGTGCTCTCTCTCTGTGTCAAATACATAAATAAAAATCTTAAAAAAAAATAGTATAGGCCTTTGGGAGCAGAAAGACTGAACGCTTATTTTGGCCACATCTAGTCCAGAAAAATATATTACGGCTTTCAAGCACTAAGTCATACGCTCCTCACCAGGGGCTGGGGGCAGGGAGAAATAAAACAGAATTGCTGAGCGCATCTTCCATGGGTGTAGATACTGGCATGACCACGTGCTAAGGGTAACACAGGAGGGATGGCCACCCCAGACTGTCCAAGGAGGGTCTGGGCCCTGGCAATGCTTTACAAAGGAAATGCGACCAGACCTTAGCCTTGATGGTGGAGTCAGGGGAAGGTAGCAGAGTGTGGGGTGGGAGTCAGGAGGGATAGGGTGTGCAAAGAGGTTTTTCCTGAAAGGAGGACAAATGTGTTCAAAAGCACGGAGGCATGGAGTCATGGCTCATTCCAGGAAACTGTGAGCAAAACAGAATGGCTAGAGCCCAGGGAGGCTGAAACAGGAGGCTGGGGCCAGATTATGTATTACCTTGCACACCGCGTTCAAAGCATGGGAGCCTTTCTAGAATTCTACTCTCTCTGAGAAGTATTTATAATTTGCAATTTACAATATCTCCAATTTGTAAAACCTAAACAATTTTAAAACCTAGCAACCCTGCTTTATAAGGGGGAAAGAGGCCCTGAGTGGTGAATTGGTTTCCAAGATGGATATCTATTTACAATTTAAATTTGATGCTAGGAACAGTTGGCAACAGGACTTGGGCAAGTGAGTTAAAAACCAGAGCCTTCTCTCCTATTTTATCCTCCAGTCATGTTTATATGAGAGGGAAGTACACCAGGATTGGGAAGAAGAATGAGCTTTTTCCAAAAAAAAAAAAAAAAAAAAAAAAAGGAAAAAGAGAAAAGAAAAAAAGATTGCATCGTCTTGAGCAAATATGTATTCTCCTGACAAGGTCCCTGTGCTTCAGGACTCAAAGACGAGCTCGTTTCTTTCACATCAGCCTGGACTCATCCACGACCAAAAGGTGCACCTCACCTCACTCCTGGCGGATGGCCACAGTGGCTGCCTCCTTGCAGACCTGGTCACAGCCAAGGACCAGAGCTAGCCCGCCCCCCATCTTAATTCTCCACAGTAGTGGTCTGATGTCTGCTTGGGGTGCACTGGGACTCCTGGCCAGGGTGACTGGATGGCATCTGTTCTGACCAGTCACATGTCCATGCCAATAGGCCAGTGCTCACAGGGACCCACTGTGAAATATCTCTACCATCAAGCCTGCTCCAGGCCCCCAGATGCCCAATCATACATGGTGTGTAGATGTCAGAATTCTCTTTCAATTGACATCTAAATCAGATTTGCAAACGGATAGGGGTTTTCCCTCCAGAAGCTTCAGCCCAAGGTCCCACCTGTGAGTCTAGGATGCTCCTGCTTGTGGCCCTGAGTTTGTCGCACAGCCAGGGGACAGATAGTGCCATCCTCTGTCCTCTGGCATCACACTGAACTTGATGGGACCAAAGGGGCATTTTGGGGAGACGAGCCCTCTGTCCTTCCCACAGTCTCCTTCATTCACCTTTCCTTTTTGCAAGCTGCTGAGGCCATACCATGGTCTTAGGAAAACTCTGGGCCTGTGCAACATCCCTGGGAAATGAGTGAAGTTCTGAGACCCGTTGTGTAGTATTACCACAGGGTGAAAGAACCCAGAGGACAGGGCAGTCTAGAGAGGCTTTTTACGGAACTGGAGTCCCTTGCTTGATCACCAAACCTCTCTGAGTCTCAGTTTCCTCACTGACAATCTGGAGATAGCCACAGCACCTAGCTTAAAGAGATACAGTAGGATTGAGCGAAGTAGTACTTTAAAGCAATTAGCCCAGTGTCTGGCACACAGAGTTTGGCCAGTAGGAGGTCTTGTTGCCCCTCGGGAGGTAACCACTGTGTTGCCATGACAAAAAGGTATGTTAATATCAATGAGACACTTGGAATGGCTCTTGGCTCATAGCCAGCACTCGATAAATCAATAAATGCTAATGACCATCATCACCTTCATCTTCACCATTATCGTGATTATTACTATTATTACTATTTACCTTCTTTGAAACCAGAGACTATGTTCAAGGAACTCATTCAGGGATGAGGGCATTGGGTTGCAAATAAGGAGACCTGTGCAGGCCTGTCCTCGCTTTACCAGGTCAGGGTGTGATATTGGATAAGTGATATTGCTTCACAGGGTCAAATTTACACTAACTTTAAAAAAAGGGGAGGTTTCCTGGGGGGGAACCTCACACTTCCTTCCCAACCTAAGGATCTGTGGGTGTCTGCTTTGCCCAAAGATGCTATATGTGCCCATCACTGGGCCAGTGCAATAGAAGTTTATTGAATGTCTCTGTGCACTGGATTTGGGGACATCTTGGTGGGCAAGAGAGTCATGCCTCACACCCCTCTGTTGTAGGTTACCCTCAAGACTAAAGTTCAGGGGACAATCAGAAAGAAACATTTTAGCTTACAACTTGGACTAAAAATTGGGGCACTGCATGAATTGTTGGGGGCTGTTTTATTAAAGCCCCACCCAATGTCTGATGTAGAATTTGAATTCACTCTTTGAGTGCTTTGCAGAGAACTCATCTTTCTACCTTTCCTTTTCCCTCTTGGCCCCAGGGAGGCATTTCCACAAGCAAGCAAGTTAGAAGGTGAAAAGCATCACTGAGGAAAAGAAACGAGTCTCTCAGAAAAAGCTTCGGGAAGAAAAACCTGCCCCTCGCAACCCATTGTATTCCTTGTGCAGGACAGGACCTCTGAGACTACCGTACCAAAAGCTTCATTTTAGAAGAAGGGGGTACAAGAGCTTAAGAAAAGTGTATCTCACTTTTGTTCCACCAGACAATGCATGTGCAATTCTCTTCCCTCATTCACGTTTCATTCCTTAATCCTTGACTATTTAGTCCAGAAAGAAATTTCCTTCCTCCCTTCCTAATAACACCATGGGGTCCCCCCTTCCAGAAACAGCCATCCCTGGTGCAGGTCGAGATCAAGATGGGGAAGCGTGGGCACGGCTGGGGCAGTGGCACCATGGTCTTGAATATGTGTCCAGGTCTCCCAGGAAGGAATAAGATGAGGAAGACAGAGCCCTGCTCCTGGCACCCCTCACTGGCCACTGTGCCAGGGCCCTTAACCCACTGAGCCCTGGCTGACCACTCAAAGTTGGGGTGGTTTCAAGGATTAAAGTGACTGAGCTTGGAACCTAGCCTCTAAGCAGACATCACACCTGTTGGGATTCTGGTCCTCTGCCCGATATCCTTCCTCCTCCAGCCATGGCAAATCCCAGATATGCCTCCCCTCCACTTAAACATGTATGGGACAGATTGGGAGTGGGACTGGGGGAGGGAGTGAGTGGGGGAGATGTTTCAAGCCTGGGTCAAAACAGGTCTAGCTGGGGGATCAGCCTGAGGACAGGGACACCAAGAAGGAGGGGTGATGCCACAGAAGATTACGCATTTGACCCGTCTGACAATTTTTCCCAGCGTCAGCCCAAACAGATACTCCCCTCCCCAATGAAACAGGTCGCGGGGCATAGCAGAGGAGCCCTGGGTTTTAAATATCTAGGTAAAGGCCCTTCTTAGCTCTGGCCTAGGAGCTTATTCCTGAATACCCTGTTGAAATAACCTGATGTGGGGTGGGGTTGTGGGGCGCTGGGGTTTCTGTAAAGCATTTGGCAGGAAAGTGAAGCATTATGTGCAAAGTGATTTCCTGATTGCATTTTAAAAATTAAAAGTCCCTGGCATATAGAAGCTGTTCAGTCAAAGTTCAGTGAATGGAAAAGCCAGGGATGCCTGAATGGGCTCGCACTTCTTATGTTTCTATAGCAGAACAATGGGCAGCTGCTGGTCCTTCCCTCTCACCTGTCAAGGTCAGCAAGTGGTCTGGGCCAAGCAGAGCCCACAGCTGGGAGAAGGGAGGGAGAACCCAGAGGAAGGCCCTCCCCACCGGGCCATCCATCATCCAAGACTTGGCTTGCCCGCTTTCCACTCCCACCCTGTTTTTTGGGGCAAACAGCTATGGAAAGTAACATATTTCTCTATTTCTGCGTGGGAGCACGTCACGTATTAACTGAACAGTGTTTGCGAAAGTTTCCGGAGCTCGTGGGGGAACCGAGAATGAGGAAGAGCAGGAGGCTGGCAGAGGGGTTCATGAAAGGTAGTGGAGCTCACAGAAGGAATTCTTGGGTTTCTGAGATGGGAAGGGGCCGGGAGAAAAGGAGAGGGCAGGAAGTGGCGCCTGCCCCAGATTTGGGTCCTTAGGGCCTCGGGATCCTGTCATTTCCTTTTTGAGGGACCTGTCAGCTTAGCGGGCCCTCAACTCCAGCTGATAATGAATGAAACAAATGGGACAAAGGAGGGGGCGCACGCGGCGCGGGCCTCGAGTAGGGCGCCAGGCTCGGCTCTAGCCCCAAGGAGGAAGGGACATTCTGCCGCTCGGCGACCTCACCCTTTCACAGCCCTGGGCCAGGAAGCTCTCCTGGGCCCCTCAGAACCCTAGCTGCCTCCCCACTTGCCCGCCGCGGATTGGACGCTCTTTGTGGCGCTGAAGCAGAGAGACCCGGTGGAGCGTGCGGGGAGGCTGCGGGGCGGGGCGCGAGTCCCAGTCTCCCCGCCCGACAGCCGGTGCGTCCCGCGCCGCAAGTGAGCGCTCCTGGAAGTCCCGCGCCAGGGCAGGGGCTCGCGGTCCCGCCCTAGCTCTGGAGAGATCGGGAGAGAAGCCGGGGCGAGACCGCGCTCCTGGGGGCCCCGAAGACGACCCCGCGGCAACACAGACTTTCCCGAAAGGTCTCTGTCTCCGCGCTGAGAGCGCACGGGAACCCGTGGGCGCAGGGGGCGCCGTGGGGTTAGCTGAGAGTCCAAACCCAGGCGAGGGAGAGAGTCTCAGCCCAGCCCCGCGCGCTTCGCCTCTAGCGGTACCAGCTGGCGCCCCAAGGCCGGGATCCCGGGCGGGCGGGAGGAGGGTGTGCCAGTCGGTAGGTACTGGGGACACTCCCCTTCCAGGGAGCCAGTGCAGAGCCCCCGCCCTCCGCTCCAACCCGGGGATCCCCTCCCCCAGCGCAAAGATCCCCGCGCGCCCCCTGCCCACTTTGCCAGGCGAGAAAGCGGCCGAGCTGGAGACAAAGAAACTCCTGCCTCCTCCACTCTCGGCCCCTCCGCCCACCCCAGACACTCCCCGGCGCCCTCCCTCGACCCCGGCAACATCGTTCGCGGACACGCTAGGGAAGGGGGGTAGGGTAGGCGAGTCTGCTCCCTGACGCGGGCCAGCTGGAGGCTGCCCGTGCTCCCCGCTTGGGGACACCCCACGGCAGCCGCGCCCCCATGCTCCGCGCCCCAAACCGTCCCGGTCCCCCGGCACCGCCTCCCCGGGCCAAAACCTTCCCCCCACTTCTCCAGCTGAGCGTTAGGGGGGCGCGGCGCACACAAAGCGGGTGTTGGGGGCGGAGTACCGCGGTGGGAGAGATCCCGCTAGGGCTCTGCACGGGCCCGGGTGCAGCTATTTACCCGATTTCTTCTTCGATCTCCGAGATGTCTGCGAAGATGAGGAAGACCACGAGCAGCGTGAGCGCAGCCAGCATCCAGCTCCGGAACTGCAGCTGCATGGTGGGTTCGCGCCCGCCGGGACCCGCGCGGGCCGGCGCGAGGAGCGGGGGCTGGAGGGCGCAGCTGCAGGCGCCAGAGCCTCCGCGCGCGGCGCGCAGCGGGGCAGACACCCTGCGCTCCGGGCTAGTGCGGGCCAGCGGCGGCGGCGGCGACAGCGGCAGACGGGGGTTGCTCAGGCGCGGCGAGCCCGCTCGCTCCTTCTTCGCTCTCGCCCGCCCCTCCTCTCCCCTCCCTCCTCTTCCCCTCCCCTTCCCTTCCCCTCCCTCCTCCCCCCCGCGCGGGGCTCCTAGTGCAGTTTGACAGCTTTGCTCCGCGCCTCTGCTCGCCTCCTCCCACCCTAGTCAACTCCTAGGTCCAGTCATCCGCCTTTGCTCCTCCCGCCTGGCTTCTTTCAGTCCCCGAGGGCGCTGGGATGTGGCCAGAACCCGCCACTCCCCGCCTAGGGAGGCTGGGCTCGGGGCACCGCGGGCGTCCGGGTACCGAGCAGATACCCGGGAAGAGTGCGCACCGCCCGGCGTCCCCAGCCGGCTGGCAAACGCCCTCCCACGCTCGCTCTTTGTCCAGCGCCCTCGCTTTCTCGCAAAGTTTTGGCGACACAAAGACCTACACCTGGGGACAGTCCCCAGCGCTCGGCGAGGAGGCGGTTTCAACCAGGCAGATGTTTCAGCAGTTGACGAATTAGGAGGGGTGGGGGGGGAGGGGAGGAGAGAAGAGATATCCAAGATAGGCCAACTTCAGCGGAGATGCTGATTGCAATCTGTGGGCTAGGTGCTCAGCCCCCTAGAAACCACCCCCTCCGGGCGGTCATCTTGGTCACCATTGATAGAACCGAGAGACTGGATCCGGAGAGGCTCCCTGAGTTGCCTGAGGTCGCGCAGTCTGGGCTAGAACTCTGGGCTCCTGCTGGAGCGGCTGCTCTACCCACAATGGCAGACTCAGAGGCGGCCCTGCCCAGCCTCTGCCCTGGCCCTTCTGACTCTGGGCTGGGCTTCCCTCTCCAGCTTTTGCCCTCTCCTAGCAAAATCAGTACCCGCCCTCCCCCCCACCCCGGGGGGGAGGCTCCTGTCTTGATCTAAAGGCCTGCTAGAAATTATGGCTCCCACAAGGGGTAGTGCCCCCCAAGCCGAATATTTTTCGCTTCCCCAGCCTTAGACAATTTAACTGAAATTACATTCTGCACCAACCATTAGCCTGGCAAGGGCCCCATTAAGTTTTACTGGAATTAGATAATTACCTATTTTTTTTTCTTGCACTAATTGTAACAATCCTCAAATCAGGAAATGTAACTTCCTAGAAGTGATCATCTGGTTTATGAAAGGGTCCTCGAGGTCTGAGTTTGGGGAAAAGGGTCCTGTTCAAGAAGTGATATGGGGTATCCTAATGGCCTGAAAAGGACTGTGGAATGAAAGGGGCATGGTGCAGATTGGCTGTTTCCTCCAGGACCACCCACACAGAGCTAGTTCTCACCAGGGCTGAGGAGGGGGATGTCAGTGGCTAAGTCCCTTCAGGGGCACCTTGGGGAGGTAAGAGGGCTGTCTGTGCCCAGGATCCTCCTGCCTCTTTGTGTGTAGGAAGGAGGACAGGAGGAAGTCTTCCAAGCTAGGGGGCTGCTGGACGGCTCTTGTTGACCCTGGAAGCCAAGATAAGATCTTCCCTATAGGAAGAGTTCCCATTACCCTGCCTGGAGGGCAGGAGAGGGAAGCACTCCAGAGAAAGGGGGAAAGCTCTGGGTATGGGTTACAGATGTCTTTTCCCCAGAGGAGGGGTAGACCGATCCCCATGACATCACTTCATTTCTTTTCTAGCACCTCACAAAATCTGTGCACCTCCATGCCTACGGGGAGCTCCTCCAGAATACCACTTATTTTTCTTGGAGTGAGATTTTGTGAGGTTGAGTACTGTGTTGGATGTCTGTCTCCCGGTCCATTAGAGGTGGTAACGGGCATCAAAGGAGGGTTTACCATCAATGTGGCTGGCCACATGGTTTAACCATCACATCTCCAAGTTTTCTGAGTGCCTTGATCTTTCCCTTGTCCTACTTCATGGGTGGTTAAGGAGTGGTAGGATTGTATTTGTTGTTTTTGTCTTGTTTTTCTGAATGGTTGTGATATCTGAACAGAGAGGTAAGAATGGGGTACACCTGTTACACTGCTCCATATTTCAATTGTTCATTGATTGATTCCATTACTCAACGTGTTTGTTGAGCACTTACCCTGTGCTAGACACTCTGTGCTTGGGGCTAGAGCTACAAAGAGGAGAGAGAGAGAAATAGAGAGAGAGAGAGAGAGAAGGGGAGAGAGGGAAAGAAAGAGAGAGAGGCATTTCCTGCCCTCTAGTGGCTCATGGTTTAGAAGGAAGACCTGTAATTATGGTACGGGATGTGAGCAAGCTACAGTACAGCTATGGTCTTCCGAATAGCTTATAATTGATTAATAAGACCACACAAGAGAGCAACAAGAAACGGGCTGGCCTGTCTCTTCGCCGCTCTCAGCTTCTCTACCAGCTCTTACTGTGAACATCATGGAGAGCTTGCTGTCATCTTAAACTCATCAAAATTGCTACTGTTACAACAGAGTGTATCCATCTCCTGTTAGGTGACCCAGTGGTAATCCCAGGCTCAGGGTCTCCCTTCTTTGGACTCACTTGAGAACAGTCATTTTGAGTGGACAGGAAACATGGAAACTGTTGAACCCGTCCATCCCTTCTAGAGAAATCCTTGTAACCAGACCCACACAGAGCAACATCCATCAAGTACACCTGCTGGGAGAGAGTGAGCTTTGTAACATGTAATCCTTGCACTGAGAGCCACTGAGACGGGCTTCTACTTGGAGAGTGGTAGGGACTCTCGTGATAGTTGACCACAGGACACTGTCTGGAAGCAGCACTTGCGTCTGCATCCGCATGGGCCAGCTCCTTTTTATGGTGGTCTGTGCACGTGCCCACTGCCTCGAGGTTGTCTCTGAAAACCGAGTTTGTTTCTGGGGTCTGGAAAGAGGGAAGATGATTGAATTGGCAGCAAGTGTCACGTCTGCTGAAGCTGTGTAAACGGCCACATGGGCACACACTTGGCTCAGCCCTCCAGGTCCCTCCACTCTTCCTGCCCTCTCTATTTAAATGAGTCCCTTTTCCTGCGTTGGTCTTTCTAAGAAATAGTAATCTCTTCTTTAGGTTAAATTATTGAGTATTGGGGTTAAAATACAAGAGTTATATGGGAGTGGCAGCAAATTAAAAGTCATTACCACCCATTAACATTTTAACTCAAATTAATAGAGTAGATTAGCTATTTAGGCAACTGACAAGACTCTGGGAGGTTCATATGAATGGGGGATAGAGGAGCAGGGAACTCTTCAGGGCCCAGAATCAGGCAGCCCTTCCTTATCTCTGACTCTGACTAAAGGTGTGCTTCTCCTTCCAGCTGCTGACCTCAAGAGTGGGGACCCCCACCCAGAGCTGAAATTCCCAAAAACCCAAACACCGTATGTATCATTTACACATCAACTAACCTCTCCACGCTTCTCACCCCAGATACAGAGTGTTTTCATCTGAACTGCTTCTTGGGGGGTGATAAAGACTTCTCTTGGCAATCCTTTTCACAGGTACCATCATCTTCATCTTCATCTTACTATGGAGGAAACTGAGGTTCAGAAGGGGCTTCATTTCCCAAGATTCCTCTGTGAGCAGAAAGGAAATTTTAATGGAGCTGGCCTCCTCTGAGCCTTGGTGACTTCTGGGATTGTGGGAATGCCAAGGTCCTCTCCAGCACAGTTCTAAATGGATTTGTAAATAGGCACCACGTTTGATTTTTACTGAATCCCTTTCATTCTGGTACGTCAAGTTTAGCGAAACAAATTTATCTTCACTCACTGCCCACCCTCCACCATTGGTGAGACCATAATCGTGAATTTAAGTTTTCATCTGTCCACACAGAAGAAACCAGTCCTTTTAACCCAATCTTTAAATAAAAACCTCAACAATAAATAATAATTTTTCTTATCCAAAATTCTGAGACCCGGTACCGAATCACCCTTGAACTTGCTTGGAAAGCCATTTAGAATGTTTGAGAAAAAACTAGAGTGATAACAGTTTTGCTCTATCGTTATCTCTGAAGGAGGAGCTGTGGATTCTTAGTGTTGAGGGTCTTCTGGGGCGGGGTGTAAAGTCACAGAGTATCTTAGTTGGAATAGACTAATAAGCTATTGTATTTCTGCACCTCCCATAACTGAGAGAACCAGCCTTCCCTTTTGAAATTTACATGAAATTTGAATGTTCTCACAAATGCAACATTTCCCCCTTCAAAATCAGAATCCAGCGATAACAATATGGGAAAATAAATGGGCATATTTGCACTCCATTTGTAGCTTTTGTAAATAGCAAAATTGTATATTAGCTGAAGAAAGAAAAGAAATATACCCAGGCAAGTGTTGTAAATGTTTCTGGGATTATCTGCAAGAGACCTTGGGAGGGACGTGGGCATGAGCTCCATGGGGAGCTGGAAGTGATAGCAGAGGGTGGGGGGGCAGAGGTTCAATTTTTTGCTGGGATTTTTCCAAATTCTTCAGTCAGGATTAGAGATGGTTTTGAACCAAAGAGTGAAGTCAAGGGTCAGATGGTAGAGATAAATGAAAAGGAACGTCCTCTCATGATTCTCAACAGTGCTTCAGCGAAATGACGACTGGGATCTCTGAATCAGCTCATCCAGTTTTGCCCAAACTCCAGCATGACCCTCCCCAAGAGCATCTAAGGAAGCTGGCCCTGGTCAGCCTTCCCTGGCTCTCTGTTTTGTCTCGTGTCACTTTCTCTAGCCTCTGTTTGGATCATGGACCTCTGCATTCTCAGAGCTGGGGCATTGGGCAGAGAAGGTGCACCCCTGTCCCTTCACTCACTCAACCATGGCGTGTCTCGAATAAACTCTAGGCACAGTTTCTGCCCTTACGGAGGTTGGAGTCCTGTGGAATTTTTACAGATGGAAAACCCTGGGACCCAGAGACCGGGAGATGGCCCACAAGTCCATTGCTAGTTTGAGAACTGAGAGCAGAATTCTGCCTCTCCTGTCTCCGAGCTGAGCTCTGTGCCAGGTTTCCGGTACCTACACTCTTCTGTGTCATTTTCCATGACAGTTCAATGAAAGTCCCAAGAGGTAGGGAGATTTATTCCTCTTCTGGTCCCACATTATTCAATGAATACATGTTCCCCCCCATGGTCAATGTCAAGCCACTACCATCATGTCACTGAAAGAAACACTGGGAAGCGTGTGCCCTAACCCGCCATGACATGGATGCCTACCACATACGTACAACAGATGAATCATCTCAAGGGGACGGAAAATGGTGAAAGGTAGAAAATAAAGTTAGGAAGTGACGAGTTCTGAGCATGTTTGGCCTTTGTTTTAATAAATTTATGTTGTTGAAAGTTTGCAGGCTTTGATTTCTAATAATGGCTCTGTTTCACGATCAGCACAAGCTGCCTCCAGCGCGATACTGGTGACCACCGGCAACAAGAAGTTGGCATTGTCCCAATGAACTGGTGAGCATGCTTGGCAAAATACCATTTCTAAACGAAACTCCAGATGGGAGAGTCTCCAAAGCCATGGCAGCATTCAACAGAAAGTGAACGTGCCCGGATCCTGGCACAGCGCACTGGGCGGAAGAGAGTGCCCTGGGTCTCAAGTAGGCTTCTTGTAAAATGTCCCATTGGGAGTCCTCTTCTACATCTCCCTACCCCACATGGAGCCTTTGTGGTTAGTCATCCTCTCTTCCCAGTTCTCCCAGTCTGGTTTGACAAAGTAGACTGGAAAACCACAGAAGGATTAAGAGACAGTGAGCATTTTTGGATTAGGTAAAGCAAGTAAATCCCAAATGCCAATGGCTTCTTTAAAACAAGTTTGTTTCTCTCTCATGTGCAAATGCCCCCAGTAGGCAGCCTGGGCTGGTTTGGCCATGGAGCTCCCTAAAGTCTTTAGGATTCAGGTCCTTCCAGCTTTCCTGTGTGCCATCCCTTTGATGAGGCCCGTTCTCATAGCTCATCACCTCCAGATTCCCAGGGGTAGAATGGAGGAAGAGATAAAAAGAAAGGAAAGTTCCGGAAGCCTACGGCACAGGGCTTTGGCTCACTCCCCTTGGTCCAGAACACTGTCCTGTGGCTACACCTCGCTGCAGGCGACTCTGGCCTTCTGTGCACTCAGCTGAGAAGCCCATTGTGGAAGAACGGGAGGGCAGATGTGAGGGGCAACGGGCGTGCTCTGCCACAATGGGGACGGAAAAGACCACCGCAGGGTTTTTCTCTCTGCATTAGCTCTGCCTTAAGATGATTGTGTCTTGGGCAGAAATGCCGGGTACAAGACCTGTTCGTGCAGCCAAGTTTCATACTGTCATAGTTCTCTCTCTCTCCATTTCTTTCTTTCTTTCTTTTTTAAGATTTTATTTATTTATTTGACAGAGATCACAAGTAGGCAGAGAGGCAGGCGCAGGGTTGCGGGGGCAGTGGAGGGGGAAGCAGGTCCCTGCTGAGCAGAGAGCCCAATGCGGGGCTCGATCCCAGGACCCTGAGATCATCACCTGAGCGGAAGGCAGAGGCTTAACCCACTGAACCACCCAGGCACCCCACTTCCCTGTTTCTTAGCACCCTCTTTTGCCACATTCTTTCCTTGTTATCACCCGAGGGAGGCATCCTAGGAGGCATGATTTGTACTAAGCAGATCTTTCTACTCTAATGCGCTGACATCTGGGCCTTCCCTCACCTTGGAAACTGCTCTCCCAGGGCTAGTGAATCCTAGAGAGAGTGAGGGATTTGACAGGGAGTGTGTCTTCCATATGCAAACCAAGCCAATCCAGACCCACACCCCACCCACTTCCTGTACGGACTCTCACTCTCTGGGCCAGTATCCCCCTGCCCTAAATCACCCCAAATCCCTACACAAGACAACCAGGGACACCCCCTGTGCCCCAGAGCCCACCGAAATTACACAGAGTGAATCCTAAACCTGTTTACCCCGACTCACCTCTTCCTTCCCATGACAACCAACCGGAAGCCTCTTGGCCACGTTTTCTTCCCTCTCCTCTGCCTGCTGACTGACCCAGGAGCCTCCCCGTGTGTTCCCGTGTGGCGTGGCCTGTATAACAGATTATCTTTTCAACGGCCACGGCCTCCTGATCATGGGCTTCCCTTCCCCGCAGCTGAATTATAACAACAGCTACATTTAAAAACAAGGTTTTTAGAGCTGAACTTCGCAAACTACTTGTGGTACAGGACCGGGGTTTTTCTTTGTTTTTAAATCTCATCGACCGCAGAGTAACAGGTGTCTGACCACGTGACCAGCATGCAAGTAACATCATGGGCCCCTCACCACGTGCGTCGAGCACCTGCACACTCTTCATTGAGGGAGTCACTGATCACGCGGAGGCCACAACACGTGAAACTTCTATGAATGTTTCTAAAGGCTTGTCTTCAATGTCTAGACGCATCTCAGCGTGGACCAGGAACGTCCAGTTCACACATGGTCCCTGGACCACACTCCAAGCGGTTCTTGCTCTGAGCTGATTTTGAGACACGCAGATGGCTGTTCGGAACTTAGCTTTTTGTGTGATCTCGATCTAGGTTCCAGTTTTCCCGATATTAAATGGAGAAGATAATAACACTTAGCTCATGAGTTTTGGTAAGAATGAACTAAGATCGTATAACTCAAGTACTTAGGAGCATGCTGGCATAAAGGAACTGTTCATTATATATGGACTTCTGCTTATTATTTAGGATAATGCAAAAATAGAAAGGATATACATATATATATGCATATATATATAATGCAAAAGCAGTTATCTCCGGATGCTGAAATTTGGGTTGATCTTTATTTTTCTCCACACTTTTCTCCATTTTATCAATTTTCTATGATGACCATAAATTACTCTGTAATCAGGGAAAAAAAAAAGTCATTACAATTTGTAGTGCCTATTTGCACTGCACTGAATATTTTTTCTGCCAGAGTTTAATATTCTTTCTTAATAACCCAAGAGAAACACACATATTTAGTAAAGAAAATTGGTTTTGCAAACAATTTCCAACCTTTCTCTGATGTTTTGTGAGCAGCTGCCCAATATTCCTGAGGAAGGAGAACACGGTCTAAAGAACTTTGCCCGCTGGCGTTGGGAAGCCCCAGAGATGAGTCCCTCTCCTACGTTCTCACCTGATGTCACCCAGTGGTCACCTAACCTGGGCTTCTCTGTTTATTGCTCTGCGTCACGGGCAAGTCCCAGCTTTTGGAGCAAAGGGGTGACTCAGAGAGATGTGTGCAGGGAGAGCAAGCAGTGGCTTCACACCCACATGGCACCCCGGTCTCCCCAGCTCCCAGCGCTGAAGGGACAGACTCTCCCCTCGACCTCACTGTGGCTCAAACTCTGCTACCCATGGTTTTGTGCATGCAGTGATACTGAGGATACATTAAAATGAGGGGCAGAGAGGGAGACCAACATGAGGGTCATAATCAAGGGTCATAATCCTTCCTCTTCAAGTCATTACATAAAGCCCTTGGCTCTATGTAATCATCAGGTCACTTTACTGTGCAAAGCTCTCTTTGAGAAGAATGACCCTCACCTCGAAGTCAGCTCTGTGACCACTTCATATTTTAGAATATCCACCCCCTGGGGCACCTGGGTGGCTCAGTGGGCTAAAGCCTCTGCCTTTGGCTCGGGTCATGATCCCAGGGTCCTGGGATCGAGCCCCGCATCGGGCTTTCTGCTCTTCGGGAAGCCTGCTTCCTCCTCTCTCTCTGCCTACTTGTGATCTCTGTCTGTCCAATAAATAAATTAAAAAAAAAAAAAAAGAATATCCATCCCCCCCTTTTTTTTTGGTGGGAGGAAATTTATTGAAATGAAAAAGAAGGCAATAATTTGTTTCTCTAAACAGTTTTTTTTTTTAATCCAAACTGTAAAATCCAAATTGTCTCAAACTCTTTCAGATTCTAAGAAGGCATTATTGCTACCTAACATTTATCATAGTTAACATTTTGAAGGGAGAGGGAGATGATCTTTATGACCTAGTAGTGTTGCATGTTTTTTGTTTACAAATATTTTTCGGAGAGCATTGGGGTCCTGCATGTAACTAAAGCTTAGGGGCGCCTGGGTGGCTCAGTCGGTCAAGTGTCAGGCTCTAGATTTCGGCTCTGGTCATGATCTCTGTGTCATGAGATTGAGCCCCGAGTCAGGCTCCATTCTGGGTGTGGAGCCTGCTTAAGATTCTCTCTCTCCCTTCCTCCCCTTCCTTCTCTCCTCCTCTCTAAATAAAATAAAATAAAAATAAAAAATAACTAAAGCTCAGAGTAAATGTTTACCAACAGGGAGATAATTTTGACAATTCCCTATGATTATGGAGATTTATGGCTGTGTATCGGCCTTTGGATCAACATATTATTGGTAATAGCCATGATTTATTTGCTTCCAAGACCTAGATCAGTAACAGAACCCCAGTTATAGATTTGATCCAAGGGAGGAAACACCGTCCATTTTGCAGGTCTCTGGAAATTCACTGAGATGACAGATAAGTGCTGAGTCACCCTTTTGGTCAGAAAGCAGTTTAATAAATTTTCCTGAGTGGCCCTGGGAGCAGCCATGGCCTCCAGTCATGTGACATCACAAGAGGTAGACAGGGCAGATAATAGCAACCCCCATGAACATTTAAGTTACTCACATACTGAGTCAGAAAACCGCTATGTAATTTTCCCAATATAGCAGAACATAGGTCCAAGAGGGATTAGGAAGCTTGATCTTTCAGTTTTATTCCAAAAGGAAAATGCCAGGGTCTCAGATCCAGAAAGGCCCCATAGTGGGTTATTACACTTCTCTAAGTGCCCATAAGATCCTCAGCCAAACTCTCTAAATTTTACCGGAGGGACCCACTGGCTCCCGTGCACTGATTCAGCTGTGTATGGATCGTGGTTCTTGCCTCCGTAGGGAAGGTCAAAAAGACACCATTGACAATAGGACTCTGAACACTTTCTTGACAACGTCCTTCCTTTCCTCTCAGTCTCTGTGTGAATAATCCCCAGTTTGGACCATTCAAGATGAGTCCTGTAGTACTTACTTTGTAATTTAAAAACTTGGAAGGTTTATAAGGGACTTCGTCTGGCTTGTTCTAAGGACCTCTCCCATTTCCAGCATTGCCCTTCTCCCTTTCCACCTGAATTGCCCACTTCCTGACTCTCAGGTATTTCAGGAAGATTTTGCGTTCTGTAGCAAGGCTCATGTCAAAAGATAATATTCTCGGGGCACCTGAGAGTCTCAGTGGTTAAGCCTCTGCCTTTGGCTCAGGTCATGATCCCAGAGTCCTGGGATCAAGCCCAGCATCAGGCTCTCTGCTCAGCAGGGATCCTGCTTCCTCCTCTCTCTCTGCCTGCCTCTCCACCTACTTATAATCTCTGTCAGATAAATAAATAAAATCTTTTTAAAAAAAGATAATATTCTCTTATGGTTCCAGGCCCAGTAAAGGGGAACACATATTCCCCTCCCCTTTCTTCCCTCCTGTTGGCCAGCCTCTGGGAGGGGTCAGTGCCCTTCCTGCAGGATGAGCGTCCCACCGCTCAGACTACAGCTGGACCCTGGCCGAGGTGTGCCCACAAACAAGGAACCAAAACAACACAGCATTTATTTCAAGATCCATTAGGGGCTCACATGGCATGAGGAAACCCAACAGGAAAGATGAAACTAGCAAGAAAAGAACTTCTATTCTCTGTTTCTAGAATGGAATTGACCACAAATAATGATAGGGTGGAAATCATTCAGCAGCATCTACTTTAAAGGTGAAGAAATTTAAAAATCATACCAAACACACATTTTTGTTGTCATTACCAAAGCGTAGTTTAAAAAAGAAAAAAAAAAAAAAAGGATGATTGCCACTTTGTTCTTTATTTTTTTTTTTCCTCACCGGCAGACGACCCTTGGGGATCCAGGACTGTAGCGCGCAGCTCGCCATTGTGAGAGCCAGGGCCCTCCCTCAAAGCAGGAATTACCCTTCCAAGGTGGCTGCAGCCATTTGAACAGATAAACTCTTAAGTATCAATAATATTGATGATTCATCATGATTTGCTAGATAATAGAAAACCGTTTTACAGTCTCGCTTTCAGAAGCCAGTAAAGAGAAGGCTTCCGTAGGGAGTGGTTAACCACTCAAAAGTGATCCTTGTCCGCTGACAAAATACAATAGAAAAGGTATTTTGAGAGCCAGCGTGGAGAGGAGTATAGTTTTGATATTTGTAAAACAGTCTTCGCAGAATCAATCCTTCCTGTGCTTTCATACAACTTGGGAAATTATGGGCCATTCCTCAAAAGGAGGAATCTCTCTCTGGCTTTCTGCGTCATTTGATTTCTTGCATGGGGTCGATATCGGGTGTATTCAAGCCCACCACCCAGGTGGTGGTCTTCCCTGGTTTTTGTTGTCCTGTTGCAACAGCGGAGAGGGGCCACCAGGTGGCACTGTGCTAGACGAGGGTCTCCAAAATGAAGCGCCACGACAGGGCTGAGCCTGTGCGGTGTAGACGCGGGGCCAGGGAGGGTCAGAGAGAAATAGAATGAGAACAGAGAAAGGACACAAACACCCAGAGGACGCAAATCTTGTATTTTGCTTATTGACCTGTGTTAGACCCATGGAAGCCTGCTCCCATCAGCCAGTTTCAAGCATGTAACTGGAGTTGAGATTAAGAAGTAGACACACTCATGGTTCACCTCCCCTTCCAATTTCCCTCAACTCCCTTCTCCTCTCCATCTCCCCTTGTCCTCCATGTTATTTGTTACGCTCCACAAATAAGTGAAACCATATGATAATTGACTCGAGACTATAGACTCTGAAAAAGAATCTGAGGGTTTTGAAGGGGCAGGAGGTGGGAGGTTGGGTGAGCCTGGTGGTGGGTATTATGGAGGGCACGGATTGCATGGAGCACTGGGTGTGGTGCAAAAACAATGAATACTGTTACGCTGAAAAGAAATAAAAAATTAAAAAAAAAAAGAAGTAGATACACTATCTTGGGGTGTTGAATGCTATCAGTAGTCAAAGCCAATGAAACGGGGGTGGACATGAATCACCAGAAACTGGTTGGATGATCCCAGTTATCTCTGCAGAGGGGTTCTTTTCTTAATGCCTCTTCTAGCCTTGGTGAAGAAAGGAAATTTGAGCAGTTCTTCAGATAATCAATAATGGAAATCAATGATAGATGGACACATTGCACAATCAGTGAAAATCAATAATTGATCAACAGCTTGCCCTGTCCCTGATTTGGGCACAACTACAGTCGATGTGCATTTCTAGCTGTTTAAATTGGAGAGTGAGAAATTATGAAATGTTTCCACTTCCCCAGCTATCCTGACATATTAATTAGACCAAGAATCAGCCTTTCTCTCCCTGCCCCTCCCCGCCCACGGCAGGTATATAAAATAGAAAATCCACTTCCTTGGGGATGGAGGAAGAGCGTGATATTCGTACTGCACCTGTATCCTCACAGCTCACGCAGGGGCCAGGAGGCACTGTTCAGTACCTTCCCTTTAGGAGTCCAGCACTGTACCCAGTGCCCTGATAGGAAGAAATTTGGAAAATCTGGAGATTTTCCCCCGGAGTCTTTGGAAAAGATCCCTGATGCATGTATGAGGTGATGCTTGTCACATGTCGCACAGATACAGCTGCACCCAACCCCTCATTAACTTAATGGATTCATATAGTCAGTCCCCCAGGGATGCGGAGTTGAAGCGACTCCGATTCACGGCAAGTGTGGGAGTATTTATAAGTGTATCTCCCACTGCTCCCAGGTTCTGAAAGCGGGTGAGCTCTGCTCCTGCAGCAGATAAGGAGGAAGTGAACACGGTACCCAAAACCTGTCATCCTTTATTCGTTCATTTATGCTTTTTATGACACCTAGTTTGCTTCCCAAGAAGAGAAAGCTTATTAATTTTTGTGCCCTTTGTCCATCTTGCAGTACCTACTGGCCCATTTTGTATGAGACCTTTTTTTTTGTAGTAAGGATATTTTGCTTTTGGGTCACCTGTATGAGGCAATTGGCTTTGCTTAGGCAATGCTTTTTTTTCCCCCATGTTCAGAGGTAATAACTGTTCTCCACTAACTTTCTCTCAAGTGTAAATCATGGATCATAAACTCACAGCTCAAGTTTAATCCGAGGCTCCCAAATATTTTCTTGGACCAGCAAAGTGTTTAAAAATATTTCTGATGGGTGCCTGGGTGGTTCAGTGGGTTAAGCCTCTGCTTTCGGCTCAGGTCATGATCTCAGGGTCCTGGGATCAAGCCCCACATGGGGCTTTCTGCTCAGGAGCCGCTCACCCCTCTCTCTCTGCCTGCCTCTCTGCCAACTTGTGATCTCTGTCTGTCAAATAAACAAATAAAATTAAAAAAAAAAATTTTTTTTTTTAGTCTGGAAATCTTTAGGGGACCACAGACTTCCCAGCTCTCAACAGGCTCCACCACACATTTTCTATCTAGTCTGATTCATATACTTGTGATCTCTGCCTGGCTCTAAGGACATCTAGGAACTGATTTAATGTGAAGCCCATAGTATTGGGAAAAAGAACCCAGAATGTGCATACTTTACTGATGATGGGTCAGCACCTTCTCATATAATAGATTTTCAATAAATGGGGAGATTCCCATATACTGTTCACAGGAGGGTAGGTTGGAACAACTTCTCTGGTGGTCGTTTTAGCGATATACAGAAGCCCTATTAGAGGAGACACTTATTCTGTAAGGTGAATTAGTGGTCAGTGAGAATAGAAGTATGCAGACCCATGGAGGCCTGCTTCTCCTGCACAGACCGCATGCTCTGGGAGCAGTTAGCGGTATGAGTTATAGAGACGAATGGTGGCCTCTTGTTAGCCAAACGAGTCCATTAATTGCAGTTGGAAACATCTCATAAAGTAACAGAAGTCTTTAAAAAGCACATGCCCTCAACCCAATGATTCTGCCCATCTTTGGAAATTTTTTCCTAAGGAAATACATAAATGAATGTGGATGTGTCTAGTTACAAAGATGTTTATAACAAGGTCATTTATAGAAATGAAGTATTGAGAACAACCCAATGGCTAGCAGCAGTAGGTGTTTGTGAAAAAAATCACGTGATAGGTATGCTGTGGAGTACCACGTGGTCATTAACAATCATAGCTTGGTGCTATTTGTGTATGTAGAAGTTGGTTTGCATGTTAGGAAGTTGGAGATTATAAAACAATATGATCCCACATTGCAAACATTAACACGCACATATTTGCATGGTTCAGTGGGTATCCTCCAAGATGGCGCCCAGGGACGTCTGCCTCCTCGAATTCACAGCCTTGTATAACCCTTCTGCGTGAGTAACTTGTTTCAACCCGCAGAATCCAGCAACATTGAGGGGAGGTCAATTCCATGATTAGGTCACAAAAGATTGTGACTTTCATCTTGCTTTTGGGCTCTGTTGCTTTTTTGGCTTGTTCACGTTGATGAAGGCAACCAGTATATCAGAAAGGCCCACCTAGCAGGGAAGGGAGGATGGCCCCTAGCTCCAGCCAGTGGAGAACTGAGGCCCTCAGTCCAATAGCCCACAGGGAATCGAATCTTTCCAACAACCATTGAGCAAACTTCTCCTGTTGAGCCTCTTAGGTGAGACCCCACTCTGGACAACATTTTGATTGCATCCTGTGGGAGACTCTGAAAAAAGAGCTGTGCCTAGATTCCTGACCCATAGAAACTGTGAGATAATAAATGTGTGTTGCTTTGAGCTGTTGCACTTGTCATAATTTGTTATGTAACAATAGATAGCCAATACCCAGGGTGGGAGATCTGGAGGTATATATAGGAGAGTAGTGGATGTCAGGATGTCTGGATGGCATAAATGTAGCATTCTTAAAATGTTTGGGGACTACACATCACTTAGATGAAGTACTGGCAGGCTTTTATATTTTATTCTGATGAAAACATTGAGATTTTGACACTGTCATTGAGTAAACAGAAGGGTGACTTAACAGTTTACAATTTATTTGGCTGATTTCATATACTTATGACAGAGCTATCATGTCTCTGAGACACACTCTGTATTTATGGTTGGGACTATGATTTGGGGTGACTTTAATTCATATTTCCCCCTTCTCTTTGCTGCAGGTTGGGTTCTCTGAAACAGAGTTTGGGTTGCAAGATGTTTATTAGGGATCAACACCTGTGAAAGGAGGAGGAGGGAGCAGGATTGGGCAGAAAGTGAATTGAACTGCAGTGCAAGCCAATACAGCCTCATCTAACCGGGATGGTGCAGGGGTGGGGGGACTCTGGAGCAAATACTGTCCAGGAGATGTGTCTTGAATGGGGCTGAAATGGCAAAGCTTCTATAGCCCCGCTTGCTGAGCTGCTGGATGCAGGTGCCCCCAAGAGGGGGGTGACTTCTGCTTGGTGACTCTATGCCCCGACACAGACCTGGAAGGAGCTGGCACTGGAGGCTGCTGACTGCACCTTCCATACTGGACACCATGTCCTTTCTTGAATGGGATTCTGGGCAGCTCATTTGGAAAAGAGGTAAAGGAAGCCGGGCTGGGCTGGTAGTAAGGGGGTGGGACTGCTATGTGGGCCTAACAAAAGCTTGGCCCACCACATGGAGAACCCTTGACCATATTTGGCCAATCATAGTTTTTCCCCATTGAGTGGAAAATGCTGGATGTTTATACTCCCCACAATGGGTCATTCGATGTGCTGCCCTAAGAAAGGCATGCCCTTGGCTGAGAAAGGCATGTCACTTTCTGCAGCTGAGAAAGGCTGGAGGAGCTGGTAACTAGAAATTGTCCTGTGACAGCACTTCCCGTAGCTGCAATAGGTCCTCTCTTTCACAGGGACCTTGGAGGATGGCTCTGGGACCATGGTCCTCTCTTTGTACTACTCAGATCCACTTCTTCATGTACATTCTCAAGATCCCAGTGTGCTCCTCCCTCCTGTGGGAAACGTAGGAGAAGAGTAGAAAGACCTGTAGCAGCTGGTCTTGGGGCCCACCTGGAGCTCATTGTTCTCTAGACTTCCTTCACCTCACTTCTGTTGGTCTTGATGGCTTACCTGCCACAGTGACCCAGAGGTCTGAGTCCTTCATCACAGTGTCTTCCTCAGGCCAGGGTCATGCACTTATCCTCTCACCTTCCCATTTGGAAGGGAGGACGGACTGAGAGGCACCACGCAGATCACCTGGAGCTTTACCTCCCCTCACATTCAGGGACAATCATCTGTTGAGATGGTGATTCCTTGCTTCGGCTGTTTGTTAATGGATGGAAGGAGTTTGAAGTGCCCCTATGGTGACCACAGCTTATAAATCAATGAGTTTCTTGCTCTGGCTCTGGCAAAAGTGTGTCCCCCTTGGGAGATAGTTCCTCTAACTCTGTGGAACCCAGTTATAGGGAGGGAAAACACAAATTTCTCCAGGGGGAGGGATGTCAAATAAGGTCATTCCTGCTTCCATCTGTTGGTTCCCAGACCCATGCATTCTTTCCATTGGGCACACAGTGCCATATACAGGTCTCTAATTCAATGTGTGTCCTGCATCCTGGAGAATGGTACACCATCCTTGGGGAATATTGCATCCAAGGGTGCTTCAGTGGAAACTTCAGATGCCATTCCATTGCTCTATAAGTCTGGCAGCTTCTGGGTGGTGCATTATGTGGTATGAGCCAACTTCCTCACCTCCTTTGCTGCAAAGTATGTCTCTTATGATGCAATGTTATGTAAGATCTCACATTGGTGGATCAAACATTTTAAGCCTCTGGAAAGTGGTGCTGGCCAAGGCCAGATGGGCAGGAAAGGCAAATTCATATTTGAAATATATATCTATTCCTCCGAAAAGGAACCTCTAGCTCTTCTGGAAGGGAAGAATTGAAGTGGCCAGCTGTATTCCTTAGTTTGCTGCCATATTAGGCACTCAGAGTTTTCTCTGTGTCTGGCAAATGGATTCTCAGAAGCAGCCGTGATTTACTAGCTTTGGTAAGTGGGATCCCATGCTGTTGAGACCGTGCATAGCATTCACCCCTCTCTCTGTGGCCACTCTATTCATGTGACCAATAACCTAGGGTGGATGATCCAAATGGCTGAGTTATTTTGTCCCCATGGCTATTTTGTGCCTCATCCATTGTGGATGCTCACTGGTAGATATTAACATTTGATATAAAGATCTTCACACCTTGTGCCCACTGCCATATGTCCATCCATATGCCACTACCCAAATCTCTGTTTTTAATCTCCAGATCTTCCCGTCCAGACTCCTGACTATCCAGCCAGGCTAGTCACATTAGCCATGAGACATATATATATTCTCACCTTTGGTCATTTCTCCTTCCATGCAAAGTAGACAATGAAGTGAAAGGCTAGACGTGCCACCAATTGGAAGAATTGTCCTCACCACTGTCTTTCAAGGCACCCCCACCCCAAGTGAGGTTCTTGTGCAACTGTCATCCATTTTTGGCTTACACTCACATACCAAGCTGTCTTAACTCAGGCTACTAAACAAAATACTGTGAACTGTGTAGCTTAAACAATAGATACTTATTTTCTCATAGATTCAGTTCTTGCTGAGGGCTCTCTTCCTGGCTTTTAGACAGCTGCCTTCACTCTCTATCCTCTCATGGCAGAGAGAGGGACTTTGGCTTCTTCCTCCCCTTAAGGACACTTATCCCATCACAATGGCCCTACCCTCACAACCCATCTAAATCCATTTACTTCCCAAAGATTCCCCCCACCCCATACTATCATATTGAGGGTTAAGGCTTCAACATATGCATTTTAAGGGAACACAAGCATGTAGCTCATAGAAGCGATCCATCTATAAGCCAAGGTTTGGCCTTTTCTTTCTTTAGCTAGCCATCCATGGTTCTGATACAGCTGCGGGCATGGGCTGAGGGAGAAATCATGGATATCTGGGCTCTCTGTTCATGTAGCTTGCTTGTGCCCCGCTGAACACATTGTTGTGCAGTAGTATCCTTTCCATTTTATGATGGATTGCTACTGGGCCCACCCAACCTTAGGATATGACAGGTCTGACAGGCTTAGGTCATAATGGAAAGTTCTGGACTCATGGTCACCTGTGATGTTTCCATGGTCAGGTGCTTCATCTCTGTTAGTAGCTGTTGTCAAAAGGTATACAGTTCTCCACTGTAGATACCAAAGCCTTGCCCAAATCCTAGGGACCTGAACTGTGGTTCTTTAACTGGAATATACCATCTGCTTCACACAGCAACTTTCCCCACCATCAATAACTCCGTATTACAGGTACTTCTGGGTCATATGGCAGAAATAGCAATGTGCTTTCACTATAGACCAGCCCAGGCTCTGGGCTCCACTCAAAGTATACAGTGTTCAATTTATCCAGTATATAGGCTGGAACAGTGCTACAAGATGTGGAATATGATACACCCAGAACTTGGTGAAGCTTACCAGGCATTGTGTTTCCTTCCTTCTTCAAGCCTGGAGATATAAAATGTAATCTTTTATCTTTGACTTGGAAGATATCTTGGCATATCCCTGAGCACTGTAACCCTACAAATTGTATTGATGTAGCAGGCCCTGCTTAGGCACAGTTTACCTTCCACCATTAGGACCATGTGTCATACCAACTCATCCAGTGTGCTAGCCAACTCTTTCTTATATGGCCCAATTATCACTGTAATCAATGTAGAAGATAGATGTGGTGCTCTGTGGGATGTCCAAATCATCTATATCCCTTTTATCAGGAGGGTTCCTCTATCCCTGGAACAGAACTATGAATTTATAGTGTTGCCCATTCCATGTGAATGCAAACTGTTTCAGTTCCTCTTTTCACCTCATGCACCTGAGGCCATGTTTATTTTTCCTAACCAAGTCGATACATCTGACACAACAGCTGCTATTAGGGCTACTTCTTGGTTGAGTTTGTGGTAGTTTATTGTCATTTTTCAGGATCCATTTGGGTTTTTCCAGAGGCCAGATTGATGAATTCATCTGAGGTATAATGGGGATTGCATTCTCTGCAATCCTAAAATGGGGACTTAGCAAAGCTTTAAAGCACCAAATAATAAATATTTTATGCTTTGTGGCCACATAATCTCTGTTATAACTGTTTAATACTATTGCTGTAGTACAAAAACAGCCACAGACAATGTATAAACACATGAGCATGGCTGTGTTCCAATAAAACTTTATATAGAGAAACACGTGGTGGGCTGGGTTTGGCCCGTGGGCTGTAATTTGCCAATCCCAGCTTCAGGTCTTTAAGAGTGTCACTAATTTCTGCCATCCTAAAGAAAGATTTGCTATCTTGTGTTGGAGAAGGAGGATGTGTCAAGTCAAGCAGTCAAGCAGTTCCTAAAATTTGCTTTCTCCATTTCCATAAATTTGGTAAGAGAACAATGAGACAAAATGAATTTAGACAATCTATTAGTCATGGCACAATATGTTTGCATGGATTACCATTACCCACCAAGTTCCATGGGGGTGATGTGGGGTGGGCCTAGGGGTTGCTGTACATGCAGGTCCGTGCCACAGCCAAGAAACATTGAGCTTAGGAGAGGCTAAATCTTATAATGGTTGCTGGCAAACATGCCCATCCTTCTCTCCAGAAAAAGATTAGACTTCCTATCCTGGAAGGTAAGAAAATCCTCTCCTGGGAGGAGGGAGACTTTATTATCCTGGAATGTTTCCTGGGATTTCTATCTTTAGGGAGACACTCTTTCTAGCTCTGAAGGCTGTCTGTTATAGAAACATTTTTTTTGCAGGGCCTTTGGCTCAAAGGATGAGCAGAAATGCCAGAATTATGGAGAATTACCTCCAAACAAGAATACTGTTCCAGAGGCTTCCGCTTGGTATTCCCCACTATGCTAGTTCTCACCCCATAGATCAAGAACCCAATATGGGGGTTGCATCCATTCCTGAGTATGTAAGCCCTAAATATGCATTTGGGTTCCAGAAGTGACTACTACAAGGGTTCATGGACCCCGAGGATCTACTATAAGCCAGAACTCAGCCAGACCTCCACTTATTACCTGACCCCCATGTGCTCCCCATTCTAACAGAGCATGCGAGGTTAGTGATGTTTTAGGTTTATGAGTGTCAGTGTTAACTCAGTCCTGTGTCCAACAGTCCTCCAAACATTTGAGTATTTACTTCCCCCTGCTGTTTAGCTGTGTAAGTTAATAGCTGTACGTCCCTTAGGAAGGACTGGAGTGGGTATACTATATAAAGCCAGGAGATTCAACAGATATTCTAAGGAAGTGTCAAAGAATATACCATTTTCTAAGACCAGTGGTGAGGAGGCACCAGCATCACTAGAAAGTTCAGTGGTGTCACTCCTCTGTAAGCTAGGGCTTGTAGTAAGAGGAGCTGTCACTGAACTGGGCACACTGGGAGCAATGGGGATGATAGAGATGGGAATAATGGAGACCAGGTGGGGACATTTATCATGATGAGGACCAGGACAGGAGTGGCATCCAAGAAGCTTGACCACAGAAAATTCAGAACTTTATGGAGACAGGTAATAGAACACAATGGCACTAGAAATGAAATATGTGGACTCCAAGCAGGGTGCTCCTAAGCTTTACAGGCGGAAGAATCCAAGGATGGATGAGCAGAAGGCTGGGGGCAATCACCTCAATAAGATATTACACCTCCTTACTTATATTCTTGGTTTCAGTGAGTTTCAGATTGAAGAGGTTCCTGAGTCCCAGGAGGAAGGACCCTACACTATTCAAGGGTACACAATAATGACACCCACAGCCCTGCTCAATCCAGTCTTATGTCTGGCTCCCTTGATCAAGCACCCATGAATATTCCCCCAGCTCCTGTATGTGCATGCTGGCTGGGGCTCACAGCCTCTTTGATAAGGAGATAATTTTAAAAACTTTATGGAACCCACTGTGGGCTTTCAGACTCTCTTAAGTTGACTAAATCAAGTGCATTTTGTACACACACAGGATAAATTCCGATTTAATGGCCCATCTGATGGCCCAGAAGCTGGGGAGGTAATGCCATCTGATGTCTTTAGGGAGACAGTGAGTGACAGGCAGATTATGACCCCATCCCAGTGTGGCACTGACTTGTCCATGTTGTGCGCATTTTGGGAGTAATCTTTTTTGGCAGGCGCATATTCATGTGGCCATCAGAGTCAATCCATTTGCACAAATACTGGGTTATTAACCTGAAACAATCAAGAAGAAGGAGTGTGGATATTTCTTCTCCCTGTTATGTCTTTGAATGTTCCCCTTCTGTGAAAGTACTTGTAGGAGGAAATTAGTAGAAGGCCCTTGCCTTTGAAGATACAAAGACCTGCCTAGGGCCTCATTCCTGTTTCTGTCTAATAAAATCTCTTTTCTAATAAAAAAAAAAGTTACTTCCTGACAAGAGGCTTTGAGGGCAAGTAGGGAAGTTAGTTTATTTCTCATAACTGTAAGAAAACAAACCCAGAGGAAACAACATACCGAAAATTTGTGGAGGATCTGTCTGGGCAGAGAAGACAGCGCAGAATTTGGTGATGAGTCAGCCTCAGGGGTAAATGATTTAAATGCTACCTATTTGTATGAAACTTTGGTCATTCTTGATTCTTCTCTTTTCTTCAAGGGCATGGGCAAAGACACTGAATTTTAGAGAGTTTATATGACTTGGCCAAAATGTCATGCTAATAGGTGATATTTAAACCCATTTACCTCTGAGGCTGACCTAGCAAATCCTACGCTGTCTTCCCTTCCCATGATAGACCTGCCACAATTTTTTAATTGGGAAAATCAGTTTGTATCTGCATCTCTTTCTCCATGAAGACTGAGAAGGGGTCTCCAACTGAGAGAAGTTGGTGGTTTAAGAAGTCAGGTGTCCAAATGATGTGATCATCTAGAAAAGCAGGAAGTCGTGAGACCAGGAAAAGAGTGGTATAACCTCTGAGCAGGATCTGGATTCCTGTTTAAGATTTGAGGGCAAACCTAATGGGAATCCAGTCTGTACAGGCATGTGGTTTTCTCCAGCCATGTTCACATGGCTGGAGCAGAACTGCTGAATTGGTAATCATATACACTTTACATTTTAGTGGCCATTGCCAAAGAGCTATGCAAATATACTCTTCCTTCATAATGTTTCTCCACACCTGTTAATATAGCGTTGTATCAAACTTGTTGATCTTTGCCATCTGCTAGGTGGAAAAAAAATTGGTATTTTGTTGTTTTAAATGCAAATTATTTCATTATATGTGAGAATGAACATCTTATGTTTCTTCTGTGAACGGCTCTTCATGGTGGAAACTACTTATAAACTTCAGGGTAGTCAGATTAAAAGGAAAATACATTGTCTAAGCTACTGAGCAAAAATACAAAACATTAAGGAGGAGGTCTTAATACCTTAGGGCTAAGTCTTTGTCTGCCTTGGCTAGAAATATTTTGGCCGGGGTCACAACTCTCTTCAGAAACATCCTCATCCCACCCAGGTGTAGGTACCATCCAATGGGAGACTGGTACCCAGATGCCCAACTCCCACCGCTGTAATCCCATATCTAACCACAGGCGAAATTTTGCCCATGACACAGTCCTAAGGAAACACTGAAAGGGAAGGGAAAGAAATGAATAAAATGAAAGGATAAAATAAATCCTCTTCCTTATAGGTTCAGTGAGAACTGTGAGTCAGAATTATGCATTCGGCAGCATAGAAATGATACTAATGCAAAACTTACGAATCATACACTTTTTAACCCGCGTACAACTCTTTAAGAGAAAAATAAGACTCCTAATTCTAGTTAAGTTTGTCTACACTGAGACCCATGGTACATACACACACTGTGATGTCCCAAATTTTTTAACCTGGAATGTCAAAGAAATACATCTTTTGGATTCCTTTCCTTTCTTGTGGAGGGGGCAGAGTTTTAAACACAAGTTGAAAGGGGGCTGAGAATCACTCTAAGTCCATTCTTGGAGAGGGAAGCATGTACAGACATCAAAGAGAGGAGATAGGGCATTGGGATAAGATGGGGGTGCAGAGAAAGACACCTGTCTGGAGGGTGTGGATGTGGCCCCAGGAGTCCAGGCTTGCCTGAGTTATGACAGTGTCTTCACATGAATGTGCATTATATACTTAGGACCCCGGAACTGAGGGTGGGATCACCACCCAGCAGGCGTGGTGGACTTATGCCACATAAGCAGTTCTTAAATGATGTCCTCTGAAGTCCTGGGTCCTAGTGTTGCTTCCAGAGAGAAGTGATACCCAGGTGGAAGGGTTGCCTTATCAGAAGTAGTTCTGCCCTTGTCACCTGTGTAGATGGTGCTTCTGTCTGTGAAAAAAGTATTCTGCACCTGTAACATATGTGGGGTGAACTATGTGCCATGAACTATGTTGAGGTTTTCATTTAACTTGGAGAGCTGCCCAACTCTTTCAGCTTTGGAGGTGACAAAATTGGAACTCAGGTTACATAGCCTGCTTAAGACCCCTTAGCTACCGAATGGTGAGCCTGAGTGTTATGGAATGAATGTTTTGTGTCTCCCCTCAAATTCATAGGTTGAAGCCCCAATTCCCAATAAAATGGTATTTGGCAATGAGGCCATAGGGAGATAATTAGGTTAGGATGAAGTCATGAGGGTAGGGACTTTCATGATGGGCTTAGCACTCTTATAAGAAGTGACATCAGAGAGATTGCTCTTTCTTTCCTCCATATGAGGACACAGCGAGAAGGTGGCTGTCTACAAATGAGGAGGAGTGTTCTGACCAGAACCCAATCATGCAGGCACCTTGATCTTGGACTTCCAGCCTTCAGCATTGTGACAAAATAAGTATCTGTTGTGGAAGCCACCCAGTCTGTGGTTTCAGTCCTTGTGTACCTGACTTGAACACCCATATTCATCCCAGTGTATCCCACCACCTCTCCAGGATGATCCGCGATTCCACTATGATGTTCTGCTAATGTATCACACCATAATGGTAAAATAACTCGGGACAAAACACGTGCAAACTACACTGAGAAATTTGTAATATTCTTGGGATTTTTTTTTTTGGTCTTTAAACTTGTCATAAGGATGCTGTTCAAAGGGAGATATTTAATTCCTTTCCTATCTATAGGAAATATAGAATCTATAATCAATACTTCCACCATCCACAGAAATCCACCTATTGTACATGGTCCGGGTTCTATAAAACTCTATTTCATAGTTTGGCTATTGTGGACATTGCTGCTATGAACATTGAGGGGCATAGGGCCCTTCTTTTCACTACATCTGTATCGTTGGGGTAAATACCCAGTAGTGCAATTGCTGGGTCATAGGGTAGCTCTATTTTTAACTTTTTGAGGAAACTTTACACTGTTTTCCAAAGTGGCTGCACCAACTTGCATTCCCCCCAACAGTGTAAGAGGGTTTCCCTTTCTCCACGACCTCTCCAACATTTGCTGTTTCTTGCCTTGTCAATTTTTGCGATTCTAACTGGTGTCTGGTGGTATCACAGGGTGGTTTTGATTTGAATTTCCCTGATGGCTAATGATGTTGAACACTTTTTCTTGTGTCTGTTAGCCATTTGTATGTCTTTGGAGAAGTGTCCATTCATGTCTTCTGCCCATATATTGACTTGATGATTTGTTTTTTAGGTGTTGAGTTTGAGAAGTTCTTTGTAGATCTTGGATACCAGCCCCTTATTTGTAGTGTCATTTGCGGATGTGTTCTCCCATTCCATGGGTTTTCTGTTTGTTTTATTGGCTGTTTCCTTTGTTATGCAGAAGCTTTTTATTTTGATGAAATCCCAAAAGTTCATGTTTGCTTTTGTTTCCCTTGCCTTTGGAGATGTGTTTTGAAAGAAGTTGCTGCCCTTCAACAGATGAATGGATAAAGAAGTTGTGGTACATATATACAGGGGAATATTACTCAGCCATGAGAAAAGATGAATACCCAATATTTGCATCAACATGGATGGAACTGGAGGGAATTATGCTGAGTGGAATAAGTCAAACAGAGAAAGACAATTATTACACTGTTTCACTTATTTGTGGAACATAAGGAATAGCATAGAGGACATTAGAGAAGGAAGGGAAAAATGAAGAGGGAAAATCAGAGAGGGAGATGAACCATGAGAGTCTATGGACTCCAGGAATCAAACTGAGGGTTTTAGAGGGGAGGGGAGTGGGGGGATAGGTGAGCCCAGTGATGGGTGTTAAGGAGGGCACAGATTGCACGGTGCACTGGGTGCTGTACTCAAACAATGAATCATGGAACACTGTATCAAAAACTAATGATGGTATGGTAACTAACATAACATAATAAAAAATTACATAAAAAAGTCTATTTCATAGAAATTATTTAAAAATCTTAAACAATAAAATTTCCCCGTGCATAGAAGTCCTTCTTTCACTATTCTCCAATTTTTGCGTTTGGAAAATATACTGAGTTGAAAGCGCACACAAAACTTGTTCATGGTCGAACATACATTTCATCAGAGCATCTGAAGGCTGAGCCATACTAAGAGCTTCTAAGGAAACTCATCAGATCCAAAATACCTAAGACAAAAGGAAATCATGCCTGGTATTTTGTCCTGTGAATAAAAGGGGGGTTGGGCACCAAATTCATTCTCCACCTTTTTTCTGGAATGATTTTGGTTCAAGGCCCTTGCCTGCCAGTGCCCTAATCCTGGGGCACTAACTCAGGGTGGTTAGACCACAGGGGTCTTTGGCCCTTGTCAGTGAGACCCTGACTTAGTTTTGATGTCAAGCAAACACTGCCCATCCCCACCCAACCTTTCTCTGTTATACGTCCAACTTCTTGCTGAAAAGCTGCTTTCATTCTACAGTCTCCTCTTGTCTTCCAGACACTGAAGAACCAAATGAAGTTACAGATCAGACATCTCCAGAGCTCTCCTCTCACCTTATCAAGGTAAACAAGGTATTGGCAACTTTCCCTTTGAATAACTACATCAATTTTCTTTAATGTAAAAATACCACATATTTGGAAACTAACTTAAAAACACTACTTAAAAACCCGTTACTTAGCACAACCACTGTATTATTTTGGTTTAGATTAAACATTTTTCCTATGTACAATTTGAAAAAAATGTAAATGTTAAGAAAGCATACATACATGTTTGCACCCTATATTTTTAATGAAACATTACAACACGGAGTTTTGCAAGTTATTATGGAAACACCCTACTATAGTTTTAAGTTTCCGCATAGCTAGTGAAATAAGGGAGCAACTTAGTCTTGAGAGAAGACAAAAGTCTCTAGTGTCAGACAGACTTTTCTTCAAATATCTGCTGCCATTTACCAGTTGATGTGAATTACTTCCTCTCTCTGTTCCCTGGTTACCTCGTTTCTAAAGTGAAGTAATGTCATCTAACTTTTATAGAGGTGTGAGGATGCAATGAGGAAAAATACCTTGCAGATTGGCACTTTATACCTGGCTGCCATGTTCATTGTGATTAAAGAGTAGATGTGTGATCCTGAGCGATTCTGATTCGTGGGCATACCATACCTCTCTTCTCTAAATTTGTGCTTAGCAGGTCCCATGTTTCTCCATGAAAGTTTGCTTCAGGTTTAAATAGCTAATGGAATTCTCTTTGCTGCCTGGGCTATTGCATCTCTGGGCAGATTGTTCTGATGTTAAACAAGTAATGATGTGAGCAAAAGTCCAAACTCCTGGGACTCAAGGACCAGTCGGCCTCCTAAAATGTTCTAGGAGAGTGTGGTGTTCAAAGGAACACCCCCGGACTCCAGTCTGTAATTGGAGAAGAAAAGACACCAATTCAGTTTACCTAAAATCACTCCAACAGAAAATACTTACAGAATGCCCCCATGTGCCAGACTTCCTTCTAAATGGGGAATAAGACTAGCCTTCTCATCTCTAGATAGAAGGAGGAGATAGAGAATAAATAAATGTCAGCCAAGTTCAGCATACGGTAAGTGATAAAAAGTGAAAAGAGGGGTGCATGGGTGGCTTAGTTGGTTAAACATCTGACTCCTTTCTTCCTTTCTTTCTTTCTCTCTTTCTTTCTTTCTTTCCTTTCTTCTTTTTTGTAAAGTGAGAGGGAGAAGCAGACTCCCTGGTGAGCAGGGAGCCTATGTGGGACTTGACCCCAGGACCCTGGGATCAGGACCTGAGCCAAAGGCAGATGCACAACAAACTGAGCCACCCAGATGCCCCAAGCATCTGACTCTTGATTTCAACTCATGATCTCAGGGTCATGAGATTGAGCCCCACATCGGGTTCCATGCTGGGTGTGGAGCTGGCTTAAGATTGTCTCTCTCCCTTTCCCTTTGCCCCTCTACCCCCTGCATCCCCTGCTCACAATGCTCTCTCTCTCTCTTTCTAAAAAAAAAAAAAAATGAAAAGAAGTTGGGTGGACTGTTTCATAACAGTGATCTACAAAATCTTCGCTAGAGATGTAACATTGGAGGGGCGCCTGGGTGGCTCAGTTGGTTAAGCATTGGCTTTTGGCTCAGGTCATGATCCCAGAGTCCTGGGATCGAGCCCTGGATTAGTCTCCCTGCTTGGCGGGGAGTCTGCTTCTCCCTCTGACCCTCTCTCTCTCTCTCTCTCTGTCAAATTAAAAAAATAAAGAAATAAAATAAAATCTTAAAAAAAAAGATGTAACATTGGAGCAGAGCCTGAATAGAAAGGAAAAGCCAGCCCACGACTATTTAGGACAGTAGAGTGGTCAACTGTCCTATTTGCTTGAGACAAAGGCATTTCCTGGGAAGGGGGAACTTCAGTGCTTAAATCAGGGGAGTTTTATGCAAATCAGGATGGTTGATGACCCCAGGAAGACAGTCCCAGGCAGAGGAAAGAGCAGATGTATAAAGGCTGGTGAGAGGGGAAGAATGTGGTGTATTCTAGGGATGTCCAGGAGGTCAATATGGCAGGCCCATGGTAAAGCATGTGGAGAGAGGAGACAGAGAGGGAGGCAGGGCCAGACCACACAGACCTCGTTGGGTAGGGCAAAGGCAGTTGGATGAATGATCTCCATGTCATTTTCTGAAGGCCACTCTTGAGCCTGCATAAGCCTGTACTCAAGGTTAAAGTAGAAAGGGCATGGCCGTCTCCAGATACCCCTTTTTCCAGATGAGGAAACTGGGATGGAAAAGGGAGGAAGTGACTTGTCTAATGGAACTCAGGGAGTCAGAGGCAAAGCTGGTCGTAGACCCCAAAGGGAGGACACTTGCCTGAGGAATTGGTCTTGACAGTGAGCCATGGTTGCTGCACCAGAGCTGGGCTGGGGGGGAGCTGCCCCCTCCCTGCTGGTCTTCCTTGAGCTGAATTAACAGGAATTTGGTCTCAAGATGTGGACAGAGGCTAATTTATTCCTGTATCAAGACCATAGTAGGAGCACTGTGTGTGTGGGGTGGCAAAGGGATCCAGGATTTAAGGGGTGCTCATATAACCTATAGAGTGCATTTGGAGAAAAGTGAGGTCAGATGGTGTGGGAAATTGAAACCATGGCATGTGGACAACAATCAGTAGAATAAGTCGCTAAAGCTCAGAGAAGGAAGGAGCTGGGGGTCGGCAGTGCAGAACCCTGGGTCCAAATCTATGAAGGGCTGACATGGACAAATAATGCACTTTGCTTGAGTTTTATTGTTTTCTCTATTATTAATAATTTTATTGTCACTCATGTGACATCTTTTATTCTAATTATATAGTCCTATAATTTCTTCATGCAGGGTTAACTACTTATCTGTGGGTTGGTCTGGAACCTGAATCATGCTTTATAAAGAAGAATCCAACCCCAGCTGCACATTTTAGGGCATTTTTTCATTGTTCTTACTCCACCCAGAAATTTTTATTTAATTGGTCTGGAATGGAGCCTTGTGGTAGTTTGGACCATTAAGCAGAATATTTTTTCCCATCCTATTGATATGGGGCTTGGCCATAGCACTTGCTTTGGCCAATGGAGTGTTACTAGACGTGACATGATCAGAAACCTTACAAATGCTTAGTTTGGCTTGTCTCTTATACACCAGTGATCTGTCATGAGAGCATATGCTAGGTAGCTACTGGTCTAGAGAGAATGAAATATACTTAGAGCTGACCTGAATGCCACCTGTAGTCTGTGGGGTTTGCCC
This sequence comes from Enhydra lutris kenyoni, assembly GCF_002288905.1. Classification (NCBI taxonomy): domain Eukaryota; kingdom Metazoa; phylum Chordata; class Mammalia; order Carnivora; family Mustelidae; genus Enhydra; species Enhydra lutris. The sequence continues at coordinate 12,187,972 of NW_019154113.1, forward strand.
AGCTGAGCCCAGCCTAGGTGAGTTGACTGCAGTCCAGCCCTAGACTTGCAAGGGAGAAACAAATGTTTCTTGTTTTGAGCCAGTGTGTTTTGAGATGTTTATTATACAGCATCATTTTAAAAAAAATGGTTTTATTTATTTGACAGAGAGAGGCGGAACACAAGCAGTGGGAGAGGGAGAAGCAGGCTCTCCCGCAGAGCAGGGAGCCTGACTTGGGATTCGATCCCTGGCCCCTGGCACCATGACCTGAGCCGAAGGCAGACGCTTAACGACTGAGCTACCCAGGCACCCCTATACAGCATTATTATAGCAATGTCTGACTAATACAAGGCCTCAGCCCTCAGAGATTCTGATTTAATTGGTTTGGGTTGAGGTCCAGGCATTAGTGTTTTTCAAAATGCTGCCCAGGTGACTCTATTGTACAACCGTGGTTGGTGACTGCCATGATGACTGAATTTGGAGTATTGCTTTTTTCTGCTCAGGAATCACATGATGATAGCATTGCTTGAACTGGGATCTCTTAAAACCTGGCTCTAGAACCACATGTACCAGAAATCCTGTAGTAGTAAGTAAGGCATCTCACATGATAAGAATGCAGATTCCTGGGACCCCTTCCCTGACTTACTGAGTGGGACTCTCTGCAGTGGGCCCAGGAGTTTTAGTTTTTAATACACTCCTCCTTGGGCACTTTTCAAACACAATGATGTTCAGGAAAGGCTGAATAAAGGATTCTCTCCCATTTCCCTGTAGTAACAGAGTTGATGACAACTGAAACTTTCTTATTAATATTCTAAGCCATTGTGCTTGTTTATGAACATCTGACTAGAGTTTAAGTCTTTATAATGGAGATCTTGGGGAGGAGAAACAGGCTCTGATCTCATTCTGATGTAATGGAGGAGGTCAGACTACATTACTTCTTGGGGCTCTAACACTCTATCACTTTACGCCATTGTATTGGTCATTACAATCTGTAGCAATGGCAGGAAGTGGTTCGACCCTTAGCTACCACAGGCAGAACGGTGTCTAAGAGGTGTAAGTAAGAAATCACAGATCCCATGGGTCCTGCCTCAGACATAAAGCCGTGTAGACCAACTGGGGCTCCAGACACCTTGGCCTCTGAGGCTGCACTTGGACCCCACCAGGCCATGGCTCTTGCAGAGGTCACTGTGGGTCCTTGTGGCTCTTGTCTGGTTGGCTTTTTAAAAAAATACTGTGTTTCATTTCTGCCCCCACTTTAAATTCTTGGCTTTGCACCATGGACTCCAATCCTATTGCTGGCCCTTTGGACTTGAGGTCAAGTCTTACTCTCCCCTAAATGTGAAGCTTGGCTGTTTCTTGTTGACTCGGATTTGGAGTCGGACTGCTCAGACTTGCAGTCCAGTGGTTCTCAGTTTCACCTGGGTAATTTGAAACAACGGATGTCCAGGCTCCCTCTTTTCCTATAATTCAGTCAAGTCCTCTGGGATGGGACAGAGGTATCAGAATTTTCAGATGTGCTCCAGCAGACTGCAACATGTAGCTGGGATTGAGAGAACCATTCCCTGGCAGAAACCACACCTCTCCGTGGCCTCCACCTTTACCTCCATCCCCCAAGCTTTGCTTGAACCCCCGTTACCAGGGTGCTGCTTCCACGAGGAGTATTTTAACATAGTCACCACGTTGCCATCCGATGGAAGAGCTCTTTTCATGTCAGTCCCAAACTGGTAGTCACCTTCCCCACCCTCCAGGAGTAGAGTTTGAAATATGCCACGATCATCAGGTTGCAGACGGAGCATGGAGGCAGCTAGCCAAAGAAAACAGAGCGCTCAAACGAGAGAGACAGACAGAAAGCTTCAGGGCCATGCAAAATAGGAAGCGAAGCCATTCCCTATAATGAGTAACCGGCGGCAGGCGCTTTGCAGAGCAATACAGTTGATAAATACTCTGTACTTAAAGTGAACTTTGAACAAATGCATAAACAGAGATTGAGTGTTTCCTGCAAAGAGTGGCAAGCAAAGGCTTCACACAAAGAAGCCACATCCCAGAACAGACTGAAGTGGGATAAGAAAGGAGTCGGAGGCTCCGTGAAAGCAAAGTGGCCAAACCTAGGCAACTGAGTAAATTTCAAAAACCCAGATGAATCAGAGGCAGGCAAGCTTCTCCTGATACTAAGGAGGGGTTGCCCTCGTTGGTGTCGTGAAAAGATATTGGAAATTCGTATCAGAATATCACTGTGTGTTATTTATAGTTTGCTGTGTGCGCCACCACTTAAATGGACTGTATAATAAGTGGATTATAATTTTTCATTCTATAGGGTGGGCTCATTATTTTCAATTAATTCTGTTGTCTTCACAAAGGCCTGAACTAAGGAGCCTCATCAAGATCTTTTGCAGAAACCCACCTGGACTGTGGGGTTTGGAGGGTCAGACAGGGGGGACAGACTGGATGAGCAGTTAGCTTCAGACTGCTGCGAGTTATGTCCTCACCAGCAGCCCCCAGAAGAGGGAATGAACACTGGCTGTGAGAAAGGAAGAATGGAAAAACCCTAGGGATGATGCGGTTGGGACATTCTTCAGCGAGACGTGGAGCCAGAAAGCCCTGGAACGGGCACTGATTATCAAACTGGAGAGGTTGAGGGACTCAAGTGGAACATTTCAGAGCAGCGGTGCCTGATTTAATTAAGATGGAAAACCAGATACGCCCTTTCCTCATGCAACACCATCCGATCTCCATAAGACAGCCCTGACTCACTGCCTATCAGTTCCGACAGGGGCGAGCTGGTGAGAACAAGATCTGCCTCCCTCTTTTGCCAGGGCTGGATATTGATCTGAGATTCTGACATGGGGGGGTGGGTGGGGGGGGAGGCAGAATTTGCCTTTCTGTGATTTAAACGGATGTCACTTAGAAAGAAACATCCGGGCTGAAGGTAGAGTCCTATGAACCGACTTCTTTCTCCTTGCTCCCTGGGGAGGCACCTCTGGGCTCCTCCACTACGGCTGATTCTCTTTGGAAGAGTTTCCAGAAACTCTGTCGAGGAGATGTTAAACGACATGGCCATTGAAAACAGATTAAGAGCGGATGATTACTTGGGAGCTGAGTTGCAACTGAGCCCGGCTCTGGCAATATGCTCCTGATAACAGCATACTGCTACGTGGAAGGTCTCCTTGGATTTTCATGGAAAAGGGCAGATTAAAAGCAAACAAAGGGATAAGAAGCCCAAACCTTAAATAGCTAGACAGCAGCTGGGTGGTAGAACAGCCCTTGCCAGGTCCTGTCTCTTGGGGCCTTTGAGGCCAAATCCCATTTCACACCAGATTTAATGGAGAATTCTTCTCAAAGTCAAAATCAGCCCGCTGTCTTTGAACATCTTCCTTTAAAATGGTGTTAATGAGCGTGACTTCTTCCGGATCAGGAAGCCCTATTGCTGCCCCTTCAGGGTTTTGATACCTTCCCAGGCCCTACTACCCGAATTCTCTCATTTGGGGATCCAGCTTCTTCATGGATTTTCTTTTCTTTCTTTCTTTCTTTTTTTTTTTTTTAATTCCTTTATCTGAGAAGAAAAGAATATTTAGACATTTAATTGGCATGTAACGAGGTAACTATAACAAGTTAATTAGTTCTCAATTAAGTTGCATTTACCATACTTCCTGAACGTGTTCTTAGCAATTAGGGGCATCTAATGAACTTGCAGTAGTTGCCTGTTTCCCACAGCATACAGAGTGCTGGGAACATTTCTGCTCCCGTCGGAGGCAGCATGGCATTGTCTTCTTGAAAGGCAGTGTCCCTGTATGCATCCAACCTGTCTTAGGATCAATTCAATGTAACAGCTGGTCAATCAGCGAAACAATAAGCTGGACAAGTTCTATGAAAATGGAAACAAAGTATCATGGATTTAGTGTGATGGTGATTGGGATCCAAGGGACATGAGGTCAGGTCTTGCCTTTCTAGTGATGCAGCATTGGGCAGGTAACCTCCAGATCCCTAAGCCTCAGTTTCCCCATTATATGCTGAGCGTAACAAATAGGGAGCTCACTAAGGTTGCTGGGTAGATTGGTGAGAAAGTACACGTAAAGCATTATAGGTCCCGTGTTTAGTGGACATTGCTATTAGTTTGTAGATGTTTCTCTGTGATTCTGAAGATTTGGGGCAAAAAGTTTACTTGGTTACTTGGCTAAGCACTTGGAAGGTTAGTTGTCATTTTAAGTCATTGCAGAGCCCCAAGTCAAATTTCATTGTGCTGTTAGTGGAGGAAGATCCCTGAAAGCATTACCAAAATATTATAGGACAGCCAGGGAAATGTAGGTGGATAAAGTTAATTACTCATTTTATCATGGTGTTTCCCTTAAGATAACATTATTCAGTAAGCTTGAGATCAGAAAATTGATTGCGTTTATCAGTCCAGCACAGGGGGACAGTGAGGATGAAACCAGTCCCCTCTGGGGAACAAATGGGGTGGTGGAGGGGTGACAAGGTGGGTGAGGCTCTCAGAGAATCCTTCATCCTACAGCGGTGAGAGGGGATCCAGAGTTTTGACTCTCCCTCTCTATTCCTTCCTAGCTACAGGTTCACCTCCCCTTCAGCGCTAGCTATGATTAAAAAGCCATGTAGAGGAATCATCAGAAGGAGGGAAAAAAAATTTACAAACTAATTTGCATTTTAATGAATTTTTAATTGAACCAAAATCTGTTGTTTCTGTTTAAAGATGCAGTGCTGACTTTGTGGTCTCTGCTGCTGAGGGCCAAGTGGGAACTTAATGTGATAAAAACAATGATAATGCTAAGCTTAATTAGGTTTGAAAGCTCATCTGAAAAGGCTGCAAGGAGTGTGGGAATGGCGAGCAATTTGCTAGCAGCCGGCTAAGAAGCTGGATTGGATGGGTGGATGCTTTCTTTCTAAAACCACCAAGAATGCAGCCCATATCAGCCCATTGATTTGGCCCCACCCATGCTGGACCAGTGCATCATCAAACTGTCCCTTCTGTCTTCATGTTTTGGGTTTTCTAGGCACGGGTGACAGATGAGCTCAGCTAGTGGGAGGTGGACAGTAGATTTCTAGTATGGCTTTAGCTTTTATTATCACCAATGGCTTTTCCTTTTCTTTATGTCACTTAGTAGGATCTTATTGCGGGGGGTGTCACACTAAGACACATAGATGGTGGTCAGGAGGAATGTCTCAGTGGACTCAAAGGCAGTGTGTGCAGTAGGTTTGTTTCTTTACTGGAAAGTATTTGTTGAAATTATTGCCCAGGGAGTCCTTGTTTTTGAGTATTTGGGTGGTGGGGAAAATTCTGGGATAAGTCTGATAAGTCCCCCTACATTCTGCATTTCCCCATTTGCTCCTCAAGATCTTTTTGCTGTTTCCACCTTTCCTCACCTTCTCTTTGCCCCTCAGCCCCAGAAAGCAGATGTAAGTTCACTTCAGTCCTGCAAGGTGATGACCATAGCAGAGTCAGAGGAAAAGAGGAAAAGACAACATGTGATTGGTTTTCAAGATTAAGGAGCCACGGCCCAATAGTGTGGTGGAAAAATTCTGGAAGATTGTTTGCCAAGCAGCTCTTTCTCTTCTGTAAACACAGACTTATAACAATTCTATAGGCTGGGGGTGGGTGGGGGAGAATAGTCAGAGAGGAAGGAAGACAGTAGGCCCTTGTGAGCTCCTCCTTCAGGCTGAGTGGGGCAATGCCTACTTGATAGAACCCCTAGATAAGGGTGCCTGGGTGGCTCAGTGGGTTAAAGCCTCTGCCTTTGGCTCAGGTCATGATCCCAGGGTCCTGGGATCGAGCCCCACATCGGGCTCTCTGCTTGGCAGGGAGCCTGCTTCCTCCTCTCTCTCTCTGCCTGCCTCTCTGCCTACTTGTGATCACTGTCTGTCAAATAAACATTAAGATCTTAAAAAAAAAAAAAAAAAAAAAGAACCCCTAGATCAATTTAAGGACTAACTACTAGGGGAGAAAAATGTCCTGGAAAATGTGCTAGAGAGAACCTGAGAAATCCACAGTTTCTTACGGTGTGTGCAAAAACGGCCGTATTTTCCCTATGCCCTAAACCCAGCTTCTGCAGGATACCTGTTCTTCAGGGTTAACATAGATTTCAGCACATCCTGTGAGTGCCATCTTTTCCATTCTCTCTCTCTTATTACAACTCTCTTCCCTTCCCAACTGCCTGTCCTGAGGACCAAGTGCAGGATCAGATGAGAAGACAACGGCCTACAGGGACGTACACTTCGTAAGACCAAATTCCTGCTGTAGCAGACCTATCCACCTATCTACCCACCCACCCATCCACCCACCCACCAATCCATCTATTCATCCATCCACCATTCACCCTCCCACCCAGCCACCCAAGTGGTTCTGTTTCTCCGTGATTTCTAAAGGTCACTCTCATTACACATACAGTTGACCTTGAACTATAAAGGGGGTAGGAGTGCTGACCTCCCACGATGTTGAAAGCTTGCATGTAACTGTTTACTCCCCCAAAACACAATTACAAATAGCCTATTGTTGATCTGAAACCTTATCAATAACAAATAGTTGATTAACGCATAGCTTATGTATGTTACACATATATCATATTCTTATAATCAAGTAAGCTAGAGAAAAGAAAATGTTATTAAGAAAATCATATGGAAGAGAAAATACATTTTTAATATGGTGGTGTATTTATTGAAAAAAAAAATGCCTGTGTAAGTGGACCCATGGAGTTCAAGGGTCAGCCGTAGAAAGAAGCATCTAGAAGAAGGTGGTCTTGTGAGCATGGGGAGGAGGGAAAGCTTTCAAGAAGCTTGTCTGTATACCCTTCAATCCCTGAATTCTTACCTACCCCAAATCCTTTGGATGCCTACATTTCCTCACCCTGTAGAAACTAAGATGGAAGAGGGACACCAAGACACTTTTACCGTTGTGTTGACCAGAGGGCAGGCCCCTGTCAGGGCCTCCTCTGTATGGGGAGCAGGAACTTGTCTTAGGCAGGGAAGGCTGGGCAGCCTTTCTCATCTGAAAACTCTTCAAATGCATCTCTCACAATACTGAATCCAATCAAAGAATGTGATTCACATCAAACAAACCTAATTCTTTCAGCATCTGTCTTTTTGTAAGGTGAAAGAGCAAGCCTTTATAATTTTTCAGTGGCCAGTTGGGAATTCTCAAAAATAGGTCTAGAAAACCCCCTAAGCATTTTATTTTATTTTTTCTAAATTAGGATCCAATCTAGGGAAGGCAGAATCTAATGAGTTACCAGAGAAGAACTGGATCCTTAGATAGGATCATTGGATGCCTGAAAAGTAATGATTGGCTACCCATTTCTCAAAGCAAGTATTACATATTTTTTTTAATTTTTTTTATTTTTTTTAAAGATTTTATTTATTTATTTGACAGACAGAGATCACAAGTAGGCAGAGAGGCAGGCAGAGAGAGAGAGGAGGAAGGAGGCTCCCTGCTGAGCGGAGAGCCCGATGTGGGGCTCGATCCCAGGACTCTGGGATCATGACCTGAGCCGAAGGCAGAGGCTTTAACCCACTGAGCCACCCAGGCGCCCCAAGTATTACATATTTTAAAATAACAGACCTATAAAGGATTTTAGCTGTTTCACAAGTCACGAACCTTTGTTTTTTTAATAATCGAGGACATAATGAAGTAAACCTAAAGCACAGGCAGAAGCATAAAAAATTATTCTGATAAGATAAAGCACCTTTGCTAGCTAGGCAGATTACACAGATGTAAAGAATATTCCTCTTTATTGTGGATAACGACATTGGTCAATAAACCAAGTTAACCTTTCAAAACAAGAGGAAGTTTGCCAAAATGTTAACATTTTCATGGCTTCTCTTCAGATTTAGGTATTATAAGCCCAGGCAAAGAGAATTCACTTTCCAAGTTTTGTCCTTCGCTTACCCTGTTTCATATTCTGGAATAGATTGTTTGAAAAATGAAAGCACAGAGATGCTTCTCACTATGGCCTCTAATATAGTCTCAACTGTCCATATTAATTATGACTTGTAACTAAAGTAACTAACTTCTATTTTACAAAGAAAATTGGGGTGTAGATAATTGAGAATTGTCTGTCATATATGAACATTTAGCAGACTAACAAAGCTTGTGATACATATAATACAATTTTATTTAGCCACAGACATCACTTTTACACATTAAGATGAATATTTTTATTAACATGACCTGAATATATAACTATATAACATATAAAAATAAGCAAAAATACTTAAATTTTGTTATACTTTGTAATTAATGTTTCAGTATTCTATTTTAGAAAATATCTAGCCATCTAAGAACTATCCATTAATTAGCTCAGTTTGATATTTTTCTAAAGTTTCAATTCACCTAAAGATCTTGGAAATTATGTCCAAACTGGCTCAAAATAAAATATAATTACTGTTGATATGAAAACTTTGTCAGATAATGACTAAATTTAGTTGAACACAAATTTACCTCTTTTATAATCTTAAACATCATTGGGTGTAATGTCAGCTTATTTGGTTAGCAACCCTGTATAAATTTAGGGGACTTAAGACTTTTTTCTTGCAAAAACAAACCAAAGTAAGTTGAAATATACTATTGTATTATATACTTAACACTGCTAAAATAGCTGTTTTTTTCCTTATAGTAATGTGATTTGCCAAAACTTATCATAATGTGAGCTTAGATCCTCAGAGTGTTTCTGAGCTAACAACTTGTGTAAGAAGGATTTTTTTTTATGTGTAGCATATTAAAGTATCAGAAATTCAGTGTTTTAATTTTGTGGGATTTTTAGGAGTATTCCAATTGTATGATTATTTATGTTTATACACAAGTCAGAAGAGTGCTCCTTTAAATGAAGAAATACAATTTAATTTATCAATATTCTCCAGAAGTCAGATACTACTTCACATTCTTACAGTGAGATATCAAGGCCTTTCTCAGTTATAGACAGTCATACAGAGAGGGTTTGTAGCTTCAGTTCTATAACTTCCGCCAGAAGTTAAAAGTAAATACAAAACACAAGACTTTGCTCACCCAGATTTCAAAGAGTTGATCTCATTCCTTATGGACATGAAGTTCTTCATTGACCAGAACTGAAGATTAGTCTAACAGACCAACAAATCAATCTGTGATCTCTCACCCATTAGTGACTAGATTTCTACCATTCCTCTGCAGCATTAACCATGTGGTCAAACCATAAAACAAAAATCCTAATCAGTATTGTCATCAAAGGGGATAAATATACTGGCTCTGAGGGAACCAGAAACAAGAGGCACTACATCAGTACAGAGAAGAAATCTTATTTTTTGCTTTCCGTCTTGACTTCCCAGCATGTTCTTCTGGAACAGAAAACTTCTGGAAGTTTTAAAGGAAAGCTAGATACTATGTGCTCAGAAATGGCCTCACTCTTTTTTGGACAAAGCAAGGTAAATTAGAGACTAGGTAAGTAGGTATGACCGTCAATGTTGATTTAAAAGATACTATAAATTTATCAAGGCTGCGTGACCAGTCAGTTCACTATTCTTTATGTCCCTCACATGTGCTGGTTTATGTATGTAATTGCATGATGGGGGTGAGGTAAATATTGAGAGGAGGGAACATGAGTTAATGCTAGCACTAGATACTTGATGTGCTGTCTCCCTAAGTCCTTGTAGCAATCCTATCAGAATACTCATTCCAGTTTGTAGATAGGGAACACACTTATCCAATGTCACAGGGCCACCCTTCTGGGGGAAGTTCAAGGCTTTCTGGCTACAAAACTTAAGCCCATCTCACTGCATTACAAGGCAGGCATGGACTTAAAGCCACACTGGTTAGGAGGATTAAGTGCCCTCATAAATACAGAAGCTAGGTGTGAAAGGAATGAAAAAGACCCTACTAATTCACACAGCAGGGAAACTGAATATGTGATTGCCATTTGCTTGTGCTATGAATAATGGGAAGGAGTTTTGCTTCATGGAAATGAGGAAGAGAGAGAAGCTTCCATGTGGAAGGTGCTTAGAAGTTTGGACACTCCAGGGCAATATTTGGAAAAAGGCAAGTAGATTGGTTGGAGTGAGTCACAGCATGTTGGCAAAGGGGCTTTATAGGACCATCATAATAATAGAAATGCCATTAATCGAGTTCTTTTCTATAGACTAGATATTCTACCATGGGCTTTTCATTGATGCTCTCATCTCAGTCCTCTATATAACCCTTCTAGGTAGGCATCGTTATAGATAACGATCCTGTGACACAGAGTAGAGGAGTAACTAAAGCCAAGGTCACATGCAATTAAACGCCAGCATTGTAATCTGAACCGGGATCTGTCTGATTCATGGCTCTGAACTCTTACCACTATTGGAAAAGAATATTAGGTCAAAATTCTGGAAAGTTCTGAACATCAAGTTAAAGAGTATGGATATTATTTTTTAGGCAGACCTTTTCTAAAGCTTGTTCTACAAGATGTAGTCCAAGATTTTAGCAGATATTTAAAGAGGGCTAAGCATATTTCTGTAGTCCAACTTTTTGAGAAGACCAAAAACACAGGAAAATGTCTCTCTTCCCTTTAATAGACCACTGTGCCTTGTGAAACACAGAGAGGTATGGTTTGCAGCACTTCCTCAAACTTATTGGCCACATTTCCATGTTCAGAACATCATCCATCTGTGGACAGATTACAGCAGGCAGCAGCATGCTGCAAACATAGATCTGTATTTATGAAAGCATCTTAGGAAGTGGATTCAAGGATGGATACAGTGGTCCAGTTTGGAGACAGGGAGACCAGTTGGAAAGCAGCTAATTCTAGTGAGGGAGAAAGAAAAGGAAAAAAATCTCATTCTTTCATCGGATCATGAAAAGACTGGACTCCAGTGACCTGGATTAACAGAATGTCTTCAAAATCCTCACCCAATTAAAAAACCACCCTGTCTGAGAGAGCACTCTGAAAACAAAGAGCCAAACACACACACATAGGCACACATTAGCAAAGGCTGGATATTAGAGGTGCTGTGTGAACATATAAACAGACTCCAGGCTACAATTCCTCTGGTATGTGCCCCTCAGCCCACCCCCTCTGTGTTGATGTTGGTTGAAAACATGCACAGTCCAGGATGTGTGTTCCTGCTGCATTGATCTGGTCACCAGCCTCACCGTGGACATTGAGCTGCCTTATTGCTCACAGCTCCCTTCCATGCCAAGGCCAACCCTTCTCATCCAGGGCTGCCATCAATGGGCAGAGCATATCCTTGGCACCAAACAATTCTCCACCCACAGTGGAAGCACTTGAGGCAGTGAGAGGGCTTTGGCTATCCCTTGTCTTATCAGCCCATACCTTCTTTCCTTGTTTCCCTTGGCAGCCATGGGTGTGGGTGTTCTGTTCGTTGCATCTCATTATGCTTTGTTCCCATCATCACAGACCTTGCTGACCTCTCTGGGTTGTGGGTGGATTCCATTAAAAACATGTCCAATTTGGAATATGTGAATATTTGGGTCATTACTTTTGTAATCTCCTTGTAAAAAGTCTGTTAAAACAAACCACACCAGTGGGGGATACCTGGGTGTGTGGCGGAGGGCTCAGACTAATGCCTTAGAAGAAGACAGTGTTGGTGGGATTTTTGACTCTATGTCCTGATACCTGTGTGACTTTGGACAAGCTACCCATGGTTTCTAAACTTCAGATATTTTCCAAATATCAGAAAATGGGAATGCTGTCAGTCTTTCTATAGTGGATGTGAGGATTCAAAGAGGACAAACCTCTCGGTAAATGTGAGCGTCCAATATTCGTCCGCATGGAGGACTTGGTGGGAGTACACTGGCTTGTGCTGTTGGCAACAAATCTCTTTCCTCTTTCACTTTGCTTTTGCCTATCAGCTAGTGCCCACTCGGGTCCAGCAGTTCGGATGGCCAGACAATTGCTTTAATTCTAGCCATATCTGATTCATGTCTCCACTTGAGGGACATAAATGAAAATGCTCTACTGTTGCCTCTTAAAAGAATGTGTCAGTTCTATCAACTCTGGGAATTGCTGGGCTCCAAACTCTCCCTCAAGGGAGATGTTTAGCAACATAACTTAGATTATAGTGGAGTTAATGTTTAGTGAACACCTGCTAAGTGGTAGGTAATATGCTCTGCGCTTTCACATAAGTTGTCTCACTAATGTTATAGAAAATGACTCTCATTTTATGGAACCATCAGTAGCTCAAGGTAGCACTTATACACGTATGTCCAATCCTGGTAGGGTGAAACTTTTCTTTTCCCCTTCTAGGGGCCATATTCAATATATTTATCCCTGAGTATGGCTTGGATACCAACCAACCAGCATGAGGCATGGGAGGACAGTGATTACAGGGCTTGAGGATGTCAGCTATTTACCAGTTGGAATAGAAATATTTTAACAATTCGGTTTTCCATATTTTGATAATTGGTATGACTGATCTGGGGTAACCTGGATGATTATCAACCCAGGCCTCTCTCCCAATGGTTTAGCCTCTGGAGAGAGGGTAAACCAGTCCTTTCCATCCTCCAGTTGCTGTTAGGGAGAAATGCTGAAGAAGCTAACTTTGGGGCACCAGAAGCACATAGTAAAAACCAGGCCCGTATCTTCTGGGATTTGGAGACAGACAGAATCTGGGTGGGCTAGTCAAGGCAGGGCAGTCTAGTGAAGACTACAGGCTCTGGATCAGATGGACCCGGGTTGAGGTCCCCGTCCCTCACTTACTCGCTGTGTGAGACTGGGAGTGTTACTAGGCTTGCCCAGCCTCAGTCTCCCCATCTGTGGAATGGTGATAACAAAACTCTCTTGTAGGCTCTCCATGCAACTTTATGAAACAATATGTGTAAGTAAATTATTAATACAAGTGGAATCATACTTTTAAAGTACTGCTCAAGTTATCTCTCTTCTTAGTAACCCAGTTTTTTTTTTCTTTGACATTTCTGCCCTCATTGCCTGAGGAAGGGAAGAACAAAGATGCAAATGAGGAAAGAGTTGTCGGAGGGAGAGCTTGTACTAGACAGAAAGAGGAAGTAGAAGGCCCCTCCGTTGCTGGGAAGACAGAGAAATGGGAAAGCATGCAAAGGGCAAGAAGTCAGATAAGTGTCCTTGCTCCTCCCCAACTCCTCTGGGAGGCTGAGTGGGATTTGTAGAAACATCCAGACCATTTTGATGAAGTTTTAGAATGTAGGTGAGGTTCAGTGGGGTGGAGCCCAGAGCTGATGACCAAGAAAGAATTCTTGAGACATCTTTGGTGCAAAATGGTGGTGTATTAAAGCATGAGGGCAGGACCCGCTGGCAGAAAGAGCTGCCTCGCGGTTCTGAAGGGTGGCGGGTTCTGTATGTGGGGTTAGTGCAGGTAAGGAAAAATGGAGGTTTCAATAGAACTTTCATATGCTAAAGAAGACCTACAGGATACCGGATACCAGAGGCCTTGCCATTGTCAAGGTCGTTTCCCCCTTCTTAGGAAGGTATTAACATTAAGATAGTTGGGCGATTCCTAAAGACTGTCACATATGTCCCACCCAGGAGTGGGGGTGGGGGAAGGTTGCCAGGTGTCAGCCTTTTGTTTTGTCCTCAGCCAGCTTTCTGGTCCCTCATCAATTTCAGTGAGTCCTAGACCAAGAGGGTTTGCTCCTTGGTTCCCAGAGTGTCCCCCAGGAAAACCACAGGTCTCTCAGAAAAGGCCTGCTCCCAGGTTGGCATTCGTGCATAGGGTGTGGCACTGGTGGGGATGTTTGCCCCTGAGATAATGCCCAGTTGCCCATGCCCACCCATGGGTTGGTGCAACCTCAGAAATTTCTGCATGCACCAGTGGGGTACACAAAATACTGAGAAATCCTAGTGTCCAGAATGTTGCCATGAAGTGGCCCAGCATCTCGGAGCCTCCTACGTGAAGGCGGGGGGACTTCAGACCACTCTGGACCTCAGCAAGATCCCTAAGAAACAGTAGCAGTTCCCTGTCAGCAAACATTGGCACAAAAACCCAGTGAGGAGATGAAAGGAGAGTCTGCCTAGCAGAGGGCACAGGCACCCAGAGGACAGTGGGTGACCAGAAGTCCTGCTTCTCCCTGCTGTGAGGCTATGTTGGCTTTCCTCCCAGCTCAGCACCAGCTTGGGAAGGAGAAAGAGGTGAGGAAACCCCTTGGAAGGGAATAAAGGGCCAGACAGGGAGTGGGGAAGGAGAGTGGAGGAAGAACAGAGAAATTGCTTCTAATAGATGATGATACATTTTCTTTCTCCCCACACCCCACCACTGTCTCCAAAATGTGGGCTCAGATGAGGCAAGTTACAGACATTGACTTCATGGTATGTACTACTATCAGTAAAAGCACCAACAATAAAGCAAGCTTGGCTTCATTAGCCTCCAACACCACATCTGGCAGGGGTCATGTGCAAGGCAAGAACAGCCCAGCACCACGGGGTCTTGATACTTCCCACCCAAGAGGGGTCTCTCCAGCACCACACCGCAACCCTCTGAGCTCAGTTACCGCATCCTAGCTCCACTGGATGGCCCTGACCAGACACTTCCTCTGAGTGTGACTCCAGTCTGCTTCCATCAGAATCACAACCCCATCCCCGTGTTGGCCCACATTTGTCACCTGTTACAGTCATCGTTGTTCCCTGACATTTGGCCTATCTGTGTTCCCTGTACCTCAGAGCTCCATCCTTCCTGCCTGCCCTGTCTAGCTCCCAGTCCAGGATCTTCCCATGGTATCAGCCACTCTTTTGACAGCACCCTCAATGCAAATCCTTCCCCCTCACCCTTCCCACAAAAGCTGAACCCTGTCCCACTTCCACTCCTAGCCTTTCTGCTGAGCATTGTGGAAAAAAAAGATAATCAAATAAGCCTGCAAACTGAGGCCGTGATGAATTTCCAACAATTAGCTCTACGTGGAACTAAGGCATGGCCCAGAACTAGCGCTATTCTCTCCAGCTGGCTCTCTGTCCTATTGTATCCCATTGTATGCCGTGGCCTTTACTGAGCCCTCCAACCCCCCAACTTGTCTCAGCAGGTGATCTTAAGCACTACCTCCAGAGAAAAGCTACACCACAGGCAAATGTCCTCAAAATGTCCTCAAGCTTCTGCAAACCTGCAGAAGGATTTACACCTGAATATAACTTTCTCCTTTTTCTTTGCATCCAGGGCCGCCCAGCCTCCTGTACTTTGGGCTTCGTTCCCTCCTGCCTCCTCAGCACCTGGGCTCTTTTTGCTCTTTTGCCCTGTATCTTCAACTTCTTCTTCAATCCTGCCTCCTTTTGCTCCATGTTCAAAGATTCTGAAGTCATCCCTACCCTGAAAAATAAAAATAAATGGAAAACAATCTCCTTTGTATCTGTATTTCCCATCTAGCCTCAGTCCCACCCTTCCACCCCCACGCCTCATCAATATTCCATTAATAGTTCTTTCTTACTCTTTGTTCCTACATCCTTATTTTCACCCATTCCTGGGTCTCTGCAATCCATCATAATTCCACCGCCCCACTGACAGTGCTCTTATCAAGGCCAACAAAGACCAACTGGTCACTATAACCAATGCGTGTTTTTCAGCCCTCATCTCTTTGATCTTCTGGTAGTATTACTCTCTTTACGAAACTTATTGCCTCCTTTGGATGTCAGTTTAGCATATTTTCCTGGATCTCCACATAATTTGATGGCTACTTCTACTCAATCTCTCTTTTTTTTTTAAGATTTTATTTATTTATTTGACAGGCAGAGATCACAAGTAGGCAGAGAGGCAGGCAGAGAGAGAGGAGGAAGCAGGCTCCCCGCTGAGCAGAGAGCCCGATGCGGGGCTCGATCCCAGGACCCTGGGATCATGACCTGAGCCGAAGGCAGAGGCTTTAACCCACTGAGCCACCCAGGCGCCCCCTACTCAGTCTCTTTTTTGGGGGAGAACTTCTTTGCCTCTGAAGGCAGTCCTTTAACTGAGTGATTCTCCAAAATGTTTCTGTGCATTCAAATCACCTGGAAAGCTCCTGGACCCTACCCCTGGAAGTTGTTTTTTTTTTTTTTTTTTTAAGATTTTTATTTATTTATTTGACAGAGATCACAAGTAGGCAGAGAGGCAAGCAGAGAGAGAGGAGGAAGCAGGTTCCCTGCTGAACAGAGAGCCCTACACGGGGCTCGATCCCAGAACCCTGGGATCATGACCTGAGCCGAAGGCAGAGGTTTTAACCCACTGAGCCACCCAGGCGCCCCTTCCCCTAGAAGTTCTGATTCAGGAGGTCTGGGGCGGGTCCTGAGAATTTACGTCTCTATTAAGTTCCCAGGTGATGCTTATGCTGGTGGTCCAGGGACTGCACTTAGAAACCCACTGCTACAGGTGCCAGTGGCCTGCGGTGTTTGACTTAAGCTTTCTTCTCTTCTCTACACAAGTGGTTCTTGACTGGGTGTAGACTTTAGCCCGGATGTTAGCCATGAGCATCATCCTATATTTCCAACCAGCCACTAGACACCTACTCTCCAATGGCTCACAGAACACTCACATTCAACATGGCCATTTGAGCCCCTCTTTCCTACCCGCTTTCTTCTGGCTTTGCCATTTCCAAGGAGGGCACCACCATCCCCCCAGCTGCCCAAGCTAGGAAACTCGTAGATAGATTTTATTCTTCTGTGCTCTGCTATTTTTCTGTGGCTGCTGCAACAAATTTCCACAATGTGGAAGCTTAGAACAATAGGAAATTTTTTTCTCATAATTTGGAGGCCAGAAGTCCAAAATCTGGTTTCACTGGGCTGAAACCAAGATGTCTGCAGGGTTGTGCTTCCTCTGGAGGCTCTAGGGGAGAAACTATATCTTGACTCTTTCAAGTTCCAGTCAGCATTCCTTAGCTTGTGGCAACATATCTCTGATCTCTGCTCCACAGTCACACTGCCTTCTTCTCTGCGTCAAATTTCCTTCTGCCTCTTACTAATAAGGGCACTTGTGGCTGCATTTAGGACCCGCCTGATAATCTAGGATAATCTCCCCATTTTAAAATCCTTAACTCAATCACATCTGCAAAGGCTTTGCTATATAAGGTATCATTTATAGGTTCCAAGGATTAGGACTTGGTATCACTCTAAGTCATTATCCAGCCTCGTACAAGCTCCCTCACCCCATGTCTCCATCATTGCTTTGTATCCAAATCCTGCCCATCCTACTTCCTAGGTGTCTCTTAAGCCATTATACTTCCCTCTGTCTCCCTTGCTATGTTCAAAGCCAGTTCCATCATCTCCTGTCTAATTATACAGTAATCATTTAACAGATATTTTACCTGCCATCTTGCCAGCCCTTTTCCATAAGGTAAATTATTACCCCAGATAGTGATGCTGTTCCCCTGCTTTACCTCCTTCAATGGATTCTCGTGATTTCCACATAACATCTATTTTCCTGATCATGACCTCAGGACTCCTTTCTGGCCCATACCTACTTCCCAGACCAGCTTGGGCCCTTCTCTCACTGCTCATCTGTGCCAGTCCACAATCTCAGAGCCCTGTATACTCTTTCTTCCGCCCAGAACAGCCTTCACACTGCACCGCCCCATACTAGGTCCCTGGGGCAGGTTTCCATGGCTACCCATGCTTTCTCAATCATACACCTGGCACAGGTCAGTTGTAACTATGGTTTAATTTCCTATTTCCCAACTCGACTGTAGGCTTGTTGGGGGTGGGGTCAGGCTTATGTTGATATTGTTCTCCTCTTTTTTGGTGTCTAGCACAGAGCCCATCTTAAAGTAGGCATCCATAAATATTTATTGGGTTGAATTGCCATGGCCTGTCCCCTAGCCTATTGCCCTTAGGGTCTCAGAGACACCATTTAGACTATTCAGACATTGCCAATACACAGTGAAAAATCAGCTCCTTTTCCTAGAAGCCCCAGATGCATTGTTCTTTGCATTACTGGTGGGGCTCACCTGTGTATTCTCTCCATCACATTGATTTGGGAGAAATCAAATTGGCATGATGTTGGTTTCCCCTGATTGGCTGGAGGATAGCTCACATCTATTCTAAGCCCTGCATCTGGTTCCCATGCTCCCCATTCAAAGTCCTCGAGCAGGGTCAGACCCTATAAAATCCATAACCATTAACCCACACAACCTTGTACCTATAAGATTCAGACTGTATGCCCCTGGTATCTCCCTGCTGGCTGCCTTTCCACACACTAACTACTACATGCAGGCATGGATCGGGGGCAGAGGGCAGACGGTCTTTGATACCAAATGAATCTAGTTATAGGCAATTAGAGAACCGTCAGACCACCTCACTGATACAGCATAAGGCGATCATGCAGATAAAAAGCCCTGGGCATAGTCAAGTCCCAGATGCTCTCACCTCTTGCTCAGCTGAACTTCTTTTTTCCCATCCATTGCCTCCTTGCAGATCTTTCAACTTAAACTCCTGTTCCCAGCTCCTTGCCCTCTGCACTGAACTCAGAGTTTAGGATTTATCTTCTGCTTCTTGCCAGCCTAGATATGGTATCAAGCACGCAACACCTAGAGCTTCATCATCCTACCAGCCTGCCCTTCTCTAGCCCTGAAAAATGGAGATGGGGTAAGTGTGTGTGGTATGACAGAGCTGTTTAATGATTTTTTCTTCTTACTTGTTGGTCTGCAAGACTTCTCTCTCATTTGCCCACTCCTGCCTCCAGGACTGTTGGTTTTAAAGACCCTTTTAATCTCTCGACTTCCCTGGCCCATTGCCCTATGTGTTCCTCCACCCATACCATGTTTTAGGATTCTGTGCTTGTCCTGTGCTGTTCCTGTTCCTGGCATGATATTCCCATCTTCTCTGCCTTGCAAATTCCTGCCCATCCATCAGGAACCAGCCCCAATACCACTTCCCTTCTGAAGCTTCTACTCTCCACAGGCAGAGCTAGACATTCCTTTGTGCACTCATGACACCCCATACCAATCTCTATTAGAGCATTTGCCATATTGCATGGCCATGCTCCATTTACAGGTCTCTCCCCCTGACTAAAATGTGAGCTCGTTCACTAGGTCTCATTCATCTCTGGATTGTCTATGCCTAACCCATAATTGGTTCTCTGCATTTGTTACAATAATGTGTGGACTGAGAGAAGTCCCCATCCAGCAAGCCTTGCTCAGCCTCAGGCAAGTGGGGTAAGTGGCCCTTGGAGAATCTGTGACAGTGCCTTCCCTCCCCAGTCATCCTCTGGCTGCTCCCACTTCTTTTGTGATTTAATTGGTATTTGGCGCTTCAGACTCTTGGCTTGCCCCTTTAGAAAGAGAGTCATCAATGGTGAAAACTCTCCACATCAACTCACACCTACAGGGCTTGCTGAAATGATGTCCCTGCCCCTCCTGGCCTCTCCAGCACCTGAGCAAGCTGCCCAGGGACCCCACTATGGGTTAGATTGGCAAGCAAAGTGGTTTAGAGAAGTCCTTGCACCTGGCGGGGCATTATCTAAGCTACGCTGGAGCTTAGAAAATTAATGAAAAGGGAGGGAAGTCACTGGGATTTTAGACTTGCAATCAGGGGCTCTGCGACCCCTGAAGCTGGCAGTATTAAGGGAGCTAATGTGCTGACTGTGGGAGCTCAGCTGGTCTCCGTTTGCTGATCTCCTTGTCGCAGGAGGAGCTGGGCACTCTTTCCTTGTGCCAGACAATGAGTTGCTGGCAGAGAGGCAGCAGGCACAGTGCTGCAAATGCCAAGCAGGGGCAGCTGTGCCAAGATTTAGAGGAGCAGATGATTCCCCGGCAGCCCAAAAGGTTTAACCCACCCGGCTGTCCTCACTGATTCAAAAGGAAATCTGGAAGGAAAACCGTGCTCGCTGGGCACTGACTGTATGCCTGATACTTTATCTGGTTTATTCCATTCAACCTGCTCAACAAATCTGGGGCCTCTCCCTTACCATCCCATCCAACAGAAGAGAAACCCAGGGCTCCTGAAGGTAAGTCACCTCAGGACCTTCAAGGACCACCTCTTGAGTTCTACTGGCTGTGTCTTGCATAAGGGTGCTCGGCCACATGGACAAATGGGGCCTGAAATCTAACCACAGCCTGGCTGTCAAGCTGTGCCCAGAGGGTGCCTTCACTAATTTACAAAGGTCTCCCAGAGAGTGGCCACCATCCTGCTTCAAAGGTAGAACTCAGGTTAAACTTGGGTTGGTCCAAATCCTCAATTGGCTATCCTGTATCCCCAAGGAGGTCCAAAGTCAGGTTTGGGCAAAACAAAGAGAAAGTAGGAGGAGACTCAAAGCTGGAAGGAATGGGGATCCCGGGACCTCATTTCTTCCTACCATCTTCTCACTTCTAACCATGATCATCATTTGTCTGTGGGTCCCCCAGCTGCTTCTCATTTCTTAGTCTAAGCTGCTTTGGACTGCAGTTGGATATGGTAAGGAGACAGGGTCACGTATCTTCGCTTTTTTTTTTTTTTTAAATCAGTCAATACCAACACACCTTTAGTACCAGAGTTATTCTGGGCAGAAGGTGGCTATCTTGATTGGTTTGCTCACAGCTGACAAGGATGGGGCTTGGAGGTCAGAGTCTTGATGGGATTGCTGTCTCTAATATAGTCAAGGCAGCCCAAGCATATCCCAAATGCTGATCTCGTTTCCACCTTCCCACCATCTCAGCCTCTGCCTCCATCTCCATGCTCTCCAGCCCATGCCACAGACTCTTCTGGTAGAAGGAAACTTTACAAATCAGTTCATTCATTATTTTTATTATTATTATTTTTTACCAACTCAAAAGCTTTAAGGGGTTCTATGTTGCTTAGAGGATAAAGTCCTAAGTTCATCCAAAAATGCTTCTCAAAGTGTGGTCCCCAGACCAGCAGCATTGATATTACCTGAAAACTTGTTAGAAATGCAAATGTTTAGGGCTCCCCTCCAGACCTATAGAATCAAAAACCCTGGGCGTTCAGTCCGGCAATCTGTGTTGGAACAACACTTGGAACAACCAGGTACCTGTGATTCTTGCTAAAGCTTGAGAACCTCTGGCCTATCCCAAATCCCAACTTGCCATCTCTTTGTTACCTTCTACTCCAACCAGACTGACCCTCTCCCTGCTCCTGGTAATGGCCTGTTTATTAGCCTCTTCATCTCTTCTCTTATGGTGCCCCTGGCAAGAGTAGTAGCTGGTTTTTGCCTCAACCTCCATCCTCCCCTTCTTTGCTACCAATCAATCTATATTATGGAGACATCATTGTGCCTAGCTGACCATTTTTTCATGGTCAGTAGGTGTGTTTGCAGAGTTAAATTCTAGCTAATGATTTTAAGTGGAGTGTCCTGAAAAGGGAGGACAGACAGCTGGAGTAAGTGCCCTTTTATCATTTCACCTTTTCCTCTTCCTCCTGACTGTTGGCTGGAATATGGTTATAATGGCTGGAGCTATTGCAGCCTTCAAGGACCTTTGGGAAAACCTTGACAAGGAAGTTATACAAAGCAAGGAGAAAGATAGAAAAAAGTAAGGGTGCCATGGAGCTACCATGGCAAGCCCTGGAATCTGGCCTCTGAACTTTACAGGAGAGAGAAAATCTCCATATATAGAAGCCATGGAAATTAGGTTCCTGTTAATAACAACTGAAACAATTTTTAACTCAAAATGCCTTCCAGATTTCTCTTTATTTATACACATCTAACCTGTTCTTTAATCCCCGGTTTGTTCACATGTTAATCATTTAACAAACACTGGGGCATCTACTCTGTGCCAAGCCCTGGGTAGGTCTCAGACCAATGAGCACAGCATCATTACATGCTGGCACAATTGTGTACTTGTCTCGCTTGCCTGCCATTCCATGAGTTTGTCTGCCCTTTAAGGACAGAGCCTCTGACTTTCATGTTTGGATCATCAGCCCTTGATGTGGAACCTAATGCTTAAAAGGAGGTCTAGTAAGTGTTTGTGGCATGCCACAGATTTCCCTAGAAAGTTTGCCTGAGTTCTTTCGTTGACATTGATCAAAAGGGAAGTGATGTTTACAGAGCACCTACTACATGCCAGTTACCATGTTAGACAATTTTTTCCTCTTATGATTTCACTCTTTCCTCCAGGGTGCCCAGTGACATTTAGGTTGTCAACCTAATTGTACATTTGAGGAAAGTGAACTTTGTTGAGATGAAAACGTCTTGCTGGCTTCTAACTACACAGCTGGTAGCTGATGGCAGTGGGACCCTATTGGGATGTTTTTGGTTGTAAGAAAGGGAAAATCCAATCTAAACTGGCTTAAATGATAAAGGGAATTGATTGACTTCCAAAACCTAAAACCTTCAGGAGTAGGGCAGGCATTAGGCAAGAGTAGTCCTAGAGTCCTAGATGGTTTTCCTTCCTCCACAATCCTTCCTTTACAATCCACAAAATTCCTAAAGTTCACTCTGATTGAACTAATCATACTTCCTTGCCCACTCCTGAGTTGTTTGCAGAGTTGATGAAAATGGGGTATATTAGGCTTGCACTAACCTTCATGGCTTCCAGGCAAGCATACAAACAGAGGCTTCTAGGTAATAGTCCACTTTTTTTTTTTTTTGTTTACCCCATGTTCCATCCCATACTGCAAAAATCCCATACTACAAATCCCATACTACAAAAGGCTCACATGCATGTGCTCTAGTATCTAGGCCCTGCTCTAGTGTCCAGATTCCACATGTGGCCTAGGTACATGCCCATGGCCAGCACAAAGTGCCTTTGGGAGGAAGAATTGGGAAAGAGGACAGAGCAGTCCTAGGGAGCGGAGTTTGGGTGTGGTCTATCATGGGAGGTGTAGATTTCTTCTGGGTCTGTCACCTCAGTCACTCAGACTCTCACAGTGAAATGCATACTTGAAGCAGGTATCAGAGCTAGACTTTCTGAAGCATGAGGTGAAGGGCAGGGAACCTGTAGGCTGATTGTAGTTCTGGATTTTGTGATCAGCCTCAGCGAATGGGGTCCATCTCCAGAGGTGGAAGTACTATCACACCCTCTCACACCCCAGGCCTCCACTCATGTAAAGTGGAGGACAGGGATAGAGTATGGGTTATGGAGTATGGGGAGACCATCAGCTATCCCTACAGTGGCCTGGACCTGACTGCCTAGCATGTGCATGCTTTTCCTGCTAAACCATCCTGCCCATCAGCTCAGAAGACTTGCAAGCAGCATTTTGTTCATCACTGAGTTCCCATTGCCAGTTGCAGAGCCTGGCCCAGAGTGTGTGTACCATGTGTATTTATGAAATGCTAAATGAATGAATGAAAAGTGCTGCCCGTTATCCTCCTCCCTCATGGCTCTTCTCATGTGCATCTTACACACAGTCGAAATCTTCTTGCCTTTGGCCATTTCAAGTAAACTCTCTAGTTGCCCCAAGTTAAACCCCTGAGACTCCATCCTAACTAAGATCAGGGCCAGGGAGAGGGTGCTGGCTAGGTTCCCTCACTCAGAAGAGGTAGCATGAATCAAAGCCGAGCCCACAGTTCAAAGTGGGGGCTTGGTGTCTGCCGTACATGCTACATCCTTAGATGCCAAGAGTAAGAGCGTGGGGTGTGCATGGCCGTCTGTTTTCTAGACTTCAAGATGTTGACATCAGAATTTCATTACATCAGAAATATAATTCAGCCAGGCATCAGGAAGCACTTTGCTTTTGTCTAATTTACCATTATTAATGGCCATCCATGGAAATAACTATATTCACTTTGCTGCTCAAAATAGCCAGCCCTGTCTTTACTCCTGTCTCTACAATCAATAAGGGTCAGCCCTGTGCTCTTGCATACACCAGCTCCTGGCAGTGCCTTCTCTGAAAGGGAATTTTCCTGTCCCTGTGATGAGAACAAAATGTATTTTGCCTCCTGCCTTCAAGAGATAACACCACATTTTCTGAGACGTGAGTTTTGACCTGTGATAATGACCATCCTCAGATGATGGCCTGTCCCTGGACAGCTGGGTCCCGAGCGCTGCTGAAACAATTGTAAAAAAACACCCTGAATGGAAGGCGGCTCTGCAGATGGACTCAATCTGAATATTTTAATCTTCTCAGGAAGTGATTTGAATCAGCACATGCCTAACCCCAAAGGGTGTGATATAATCCACACACCCCAAAGCCCTCATGTGGGTTCTGGGGCTGGGGGAAGGTATGTTTCACCTGATTTGTCCTTGACTTGAATTCCCTCCCAGCTCACTCCATCCACTGGTTCCTCCTGAATCAGAAGACTGGTATAAACTCTGTGGGGTGTTGGCTGGAGGACTCTAAGTACAAGAGCTGCATTCCCAATAATTCCTCTCTGTCACTGGCCCATAGCAGGTTCTAAATAAAAGGTAGTAAGTCTCCTGGGATCATAAATCCATATCTACAATATTGCCTCTTTTATCTCCAGCACTGGCACAGTGAGGGGGTGTGACCAGGCTTGTAATTAGTAAGGAATAAATGATTGTTTGATTGATTGAATGGCATTTACTGTCCCTGGATCCAGTAGGTGTAAAGATCTCTAAGGCTGATTTCTCCATTATACTGTATCCTACTCAGAAGGTACATTACTAGCTACTGTTCCTTATGGTTCAGGGGTGTCTCAGCCTCAGAGAATTGTCAGTCCTGACATGTTCAATATTGTCTGGTTTAAGGGATTTACCTGTTTCAGGCCCTGATATGGAAATAAGCACTGTGAGCTGAGCTGGCATGTCTGATATGCAGCTGTACACAGTGCTGATCTTTGCTTTGGTTCTCATCATTGCTACAGTGGCCAGAGCTGATGGGGAAAAGAGGTGATAAGAGTGAATGTCCAGAAAGTCAAGACCTAACTTAAACATTGTGCTTAAAACAAACAGTCTTCTTTTTACATTGATACCCTGCTCACAAAATGCTATTTACAGTTTTCCATTTAAAAAATGAAGGGGGCAAAAAATAAAATCTCTATTGCCATGTCTTATCAGTGAAGACTGTAACTCACACGAATTACAAAGGACTATGTTACGATCTTCTGACCAATGACTGAGACTTGGCTAATGGTGTTTTGAATGTGACAGTATCTGAAGGAGGAGGCAAGGAAATTACTGGAGAAATACTATTCTTTTTCTTGTTTTTTAAGAGAGAGAGAGAGAGAGAGAGAGAGAATGAGAGAAATAGAAAGCAACCTCATTAGCTGAAAGTGAAGCGGAAGGAAAGATGTAGGTGGTTTAAGGTGGGAAGAAAAGGTACGGAATGGTTGTCTTGAGGAGAGGGATTGCGAGTTGACTAAGAACTAGGGTAGGGAAACCAGCAGGGCTGATGGTTCCCTTGAAGTTCTGAGCATAACTTTAATGTCAAACAAGTCTTCCTGAGTTTCTCTCCTGTTACACTCAGCAACCCCAAGGCAAACATGATGTTTTTAAGCAGGGTTGGAATTTGCTAGGCAAGTGCCATGGCAGAAAGAAGGGAAGAGAATTGAAGAGGTATAAAAGGAAGTGTTACTAGTGATAAGCCACTAATGTGAGCTGAGAAAGAAGCAGAGTAAGAAGTTAAAGTAGTGGATAGCAAGAGAGTGGGGTTGGAGGCTCTCGTGGGACCAAAGAAGTGTTGGAATTGGAGTATTGGGAGGAGTAATGGCAGGAGTGGTGGTGGTGGTGGTGGGTAATTTCCCATAAAGTACAATCCAGATGATGATGCGTCTCCCAACTTCCCCTCCAAAGTCTACCTCCTCCCACACTGCAGCTTAGTCCTTAGCTTAGCCACACCAGACTCCTCCTTCAACCTGCCTGACCCTCCTTCCCACATTGTTTTATTCTTTTTTGCCCTCCCCATTCTGTCTGCCTGGAAAACTCTTCCCCACTGAAGAATCCTTTGGCTGGCTCCATCTTATCTTTCAAGCCTTCCCTGACCTCCTGCCTAAAATAGGGACCCACTCCATCCCTCACTGAGGTCACTCTTGATCATATCGGCTACACAGTACTCACCTAAACCTGAAATGGTTCATTTGTTGACTTGTTTATTGTCAGCCTGACCCCCCCCACCACCACCGAATCTGGAAGGCAAGCTGCATGAGGGCAGGGACCTCATGTGTCTTGTTCTCTGTTGATGTCCAGCACCCAGAACAGTGCCAGAACAGGGGAGGATGCCAAGGAAGAGTGGAATAAATAGATGAAGTCATGAATTAATAGATTTTTTTTAAGCAAACTCCTTTATCACCTTAAAAATCACTGATCCACAGAGACTTTTTTTCCCAAGTCAGTCCAGTATTTTTTTGTCAAAATCACTTGGAAATCCATTCCAGCAGAGGGAGCAGTTCTCAGCTGGGGGCAGTTTTGTCCTCCAGAGACATTTGGCAATGCCTGCTGACTTTTTGGTTGTTTGATGTACTCTTGGCATTTAGAAGGTGGAGATATGGATACCTTGACACATGCTGCAATGCTAAAGACAGCCCTTGATGATAAGAAATTAACTGGCTCCAAATGTTAATAGTATCAAAGTTGAGAACACCACAGGAGGCTAAGAGTCATCACACCTTGAGGACTGTGGGCCAGACCAAGCCTGGTGTGAAGGATTAAGGTAGGTCCAAGGCACCATGGAGAATTGGAGCCCTCCTGTGACCTAGGAACTTCTATACAGGCCTGCCTGTGCAGCATCTCTCTCTAGAAAGATACACTGAGGGAGCCATTGTACGGGCAACAGCCAAGATAAATAATCCACAAAATATACCCACTTCTTTCAGGAAAGGGCACAACCTGGAGAGCAGACCTGCATTTGAGCTGGTTGTTATCTACCAGCTGGGGCTCTGGAAGCCTTGAAGTGGACAAACATACAATTACGTAGAAGTGCAAGCATACATTGCAGGCCTCGATAGTCCTAGCATTGAGGGTTTCTCAACCCTCAAAGCCTTTCCTATTCATCAGGAGAGACCCCATTTGCAAAACATTTATTCAAGGCTTAATTACTAATAAATCCCCGCATGAAGCCACTCCATTGAAAGGCTGCACAATAGCATGGCCTGGTAATCAATGCCCCATTCATGCACTAATCAGTGGAGACAAATGGATGTAAAAGGTGTGGGGAGCAGATCCATGGACCAGAAGAGAGACTCCCTCTCTTCTTCCCTTTGGGCTCTTCTCTAATTAGGGCCCTGTTCACATGCTAATCAGTATTGGGATCCCCAAAAGTTAGGGAGGGCACTCTCCTATTGGATCTGTGTTCCTATGTAGACGAATGCACTAGTTAATGTGGAATTCCTCTACCCTGAAACATCAGCCCTGTTTTTGACAAGTTGGTGTCCTGAGTTCTACTTTTAAATAGGTTGGGGGATTATCCCTGAGCTGCCCTCCACCCACACATGGGTACCATAATGCATCAGACCTTGGGGCTGGGCATCCTACATGCATTGTTCTATTTAACCCTTACCACAAATGTGGGACATGATTTTGTCTTATTATCCTGATGCTAGAGATGAGGTTCCCTATGTTCCCCAAATCGTAAAGCTAGTAAGCAGAAGGACAGGTTTCCAATTCACCAATGAATTAAATATTTATTTTATGCATACATGTGCCAGGTACTGGAAATACGGTTTAACAGGGAGGATATATACAAAAACAGTTAATTATCACACCCCACGTGGGGATTCCATTCCAAAACCCAGTGTCTTTCTACTCTCCCACACTGAGTACCTTTTATGGGTACACCACTATTGCAGAATAGTGGTGATATGGACCAGGGTGTAATGATGAGGAGCCATCAGATTCTTATAAGGAACAATTAATTGTAAGGACAATAGGAAAAAAGAAATTTATAGCCCCATTTCACTTATTAATGAAGGCATAAGAAATTTTACACAAAATAGTGGCTAACTGAAGCCAATAGAGTATTAAAAATAATAAATAAGGCACAGACCTGTACCCCTGGGGATAAAAATATATGTTTATTAAAAATAAAATTAAAAAAAGATAAATAGAAAAAAAATAATAAATAAGGAACTCCTTGTGGATAAATAAGAGATCTAGCAACTCCAATAGAAAAATAATCAAAGCAAAGTGAACATATAATTTGTGGATGAGGAAACCAAACATATCTGAGAAGATGCTTAAATTATTAATAATCAAAGGCAAATTATAACATAAGATATTACCTTATTTCTAGTAGGCTGGCGAAACTAGAAAGCTGGATATGCCAAGTGTTGGTGGGGATTTTGGAATGAGCTCTTTGACACTGCTGTCAGGAGAGCAGATGGTGTACATGTGCATAGAGCATACCTGGTACTTTTATCTTAAGATGCACACAGAATGACTCAGCAATTCTATCCTTCTCTGTGTAGTCCAAAGAAATTCTGACACAGCTCCCAAGGGGCATGTATAAGACTCTTCATTGCAGTATTTGTTATGGTGTTGGAGACCACCTGGGTGTCCATCCATCATCCAGAGATTAGATAGGTAAATGTAGAGGGTGCAAGTAACAGAGCAAAAGATAGCAGTTTAAAGACAACAGATTAGCTGTAGCCATAGCAATGAGGATGAACTTTTAAAAAAATGTTATTAGTGAGAAAGGTAAGAAGCAGAATGAAATCTATAACTCAATACATTTATGAGAAAGTTCAAATGTGTGCATATAAAACACCATTTTTGCAAGAACACATATAAACAGAAGCATGTAAGTGCACATGGATGGTTTCCATCATGGGAAGGGGATGGATGTATAGCGAAAGTTGTAGCAGGAAGTAGATGGCACACCAAAAATAAGGTAATTTGAGATAGGTTTGTTTGTTCACAAAGGTGCAGGATGGTGTAGGGAAACCGTAAGAGGTAGTACAGAAACCCAGAGTTAGTGGAACTTGAGCTGTTATTTCAACCCAGCCTGGAGGGACTGGAGGCTGGAGGAGCTATTGAGACTTGGAGGAGAGACACTTGTAAAGGGAGGCTTGCCAGGAGAGCAGAAGTGGCCTTCAGCAGCTGAAGGACCCAGCTGGGCCATGGCACACCAGTGGGAGAGAAGAAGGGATGCATTACCAGGACTTCATGCTGTTCTTTTCCTGATGGTGTAGCTGGAGATTTTCCATTGGCCTGCTCAACAAAAAGCCAAAGGACACAGGACGCCATTAGTGCATCCGTTCAGGCCTGCTTCTTGGACAGAAGGAAGAGTGATAGAATGTGCTAGAAGAGTGATTGTGGGGGGACAATGGAAGCCACATGACTAATGGATTCTGATGAGAAGGGGAACTGGTTAACAAAACAAACAAATAAATATAAACATAGTGGGGCTTGCAAGAAAAAAACAAGAAAGTAAAGACAATTCCCTACCCAGGAGGAATTTGGGCTCTGGCTATAAGGGAAATGAGAAAACGTTTTCACACATTTTTTTTTTTTCAAAAATAATTTTTCATTCAGTTTTTCATAAGAGAAAACAATAAATACACTAAAGCACATTTTTTTCTGCACACATTCTTTTTTTTTCTTTTTTTAAGATTTTATTTATTTATTTATTTGACAGAGATCACAAGTAGGCAGAGAGGCAGGCAGAGAGAGAGAGAGAGGAGGAAGCAGGCTCCCTGCCAAGCAGAGAGCCCGATGTGGGACTCGATCCCAGGACCCTGGAATCATGACCTGAGCTGAAGGCAGAGGCTTTAACCCACTGAGCCACCCAGGAGCCCCTCTGCACACATTCTTAATGTCCTACATGGTGCATATTGTGTGTTCAACACAAGTAAATTTCGTTTATATGTTCATATTTATGATCCTTACTGTAAAGTTGGCAAGTAAGCACACAAATGAAACCACAGGGGTCCAAATGATAGCAAAATTTTGGAAACATAACCTTTGAATATGTGAGTTTTTTTAGACCTCTTGAGAAGGAGGTAACTCTACAGAATTTCTGAAGAAACGTGTATGGAATCCTTGAAGACCTGAAGCACCCCCATGGGACCCTAGTATCTTAGGACTATAGTTTACAAATTACTTTCTTGACCAAATGCATAGCTGTCTGTGATTATCTAACCCAAATCATCAATCTCTATAATGTGTCCTCTCTTCCAACTCCTGCCTTTGATTAATCCAAATTTCTCCTACTTTCTTTTATTACAGAGTATTAATGTTTAAAATACTGTAGTCTATAAGAGCACAATTAAGTGGCCTTTGGAAAATTCCATTCCTTCCTCCAGTTGAATGATGAATCCTCCAAGAATGACTTGACTATAGTGTGAGCAGACCATAGGCCTTTCTCTCCCCGGCTTCATGTCATAGTTGGATGTTAGCCAGGTCTCTTGTATGCAAAATAGAAATTTGCTAGGTGAACCACAGTGAAATCTAGGCTCTGAGATCAGGAGTGACTTTCCATGAGGCCTCAGACAGTGGTGAGGAGCCCTAAAGTAAAATGAATGTTCTTTCAGATACTGGAGGGAGGAGCTCAGCACTCAGTAAAATCAATAAATTAAGAAGTCTAGCTTTGTTCAAGAGTAGGATTTGGCAGCAGATCAGTAAATGGTTCACAGAACTAAATACATTGACTGAATGTCCCATGGAGAGGAAAAGACTGTACTTAGGAGTGGAAGCTGTAGCACACAGTCCTCAGGAGGAGGGACAGAGGCTTTGCAGAGAGGCATCAGGTAGACCAGAAGCCCAGCATTGGGTTCTTTGGTGGTAAATAGGAACAGGGTTTAGGTGCAGAGATGCTGTGGACAGGGCAGTTGCATGGAAATGCTAAGACTTCTGAGGCCACAAGTACAAGCCAGGGGCCCCAATAAGAATGGAAAGCAGTTTTGGGAGAGACCTGCTTCCTACCAGATCTGAAGGAGCACCACCACCTCTGTTGGCTATTGGGATAGTTGAGAAATCTGGGCTTAGGAAGGATTGTCCTTGCACACAATTCCATCCAGCTAACTTGGTTGATCCATGGTTTTCCATGACATTCTTTTGTTTTTTCTCTTTATAAGCCTTAAGGTTTATAAGCCTTAAGCCTTTCCACAGCAAGACAGTTATGGATTTAGAGATAGAAACTCTCAGGGGTTCTGCTGGTATGATGATAGAGGGCCAAGTAGCACAAAACCCAAGAAGATCTGGGAATCTGATGGCCTGACTGTGGAGGCTTGCAGGTTCCCAAGGTACTGCAGGGTTCTGAGGGGGAACACCCAAGCTCAGCCCAGCTACTCCTGCGTTCTGGGGGCTCTGCTCACTCACCAAGCATGGGCCACTTAAACTGACCATTAACCGTGTGGACGATATTTAATTGAGCTCTGACTGTGAAATATCAATGTGTCAGTGGTGTTCACCTGGTCAAAGTGTTAGGGTCCTGAAAGTCACAGCATACCTTGTGAGAATCATGGAATATTCACATATTCAGAGTACCTCTCCTGTGGGAAAAGACCATATCTGTATTATACCATTAATCTTAGCAGTGCCTGGCATGCTAAATAAACGTCTAAATAAATAATGCTAATATTTAGTACATGCTAAATAAATATCTGTGGAAAGGAAGAAGGGAGGAAAGAAAGGAGGAAGGACAGAACGTAAGGAAAGATGCTTAACTTGACCAGAAGAAACGTTCTCTGGATGTTATTTTCTGATCATATTTTAGAGATTTTCCTTTATTAATCTGCTCTTAGGTTTTATCATTCTATTGATTAATGAATACTTGCTAGCAAAAGAAGTCAGTGGTAGGGAGGCACATTTTAAGAAAGCATTTTGAAGGAGAAATTTAAAACAGAAAATTTCAAGTTCCCCTGCAAATTAGAAGGTTGACTTTTACCGACTTCAGTTTTAGTCATACTCCATTTTGGTTTAGGCCAAGACTGGAGTGTTCTGTAGGCAGAGTTGGAGAACTGTTCTCCATGGATAACCTGACAACTGAGTGAAACCACTACTCAGGTTAAGTCTACAAATATTCCTCATATTACACTGTATGTTTACTAACTGGAATTTAAATAAAATTATAAAAATTCTACAAATATTCACTCGGCACCTATGTTGTGTATAGAGTGTTGTGGAGGTGGTCATATAGAGGACCTGACCACTGGTTGACCCATGAGATAGACCCAGGCAACTGGAAGATCCTCAAGCCCTCCCTTGCTCTTGGAATGTCTGCCCTGCCCACTGTTCATGCCATTAGAGCCATTTTCAATGACGTAGCCTTGAGAGTAAGGTTCTATTGAGACCCTCTGGATGGTATGTGTGACTGAATCCCATTAAGGCCTCTATATTGACTTTAAAGATTCTGGTGAGCAGGTGTGGAGATCTTGTCCTATGGATGCCTGAGACCTGCCTCATCTGTTAAGTTCCCTTGTTTATTGAACCTGCCACCTACCAATCTGGAGTGGGCTGCCTCATCCCTTTTTCCTTGCCCTGAGTGTATGGAGGCCAGTTTACAAACCAAGAGAGGTTGTGTTGCTAAGAGTGTGGGGTTAATATTTCCTTCCAGTGGTTAAGTTTAGCAGTGGAAGGCAGCCTAGGATTTTTCCCGAGTAGCACAACATCTGTCCATCTTTCCATTTTTCCTTCCTTCCATCCATTTACCTATCCATCCACTTACTTATTTAGTCATTCAACAAAAACTTAGTTACAAGCATCAAACTAAGCTCTCAGGATACAAATAATAATCTGAATGAAGTAGGTACAACCTTGAGATCATTCCAGAACAGGTGTTGTCAACTTTGGCAGCACCTTGGTATCATCTGGAGCAGCTCTGAAAGCACCGACATCTGGATCTCACCACCAGAGGATCTGGTTTAGTTACTGTGGGGTGAAGCCCGGGCATCAGGCTTTCTGAATGATTTCCATACGGTTCTAACTTGCAGCCAAGGTCAAGAACCACTGCTTTAGGAGGATGAGTCTGAATTTGTTGGATGGATTAGGGGAGAGAGGTGAGTCCAGGAATGAACATTTATGGAAGCGTCAAAAACACAATAGATAAAGTTGCCTTCGAGGAATAACGGAAATTAGACAGAGTTGGAGAATAAAGGATTAGCTGATCAGCTGGGGCCCAGGAGAGATGTGCTGGGCTGCTGTAACAGATGAGAACTAGATGTAGAGGGAGAGAGCACACAGTACACGTAATCCTCCAGTCTGGGAGGATTTGGAAGGACTGCTTAGAGTAAATTGGAATTAAGTCCCTCCCTTGAAGGACGGCTAGGATTTGACAGGTGGAGAAGGGGTGAGATCTCTCCAGATGGAAGACACTGAATCAGTGGGATCAAGTTGTGAAATGTCTGGTAGAGCCGGAGTCTGGAGTTCCCAAGCTGGTAGTAAGGGAGTGACACAGTGAAAGAGAAAAGATTAAGGTCAGATCTCAGGCTGGGGATTCTGGATTTTACCCTTAAGGCAGTGGAGAGCTTTGGAAGGTTAGTCTTTAGAGGAGGGGAATGCCAAGATGAAGTCTGAAATACAGAACTCCTGAGGCCGTCTGGGAGGAAGGCTGGCAGGTGGGAGAGCTTGAAATGAGGCTAATGGATAATTTCTAGGCCGTAGACTTTGCATGCCTCTAACACGGTTAATGGGCACATTATTTTAGTCTAAATGAGTAAGAGACATTTTCTTACCCTTTAAAACCCAGAAGCTGATTTAAGTGAGGAGTCATTGCAAAGATCAATTTTGAAATTGCTGGTGGTGGAAAGCAACTTCTGAGGGTGGGGATGACGGTGACTTGGTAGAAACAGAATTGGGTTTTTATGAAAAATTCTGCTGCCTAAAGATATAAAGCAATTAGTAGAGCATGGGTGGTATACCTTCCATGATGCCTGTGTCAGGAAGGCAGGGGCTCTGGAACTCACCTGGGCCTGCCCTCAGTCCCTGTCAGGACCCCCAAACAGCTACCTGATCTCCACATATATGTCAAAGCAGAAAGCAGACAATTCCTACCCACTGCTTTAGAGACTGGAAAATTTAAAGAAAGAACAGAGGGAAAGGGGGTCAGCTCTGTCTCATGGTCTGTGGGAACTGAGAACCTATACCTGCAGATTAGGCCCTGCTCTTTCCTGAGCCCTTCTGAGCAGGACAGGGGCCCTCTGGCAATATAAGCCCACAGTGGTGGGGATGGTGTCTGGATTTAAGTGTAGGGCTGACATTTCACTAGAAGGCACTGGTGCAGATATGCTATTTGCTAAAATACTGAAATGCTTCCTTAGGAATTGGAAACTTGCTGCCATCACCCCCTTCCGTGGGATCCTCTTGGACACCTAGACCTCTCCACAGTCCAGCAACTAAAGGGTCAGTATTCCTGGCATAGCAGGATCTCCAGACTGCTAATCTAGCAAGTTACCTGCTCAGGAGGCCCACCTTACTGCTTGTGTGATGTCTTGAGTATATATATGAGTCTAGGCATCTTTTCTCCTCCTTTTTCTCCTTCTCCTTTCTTCTTCTCCTCTTCCCCTCCCTTCCCCCTTCTTCTTGTTCTTCTTCTTCTTCTTCTAAAGACTTATTTAGTTGAGAGAGAGAGAGAGAGAGAGAGGTGGAACGGGAGTGAGGGGAGGGGCACAGGAAGAGAGAATCCTTAAGGAGACTCCCTGCTAATCATGGAGACTGCCATGGGGTTTGATCCCAGGACCCTTAGATCATGACCTGAGCAGAAATTAAGAGTCAGCTGCTTAACTGACTGAGCCACCCAGGCATCCCTAGGCATTTCTTCTGATCGCCTTGTTTTTGCCCCCTGGTCCCGAGTACCTAGGAACCATCTTTGAAGGCAAGGCTTGACCTCCATCCAGCCTACCCTGCCTCTTCTTCCTGGAAATTGTGCTCTGTTTGCAATCCCCACATCCCATCCTGCACCCCCTACTACTAACTAGGATATTGCTTTGAATTTAAAGAGTCAACCTTCTGCAAGTATCCGCCACATATACCTACTATTGTATTCGCCTATTCTTGCATTATCGCACATTTAAAGTGTGGCATAGGTCTAGTTAGCACCTTCCTTCTGAGCACCTTCTCTTGCCAGGCCTCCAGAACATTGCACTTTGGTCTCTTGGTTAACCTCCCCATCCAGACCCGTCATAGCAAACCCCTGCAGCCAAGCACCGTTGAGTGAGGACAAGTGCATTGTCACATAGGATGATCTCAGGCATTTGCAGACCTTCATTCTGTGCTGAGGACCAGCTCTTCACCCAAGATTGTCCGTCAAAACCTCAGGGGCAGAAGGTCAATGTCAAGGCCGTGGGTGGCTGTTGGATATATGGTCTAAGACTGGTGGTACCACCTACAGGCTGGGTGATGTTGGGCAATTTATTGAAGAACTTAGAAGCTCAGTTACATCATCTGTAAAATGGGGATAACTATGCTTTAAGTGAGATAATGTGTGAAGTACTTGACAGGTAGAGGTGGGAGCTCCAATATGTGAGCGCTCTTATGATGATATCATATTTCTCTTCTTTTCCTGTAGCTTCTAGGCCCCACTCTGACTGTGCCTTTGTGTTTCCCAGCCTCCCTCTCCCCTAACCCTGATGAAAGATTTTGGTTCAGAGAGCCCTCTGACTCTTCCTTCTCTTGCTCACGTCACCTGTCAGACTCAATTCTGCCCCTGCCCATCTTGTTGGCTGTGGCAGACATGGCGGAGTGCCTCCTCTGGACTCATTCTTTCTTTCCTACTTGTTAAATGGACTCTGTTTTTGTTCAGGTTAATAATATACCCAGCTAAAGTACTTGCCTTTCCTGACTCCCTGCAGGACATGGTCAAGTGTTTATTTAGCAAATACTCCTGTTGCACTTATGACAGACCAGGCATGATTATAAGCACTTTCTAGGAGGTAGGTACTATTATCCCTCTTTGACTCCTGAGAAAACTGAGATACAGAGAGGTTAAGTAAATAACCCAAGAACACACCTATTAAATGGCGGATCCTGGATTTGAACCCAATTAATTTTTTGAGTCAGTGCTCTTAACTCTTACGGTTGGCTTGTTCCAGCCCATATAAATTGGATTTCAGAGGAAGTTTGTGCTTTTCTGACAGAGCTGTCAACTCCTTTCTGCTTCCTCTTTGTTTGTTCTTCTGGCCAGGGATGTTGAGGGGAGGTGTGAGGGGGCAAGCATGAGTAATAAAAGCTACATTTTATAGATGGTGGAGCCTGGGACAGCGATGGCACTGTGGACTTCTGTATCACTGTTGGACAGCCTCCCCTCGGCTCCTGCTTATGGGGGAAAATAACCTTGTATTTGGTTAAGTCACTGTGGTTGGGTTTCTGTAGCTGAATGATGAAACTTAACCCTCAGCCTCCAGAAAAGACGGTGGTATATGGGCTCCCTCATAACAGAAGCTTTTTCGGGACACAGCCTGCTTCAGGCTTACATCCAGTAGCCGGGAGGTGGCCCCTTCAGTGGCCCAGCTGCAGCTCTGCTGTCCACACAGGGAGCTGAGAGGCTTGCAGCCTCCTACCAGCCTTTCCCAAGCTCTCTCCACACCAGCTGCCCAGTGAGGTAATGGCAAGCCTTGATTAGGCCTTTCTGACATGCCAGAGAGATTCTGGCTCTACTCCCTCTGCCTTCCTGGCTCTGAGTAGAAGAGAAGCACTGTCTGTTATGAGGAGGGCCTATTTAAGCAAGATGTAGATGACCAGAGAAGATTCGGGAAGTTCAGCCTAGCAGAGCTTGGCCAGGAAAATAGCATGGCTTCAAACTTTGTCTCCCAGTTAACTAGGGTGATGCCCAGGACAGTGCCTGCTCTCTATGTTTCATTCATTCATTTGTTTCCATTCCAGGGTAGAGGAGGGAGAAGGGCATTCATACATGGGCTTGCTGAACAAAACAATATTACAACCAACAAAAGTGTAAAACCCCTCCCACTCCTGATTCTACTTCCCTTTCTGTTGCCAAATTTTTGTTCATTTCTTCAGAAATAACCTATGAATATGTGTTTCATCAGATAGAAGAGGCTGCTCTAGCCACAACCCACATAGTAGTGGCTCAAAATTAAAAATAAACGTGGTTTATTTCCCACTCATGCTACATACCCATTATGGGTTGGTAGGAGGCTCTGGTCCCCAAAGTCGCCAGTCACTTGCCAGGGGGAAAGAGAACTGGAAGGTTTTGCATGGGCAATTAAGTGCTCTAGCCTGCAAATGACATGCAACACTTTTGTTCAAAACTCATTGGCCGGACTGAGTCATGCAGTGCCTCCCAATTACAGTGGAGCCAGGATGTCCAGCCAACTGTGTCCTCAGAACAGGGAGAACCAGGGGTGTCTGGTGAATAGCAAGACTGAGTAACACACACACTGTTTTGCACTTAGTTTTTGATTTGTCTTATATTTTGGAAATATGTAAAACGTTTAGAACA
Organism: Enhydra lutris kenyoni; assembly: GCF_002288905.1. Classification (NCBI taxonomy): domain Eukaryota; kingdom Metazoa; phylum Chordata; class Mammalia; order Carnivora; family Mustelidae; genus Enhydra; species Enhydra lutris. Next base: position 12,225,000 of record NW_019154113.1, read on the forward strand.
GTTTCTGTCTTGTAAATATTTTCCGTCCTCATTTTGACCTGTATCATTTCATATGTAATAACATATATTATAATATTTTTACCAATAGAGGCTTCTCATTTAATAGATGTCCCTTGAACAAGAGAACATAAGTTAAGCCCTGTTTATTGTGTCTCTGGTGCTGTGGGGAAAGTGCAGCTTAGGACCTCGGTAGCTACAGCAGAGAGATAGCACAGCAGAGGAAGTCTAGGTCAGTTCAGGGCGGAAAGATGTGGGTATCGGCATTTCTGGCAAAGTTCCTGCTCTGTGCTGGGCCTCAGGACCTGATGCCAGCTCTGCACTTGATGGCCTTCTGGGTCCACATAATGAGGAGCGCTACTGGGCTGACTTGTGCTTTTTGCCTGCGAAAGGACAGAAGTTGGCGTGCCACCAAAGTCCTGACTGCCTTTTGGATCAGATTCCTCCATCTATGCAGGACAACAGCACAGAGCCCTTTAAAAGGCACTTGTGATGATTTAATTAAATCTGACAGATTTTTAAAAAACCACTAAGTGGAAACCTCAACCTTATATCCCATCTATTTTTTTTTTCCTGTTTCTAAAGATTAACAGCAAGCATAACTCCTTCCTTCACCCTGGAACTGTATTTGTAATGAGCGTCCCAAGGGAATGTAACTTTCTCTCCCTTTGACTGAAGCTACTTCATCTACTTTGCTGACAGAAGGGCTGTATAGGTAAGAAGCAACCTGTCATCGTCTGGTAGAGTGCCTGGACTGTCTCCCAGCATCAACACGAACTGCTGGAGGTAAAGGGCATTCAGGCTGGCATTCAAGGGCAAAGACAATGCCACTGCATTCCAAAGTGTCCTTGTCATCAGAATATGACTAACTCTGGGGACATCACAGGGGTTCCTGAACAGTGATGCCTGAAGCCACCAGGGCTTGATGGTGACAGTGGCTTTGGGACAAAATTGCCTGGTAATCAGTGGACAAATGTGGAAAAAATGACATAAAAACCAGACTATGTCTACACTGGATTTAGCCTGCTTTCTACTTCCCACCAGGGACTGGGTTATTAATAAAAGGCTCATTTGAAACAGGAAGGGAGCGAGCAGGAAATTAATAGCTTAATACAGAATTGAACAACTTAATACAGAACTATCCCCCCCACCAGGCCCGTTCCCTCCACCCCCATCCCCAGGTTAATTCTGAATGGTCAGCCTCACACTATGTATGACGTCACCGAGGTCTTCTTTTCTCAAGGGGGCTGAGCACCTTCACATGACTTGAAAGACCCTGGGCTGGAACTAGAGCATTCTGACTACTTGTCCAGTGTTGACTCCACTCTTCTTTATGGTCTCTCTTCTCCTACTTCCCTAGGGACTTCTCTATATCTGGAGTATTTTTATGCGGCCCCATATCTCGGCTGTCTTCTGTTGGGAGTTCTCTTTATCCTACACACACTCCTCCCATTCAGGTTCAGTCCTCCATCCCCCATCACCAGTGTCCCAAAATGATCAGTCCAGAACCCATTGCCTCAAGACCGTCTTCTCAAAATCTGAAGGGACAATCAGGATTTTAAAGCCCACTGAATAGTGATTATCATGGAGCAGGGAGAGGGCACTGTATGTCCTAGTTGGGGTGGGGGGTGGGGATTAGAATTCCCAGGGCATGGGGCAAAGTCCCAGGTCTTTAGATAGAGGATAGATCTTTGGATAGAAGTATGCTAACTACAGTTTTCTCATGAACAGCCTGTAAGGCCTTTACAAGGAGAGCCAGTTCTGCAAATATGGCATGCCTCTCATCTTTATCTCCACTTTTATTTATTTTATTTTATTTTAAGATTTTATTTATTTATTTGAGAGAGAGAGAGAATGAGAGAGAGAGAGCATGAGAAGGGGGAGGGTCAGAGGGAGAAGCAGACTCCCTGCTGAGCAGGGAGCCGGATGCGGGACTCGATCCCAGGACTCCAGGATCATGACCTGAGCCGAAGGCAGTCGCTTAACTAACTGAGCCACCCAGGTGTCCCTATCTCCACTTTTAATAGGAATTTTCAGAGGTACAAGATCTTGATGGTGATAGAAAGCTGAGAAAACCAGTAAAAATCAAGAAAGACACAAAAAAGATTCTGAAGTAAACATATGTGTGTCAGAATAATATTGAAAAATATGTGCTTCCATTGATACCCATTTCCGGAGAACTCTCTCCCCCATTCCTGCCTCTGGACAGATGACATCTGTTGTCCCAAGGAAGGGGCACTTCAGAAGCTGGAAAACAAAGGGCATCAAATTTCTGGATTTTAAATGAAACAAACAAATAGAAAACTGGCATCCATGGCTAGGGGAAGAAGATTCAGTAGAATAGTTACCAAGAGTAGTATTTTGGTCGCCTGAAAGAGAGTTTAAAATATTTTGGGGATACAGAAGAAGAATGAGTTGGAGAGGAAGGGAGAAAGTGACAGGGGATGCCATCTGGGAAGGGGCTGTGTTTGTGAGTTAAGTTGTGTCCCCCAAAAAGATACGCTGAGATTCCTAACAAACCTCCCCCCACCCCATCCTCCCCGTACCTGTGAATGTGACCTTATTTGGAAATAAGGTCTTTACAGATAAAATCAAGTTTGAATGAGATCATAGTGGGTTGGGTGACTGGTGTTCATATATGAAGAGGACATTCGGACACAGAGGAGAAGTTCACATGAAGGCAAAGACAGAGATTGGAGTGGTGTATCTATAAGCCAAAGAACACTAACAATTTCTGGCAAATACCAGAAGCTAGAAAAGGTGAGAAGGGACCCTTCTCTAGCACCATCAGAGTGTGTCACTGCTGACATCTTGATTTCAGATATCTAGCCTCCAGAACTAAGTACATTTTTTGTAACCCACCCAGTTTATGGAAATTTGTTACAGCAGCCACGGGAAACTATTATAGGTGGTCTTCTGAAAATACATGATTCTCAGAGGAATTTGGGGATTCAGGAGTAGAGAGAAATCCAGGAAGGAGCATTCTTGCACAACCATGGAATGGGAGCAGTAAAGAGAAGGGGGCTGTCAAGGTCAGGAAGAGCCCAAAAGTTCTCAAGTGTACGGAAGGAATATGAATTTTCCTGTGTTCTTGAGAAGGGAGTTAGCCAAGAGAGTGGGCACTGGCAGGCTCATCGTCATGATGGGATTTACATCCTCTGACACTGGCTGGGACACTATGGCCAGGGAGCAAAGAGGAATACAGACACATCAGCAGATTCCTATAAGGATTTTGAGGGTGCTCATACATGACATCCATGTCTATCACCTAAATTCAGAAATAGTTGACAGACACGTAAGTCTGGCAGTTATACATCCAAGGATCATCTTTGTAAGTGAAAAAGACAAGGTAAGAGGCTGTTCCTGGTTAGAATGAAGCAATGGGCTCTTAGTACTGCACACCAGGGTTCATGGACGGCTTCATTCATAGAAAGTACAGGCCACCGTAGCCCTTCTCTGGGAGGGGCAGAGTGAAAGGGGAGCTCTCGGTAGATGGATCTTCAACAGAGGGAACCGTGGAGCGGGCAGACCTAGCTCACTCTCTTAGATACCTCAGGGAGGAGAGAGGAAAGGATCTTGGAGTATTACCCTACAAAAGTCACCTAGCAATAAGGGCTGGGGAACATGAACTCTTTCTTTTTATCCAGAACCAACACTGTGATGCTTCATGAGGCTCCTGCATTGTGATACCACTCTTGGGAAAAGAAAGAGGATGAGGAAAACTTGCACTGTTTGAGTTTAAACCCAAAGTGCTAAGTTTACCCAGGATTGACTAAGATTACATTTTCTGCCTTCCAACAGAACAGGTCTTCAAATAGGATGTAAGTTGAGTTGTAGCAAAATAAAGTCATGTTTCTTGCAAACCAGAGTTTTATGAACTGGATTCATATGTCCTGCCTAAGCAAATAGAGAGCTATGCTGGGGATATGGGAAGGATAAATAAATCACAAACCATGACCTTCTGGGTTTGGTCAACATGGGAGCTACAGCCTTTCTGTGTTTCCCAGAGCTCTCAGTGCCCAGGGCTTTCCTTTCCCTGAGTGCCAGAGTGGAGAGGCTGCCTGCTTGGGGACTGTCCTCCTGGTTCTTAGGCATCCTGGAAGAAGTTTTCTAATTCATGCCAGTAGCAGTCAGAGGAACAGGAATCCCCAAATGCACCACCTCCACTTTACACGTAAAGCTTAAGGGCTGGTGTAGGAATTGGCACTTGCCTAATGCCGTAGGGTTGTCCAGGGGCCAGGCCAGGGTTTGGGCTCAGGTCTCTGCACACTCAGTAGGCCCAAGCTGCCATGGTAGACTGGCAGTTTCCTGAGGGCAGGGTTGTTTTGTAGTTCTCCTTTCAAAACTTCCCATGTATACGTCCTGCCCATGGTAATGCCACCTAGGTGGAGGCGACCTAGTTGTAAATAGTACTGATGCGTCCAGAGGGATCTTTTCCAGAAGAAGGTGACAAGCAGGCTCTTGCAGTAAGGCCTTGCAGAAAACCCTAGAGGTTTGTATCCACTTATATTTCTACCTAATTTCATTGGGAACTTGGTTCTTCTATTCTTTAGACTTTCCTTTTGGTGTTATGCAGTTCATCCCTGCTCCACATGGACACATGGAGTTTTAGGACATATTTGCCATGTGTTTTGGGAGTTCCCAAGGGCTGGTGCCATTTTGCACATTCACCCATTCCCACCCTCCCCTCCTCCAGCTTGTGTGTGTGATGTTGTTTCTGACTCAGAAACGGAAACACTCTTTTTAGGTTCCCACACCTGCTGGAGTATATGGTGTAAGAGTTAGGCAAGGGTTCACTTCATTTGCAAAAGTGACAACTTTTTCATCCAGGAAGGACACAAATAGCCTAATAGAGTGTGTTATCTTTCTTGACCCTTGAAGTAAACTCTGGATTTCATGCGGCATTTATTTATCTTATACCAGGAGCCTGGTTAAACATATAATATGTTTATGCTTCTGACACATTTTAACTAGCATTCATGGAGCACCTGTTCTGTCTAGGTATTTATAGGGACAAGGGGCTGAAGGGCTTTTGGTTTTATCTCCAGGAAGCTGCAGGGGAAGCCCTTTGCTTGAATGCTTATGCTGTGCGTTCTCTACGTACACAGTTACTCAACTTTGCCTTCACAGAACAGAAGGTGAGGGCCACTGCAGGTACCAGTGCTTCTAGAGTCTCTGTTGTTCTGGAATTCTTAGTCAGGAGCTCAAGTAACTACATCTATTATTGGCCCCCAGGAGGAAAAAGATTCATGTCACAATGTCTAAGGACATCCTTATTTTTCATAGATGGCTTTCACCAAACCAAGCAGAGTGATCAGACTCCAAAAGCAAGATGAAAGAAGCCCTGATTGGTGGATTAGACAGTTAACACTGAACCTTCATGTCTGGAAACATTCCCGTTGGCTTTGGTTGATGACATTTACCCAAGGGAATATGGAGTAACTAACATTTAAAAATTTTCTCTAGAATTTTTTTATACAAGCATTTTTATTACTCCATAGATAAAATCATAATTTATGTTCAAAATGCCATGGCCTGTTTTTATTACTTCATTAGATGCATTTGTGAGCACTTTCTACATTTACTGGTCCTCATAACTCTTTTTTAGAAGTTGATTGTTGGATTAGTAGGTTGTCCCCAATTTTTCATGAGAATAAATAAAATGATTAAAGACAGCTTTGTGCATAAAAATTCTCCTCTGGATTTGCTTTTTAATTTTGTACTTCAGTTTTTGTTGAATGGGAGAATTACCTTTTAGGATGTCATATCTACCAATCTGTTCTTTTATCACTTTGACTCTTCGTGTCCTTCAGTAGTATTTCAACTGAGGTCAGAGGCAATGGAAGACATAAAATAAGCTACTTCATTTTAATTTACTCTTTGTTGCTAAAGTCATCCATAAGTATGTTTTCTTGCAGAAGTTCCTGTATGGTTCTGCAATATGGTTGTTTCTTATCTCGACTTTCTGATACTTTTGTGAATTATGCCCTGTGCCATCAGGGAATGAGTTATTGATTTTCACTCAACCTCCTTGTTCATGGGCACCAATGGAGAGCCCAGCCATTTTTGGAACATCTCTGCTTGTTTCCCATCACTCTTTCCCATCTTCCTCACCGCTTCTCATGGCACCTTCTTGTTGCCTTTGCTGGATGCCCTTCAGATCCCTTGATACATTTGCTCTCCAAGTCCTCTTTCTAGGAGGAGTTTTTAAGAGGCATCAAGCCAGGCAGACATTTTTTATTTTGGCATGTGTTGGGGCATTGTTGCAGGGATCACACAGGTGCCAAGCCATTTGCTGAGATCCCATTCTCTCAATCCACAAGGAAAAACAGACTTCTCCAGCTAAGATACTCACACCAACATATTTCCTATGGGAAGAATGTCCTTAATTTATATTTCAGAGGGCTAGGGAATGACCAGTGTGATCACTGTCCTGCTTATGATCCTCTGGACTCCCTTTGGCTGAGGGATAAAATCTAAACCCTTCCATTTGACATGAAAGCTCTCCAGGTTGGGCCCTAGCTACTTTACTAGGACCTGTCTCATCATCTTCTCCCATCTGATTTTCTACACCCCAGCAGCTCCAGCACATGATCTACTCTTATATCACACCTTCCCTTTCCCATCCCTATAAATAGCGTCTGCTGTTCTCTCTGCCTGGGCTACTCTTCCCCCACATTCCCACCCATAGAAATTTTACTTGTCTCTGTGATGACACATCTCATGGTATACTTGGTTATTTAGATCTTTTTCTTTGCTAGATCATGATACTCACAAAGGTAGAGTTCCTGCCTTCCATGACCTATAGCATCAGTGCTAGCCTGAGGCTCAGCCCACTGGGAGTGATCAGCAAATGTTTATTGAGTGAATAAAACTATAATGATAAAAAGAAAAGAGGGAGGCTCCATAGAGAAGAAACACAATTTATATGGTGGAAAACAGAATAATAGTATAGGAGGTATATATAAGTTGTGAGCTATCAGGCATTTTTGAGCACATTTTGTATGTACTGCTAGAATTCAGCATTTGCTCTGACATTTACAGTGACTTGAAACAGGATTAGGAAAGACAAGATGGCAGACAGCTAGCTGATTCTTTTAAATTCTTTTCCAATTATCAATGCCTAACATGACAGTTTATTTAACCAGGCTCTAGGAAAGGGTCATCACTGGGCTTTAAGTAATTCCCACATTTGACCTACTGTATGCATGGTTATCATACCTTGAGAAACTCAATTTAGTAACCAAGACTCTGTAAGAAACTCTCAAAACAGCCATAGATATTTGCGTACTGCCTACACACACACACACACACACACACACACACACACACACACACACACACACACTTTTGTCTTCAGAATGACTCTAGGAACTTGGAAGGATGTATTTTGTTATCATTTTCATCTCCATTTTATGAATGAGAAAACATACTTGGTGATGTTAAGCAACTTGCTGAAAGATCTACAGCTAAGAGGGGTAAAGTGAGACCCAAACTTGAATCTCTCTGACTCAGATCTCCCTACTACCTAACCATGATTAAGAGATTGAAATGAGCATCTTCGTGTTATACACAACTGAAGAATCACTGAACTCTACCCCTAAAAATAATAATACACTGTAAATTGAATTTAAATAGAATTAAAAAAATAAAATGAAAGATGATAAGGAGAAATAAGAATTTTCATCCTAATGAGTGGCTTCATATTCATTTAAAAATGTGCCAGATTCTTTGGTGGACAGACATTTATAACCACATCTGAGTCTACTTCAGTTCTTTTTCTTCCTCTTATAGTGGACAAAGGATTTTCTTTCTTTCTTTTCTTTTTTTGTTTTTTTTTTTAGGATTTTCATTTCATATATCATTGACAGTTGGCTGCAGTGATTTGATTCCACCAAAGCAGTGAAAGCCATTAACAAGACCAAAGATTATTTTAAGATGCAGGAAGAAAAAATAGTTTTGAATTTTGTATCTTTTGTTTTATGAACAAAAGTTAAATTCTGAGTAAAAAAGAAATAAAGGGCACGTAATGGGTTGAGAAGTATCCTCTAAAAAGATTGATACAAATCTTAACTCATAGTACCTATAAATGTGATCTTCCTTGGAAATATGATCTTTATGGATACAACTAAAGATCTTAGGATGAGATCATCTGGCTTTAGGGTGTGCCCTAAATCCAATGACTGGTGTCCTTATACAAGAAAAGAAAAGGGAGATTTGAGACACAGAGATGCAAAGGGAATTAAAGCTGCTACAAACCAAGCCATAGCTCTGGAGCTACCAGAGATGGAAGAGGCAATAAATGATCCTCCCCTAGAGCCTTCATAGAGAGGGCATGACTCTGCCAACATCTTGATTTCAGACTTCTGCCCTTCAGAACTATGAGAGAATACATTTCTGTTGTTTTAAGCCACCAAGTTAGTGGTGATTCACTTTGGCAGGCCTAGAAAACTAATAGAGATTTTTCTACCAGGAAGTGGGGTATTGTTATAACAAATATCTACAAATATGGAAGTGGCTTTAGAATTGGACAGTAGGCAGAGGTTGGTAGAATTTGGGAAGCATGAAAGAAAAGACCTAGATTGCATATTCCATTGGTTTGCATCTGAGAGCTGATAAGTACCTTAAGAGAGTCCCCACCTAGTGCCTTCAGTGGGTCAGGATGTTTCCACCCTGATGAATCCAATCATGGAAGGCCAGCCTGTGGCCCAATGTCTTCGGTTCAGTTCCCTTCTCATCATGAGAACCCCACAAAGTACTTGTTGAGCTCTCACTCGCCCTGGTTCCTGCCAAGAAGCCAAGTGCACAGGTTCCCTATTGTGATGGCACCTACAGAAGTTGACACCATGGGCCAGATGTAGAATGGAAGTCAGGATGGCTGGGTGGGGGCTCTACTCCTGAAGGGAATAATGTCTGGAAAAGCCAAGTCTTCCCAGATGCAGGGATATGCATCCCCTCTGAATGGAAGGCAGCTGGAGAAGGCTAGAGTGCTGGCTTTGGAGCACACAAGAGTGAATCCTGACTATACTGCTTAGTGACTCCATGACTGTAGTAGAGTCACTATAGCTCCCGGAGTGTCCTTGTTACCGTCTGCATGGGAATGATCACACCCACCTTATACAGTTATTGTGAGGATTAAATGAGACATAAGAATTAATAACATGGTAACAAGCCTAACCCAGTGGTTGCCATTTAGAGGGCCCTCAGTGAATGGTTAGTCCCCCTTTTCCTCTTTGAATGGTGGCTGTTTTAAATTTAGTTCTGGTTGACATGCATTAATTGAGTTCCTACTCTGTGTTGTGCATGTGTCATTACTGAGAACACAATGATGAATCCAATGAAAAAGTCCTTGTCCTCCGGAAGGTCACAATACAGGAGAGGAAATAGGCATGTGAACATCATGTTCTGGCCAGGGAAAGGCAACACTAGTTTTACACGACCAAAGTTTGCAGTATACAATATTGCAGTATAGAGTTGCCCAGAGAGGGATAATTCTCTTCTCCTCCCTGGGGGTGAATAATCAGCAGGGTCCATTTGAGAAAGAAAATTTTCCCAGGTTTTCTCAGTCTGTTCAGGCTGCTGTAACAAAATACTATAGACTGTGTGGTTCAAACAAAGAAAATATTTATTTCTCACAGTTTTGGAGAAGGGAAAATCCAGGTTCAGGATGCTGACAGATTCTGTAACCTGGTGAGAGCCCTCTTCCTAGTTTGTACATGGCCACCTTCTTGCTTTGTCCTTATATGGGATGAGAGGGGAAGAAAGAGAGAGAGGGAGATGATATAGAGTGGGAGAGCTAGAGAGAGCAGGAGCACTTTTGTGTCTCTTTTTATAAGGGCGATAATCTCATTATGAGAATCCAATTCTCACGACCTAATCTAACCATAATTATCTCTGAAAGTTTGCACCTTCAAATACCATTACATTGGGAAGTAGGGCTTCAACATAGGAATTCAAACAAGTCCATAACACAGATGGACAAAAAGAAGAGGACATTCAGGCACAGACCTGAAAGCCCGAGTTGGTATATTCAGGAATCTGTAAGTAGCTTTGGATGATCGAAAGGATACATTTTTGTAGAACAGGGGAGATGATGCTAAAGAGATAATTGACCCAAAATAAAAAGACTCAGAACAGCATGACAAGGTATTCTGAAGTTCCATGGAAAGTCCTGGGGAGTCACTCAAGACTGGTAAGCAAACATGGTGTGATCAGATGTGCTTTGAAGACATCACTCCAGCTGGAGAGAAGAGGATGGATTAGAGGGAGAGTAGGGTGGAAGAAAGGAGGCAGTGAATCCTCTGTAGCCAAGGCTCAGGGAGGAGCTAGTAATGGCCTAGACCAAAGTAGATGATCCTTCCCATATACCCCCAATACCATGTTTTCTCCAATCCACCATCAAAGGACTCCAGTTGGAGTCACTGGAGAATTAGGTTATAATTGCTTAAGAGGAAAACAACCTTGGTATCAACTTGTTTCCTTGATTAATTCAATACTATTGCTCAAAGCCACTTGGTACAAATCACTCAACTTCTCCAAGGCTTGGCACTGCTATCTAGAAAACGGGGTGCTACCTATTATTCAGAGATTAACTGGGATAACATACAAAACGTGCCCAGCAAAGAGCAGTGGCACCAATAAATGCTCTATACAAGGAACTAGGAATGCCTGAAAGTTTGAAAGAAGGAGACAAATACTCCCACGTCATATCCAGATCCTCTCATTTTCTAACCAGGTTGACAACCAGGATATGAATTGGCTCCAGCTTTGATGTGAAAGAATTTATTGATGAAAAAAATATGTTCTGGTTGACAAATGCAAGGCCTTTGGGAATTGGGGTCCATTTCTGTTCATCTGCTAAGGCCAAGGAAGACTTGGCAACCCCTCATTAGAGCTTGTAATAGTTGCTCTCTGAAGCCATTGCTAACAGCATTGGTGAGAGAGATCTTTTTTGTTTATTAGAAGCTTTACTTGAGTTTAAGATAAAAAACAATATACTTTTTTTTGTGGTTTGATGATGCAAGTTGTTAATAGCAATCTAAAATAGTTTACAGTAATTCCTTTCATATATGTGCTTCATCATATTATCCTTTCAGACATATAAGTAAGGAATAAAACTAATCATTTATGAAGTTTAACAATAATCAGAAAATTGTCTCCAAAAGAATTTCCTTAAGTGTGTTGCTAGGTAAAAAGTTCATAATTGCCAAAATATATTAAAAGCATGAACCCAAGTCATCAAAAAACAATAAGAGCACATTTCTTAAAAAAGAAAAAAAGTGCTGTATCTGTTGGTGGGAAAGCAAGCTGGTGCAGTCACTCTGGAAAACTGTATGGACATTCCTCAAAAAGTTGAAAATAGAACTACCCTATGACCCAGCAATTGCACTACTGGGTATTTACTGAAAAGAAACAACTGTAGTGATCTGAAGGGGCATGTGCACCCTAATGTTTATAGCAGCAATGTCTACAATAGCCAAACTATGAAAAGAACCCAGATGCCCATCAACAGATGAATGGATAAAGAAGATGTGGTATGTATGTATACACACACACACACACACACATACATACACAATGGAATATTATGCAGCTATCAAAAAACCACTAATTCTTGCCATTTGCAACAATGTGGATGGAACTAGAGGGAATTAGGCTAAGCAAAATAAGTCAATCAGAGAAAGACAATTATCATATGACCTCTCTGTTATGAGGAATTTGAGAGGCAAGGAAGGGAGGAAGGGAGGGAGGAAAAAAATGAAACAAGATGGGATCAGGAGGGAGATAAACCATAAGAGACTCTTTTTTTTTTTTAAAGATTTTATTCATTTATTTGACAGAGATCACAAGTAGGCAGAGAGGCAGGCAGAGAGAGAGGGGGAAGCAGGCTCCCCACTGAGCAGAGAGCCCGATGCGGGGCTTGATCCCAGGACCCTGAGATCATGACCTGAGCCAAAGGCAGAGGCTTTAACCCACTGAGCCACCCAGGCGACCCCATAAGAGACTCTTAATCACAGGAAACAAACTGAGGGTTGCTGAGGGGGAGGGAGGGATAGGGTGGCTGGGTGATGGACATTGGGGAGGGTGTGTGCTATGGTGAGTTCTGTGAATTGTGTAAGACTGAAGAATCACAGACCTGTACCCCTGGTGCAAATAATACAATATATGTAAATTTTTAAAAAGTGCTATAGAAAGTGATGCACAAAAATCCTGTACTTATACATACTTACCAAAAATGTTGTGGATGGATGGTGGGTGGCTTGTTGTGGATGGATGGTGGGTGGCTGTGTGAACACTCTGAGTGGATTAGGTGTGACACCAGAGCTGTGTGTATGTCAGTTTAATCGCTGTTTTCATTATAACAACTCTAATGGAAAATCTAAAGACTAAAATACACCACTTTTTATCCCACAGCTCTATGAAATTGATTTTTATTTAATAAGTTGCTTTTTTGCCCTTTTCCTTTTGCACATATGTATACACACATATCTGTATATCTATACAGGTGCACTTTTAGTTGACCTACGAAATACGCATATTCTAGCTTTAAAGATTATCATTAGAAAACAAACCTCTGTCTACATTGCATACTCTTCATGATTGTCATTTCCTAAGTATATGCCACTTCTTTAGGTTGGTATAATACAAGTTGCTTAACTGTTTTTCTCCCTATGAGGACTTTAGGTCCTCCCCCAAACTATTAGAACTCATACAACAATTCAGCAACATGGCAGGATACAAAGTCAATGTACAGAAATCAGTGGCTTTCTTATACACTAACAATGAAAATACAGAAAGGGAAATTAGAGAATCGATTCCATTTACTATAGCACCAAGAACCATAAGATACCTGGGAATAAACCTAACCAAAGAGGTAAAGGATTTGTACTTGAGGAACTACAGAACACTCATGAAAGAAATTGAAGAAGACACAAAAAAATGGAAGACCATTCTATGCTCTTGGATCGGAAGAATAAACATTGTTAAAATGTCTATACTGCCTAGAGCAATCTATACTTTTAATGCCATTCCGATCAAAATTCCACTGGTATTTTTCAAAGAGCTGGAGCAAATAATCCAAAAATTTGTATGGAATCAGAAGAGACCCCGAATCGCTAAGGAAATGTTGAAAAACAAAAATAAAACTGGGGGCATCACGTTACCTGATTTCAAGCTTTACTACAAAGCTGTGATCACCAAGACAGCATGGTACTGGCATAAAAACAGACACATAGACCAGTGGAACAGAGTAGAGAGCCCAGATATGGACCCTCAACTCTATGGTCAAATAATCTTTGACAAAACAGGAAAAAATATACAGTGGAAAAAAGACAGTCTCTTCAATAAATGGTGCTGGGAAAACTGGACAGCTATATGTAGAAGAATGAAACTCGACCATTCTCTTACACCGTACACAAAGATAAACTCAAAATGGATAAAAGACCTCAACGTGAGACAGGAATCCATCAGAATCCTAGAGGAGAACATAGTCAGTAACCTCTTTGATATCAGCCACAGCAACTTCTTTCAAGATATGTCTCCAAAGGCAAAGGAAACAAAAGCGAAAATGAACTTTTGGGACTTCATCAAAATCAAAAGCTTCTGCACAGCAAAGGAAACAGTCAAGAAAACAAAGAGGCAACCCACGGAATGGGAGAAGATATTTGCAAATGACAGTACAGACAAAAGGTTGATATCCAGGATCTATAAAGAACTCCTCAATTTTCTTTTGCCCTAAGAAAAACTATAGTAAATATATATACGTATATAGTCTTTTAAGGAACTATTATTGCCTTAGGGCAAATTCTCAGGCATGAGGCTTTGGGAAGTAGTAAATGTGTAAAAATTCTGGCTCTGGAGGCAGGCAGTTGTAAATTCAAATATTGGTTCTATTGTTCTAGGAGTGTCACTCTAGCTGAGCTATTTAACCTCTGTCCCTTCATTTTGGAGTGCATATCTGTGAAGTACTGCTACCTAACAAGTGTAAATATCAGTGGGACACAACAATAAGACAGATTGGAGGGATGGCTGGGGTTTAGTAGGTCCAGACTGAGCTCAGGTTGGTGACTTTGTTTCTTACTGCAGGTCTGTGGGCTAGCTGAGGTAGATCTTTTCCCACCTGTCTCTCATCTTCTTCCTGGTTATAAGCCTGTTCTTCTCATTTTTTTTTTTTTTGAAGATTTTATTTGTTCATTTGACAGAGAGAGAGACAGCAAGAAAGGGAACACAAGCGGGGGGAGTGGGAGAGGGAGAAGCAGGGTTCCAGCTGAGCAGGGAGCCCGATAGGGGGCTTGATCCCAGGACTCTGGGATCATGACCCATGCCAAAGGCAGACGCTTAGTGACTGAGCCACCCAGGTGCCCCCTTCTTCTCATGCAGATAGCACACACATGCACACACACAATTTAACCAAATGTACAGACATGTTTAATTTTTGGTCATGTCACATCTGTTAATATTCCATTGGCCAAAGCAAATCACATTCTGCCTCTTCAGAATGAACTTCAAAGTCACAAGTCAAAGGGAATGGATAGAGGGAGGAGTAAAGAATTAAGGAACATTAATGTGATCTACTAGGCATGATAATACCTACCTCTTGTTTTAAGGAAAAAATGGTATACAAATTTTAATGCTCAATAAATGATACCTTTAAGAGGTTTTTATTTCTCCATCTTATTACTAAGCTTCCAACTTTTTTTTGCATATAATGAGTATCAATAAGTTTTATTGTTGTTGCATGAAATTGACTATTATTATTTGCCTTAATGATAAAGAACCCTAATGGTACCCCTGACCTCTACCATAGGTGGTCACCAACCCAGTCTTTCTGTGTTCCTCTAGCACTTTGGCCAAGTCTCACTGGCATTCATCACATTCTATCATATTTCATCATTTCTGCATTTACCTTTTCTGCTAGATAATGAACTGCAGGAGAGCAGGGGCTGAAACTTAATAATCTCTGTAGCCCCAATGCCTAGCATAATACCATGCCCATAAGTGGCAGAATGAAGAAATAAATCATCACTCTCAATAGTTTATGTCTTCCTTTTCTTTCCTTATCATGCCATGTTTTCCTCTATCTTCTCAAACACATAGAACATACTTATAAAATCTGTTCTAATGTCCTTGTCTCCTATTTCTATCATCTCTGTGATTTATATGTCTGTTTCTAATGATTGATTTTTCTTGTGGTTATAGATATATTTTCTTGCTCTTCACTTATCTGGCAATTTTTGATTAGAAGCTGGATATTGTGTATTTTTATACCATTGTTTGCTGATTTTGTTGCTTTCTTTTATATAGTATTGGATTTTGTTTTGGCATGCAGTTGAATTACTTGGACTCTCAGATTGATCTTTTTGAGTCTGCTTTTAAGTTTTTTTTTTTTTTCGGGACTGGTCAAATCGTCCTTTAGTCAAGGACTAATTTGACCCCACTACTAAGCTAATATGCTTTTGAGCATTTTACCCATCATGACATGTCTCAAGAGGTCTTTCCATTCTGGCTGGTGGAAACAAACACTACACCCAGCCCTGTGTGAGTCCTAGAAATATTTCTCTGAACTCTTTTCTGGTAGTCCCTTTCCCTAGACTTCAGTAGTTTTCCCCTCAAGCATGTGTAGATCAGTGCACAGCCAAAGACCCTAGACCCTGTTTGTTTCATCCCACAGATTCCA
Source organism: Enhydra lutris kenyoni (assembly GCF_002288905.1). Taxonomy (NCBI): domain Eukaryota; kingdom Metazoa; phylum Chordata; class Mammalia; order Carnivora; family Mustelidae; genus Enhydra; species Enhydra lutris. The sequence goes on from NW_019154113.1 coordinate 12,240,673, forward strand.
GTTGCCCTGACCTCACTGAATGTACCACTGTCCCCTCAACTCAAGGAGACCATTTGATTCTATTTGGGCTCCAACTTCCATTCTGAAGCTTGGAAAATGCTTCCAGGCTGTAAGCCAGAGCAACTGTAGGACTCTCCTTACTTGTTTCTTTCTCTTGGTGATTACAGTCCTTAGTTACCTGTTATCCAATGTCAGATAAATGTTCTTTTGAATGTGTTTGTGCAGTTCTAGTTATGTAAGACAGGAGTGTAAATCCACTCCTGGTTATTCCATATTGGCTGGAATTGGGTGTAACTTTTGCTGTTGCTGTTTCTACCTTGGAAGAGAAGTGGCTTCCCACTCCATTCAGGTCCTTGGCATCACCAGTTTTGTATCTCTCTGATCCTCTAGACCAGGGTTTCTCAAATTTGACACTGTTGACATTTTAGGCTGGGAAAAGTATTTCATTGTGGAAGGTTGTCCTTTGCACTGTAGAGTGTTTCACAGAATTCATAGCCCCTATGTACTAGATGTCAACAGCATATTCTATACCCCAGACATAATAATCAAAATGTCTCCAGATATTGCCAAATATCTCCTAGGGTCCTTGGGGATATTTGATAACTATTGCTCTAGGGTATCCAGTTTGTAGCAAAGCCCTCACTCATACCCTCTACGCAGTAGAGAATTTTCTATCTCCTGGATCATGAGGAGATGTGCACTTCCAGCCAAGGGTTTACTTCACAGGGTAGAGATTTTGTTGGATAACATAGTCAATGTTTTTACTATGACTTTAAATATCTTTTGTTCTGATTCCTTTGGCAGAGAACAGAGAAGATGCTGAACCTGAAGAGTGAGGTTATTATCTACCCATCAGTTTAAATAGAAGAGAAGATGATTGAAAGGGTTCATTTTCTCAGTAGGAATGTTTTCTCATGGGAGTTTCATAGTGGAAGCATCAATAAGGATCAAGGAAATGGCATTCCCAGTGCTTTTTGTACGTTTGGAACAACAACAACAACCAATTATTGAGTACTGACCCCTGTAATTTGCATCTGGAAAATATGCCATTAATGTTAAGAAAAACAGATTTATCTCAGTATTCTGGAGGCCAGTCCTCTTTTAGGGTCAGTCGATATAACCATTGCTGTAAACATGAGGACAAACAGGAAGATTGCAACCAGTTAATAAAACTTGAGAAAAGTCAAAAGGCTATTGACTATTAAATAGAAATCAATGTCTTTCTTTTAATGACCTGCTGCAAGCCTCTTCTATGTCTTTAATTTGTTGAATAGTTAACTTTTTTTTTTAATTTGAAAAATTGCACAATTAACCTGTTTTCACTGAAACAAATTAGGAAGTTCAAATGAACAAAAAGGAAAATATCTTAACCACTAGAGATAACTGTCTTATCACTGTGGTGTACATCCTTATAGAGAGCCTTTTATTGTCTCCATCTCTAGGCCTCTGTCTGTATCCATTACCTTTTCTTAAACTGTGATATTGTCTATATATAAGGTCTTGTAACCTTTTTTTCCCCTCACACATGATACTATATCATTAACATCTTTCAACATTAATAAACATAGAGCTATATAACTTTGAAGATTTTATTTATTTATTTGACACACAGAGAGAGATTATAAGTAGGCAGAGAGGTAGGCAGAGAGAGAGGGCGGAAGCAGGCTCCCTGCCGAGCAGAGAGCCCGATGCGGGGCTCAATTCCAGGACCCTGGGATCATGACATGAGCCAAAGGCAGAGGCTTAACCCACTGAGCCACCCAGGCTTACCCTAGAGTATATAATTTTAAAGGGGTGCATAGCATTCCATTGAATGAATGCAACATATGTCAATAAATATCACTAGACCCTTATACATGTTATGAATTTTATCTCTATAAGCCAGACAGTGATGGACACTTTTTTGTATATATTCCCATATACTTTCCTAGCTATTTCCTTAAGATACTGAAGTCTGACTCTCTGTTTATTCTTAGAGTAAGGTCTGTTTATAAGGTATATTTCTTTTAAAATATGTTCTGACTTAGTGTCATGAAGAGACTTTCTGACTTAGTGAGGGTCAGAGAGGAAGTTTGTGAACGTGGGCCAAGGGCCAGGAAATTGGGGGGAACTCCCTTGGCTCAGAATGTCAACAGTAATGTATACTTTCTTTAATAATCCTTTATTCCAAATGAAGACTTCAGTTTTGCCCTTGGTTTGCCAGTGATACAAGTAAACAATTTTTAAAAATAGAAAACAGAAAAGCAGATGACTGTCACCCATTGCATTGGTCTTCAATTGCAACATAACAAATTGCCACAACCTTAGCTAAAAGAACATAAACTATTGTCTCATAGTTTTGGTGGGTCAAGAATTTGGTCACAGCTTGGCTGGACTCTCTGGCTCAGTGTTTCATGAGGCAAATATCAGGGTGTTGGCTGTGCTTTGGTTCTCATCTGGAGTTTGGGGTCTTCTTTCAAGCTCATTCAGGTTGTTGACTGAACTCAGTTCTTTGCAGCTATAGTATTAAGCTCCCTCTTTTCTTGCTAAATGTTAGTTGAGGACATCTCTCGCAGCTCCTAGAAGCCACTTAGAGTTCTTTGCCACATGGTCCCCTCAGTTCATAGCATGGATATCTGCTTTCTCCCAGGGTAGCAGGAGCTCTCTGACTCCCTTAATCTCCTACCTTCACATCCCCTTCAAGAGCTTACTTGATAAGATCAGGCCAGTTCCACCAGAATAATCTTCCTTTTGATTAATACAACTGAATAGGGGTCTTAATTATATCTGAGAAAAATTCCTCTTGCCATATAATAGAACATAACATAACCATAGGAGTTATATCCCATTATATTTACAGGTCCTGCCTCATGGGTAGGGGGTTATGCAGGGTGTGCACTCCAGGCAGTGGGAATCTTGGGGGGTCATCTTAGAATTCTGTCTATCACATCCAAACTGCTAATCTCCTAAGAAAACTTGATATTTTGGTTCTGTTTTAGATTATTGTCACTCCTATGTTTAGGTAGTTCTTAAAAACAGTAATGGTAATTACAGTGTTCAGTCACCATCAGATATTTTATTCTCTTTATAATGTGCCAATGTGTCACTGCAAAATTTTTTTAAAAGGTTTATTTCTTTGAGAGAGAGAGAGAGAGAGAGAGAGAGAACAAGTCGGGGAGGGGCAGAGGTAGAGATCTCAAGTGTACTCCCTGCTGAGCGTGGAGGCTGATGTGGGACTCAATCCCATAACCCATGAGATCATGATCTGAGCTGAAACCAAGAGCTGGATGCTTCAACAACTGAGCCACCCAAGTGCCCCATGTCACTGCAAAACTTTCATGAGCATCATTTGAATATTTGGGTTGATATTTGTTAGACTGAATGTTGGTGTCCCCCTAAAATTCCTATGTTGAAGTCCTAACTCCCAATATGATGGTATTTGGAGATGGGGCCTTTGGGAGGTAATTAGTTGGAGATAAGGTCATGAAGGCAGAGCCCCCACCCATGATGTGATTAGTGTTCTTATGAGGAGAAGAAGAGAGACCAGAGCTCACTCACTCTCTCTATCACATGAAACCACAGCAGCAGATGGCCATTTGCAAAGGAGGAAGAGGTTCCTCACCAGGAATGGAATCTGCCAACACCTTGATCTTGGACTTCCAGCCTGTGGAATTGTGAAAATAAATACCTGTAGTTTAAGCCACTCAGTCTATAGTATTTTGCTAGAGCAACCCAAGCTGACTAAAGATAATATCATAAATGACATTTTTCTTTTTTATACTTTCTAATTTTCTAATTTACTTATTGTCATTCCTTGGATTTCAAGAGTTTTCCCCTTGATTCCTTTGTCATCCAGTCTTCATCATGGATGTCAGGGAACATAAGGGGAGTGGATTTCTATCATTTTTTCTATTATTTTTTATAAAGGAGAGCTGAAGCTCTAGCACAGATGAAGAATGGCTTCTCAAACAGACTTTTTTTTAACCAATGAAATTTTTATGATGACATGTTGCCTAGCAATGGTCACCACACTCCCTGTGTATGAGAGAGGGACACTCAAGGGGTTGTTTCCTCAGGAGACACTACAAAGAGAAAAACCAGCCTAAGGAACACAGCCTCTGTTTCTTTGATGAAATCTATATTAGTCTCAGGCAAGGAAAAAAAAAAGTTTATTGGGGAAATGACCATGTTGGCTGGAGTAATTTAACAGTTGGGTTTTAGTAGAGATAAAAGCTGGCAGATAGTCAGGGAGCACTTATTTGTCATGTAGCAAAAATTTTTTTTTTCACTGCTTACTGACATGTCTCCTGACAACATTGTTCTTGTCCCTGTCATCGTGCTTGATTCTGGATGTCAAACTGTGGGGCTCATTAAGGTAAGCCAGGCCTTGTGTGTTGAGGTCCTTGAATTCAGGACAAATTCTTTTCATGGATGTTGACTTCCAAGGGTTAGAATGTTTCACAAAGAAGGGGCCTAGGATGGAGTCTCTTTTAAAATGTATTTTGTTAGAATATAATTCTTTTAAGGGAGGGGGGGGTTCCAAGACTGTAGGCTTCCACAGAAGTCATGTTTCTCTTCCAAGGTGTTGCTGTCAAACCACAGAATGCTAGAACTGGAGGAATTATTGAAATACCGGTCAGAGTTTTCCTTCCTTCCTTCCTTCCTTCCTTCCATCCTTCCTTCCTTCCTTCTCTCTCACCCCCCGCCCTTTCCTTTCACCTTTTATTTGCCAGGGGTATTTTCCCCTCTTCCCACAAACCCTATATTTTGAAACTAGAATCATCACATCATATAATTTCAGGCAAAAGCAAAGAAACTTAATACCTCTTTAACACATGTGCCTTAACATGGTAAGTATGCAATTTCTACTAGGTTTTTTTTAATGTTAGACATTTTGAATTCAACAAATATTGAGTATTTTGCAATGCTCTAAGACCCCACAATTTTCTTTGTCAATGCCAATGGGCAAAGCAACCCAAGTTGGAAACCACGACTCTCTCTTCCTCATTTTCCAGATGAGGAAAGTTTCTAGAACCCCTCAAAGTAACATAATTACCTAGGAGGGCTCATGTGTACTAAGTATACAAGATGGGCCAACAACCTCGGGATGATTAGAGACCATGATGGCACACTGGAATCATCTGAGGAGCTTTACAAAATACCAACACCTGGATCCAGAAATTCTGATTGTTTTGATGTGGGGCCAGGTCCTCTGACTCTCATGTGTCCCTGAGGTTAAAGAGATCACATTTGTTTTCAAGCATTGGGAGTAATCAGAGACAGGGGTCTTCTACGGAAGAGTAGTGTCCCCACCCCCATCCCCACCCCCGCCTGCATTCACTTTGCTAAAAGAAGGACCTTAATTCAGAAATGAAGAGAGATCAGCTGGGCTCTCAAAGGAGGGGGAGGAATCCTACTGGCTTATAAAAGCCATGCCAAAGACCTTTGCAGAGATCTTGTAAACAGTATGGAGTTCCAGAGAGAAGCGTGCCTAAAGCTAAGAGGGATGGAATAAGGATAATAAATTGATATTGGAAAAGGGGCAAGCGTCTTCAGAGGTCAACTTGCTCGCCTGCAAAAGGAGTCCTAGGACATATGGGTCTTGCTCAAGAAGCATATAATAGGAAATGAGGGAGACTGGTGAACTGGAGACTGGGCACCCCTGTAGGAGGAAGCTCACCATATCATTGCAAGAACAAGAGCCCAGCGCTAGAAGACTGCCTAATTTTTTAAGGTAAGTCCCAATTCCAGACTTATACAAAATCTCCTGAATTTTGCTTTTTGGCAACACGTTCAAACGTTTTAAATCTACTTCTGGGCATGGTATTACTGGGTAGCACACAGCCTGTGAACAGCAGTCGTTTGTAATTTCTGACCCACGTTATTTCTAAGTTGCATCTCTAACTTCCTAAGAATGCTTAGTTGGGGCCGTTCTGTATGAGAGTTGCATCAACCATGACATAGCTTAGAGAGCCCATTTGGATGGTCAAGCTGTACTACCACAGCTTGCTTGCTGGTAAGTGCCCACAAACCAGGAGACCAGGTGCTGCTTAATCTCCTCTGGGTCTTAGCATCTCCCTATTCCGAAGTGGGGACAACAGCTGAAAACTGAGCAAAAGCTCTACATGAGCATAAACCGCACGTTTTCTGCAAGCTGTGAGACGCTTGTGGGGCCGGGAGCGCACCCAGCAATCAGTGCGGGGTCCTCTCCCCAGACCTGAGGTCAGAAGATGATTTCAGTAGGTTAAACTGCTTGTCATTGAACCCAAGTGCGAAACTAGATTCCCCTTTGCCCTTTCTCAGCTGGATTAGGCTTCTAAAAATACCTCCAGCAGCAGCATACTCTGTTTAACGGGTTTGACAAGTCCCAGTCATCAAAGTCAGTCCCTGCTGCTTAGCCGAGAGGAATCTGTCCCTGGTCAAAGTTTCATTTTCTTGAAATCTGTCACCTTCTCCAGGTCCGCAGAGAACTGATGGGAATTTTATTCAATTTAAGAGTAAATGCTCAGCCACCCAGTCTGACATAACAGAGGCATCTACGGGAGAACCTTCCTGTGTTTATAATCTGGGCTTTAGTCAGGAGGGACCCCCTCCGAATTTTGGCTCTTAAGCAGATCTACGGAGAACATTGTTTTCTAGCTGTTGGGGAAGCCTGAAGAGGAATGCCTCAGAAGCTGTGGTATGTATTTATTTGTACAATAGTTTTGGGAAACACTTGAGTAGAAGGATCCAGATTCTTTAGGGGGTGTCTATTGTGTAATATTCAGTGAAAAGTACATAAAATAAATTACATACTATTATTTAAGATTTCAGTGGGTTTCTTTCCATTCCTTAAAATTGACCATCTCTGGGTGGTAGTGTCACTATGGATGAATTTTCAATGCTTTATGCTTTTCTGTATTTACCAAACAACCCACGAGCAATTTGAGTTACATTAACACACTTCTTAAAAGTTTTTAATAGTTTATATTAAGTAGAATTTTTAGTTTCTCGTGTGAGAGTTTGGGAGGAAAGTTTCATGGAATTTTAAAGTTACTTTAAATGCTATTTTACTCCTAGCAGGATAATATAGTTAGTAACTTCTGATAGCAGTGGATATTTTATTCTTTAAATTATATAAAATTGCTTTAAATAATGGGAATCAGTTCTGCAAATAACTGAAGAGCTCTTTCTAAATATTTATACCCATTTGCTCTGGTAGTTCCACTTCTGAGAAATTTTCTTAAGTAATGTTAAATATAGGAAACATTTATGCGTGAAGATATTCGTCTCGGTGTTTATTAAAAATGGAAATAACTTAAATCTTTAAAGGCATTTTAAAGTGTTTAAAGTAATAGGAAATCATTAAGGACACCACAAAAATTTAGTAAAGTGAAAAATTTTTTTTTAATGTTAAAAGCAGAAACCTGGAAAACAATTGTGTCTATGATATAATCCCATGGAGATTATAAGTAGTATTTACTACCTTGAATTATGATAATGGAATACTGTATTTGAATTCTTACCCAAAGTACTAGACCTACTGTAGCACTGAATAAATGTTAGCTCTTGGTTTTCTATACAGGTGTGGCTGTGTATACTAAAAAGATTAAAGGCAGAGTAAGCCAATAATTATTTTGGTGGTGTTATAGTTGATTTCCTGGAGGAATTTGTTTTTCTGAACACAATAATGAACCAATATTCTTTTAAATATGAACAGATTAAGTTACATAAACAAAAAGAAAGTAAAGGTCATTCCATGTTTGAATTCCCTACTAAATCAACACAGTGATGGAGGGGAGGGAGAATCTTGATGCTTGAGTATGCCCAGCTGATCCAGTTACTGGGTTGATAAGGTATTAGCATGGCCGCAAGGCAATATTTAGAAAGTTCAGTAAAGATAAAACACATGTGGAAAGATGGAAACTTCTCCTGGGAGGCCAAGAAAGGAAACCTCTTAAACACACATTAAGGACAGATTGGAGGAACCCTCCAAGGGCTTGCCTCTGCCTTTAGAAGGGGCTGCATGCGGAGTAGGGATCCCCCCTAGGTGGATAACTATAGACTTCTTCAGTTCCAGGGGTGTCTGATGTATTTTTAGCTCAGTCAACCAAAAGCCATCAAGTGTCAACTCGTGTCCTGTAGGATCCACCCTAATCCAACACTTAGTAAATGGCCTCTGGTAGCTCTCCTGAGCACAGCGCAGGTATGAGTTGGGAGAAGAGGTGGTCATGGTGAGTGGGAACCTAATACTTATTCAGGAAGATGGATTTTTGAGAAGAAACATCAATTTAGTGGTCTGGGGGAGGGGGTCTTCCTGCTGTGGCTTTTATCCTCCTAGGGCTTCCCATTTCCTGCATTGTTTCTATCCCCAGGTGCATGTGTACATAGTCCACTTGACTGTCCAGGACACTAGTGCTTGGTAAAAGACTTTCTCAGTTTCATCATTTTTGATGGACATGTTTCCTTAAATGATCTATTCCCACTGGGTGATAGAAGGCATCAAGAGTGAGTCTACTATAAAAGGGTTACTGGCACAGACTTTGAGCCAAGCAAAATCCTTATGTTGGGAGCTATTTGCTCTGTGATGGCCAAAGATGGGGATCTTATTACATATCCTTTTCTGCATTGGATGTAAAGAGAGGGAGTTGGGTGGGGAAGGGCAGGTGACAGGAAGTCTCTGCCATCCATCCAGTTACAGGTACAACCTCCTGGAAGGATGACCTCTCTCCAGGCATATGACAGATGCTTTTTTTTTTTTTTTTTTTTTTTTGACTGGGGCTGCTGGAGGTGTGTACTGCTCTGCCTTTCCTTTCTGTATAGCTTTAGGTGGTGTCCTCTGAACAAAGCCGAGTCAGTTTCTCACTCGCTGCTAGTCTTTATTTCCGCTTGGATTCAGGGCTGGGGAACTAATTTCCTGCCTTGTTGCACGCAGAACCTGGAGGCAGTTTAACTTTTGATGACTGAGTTAAACTCTCAAATAGGCTGAATAATCATTAGGATTTAAATTAAGGATTAAACACTCCACAAGGCTCCCAGTGTGAGTGCATTCTGAGCACAGGCTGCTTCTGTGGCTGTCAGTGTGGTGGTGAAGAACATGAGTTCAGAGTCTCTGGAGGCTCAGCTTGGGCTGACAAACACAGGTTTCGTTCCTGAACTTGAAATGTAAATTCCTTGCTCTTCTCATAAAATCCAGGTGCTTCTATAGTACCTATGTGACAATTAGCTCAGAAGTCTTGGCGGATATTTGAAAAATCTGATCTCTACCTTGAACACCTCCATGGTTGGTCTACTGTTACTCTACTCTACTATACTGTTACTACTCTACTCTATTATGGTTCTGGTTTTATCTTTGCTACTAACTTGCTGTGTGATGTTGGACCAGTTACTCTGCTTTCCTGGGCTTGTAAGATGAGACAGTTGGCAGAATGGTCTAGTTCAAACTTTGACTCTATTTTAGGCAGAGACATCAGAGTTTCCACTTTCTTGCATGTGTTTTCATGAAATCTTAACCTTCAATATCCCCGTCTATCTGACTACTATATAAGATATACCCATAAAGATATACAGGTAAAATGTCAGAAGAGCAAAATTTTTTGAACTTCTGCCATATGGGCAAAACACTTTAGAAACTTGAAAATATGCTACAATCTCTGCCTTTAGGAACTCTATTTTTCAGGACACTGATTTTATAGTAAATTTGGGGGAGGGGAAAGATGCTTGGAGTTCAGTAAGTTTGACTAACACCACATACTTTATCATCCTCTTAATGTGCAGAACACCAGCTGTATGGTCTGAAACCTGTTTAACTTAACCAGCATTTATTTTAACCAGATTGTTCCAAACTATTCTATCATGACGATCATTTCTATCTGCTTGGCTCACAACTACCTTGCCCCACTAAGCTTCCTTTTCCAGAGCAGAGACCATTTAGCAGCCATTTTGGATAATCTGATTCACCGCCTAGCAAGAATGATTAGACAAGAGATGGGTTCCTCACTCCTACTGATCCCGTTGGCTCCAGTGGTCCCCCTTCACCTGCCATGTGCACTGAAGTAGCAAAGCACAATGGTCTGTAGAGGGAGCACAAACAGAGCAGATAAGCGAAGAGAACTGGCAGTGGGAGTATCTACATGGCATCCCTGGTCCTTGGGCCCAGCTGAGTGTGGGTTCCTGGGATACTTCTGTGTTTTTGTAATAGTTCCCACTTTTCTGCTCATCACTCTGAGTGGATTCTATAACTTAAAATGGAAAGGAAAAAAGTACTTTTATTTTTTTAAGAGTGCCTAATAGCATTTCCTTGAATCTGCAGGATAGTTTGTGATAATTCCTCCCCAAGTATCTTGGGAACTGGAGAAATGCTGAGCCAGGGAATGTTCTAGAAGTAAGATCAGCATTAGGGCAGAACTTAGCACTTAGCTGGTTGGGGTGTTGATAAGTGGGTAGGGTGGTTTAGGTGCAAGTCCCCTCTCAGGGCAGGTGGTTCAAAAGAAGCCTAAAAAGGCAGAATTGTGACAGAACCCAGGGAGTGGCCACTCTGACATGCAAGTTGTTACTCTTCTGAAGGATACCAGGGGCTTAGAAGGTGTATGAATCATGTTTATTTTATGATGATTTGACATCTTTGGTGGGGGACTGGGGGCACACAGCTTGCTTACTTGCTGGGGAGAAACTGCCCCTCCCCTCTCAGGACTAGTTAATTCCTAGAGATAGTATACAACTGGCCTTCGAACATGATTTACATATGCAAACCAGTCAGTCTTGAGTCCAAATACCATATACCTCCTTTATTTGACTCTCAAAAATGAAACCAATATTTTTCTGCTCTGAATTATCTGGGGCCAGGTATCACAAAACTGTTGGCAGTCCCGTGCCCCAAGTCCATTGGAATTACTCAAACTAGCCAGTCTTAAGAAGTTTAACCTTCTCTATTGTGCTGTTCCCATGAAAACCCCAATTAAAACCCATGGCTTGTGCTTTCCCATTGTTCCTACTTTTTCTTCCTAACCAACAGCAGTGCATCCCCATGTGGTCCTGCATGCTATGTTTTCAATGGTGTTGACCTCTTTTTTTTTTTTTTCTGCCAAAGTGTGAGTTAAATTCTCACAGTATATCTTTTTTTTTAATTTTTTATTTTTTCAGCATAACAGTATTCATTATTTCTGCACCACACCCAGTGCTCCATGCAATCCGTGCCCTCTACAATACCCACCACCTGGATCCCCCAAACTCCCACCCCCCACCCCTTCAAAACCCTCAGATTGTTTTTCAGAGTCCATAGTCTCTCATGGCTCACCTCCCCTTCCAATTTCCCCCAACTCCCTTCTCCTCTCCATCTCCCCTTGTCCTCCATGCTATTTGTTATGCTCCACAAATAAGTGAAACCATATGATAATTGACTTTCTCTGCTTGACTTATTTCACTCAGCATAATCTCTTCCAGTCCTGTCCATGTTGCTACAAAAGTTGGATATTCATCCTTTCTGATGGAGGCATAATACTCCATCGTGTATATGGACCACATCTTCCTTATCCATTCGTCCGTTGAAGGGCATCTTGGTTCTTTCCACAGTTTGGTGACCGTGGCCATTGCTGCTATAAACATTGGGGTACAGATGGCCCTTCTTTTCACTACATCTGTATCTTTGGGGTAAATACCCAGTAGTGCAATGGCAGGGTCATAGGGAAGCTCTATTTTTAATTTCTTGAGGAATCTCCACACTGTTCTCCAAAGTGGCCGCACCAACTTGCAACCTCTTTATGCCATCACCTTCATAAATGAAGACCCAGGCACAAATTAAAGAACATCAGAAGGACTTATGAGGTATTTCATTTCTTTTTCATAAAAATCTTAGACTAGGAAAGTAGGTCCCTTATTACCAAAGAAATCAAAGTTCATAAAAGTTAAGTGACTTGCCCCAAGATCAGATAGGAAGCACTGACCCACAGAGACAGATTCAAAATATACCACCCAGTGCGGAAGCACACACGCTTAATCATAAGAGTGGTAGGGGTTCCCTGATTCACACTGTGCTCAGGGCCGAGCATACAGGGTGAATATGGCAAATAGGGTCTCTGTCCTTCCAGAGCTCATTTTAGTGAGGAGACCTAGATTAAATGAATCTATAGACCAGTGGGTACTTTTGCAACTGAGAAAGTGCTAGAAGTAGAAGGTTGTGAAAAGTGAAATTAGAAGGAGGTGGGGACTTTGTTCTTAAATGGAAATTATTGAGGGCTAATTTAAAAAGTAGAAAAAGATGTACCTAATGTTAAAATAGCTTATTTAGCCCAATAGGTCTAAAATAGGATTTCAACATGTAATCAATATAAAATATTAAAATGTTAGGAAAACAGGAGTGTGAAATAAGTCTTTGAAACCCAGATTGTATTTTTACATTTACAGGTTGTCTCCGGTTGAACTAGCTACATTTCAGGTGCTCAATAGCGACATCTGACTTGTGGCTACCCTATTGAACAACATAGTGAGATTATCCACGTATAAAATTCTTAGGTTGATGGATTCTTTTGTCCCTTTGGAAGTGCAATTCTGACATCCATTGATGTTAGTATGAAATAGATATCATTCTTAGTGCTTTTTGTAGGCAAATTGCCTTTTTTTTTTTTTTTTGAGTGGGAAAGAAAGAGATGGAGGGGTAATGGGGAGGGACAGAGGGTGAAGGACAGAGAGAATCATAAGTAGGCTCCATGCCCAGCATAGAGCTGCTTCAGGGCTGGATCCTACAACCCTGAGATCATGACCTGAGCTGAAATCGAGAGTTGGATGCTTTACTGATGGAGCCACGAAGGTGCCCCTGTCTTTTTTTTTTTTTAATGTAACTATAATTAAATAGTGTTATATTAGTTTCAGGTGTACAAAATAGTTCAACAATTCTAACATTATTCACAGTAAGTGTTCTCTTAATTCCCTGTATTTATTTCACCATTACCCCCACCCAACTCTCTTCTGACAACCAATAGTTTATAATTTAAGTTTCTTTTTCATTTGTCTTTCTCTTAAATTCCCCATATGAGTAAAATTACATGGTACTTCTCTTTCTCTGACTTATTTCACTTAACATTATACCCTCTAGATCCATCTGTATTATTGTAAATGGCAAGATTTCATTCTTTATGGCTGAGTAATACTGCACACACCGCATCCTCTTTATACATTTAACCATCAATGGACATTGGGTTGCTTCTATATTCTGGCTATTGTAAGTAATGCTGCTATGAACATAGGGGGGCATATATCCTTTCAAATATTTGTTTTCTTTGGGCAAATATCCAGTAGTGGGATTACTGGGTCATATAATCTGTTTTCAACTACTTGAGGCAATTTCATTCTGTTTTCTACAGTGGCTGTACCAGTGTGCATTCCCACCAACAGTACATGAGTGTTCCTTTTTCTCCACATTCTTGCCAAGACCTGTTGTTTCTTGTGCTATTGATTTTTAGGTATTCTGACAGGTGTGAGGTGATAGCTCACTGTGGTTTTGATTTACATTTCCCTGATGAGTGATGCTGAGCATCTTTTTCACGTGCTTGTAGGCCATTAATATGTCTTTGGAAAAATACCTATTTGGTTCCTCTGCCTATTTTTTAATTGAATTATTTTCTTGGTGTTGACTTGTGTAAGTTCTTTATATACTTTGGATATGAAACCCTTATTGGATACATTATTTGCAAATATCTTTTTATTCAGTTGGCTGCTTTTTCATTTTCTTGATGATTTCCCTTGCTGTGCAAAAGCTTTTTATCTTAGTATAGTCCCAGTAGTTTAATATTGGTGTGCTTCCCTTGCCAGAGTAGACCTATCTTAAAATGTTTTCATGGCTGATGTCAAAGAATTTACTGTTGTTGTTGTTTTCCCCTAGGACTTTTATGGTTTCAGGTCTCACATTTAGGTCTTTGATCCATTTTATTTTGTGTACAGTGTAAGAAAGTGGGTCCAATTCCATTGTGCATGTAGCTGTCCAGTTTTCTCAGTGCCACTTGTTGAATTTTCCCCCTTATATATTCTTACCTCCTTTGTCATAGATTAATTGATGATGAAGTCATGGGCTTAAAATTTATGGGCTATAGAGGTGCCTGGGAGACTCAGTTGGTTAAAGCCTCTGCCTTCGGCTCGGGTCGTGATCTCAGGGTCCTGGGATTGGGCTCTCTGCTTGGCGGGGAGCCTGCTTCTCCCCACCCCCCTCTGCCTGCCTCTCTGCCTACTTGTGATCTCTGTCTGTCAAATAAATAAAATCTTTAAAAAAAATTTATGGGCTATATTCTGTTCCATTGATTTGTGTCTATTTTTGTGCCCAGTCCTACATGGTTTTGATTACTACAGTTTTGTAATATAGCTTGAAATTTAAGATTGTGAAACCTCCTGTATTCTTTTTCAAGACTGCTTTGGCTATTTGGGTCTTCAGTGGTTCCATACAAATTTTGGGATCATTTGTAATTCTGTGAAAAATGCTGTTCATATTTTGATGGAGGTTATGTTAAATTTGTAGATTATTTTGGGCAATAGAGACATTTTAATAATATTCTTCCAATACATGAGCATGGAATATCTTTCCATTTGTTTGTGTCATCTTTAATTTCTTTCATCAATGTTTCAGTTTTCAGAGTATAGGTCTCTCACTTCCTTGGTTAAGTTTATTCCTAGGTATTTTATTTTTGGTGCAACTGTAAATGAGATTAACTTATTTCTGCTACTTCATTATTTGTGTATAGAAATACAATGGATTTATACAGATTTTTCTATCTTGTGATTATGGACTTCATTTATCTGTTCTAGTAGATTTTTGGAGTCTTTAGGGTTTTTATAGTATCCTGTCATCTGCATGTAGTGACGGGTTTACTTTTTCCTTACCAATTTGGATGACTGTTATTTCTTGTCTGCTTGCTGTGGCTGGGACTTCCAGAACTCTGTCAGATAAAAGTGGTGAGAGTGGACATTCTTGTCATGTTTCTGATCTTAGGGGGAAAGCTCTGTTTTTCCCGCATTGAGTATGATGTTAGCTATGGGTTTGTCATATATTTTATTATGTTGAGATATGTTCCCTCTAAACCTACTTTGTTGAGTGTTTTTATTGTGAGTAGATGTTTTTGATATCTTTTGAGGGAATCATATGGCTTTTATCCTCTTTGTTAATAGGATGTATCATGTTTGTTGATAGGAAGTATCATGTTTATTTGCAAACACTGAAACACCATGGCATCTCTGGAATAAATCTCACTTGATTGTGGTAATATTTTTAATGTATTGAACTTGGTTTGCTAATATTTTGAGGATTTTTACATCTATGTTCATCAGAGATATTGGCCTGTAGTTCTTTTTGTAGTGTCTTTAGTTTTCATATTAGGGTAATGCTGGCCTTATATAATGAATTTAGAAGGTTTTCTTCCTTTTTTTTGTTTTTGTTCTGGAATAGTTTGAGAAGAATAGGTATCAGCCCTTGAAATGTTAGGTAGAGGTGCGCCTGGGTGGCTTAGGGGGTTAAGCCTCTGCCTTTGGCTCGGGTCATGATTCCAGGGTCCTGGGATAGAGCCCTCCATTGGGCTCTCTGCTCAGCGGGGAGCCTGCTTCCCACCACCCCCCCATCTCTGCCTGCCTCTCTGCCTACTTGTGATCTGTCAAATAAAAATAAAATCTTTAAAAAAAAAATGTTAGGTAGATTTTCACCTGTGAGGCTATCTGGTACTGGACTTCTGTTAGGGAGTTCTTTGAATACAGATTCAATTGCTTTACTAGTGATTGGTCTGTTCAAATTTTCTATTTCTTCTTGGTTTGGTTTTGAAAGATTATATGTCTTTAACAATTTATCCACTTCTTAATTGTCAAGTTTGTTTCCACATAATTTTTTATAATATTCCCTTACAGTCTCTTGTATTTCTGTGGTGTTCATGGTTATTTCTCCTCTTATTTCTGTTTTTACTTGTGATTTCCCCTCCCCCCTCCTTTTCTTAGTCTGGCTGAAGTTTTATCAATTTTGATATTTTCAAAGAACCAGGTCCTGATTTGTTTTTGTTTTTGGCTCTGTTTCTGCTTTAGTACTTATTTCCTACCTTCTGGCTTGAGGCTTTGTTCTTTTTTTGGCTTCTTTAGGTAAAGATTAGGTTGAGATTTTCTTCTTCTTGAGGTAGGCCTGTATTTCTCTAGTCTTCCTCTTAGAACAGCTTTTGCTGCATCCCAAAGATTTTGGACATGATGTTTTCATTTTCATTTGTCTCCTTGTGTTTATTTCTTCTTCATCTTGGTTGACCCATTCATGGGTCAGTCCATGTAATTATATTCTTCCTAGATTTTTTTTTTTCTTGTGAATGAGTTCATTTCATACTGTTATGATAAAGATGTATGGTAACATTTCAGTCTGTTTGAATTTGTTGAAACTTATTTTGTAGTTTAACATGTGATCTAGAGAATGTTCTATGTCCACTTGAAGAGAACGTGTATTCTCTTGTTTTTTTGGATGGAAGGTTCTGAAATTATCTGTTAGAACCATCTGGTCCAATGTGTCATTCAATACCACTGTGTTTTTTCTATCTGGATTATCCACTGGTATAAGTATATGGTGATGTAATATTGTTATTATTGATTTCTTCTTTCATGCCTATTAAATACATGAAGCAATTGTTATTAAGTACTCCCATGTTGGGTGCATAAAGATTTACAATTGTTATACCTTGTTGGGTTGTTCCCTTTATGTAGTGTTCTTCTTTTTTGTTAGTCTTCATTTTAAAGTCTATTTTGTCCAATATAAGTATTGCTACCCCGGCTTTCTTTTTGCTTCCATTTGCATGATAAATCCTTCTCCAACACTTGAAGTTTGAACGTGTTTTGGGGTCTCAATTGTGTTTCTTGTAGGCAGCATATGGTTGGGTCTTGCTCTTATATCCATCAGTCACCCTGTGCCTTTTTTTTTTCTTTTTTTGTCCATCTTGTCAATGAGTGCTCTTTGTTAATAAAAATTTAAAAAATATATGATGTTACACCAGAATGTTCATAGCAGCAATGTCCATAATAGCCAAACTATGAAAAGAACCTAGATGCCCATCAACAGATGAATGAATAAAGATGTGGTGTGTGTACACACACACACACACACACACACACACACACACACACACACAATGGAATACTATGCAGCCATCAAAAATGAGATCTTGCCATTTGCAACCCTATGCCTTTTGATTGGAACATTTAGTCCATTTACATTCAAAACAGTTGTTGATAGGTATTTTTTGGTGGTTCTGTAGTTCTTATTCTTCCCTGTGTTTGATGGCTTTCTTCAGTAATATTTTTGGATTCCTTTCTCTTTATTTGCATATCAATGGTTTTCAATTTGTGGTTACCATTAAGTTGATATGTCTATACATATAGCAGTCTATATTAAGCTGATGGTTGCTTAAGTTTGAACCTATTCTAAGAGCACTAAATATTTACTCCCCTCACATTTTTGTATATGATGTCATACTTTACATGCTTCTGTGAATCCCTTGACAAACTTTTATAGATCTAATTGATTTTTACTGCTTTTGTGTCTTAGCCTCCATACTGAATTCATAAATGATTGATCTTCTATTATGTTTGATTTTTACCTGTGAAAGTTTTAATTTGCCTAATTGCTTTACTCCTGATTATTGGCTCCTTTTTCCACTCAAAGAATTCTCTAACTTTTCTGGTAATACTGGTTTTGTGGTGATTAACTCATTTATCTTTTATTTGGAAAACTTCCTTTTCTATTCTGAATGATAACATTGCTAAGTAGAGTATTCTTGGATAGTTTTTTTCCTTTTAACACTTTGAACATATCATGCTACTCCCTTCTGGTGCAGTTTCTACTGAAAAGTCTGATGGCCCCACCCCCACCCACATCCCCTCCAATAACCCTCAGTTTCCTATAGTTAAGAGTATCTTATGGTTTGCCTCCCTCTTTTTTTTTTCTTATTTTTCCTTCCCTTCCCCTATGTTCACCTGTTTTGTTTCTTAGATTCCACGTATGAGTGAAATCATATATGGAATTTATTTTTCTGATTTCACTCAGCACAATACCCTCTAGTTTGATCTGTGTTTCAAATTGCAAGATCTCTTGTTTTTTGGTGTTTTGTTTTGTTTTTTTGGATGGCTGAGTAATATTCTACTGTGTATATACCACATCTTTATCCATTCATCTGTCGATGGACATCTGGGCTTTTTCTGTAGTTTAGCAACAATGTCCATAATAGCCATTAATATTGGCATGCATGTGCCCTTTTGAATCACTGGGTAAATACCTAATACTGCAATTGCTGAGTTGTAGGGTAGCTTTATTTTTAACCTTTGAGGAACCTCCATACTGTTTTCCAGAGTGGCTGTTCTAGTTTGCTTTCCCACCAATAATGTAAGAGGGTTCCCCTTTCTCTGCACCCTCACCAATATCTGTTTCCTGTGTTGATGTTAGCCATTCTGACAGGTATAAGGTGGTATCTCATTGTGGTTTTGATTTGTATTTCCCTGATGGCAAGTGATGTGGAGCATTTTTTCATGTGTCTATTAGCCATTTGTATGTCATCTTTGGAGAAATGTCTGTTCATGTGTTCTGCCCATTTCTTGACTGGATTCCTTGTTTTTTTGGGGTGCTGAGTTTGAGAAGTTCTTTATAGATTTAGATTTTAGAACTAGCCCTTTATCTTATGTCATTTGCAAATATCTTCTCCCATTCTGTTGGTTGCCTTTTAGTTTTGTTGGTTGTTTCCTCTGCTGTGCAAAAGCTTTTTATCCTAATGAAGTCCTAATAGTTCATTTGTGCTTTTTTTCCCCTTGCCTTTGGAGTTGTATCTAGTGAGTAGTTGCTGCAGCTGGGGTCAAAGAGGTTGCTGTCTGTGTTCTCTAGGGTTTTGATGGATCCGTGTCTCAGATTTAGGTGTTTCATCCATTTTTTAGCTTATTTTTGTGTATGGTGTAAGTGGTTCAGTTTCATTTTTCTGCATGTAGCTGTCCAATTTTCTCCACACCACTTATTGGAGAGACTGTCCTTTTTCCATTAGATATTCTTTTCTGCTTTGTTGAAGATTAGTTGACCATAGAGTTGAGGGCCCATTTCTGGGTTCTCTGTTCTGTTCCATTAATCTATGTATCTGTTTTTGGGTCAGTGCCATACTGTCTAGATGTTTACAGCTTTGTAATGGTGACTGAAGTCCAGAATTGTGATGCCTCCAGTTTTGATTTTTTTTTTCCTCTTTCAACATTACTTTTGGCTATTCAGGGTCTTCTGTTGTTCCATGTAAATTTTAAGATTGTTCCAGCTCTATGAGAATTGCTGATGTTATTTTGATAGAGAGACTGCATTGAACTTGTAGATTGTTCTGGGTAGCATAGACATTTTAACAATATTTGTTCTTCCAATCCATGAGCATGGACTGTTTTTCCATTTCTTTGTATCTTCCTCAATTTCTTTCATAAGCTTTCTATAGTTTTCAGAGCAAAGATCTTGACCTCTTTTGTTAAGTTTATTTCTAGGTATCTTACAGTTTTTGGTGCAGTTGTAAATGGGATCAATTCCTTGATCTTTGTTCTGCTTCATCGTTGGTGTATAGAAATGCAACTATCTGTACTGTTCTTTTATTTGGGACATACTCCTCTGTCTCCTCTTGTCTAAGTCTCTGTTTCTATGTATCAGGGAAGTCAGCTATATGTCTTGCTGTCAAAAGCAGTAACCTATGAAGAATAGGTCTTATAGTGCTCTGCAGTGCAATGTACCCTGTTAACCAGGATCTGGTGCTTCAGGAGTGTCTCCCAGGTGTGTTGTGTGGCCCCTACTCTTATGGCTGAACCACTTTTTGCCTTCAGACCAGACATATGCAATTTTCCTCTTTGCCTTTTGTAGTTTGGTTACAGTTTGGTTAGTGGGCCAGTGTGGGGCCACCCTGGATTTGTGTTGAGTCAGACCAGGTATTTGCTGGAGATATAGTTGTACTAAATTGTAGGGCTTTTTCCCCCCTCTCTCATCCCCTAAGCTTTCATTGTTGGGTGGGGCCCTCAGTTACACCCATTGCTTGCTGCCCGTACACTGCTGCGACTGCAGTCTGACAGGTGTATGTGGTTACCCTCCCTTTTCCCTGGAGCAGGAGCCACTTTGGAGTGGCACTAAACTCAACTGGGGCTGCTTGCACACTGCCAGTCTTGTGACAATTTTGTGGGCTCTGGCCAAGGGTGTATTGGAGGGGGCAGTTTCACTGGAGAATATGTAGGTGAGGCACATGATGACAGCAGGGCCCATGCTGGCCCGCTGCAAGAGGGGACCTGCATCTGCTGGGGAAAACTCTTGAGGTGGGCTCTGTTGGAGGGGGATGATCCACAGAAGCACATGGGGATGAGATGTGTTAAAAATCTTGGGGGGTTGTGTTGGCACTGTGCAGGTTCCTACAGATGTTTGTGTATCTAGGCTGGGGAGCAGTGGAGCAGTGGAGCAAATGGCAACTGCCAGCTTTTTTGTTCTTGACATCTCCTAACAATCCTTGCCATCCCAGAACTTGTTATGAGATTAGTAAACATAGCTCCCTCCTATATTCTCCACGTGTTTTTCAAACTGCTGCTTCCTATGTTGTATCTCAATGGGACTGTTTTTGTGCTATCTCTTTAAGGGGTGGAACTCAGTTTTCTATTGCCTCCTGGCTCTTCCAGAGCCACATCTGCTGATTTTTAAAGTTCCAGATGTTAAGCTTGGCTGACTGCAAGAACTCATGAAATTCAGTCTCTCTGGTTTTCAAAGCCAAATGTTATGGGATTTGTCTTCCCTGTGTGGATTCCCTATGCCTGGGGTGCTTGGTGTGACAGTCTGTTTTCTCTCCCTTCTCTATACTAGCTACTTGCTTCCCTCTCTCTGATAGTCCTGGAGGTCCATTTAGCCCTTGACTACATCCCCGCTCTTGCTACCCTCTTCAGTGTAGCCTCTTTTCTACATTTTGCTGTGGAGCTGCCAGTTTTGGGGTCATTTTCTGGGTTATTTGCTCTGATGTAAGTATTATCTAGTTGTATCTGTGGGGGAAGTGAACTTAAGGTCCTCATACTCTGTCATCTTCACAGAAGTCTCCCTGGATCTTGTGGGTTTTTTTTTTTCCATTTAATTATTCTCTACCTTTTCATTGGAGCATTTAGTTGATTTACATTTAAAGTAATTATTGATAGGTATATTGAATTTTGCTCATTGTTTTCTGATTTTATAATTCTGTTCCACTTGCTGCCTTCCCTTATGTCCAGGATTTCTTTAGGGCTATGCTTAGATTTCTATTTTTTTGTCTATTATAGGTTTTTGATTTGTAGTTAATATTGGGTTCATGTGTAACTTATATGTATAACAGTCTATATTAAGTTGACAGTTGCTTAAGTTAGAACACATTTTGAGAGCACTCAATATTTCCTCCCACCTTCACATTTTATTTATGTCGTATTTTATCTTCTTGAGCATCCTTTGACTAATTTTTATAAGTAAAACTGACCTTATTCTAAAACTGACCTTATTCTTTTATTTGATCTCTGTACTGGTGAACAAGTTATCAATCCACTACCTTTACTAGATGTTGGTCTTCTTTCATAATTTTCTTTTAGTTATGGTCTTCTTTTTTCACTTAATGAATTCCTCTTAACATTTACTGCAAGTCTGGCTTAATATTGATAAACTCCTTTAACTTTTGTTTCAGAAACTCCTATTTCTCTTTCTATTCTGAATGATAATCTTGTTGGACAGAGTATCCAGCTATGAGTTTTGTTTTGTTGTTTCCTTTTCTTTTCATCCTTTTGAATATATCATGCCATTCTCTTGTGGCTTCAGAATTTCTGCTGACAAATCAGCTGATAACCTTGTGCAGTTTCCCTTGTATTGAACTTTTTCTTTTGCTACCTGTAACATTCTCTTTTGATCATTACTTGATTTTTCATATTATGTGTCTTAGTGGCTCTCACTAAGTGGCTCTCAGTCCTTCCAGTACCTGAATGTCTGTTTCCTTTCCTTGGAATTTTTTAGCTATTTCTTCAAATAAATCTTCTGCTCACTTTTCTTTCCTCCTTCTGGGATCCCTATAATACAAATGTTATTACACTTGATGGCACTGAGTTCCTTTAACATATTCTCAATTTTTCTTTCTTTGCTGTTCAACTTGGTTACTTTCCATTCCCTGTCTTCAAGATCACTGATCTGTTTTTCTGCATTCTCTAAAGTGCTGTAAATTCCCTTTAGTGTATTTCAGTTACTGAATTCTTCAGCACTGTCAGGTTCTTATATTTTGTTTCTCTTTGTTGAAGATCTGAATTCATCCACCCTTTTCAAGTGCAGTGAGTCCTTTATGACAAGAACTTTGACTTCTTTGAGGCCTATTACTTGCCTCCTGTTCATTTGGCTCTTCTGCTGTCACTTTTCTTATTCTTTCATTTGGGACCATTCCTCTGTTTCCTCATTTTGTTTCTATCTACTAGGGAGGTCAGCTACATCACCTGGTCTTGGAAGTATAGACATTGCTCAGAAGAGGTCTTGTACTACCTTGAAGCACAATCCCTCCTGGCCACCAGAACCAGGCCCTTTGGAGGTGTCTCCTGTGTGGGCTGCAAGCACCTTCTTGTGGCTGAGCCACTTTTACCTCCAACCACCTGGCTGCCGGACCTACTTTGCCTGATGTGAGCACATTGCACAAGGTTTTGTCCCTGTGCTATTAAGAGGCTTGCCTGTGGTTGCTGCAGGCTTATTGGTGGGTGGAATTGGCAGTCAGGCTAGTCTGCAGTTAGCCTCTCTGTCACAGTTGTGAGCATGCCAAACAGGACTTGTTCTCTGTGCAGCCAGCTAAGAGGCTGGGCTGCTGGTACTGGGTACACAGGTCTCCCCAGGGCAAGAGTCACTTGGAGGAATACTAGTCCTACTGAGTGTGGTGGGGCAACCCATGCAAATGGGTTGGATGGGGCAGGTCTACAGGGGAGCACTGCCAGGCATGCGGTCCTAACAATGTCCCAGACAGAGTGCCAGCACTGGCTCCTGCAAGCATCTGGCTATCTAGACTTGGGGGGTGGGGGGGAAGAGAACTGGTGCTGGCCAACACTCTTGTTCCCAGGGAAATCTTTTGAAGATCCCTGCCCCTCTAGCACATGTTCTAAGAGTAGTCAACATATTTTCACCTAAACACCACATAGTTTTCAAACTGCTGCTTCTATGCCATGTCTAGGGCCAAGTTACTCACAGTGCTGACTCTTTAAGGGCAGGGACTCCGTTTCCTTTTATCTTCTGGTTCTTCCATTATTAGGTCCTTATTTTCAAAGTATTCAGAGTTAAGCTCCAACTCATTTTCAAAGCTCCCCAACTTAAACATTACTGATTTTCAAAGCCTGATGTTCTAGGGATTCATCTTTCCAGTGTCAGTCCTCCATGCAGGGGTGCCTGATGTAGGATCTGATCCTCTCCCTTCTCTGTGCTTTTGGTGTCCTCATTTGTGCCTGGTCTCACCATGGGTTTGGTTCCCAACTGTGTCTCTGCCCTTCCTACCACTTTCATGTGGTCTCTCTACCATTAACTGTGAAAGGTCTGTTCTGCTGGTCTTTGGGTCATTTTTAGAGTTAATTGGTTAGATGTACCTGTTAACTCAGTGTATCTATAAGACAAGATGAGCCCAGGATCCTTCTACTGTCATCTTGAGTCTCCCTTCTATATTTTCTTGATGTATTGGCCCCTCTATCATTGTATAATGACCTTTTATTGTCTTGTTATTCTTTTTGGCTTAAAGTCTGTTTTGTCTGACATAAGGCTATATCTGTCTTTCCATTTCTGTTTGTTTGGAATATCTTATCTTTTCATTATGAACCTAGGTCTTTAGAGATAGAATGAATGTCTTGTAGAAGGGGTATTGTTGGATCTCTTTTTTTCCCCCCATCCAGTTACTCCGAGCCTTTTGATTGGCAAGTACAATCTACTTACCTTTAGGGTGGCTATTGTTATGTTAAAATTTACTACCATGTGATCTCTGTCTCCTGGCTATTTTATCTCCATCTCTTTAATTCTTTTGCCTACCTTTGTAAGTTGGTGGTTTTACATGGTGATTTGTTCAATCTCCCCTTTTAAAATATTTTAGGTTTCTGTTCCAGAAGAGCTTAGTGGTTACCATGAGGTACATGTAAAATATCTCATAGATAAGTTACTATTATCAGAAAAGACTATTTTATCTTGATTCTTATAAAGGTTCCATCCTTCTAATATGCCTTTTATATATTTGATGTCACAAATTTAAGCTGTAAGTTTATTATCAACTTGCAGTGGCTTTATATTTAACGTTCTTTTAAACTTTGTAATAAATAGTTTATATATAAACCATTCTAAAAGAATTACAGTATTATATACATTAAGTACAAATGGAAATTTTTCCAGGATAGATTACATGTTAGGTGACAAAAGGTTTCAATCAGTTTAAGACTGAAATCCTGTTTAGTATCTTTTATGATTACAATTGCATGAAACTAGAAACCAATTCCAGGGCAAAAAACGAAAACAAACATGTGAGGACTAAATAACATGCTACTAAAAAGTCAAGATATCAAAGAAGAAATAAAAAATACTTAGAAATGAAACTAGAAACATAATGGTGCAAAATCTATATGACACAGGAAAAGCAGTCCTAAGAGGGAAATTTATAACAACATAGGCTTACCTCAAGAAACAAAATTCTCAAATAACCTTATACATTAAAAGAAATAGAAAAAGAACAAAAAAGCCCCAAATGAGAAGAAAGAACATCAGAAACAAATGAAATAGATCTATAGAAATAGAAAAAGATCAATGAAACCAAGAGCTGGTTATTTGAAAAAGAAAAAACTCCAAAAATCAGAAGTGAAAGAGGGTTATAATCAACCCCACAGAAATAGCAAGGATAAGAGCCTAGTATGAATAATTATACAACACCAAATTGGGCAACCTAGAAGAAATGGATGAATTCCTGAAAACATTACAATCTTCCAAGACCAAATCAGGAAGAAATAGAAAATCTGAACAGACTGATTACTAGTGATGAAATTGAATCAGGGGTGGGGAGGGGGACCCAAACCCAAAAACCTCCCAAGTCCAAAACTAGATGGCTTCACAGGTGAATTCTAGCAAACATTTAAGGGAAAATTAATAGGTTTTCTTCTAGAACTATTCTAAAATACTGAAGAGGAGGGAGTACCTCAAAATTCATTCTATGAGGCCAGTATTGCCTAATCCCAAATCCAAAGACACCACAAAAAAGGAAAATTACAGAACAATATCCCTGATGAACATAGATGCAAAAATTCTGAAAAAAGCAAATCAAGTTCACCAATACACCAATCAAGGTAGATTTATTTCAGGGATCTAAGAATAAGTCAAAGTCTATTAATCAACCAACATGATATGCCACATTAACAAACTCAAAATGAATTAAAGACCTAAATGTGAAACTGAAACCATAGGACTCCTAATGAAAACAGGCTGTAATCTCTTGAACATCACCCTTAGCAATATATGTATGAATCTGTCTCATCAGGCAAGTAGAACAAAAGCAAAAAGAAACTACTGGGACTGTAGCAAAATAAGGTTTTGCACTGCGAAGGAAAACATAAAAGCAAAAAGGCAACTTAATGAACTGTAAAGATACTTGAAATGATATATCCAATAAGGGGTTAATAATTAAATGGTATAAAGGACTCCTACAAGTCAACACCTAAAAATTAATAATCTGACTAAAAAACGGGCAGACAACCTGAATAGACATTTTTCTAAAGACCTACAGAAGACCAACAGACACATAAAAATATGCTAATATATATATTAGCATATATATATATATAAAATATATATATAAAAATATGCTCAATATCACTAATCACTGGGGAAATGCAGATCAAAACCACAATGAGACATCCCCTCATATCAGCCAGAATTGCTGGTATCATAAAGGCAAGAAATAACAAGTATCGTTGAGGATATGGAGAAAAGGGAACCTTGTGCACTGTTGGTGGGAATATAAATTGGTGCAGCCACTACAGAAAACCTTATGAAGTTTCCTCAAAAAATTAAAAATAGAAATACCATGTGACTCAGTAATTCTTCGTCTGGGTATTACTTGAAGAAAGCAAAAACACTAATTCTAAAAGTTATATGCTCTCCTACTTTTATTGCAGCATTTACAATAGCCAAGATATGAAAGTAACCTGAATGTTCATCAATAGATGAATGGCTAAAGATACGGTTATATATACACAATAGAATATTACTCAGCCATACAAAAGAATGGAAACCTTGCCATTTGTGTAAAAAAGGATGGACCCAGAGGATATTACGTTATGTTAAATAAGAGAAAGACAAATACTATGATTTCACCTACATGTGGCATTAAAGGAACAAAAAAACACCCTCCGAACCCCCTAGAATTCTAAATACAGAGAACAAAATGGTGATTGACTGAGGGGAGGATCATGGGGGATGGGATAGGCAAACTAGATGCAGTACATTAAGAGGTACAAATCCCTAATTATAAAATAAGTCCCAGGCATGAAAAAATACAGCATAGGTAATAGTAATACTGTAATAACTACACTTATCATGTTGAGCATTTCAAAATGTCTCTAATTATAGAACCCTTGTGTTGTACACCTGAAACTAGGATGTTCACTATACTTAAAAGTAAAAAAACTGCAGTGTTGTTTATGTTTATCACTTTAATCAGTGTTTTGTGTACTTTCAACTTTTCGGTTCTGCTTTGAAGAGTTCCTTGAAAAAATTTTTTAAGTCAGGTCTAGTGGTGGCGAACTTCTTCAGTTTGTGTCTGTGAATGCCTTTGCTTCTTTCATATCTGAAAGAAAACTTTGCTAAATAGAGTATCCTTGGCTAGCAGTTTTTATCTTTTAATATTCTGAAAATGTCCTTCCGTTCTTCCTGGTCTTTAGAGTTTCTGCTGAAAAATCTGTTGGCAGACTGATCAGATGTACCTTTGTAGCTTACTGTATTCCCCCCCCCCAACTGCCTTTGAAATTCTTTATCATAGGCTTTTGACCATTTTAAAATGTCTCAGAAGGTATTTTCTTCATTGAGATAATAAGGTGTTTTATTAATTTCATGGACTTGTCTTTCCAATTCCTTCTCCAGACGGGGGAAGTTCTCAGCTATTAATTTTTTAAATACATTTTACTCTGTTCGTTTCTCCCTTATTTTTCTGAAATATCCGTTATTTGTACACTGACTCCATTAATGGATTCAGGCATTCTTGTAGATTTCATCAATTTTTAAGTCTTAGCTCTCTCATCTTCCACCTGAATCATTTATAGATCTGTATCCACGAGCTTGTTAACTTTTCTCTTCAATATGATCAGTGTTTCCAATGCATTCTAATACATTCTTCATTTCATCTGAATTCTTCACCTCCAGAATTATTTATTTTCAGAATTTCAATTTCTTTGGTAAATTACTCCTGTTAATTTTATTCCTGAGATCATTGTACTGCCTTCTGAGTTTTCTCGTAGCTTGTCGTATTTCTTCATAATAGCTATTTCACATCCTTTATCAGTTACATCATAATATTCTAGGTCTGGAATTCAGTTGCTGGAAAATTGTCATTTTCTTCTTGTGATACCATATTACTGTGATTTCCCACCCCACCATGGTATTTAATGAGATCTGCCTCTGCTACTGCATTTGAAGTAGCAAAAACCTTTCTTCAACAAGATTTTGTTTACTTTTACTATAACCATTCAACAGGCTGGTAGTAAAGCGCCTTTTGTTTTCCAGGAAGTGGCCCCTATAGCACAAGCTTTTAGTCTCTTATCAGAGCTGAATATCCCCCTAAGGTTGGGAGCAAAGGCATTAAAAAACAAAAACAAAATGGTGGTAGCAGAGCAGGAGAGGCCTGTATCTAGTATTTGGGCCATTGGGTGTGCATACTGCCTGTTGTGGGGGAGGGTCCTCAGGTTGGAGGGGGTCTCACCAATTTGCTCTCTGAACCACCTCCCTCATTGCACCATTTCCTGCATAGTCTAATCTACCTACTTTAGTGGTCCCTAGTGTGTTGTGCGAGGTGACTTTTTCCCCCTTTGATTATGGGTGCCCCATTAGTTGTAAATCAAAGGGAAGAGAGAGAGCTCCTGCCATCACGATGCTCCTGGGTCAGATTATCTTCCATCTCCTTTTTTCAATGACTACTTTTAGAACTTGCATCAAATACATGTTTGATCTCTACTTAGTTCATGTCTATTCCATTCTCGTTCATGTCTTTCGGCAGTTCTTTTATAATTTCCATCTCTTTACTTTTCTCTACAGTAGAGTGTTTTTTTAGTGCTTTCTTCTGGTTTACTTGTTTTCTCATTAGTTACTTCTATCTAAAACACTGACCAAATTGGCACTGGGATATTTAGTTTCAGTAAGTTTTTATAGTTCCTATTGCTTCTTCTGTCTCTTTAATTCTTCAGCTTATTTTATATTGCTTTTAAATTCTCCTAGCTTCAATTTTCCATTGATCATTTGCAGACATACCCTCATTGTGTTTCATTTTCTCATTGGAGTTATAATTTTGATTATGAATTCCTTGCCACTAGAGATGGTTTCATCTATAGCTAGCCATGGGCATTTCCTGTAGTAGGATTTCTGTGTTTGCTTTAGCAAGGGTTTAGGAGTTTTTTTGGTTCAGGTCTGATCATATATTCCTTTCTTGACCTGGGGTTTCTGCCAGTGAGTCATAATTTTGGGCCATGTGTTCATAGTTTCTCTATTTCTACTTGAATTTGTTCATTTTTTTCCCCTTATCTCTATCCCCAGGAAAATAAATTTCCTTGCTTTTTTTCCCTAAGCCTATGGGAAAAATGTTGTCCTCATTTTGAAGATGGTGTAGATCTTTGTAGCTCCAGGCTTTATGTGCAGTTTATATCTAGCTCCCCAACTTCAAGGTTTGATGCCTCATGTGGGTTATCAAACCCTAAGTCCCTAGAACATCGGTTTGGGCTCAATACCCATAGGAGCTATAGGTGATAAACAACTCCTTACTGTGGTTGTTTACCTGTCAGTTGCCTTTTATTTCTGGAACTCAGCTCTTTCCTTTGTTTTAGTCTGGTTTTTTTCAAGTTCAGTTTTATAATTTTTAGATAACATTTTCCCCACTATTTGTCATGGAAAGTGGGGGCCTCTGTGTCTTCTCAATCTATCACTTAACTAGAAGCCTTCTGTGCATTGCTTTTGCAATTTAAATAAAATGTAAGAAAGTCTTCCAATTGTTTCACATACTTCATATTCCCTTTGGTAGTTTAAACAGTCTCAATAAATGGTGTTGAGACAAAAAGTTTTTATAACCATGTTATGTTATGACAGGTCTGAAAAGAAAAACATTTGTAGGTTTTCTTTGCTAGGATAGAGAAGAAAAAGAGGCTATATGTGGGGATTTGGAATCAGACATGTTCCCAATCATGGGCACTGTGTAGGTATATGAGCATGGGCTTTGGAATATAAGCTCCATGAGAGCAGGCATTTAATTTTCTGAGCCTTTGTATCTTCATCTACAAAAGTAATACTGCCCAAATTGTTAGATTGTTCTACTTAGAGGGGGTGTGTCAAATTCCAGGCAGTTGTGTCCTAAACATATTGTATATGGTTCTGGAACTGGGAGGACCATGGTTTGATTCAGAATGAATCCAGATGGTTCACAATAAATTTTATAAATAGACTTTTCTAAGACTCCTTATATGTTTTGTGAATTTTCCAATCATTCAGATAGTTTTGTTCACTTCCACCTTTCTTCTACTTTATCTACATCTCTTGTCTAAGAAAGCTGTCAAGATGGAACGTAGTTCTCATGGCCCTATGCCCAAGGCTGTTATCTCTCTGTCCTTCATGTTATGCCCTTTCATATATTTCTTCCTTCACAATTAGTGCTTGTTGTCCTTGTCATCCTTTCACTTCATAAGGCAGCACCTAGCTTGCTGTCTGCTGTCATCCTTAGCTTTCTCTCATCATCCTTTGAATGCTTTATAAAGGTCAATTTGGAATAAAATCTTGCCCTATTTCCCACCCTCCCTCCTTTTTTCTGTAACTACATTGTCTCTGCAACTCGAGGCCACTGCTAGAAAAATTTTTATCCTCCACTGACTTCCAAATGGATAGCTCTGTTATTTATCTTGCCTCTTTAAGAACATAATTTTAGACCTACATGTGATTTAGAAGTCTTTGTTGAGGGGAGTTTGTTTGGTTTAACCTTTTTAATCTATGTGCTGACTTTCAGCTTGTGAACAATTGAAGTACTTTCATTGATTTCCCCCCCCCCACCATGTGTTCATGCCTGGGCCAGGGACAAATAAAAAGTTTTGATCTTTGATTTTGAGAAGAATACTGTTTTGTTGGGGGAATAAATCACAATGGCTGGATAGGACAGTATCTAATAATGTATCATTAAATGGGAAATTATGTGATTCAGACTATAACCCCATGCATTCAGAGAGGAGAGCTGAAATTTCACGGGGTGGGAGGTTCTTCAACTGAGCCTTGGAGTGAAGATTTGAACAGGCAGAAGAATTACAGATGTGGAGCACAGGTAATTTTGAAGCATGGTGTCCACATGGGACAGGGAGGATACTCCTTTTACAGAGCAGACTTTATGCTGGCTGGTTAAGGTGGACAGACTGTAGAAGGCCTCCACAAGATGAGAGCTACTCTTAGAAGAAAACATATAAAGAACAGATTACAGAGGAAAAAGTTGTGTACCATTTTGGATCCCCTTTGGTCGTCTTGGTCTTATACCATCCACGCCACCTAAACTTCACATTCCCACTAACTGTGTGGCTTGGCCAGTGCCAATTTTAGAGAATTCTCTCTTCCCACTCAAGACTGCTCAGCATCCACACCTTCAGTGGAAACCTTTACCCACAAAATCTCTGAAAGGGTTTATACCCGTCCTTTAGCTTATTTTGGTTACATATGCTTATTCCACAGTAATGATGACTGTTCTGAGTGGGCTTTGTGCCCAATACTTTGTCCCTTGAACCACTGCGATGCTGTGGGGAATTGGGGGCACTTGTCATTTGGACTAGAGGACAACCTCTGCCAGTACAGTAACTGGGGGCTCCATGGCATTCCCCATGAATCAAGCTCAGACATACCCTGGCACCACACCAGTCAAGGCTTGTTATCCATTGTCACATGGGCTGCTCAAACCTGAGCAGTGACCAAGTGCAAGCCAGCCATTGCTTAGGAGTGGAACAGTGAAAGCTGAGCTTCTAGGTGGGTACCAATGGATTTTAAGAAATTCACTTTCTTAGATTATTTCTTGCATTTGCTCTCCATTATTTCCTTGATCCTTCTACCCCCATGCCTTCTCATTTTCAGGAGGGACAAATTCCATTACTTGCTGTTAAGAACTGGGAAGGAGGCTTTCTGGGGAGGACCAGGAATTTGTTTTGGAAATGTGGGTGAGATACCTATTTGACCTGCAAGTCATGGTCAGGTAGCATATACAGGTCTGGAGTTTGGAAGAGCAGTTAGGTAAACTAGGGAGTCCTAAGCCAATGGATGGTATTAAATCCTTGGAAACCAGATGAGGTGGAGAAGAGAGAATGTTAAAGCACTGAGTCTTGGGGCCTGCAGCCTGACATGGTGACATTGGAAAGAGGGGAAAGTTTGAAGAAAGTACTGCTAGGGAAACAGGGAGGCAGGAAGAAAAGCAGGAGTGTGATGTCCTGGAAAACTATATGAAGAAGAAAGGAGTGACTGGCTGTCCTGAGTGCTGCAGATACAAGATGAAGACTGTGGCATCTGAGACCATAAATAGACATCTTTGTTAGTTGAGTTTTATCGAAAGGAGGATGAGGAAATGAGCTGGTAGCTTATAGAGGAAGAAGTTGGGTCAAGAAAAGGACATTTTTAAGAAGAGAGGAAAAAATTGCAGTGTTGAATGTTCAATAAAGAGAAAAACTGTCAATGCACAAGGGACAGGAAAGATGTTCTGGAATGCTATGAGTGTCCTGCTGGCTGGAATACAGACTAGATGCTGAGTGATCTAGCAGCCATCATGGGCCATGAGGTGGCATGCTAATGAAAGCGGAATAACAAAATGGAAAGAGCCTGGATTCTTAAATCATAGAGCTGCCATACAAGCTCTACCTTACCAACTTCTGGACTAACCTTTTTACATCTAAGAGCAATAAACCTCTTTCCTTCTAATAGATTCTTAAAATAATTCAAACATATAAAAGTTAAAAATTCCACAGTAAACACCCACCATCTAGTTTCCATAATATTTTTTCTGTATTTGTTGTATATATTCATCTCTCTACCCATCCATTGATCCATCTTTTGGAGGGACAG
This sequence comes from Enhydra lutris kenyoni, assembly GCF_002288905.1. NCBI lineage: Eukaryota > Metazoa > Chordata > Mammalia > Carnivora > Mustelidae > Enhydra > Enhydra lutris. Next base: position 12,272,933 of record NW_019154113.1, read on the forward strand.
TCCAAAGTGAATTTAGGCATCTTGTACATGCCACCCCTAGTCACTTCAGTATGTATACCCACTACCTAGAGTTTAATATCTGCTTACATCTCTTACATTTTTGCTTGATAGTAAAAATTTACATGAAGTGAAATGCTTGCTCTTAATGTAACATTTAAATTTTAATTCCAGTATAGTTAACATCAGTGTTATATTAGTTTCAAGTATACCATAAAGTGATTCAACAATTTCATACATCATTTGGTGCTCATCACACTAAGTACATTCCTTAATTCCTATGACTTATTTCGCCCATGCCCCCAACGCCCTTGCCTCTGATAACCCAGTTTGTTAGCAATAGTTGAGAATCTGTTTTGTGGCTTCACTCTTTGTCCTTTGCTCACTTTTCTTAAATTCTACAAATAAGTGAAATCATACGCTATTTATCTTTGAATTTATTTCACTTAACATTATACTCTAGCTCTATCCACATTGTTGTAAAGGCAAAATTTCATTCTTTCTGGCTGAAAAATAATCCATTGTGTGTATTTCTACCACATCTTACTGTGATATTTGATTTCTTTGTTTCTCTTGACGTATAATTGACATGTCACATATTAGTTTCAGGTGTACAACATAATGATTTGATGTTTATATATATCGTGAAATTATCACCACAGTAAGTCTAGTTAACAGCCATCACCACACAGTTATAACATTTTGTTATAATAACTAAGATTTAGTCTTAAAAACTTTCAAATATGCAATACAGTTGTATCAGCTATAGTCATCATGTTGTACATTATATCCACATGACTTATAATTGGAGGTTTGTAACCTTTGACCTATTTTGCCGACCTCCCACCCCACTCCTCGTCTCTGGCAACCACCAGTATGTTCTCCCTATCTAGGGTGAGCTCATTTGGCATTTATCTTTTTCTGACTTACTACACATAGCATAATGCCCTCTAGTCCATCTTTGTTGTTGCAAATGGCAGGATTTCCTTTTTATATGCTTGAACAATATTCCATTGTATGTATTACATTCTCATGATCTGTCATCCATGGATGGACCTTTGATTTGTTTCTATATTTTGGCCATTTTAAATAATGCTGCAGTGTATATGGAGGTGCATATATCTTGTGGAGTTAGTGTTCTCTGTTTTAGATAAAAAGCAGAGATAGGATTACTAGATCATATGGTAGTTCTAATTTTAATGTTTTTTTGAGGAGCATCCTGCTTTTCATAGTGGCTCCGCAATTTGCATCCCCACTAACAATGTACAAGAGTTCTTTTTCTCTTCATCCTTCCCAACACTTGTTCTTGTCTTGATACTAGCTGTTCTAACAGGGGTGAAGTGATATCTCGTTGTGGTTTTGATTTTTATATTTCCCTGATGATTAGTGATGCTGAGCAACTTGCCATGTATTACCTATTGGTAGGTCTTCTTTGGAAAAATGTCTATTCAGATCCTCTACCTACTTTTTAATCAAAAATTGCTTTTACTATTGAGTTTTAAGAGTTCCTTTATATATTTTAGATATTATGCCCTTATATATATGGTTTGGAAATTTTCTTTAGTAGGTTGCCTTTGCATTTTGTGGATGGTTTTTTTTTTTTGCTGTGCAGAAGCTTTTTAGTTTCATGTAGCCTCGTCTTGTTTTTTGTTTTTGTTTTTTGGTTTTTTGTTTGTTTGTTTGTTTTTTGCTTCTGCTACCTTTATTTTTGGTGTCTGACCCAGAAACTCATCACCAAGACCACTGTCAAGTTTATTGTCTATGTTTTCTTCTAAGAGTTTTATGGTTTCAGGTTTCACATTTAGGTCTTTTCATGTGTGTTCAGAATTTGATCTTTATCTGTGTTCAAGTGAGCAGTCAGGCTCAGGGTCACCCTATTCCTCCTCTATCTCTTACCTATCACCCCTTCACATTGGGGTCTTTAATCCATTTTTGAGTCAACTTTCGACTGTAGTGCTAAGATCGTGGCCAGTTTCATTATTCTGCATATGGTTGTCCAGGTTTACCAATTATTGAAGATACTGTTCTTTCCTCATTGCATAGTTTCATCTGCTTTGTAAATCAGTTTGAAATTAGTATGGTGGCTTCAGCTTTGTTTTTTCTTAAGATTACTTTGGCTATTTGGGTCTTCTGTGGTTTACTTGTTCTAGTTCTGTGAAGAAATGCAATCTTTATCAAAATTCCAATGGCATCTTTATTGTAGATCTCAACAATCTATAGATTGTTTTGGATAGTATGACTTTTTAACAGTCTTACAGTCTATGAGCATGATATCTTTCCATTTGTGTCCTCTTCAATTTCTTTCACTGATGTTTTATGGGTTTCAGTGTAGAGATCTTATTCTGTCTGATGCAAATGAGGTTGGCAATGAGATTGTTTTCTTAATTTTACTTTTTCTGATTTGTTAGCATATAGAAATGTACCTATCGAAAGGAATAAATGAAACAAGATGGGATCGGGAGGGAGACAAACCATAAGAGACTCTTAATCTCATAAAACAAACTGAGGGTCGCCGGGGTTGGGGGGGGAGGAGGGTAGGGAGAGGGTGGTTGGGTTATGGACACTGGGGAAGGTATGTGCTATGGTGAGTGCTGTGAAGCGTGTGAGTGCTGTGAAGCATGTAAGCGTGTACAGACCTGTACCCCTGGGGCTAAGAATACATTATATGTTCATAAAAAAAATTAAATGAAAGGAAATGTATCTATCTTTTGTATATGAATTCTTGTGTGTCCCATAACTTAATACACTTATTTCTAACAGGTGTGTGTGTGTGTGTGTGTTCTTTATGACTTTCTGCATATCATATGTCATCTACAAATGGTGACAAGTTTTGCTTTTTCAGTGTGGATGTCTTTTTTGTTTTTTGTTGTTGTTGTTGTTGTTGTTTTTTGATCTTGCCTAATTGCTCTGGATAGGACTTCTAAATACTATGTTGAATAAAAGTAATCCTTGTCCTATTCCTGGTCTTAGAGGAAAAGCTTTCTGCTCTTCACTGTTGAGTATGATGTTAACTGTGGGCTTGTCAATAAATCCTTTATCATGCTGAGGTACATTTCTTCTCTACCCACATTTTTGAGAGTGGGTATAGATAATTTGATTTTTGGCAGATGATACACCTGTACAACCTAATCCTCACCAAAATATAGAGCAATATCATTACTCCAGAAAAGTTCCTCATGCCTGTTCCCAGTAAACCCTTGCTTGCCCTTCCTTCTCCAGAGGGAACTATTGTTTTTGTTCTGACCATATATTAGTTTTCCCTATTCTAAAGCCAGATAAATGGAATCTTGTTTATATATCCTCTTTGATTATGCTCATGTAACATAACTTTTTGTGCAGGAAACTATTTTCCCACTTAGCCATGCTACTGAATTTATCAGTAGTTCATTCTTTTCTATTGACAAGCAATATTCTATTCTATGAATATACTAAAGCTTGCTTAGTCTTCTGCTGGTGGACACCTGGTCTATTTGCAGTTTTTGCCTATTATAAACAAAAATATGAACATTCTAATATTTATAGACACTCATTTTTGTCTTGCATGGCGTTCCTGGGTCATTTTTTTTTTTTTTCAGAGCAGTTGCACTATTTCATATTCCTACCAACAATGTATGCAGGTTGCAGTCATACTACATCTATACCCACATTTGTTGTTGCCAGTTTTTTTAAATGTAGCAACTCTAGTGTGTGTATAGTGATACTTCATTGTGGCTTTAATTTGCATTTTCCTGATAACTAATTATTTTTGCTTTGTTTTAATGTGCTTTTAGCTACACATGCATCTTCCTTTATAAAGTATCTATATCTTTCCTCCATTTATTTGATATTTTTGTTTTTTGTTGAGTTTTTGAATTGTTGATTCATGAGCTATTAGTTTTGCAGATACAGTTTTCCTGTGTACAGCTTGTCCATAATTTTCTTAATGATAGCTTATGATCAAAAAGTTTTAATCTTGAAATCTGATTTATGAAATTTTTCTTGTTTGATTACTGCTTTTTAGCCTATCTAAAAATTTTTGCTTACCCTCACATTGCAAAGATTTGTTATTTTTTTTTTAAGAAGTTTTATAATTTTACATCTAGGACTACAATCCATCTTGACTTAGTGTTTATGTATCATATGAAGTAAGGGGCCAAGATTCATTGTTTTCCATATGGGTATCCTTCTAGCCCCATTAGTTTAAAATGGTGTATTTCTTCATTTATTAAAATTTTCTCATCAGTGTTTTATGATTTTCAATATGGAGATCTTACATGTCTTTTATTTATAAACTAAACAGTAAGGGTTTTGTCTTATGGTATTGTAAATTGTTTTTATTCCATTTTTCAATTGTTTGCACACTTGTATATAAAATACAATGGACTTTTGCCCACTTTATATGGTCTGGTCTTGGTAAACTCACTTATTCTAGTTTTATAGATTTTTTTAAAGGATTTTCTATGCAACTAAAGATATCTTCATATAAAGACTTGAAATTTTTCAAACCTCTGTTACTGCTGCAACTAACAGAAAGCAAAATCATATTGAACCCTATTTATTTACTTTTACATTTTATTTTTCCAGTGTTCCAAGTTTCATTGTTTATGAACCACACCCAGTGCTTCATGCAATATATGCCCTCCTTAATACCCACCACTGGGCTCACTCATCCTCTTACTACCTCCCCTCCAAAACCCTCGGTTTGTTTCTGAGTCCACAGTCTATCATGGTTCATCTACCCCTCTGATTTCCCCCACTTCACTTTTTCTTTCCTTCTCCTAATATTGAACCCTGTTTAATCATAGAAGTAGCACTAGTGGAATTTGATTAAAGAACCAATGCCAAACACAATGAAGCTCATTACAGAATTTATAGTTTTCAAAAATGCTTCCAACTAAATGTTCAATAATAGATTAGTTCAATAAATTTATGGTACATAAATTTGTAATAAAATATAGAGGCATTAAACCTCTTCTTGGATAATATTAAAGAGTATGGGAAAATAGTGGTACATTATGTGGGGCAAAAAACCAGGATACAAAGTAATCAGAATAATGTTGTATTCAAAAAGATTTCACATTCTTGGTGTGATAATATATAGTTTATGACTCATGTGGATTGTGGATTAATAGTCACTCGAGAATCCAGGGTGATTATGCCCCATAGTATTTTTAGAAATTGAAGTATAGTTAGCATATATTATAAACATCAGGTATGCAACATGGTGATTTTTGACACTTACTGTGGTGATCAGTTCATAACCTCTATGTCTAGTTAAGTCACTGTACATAGGAAATATAGCCAATAATATTGTGATAACTATGCTGTATTTTACATCCCTGTATCTTGTTATGTAACTAGAAGTTTGTACCATGTAATTCCCTTGACTTATTTTGCTCATCCACTAACCTCCCCTGCCCTGAAAACTGCCATTTTTTTTTTCTGTATTTGAGTCTGTTTTGTTGGCTAATTTGTTTTGTTTTTTGATCCCACATGTAAGTAAAATCCTATGGTATTTACCTTTCTCTGAATTAACATAATACCCTCTAGGTCCATCCATGTTGTCACAAATGGGCAAGATTTCATTTTACTTAATATTTTATTTTATAACATGCACATGGGGAGAAGCAAAGGGGGAAAGAGAATCTCAAAAAGGCTCCATGCTCAACAAGATGTGGGGCTTGATTCCAAACGCTAACATCACGACTTGAGTCAAAATCAAGCCAGACACTTAACCAACGGGGCTTCCCAGGTGCCCAGAGATTTCATTATTTTTTTTATATGTGAGGACTATTCCACTCTTTGTGTGTGTGTGTGCGTGCGCGCGCGCGTGTGTGTGTACCACCTCTTCCTTATCCATTTATCTATTGATATTTGGATGTTTCCATATCTTCACTGTTATAACATTATTTACAACGAACATAGGGGTGCATATGGCTTTTCAGATGACTATATTTGTTTTCTTCAGATAAATACCCAGAAGCAGAATTGCTGGACTGACTGGTAGTTCTATTCTTAATTTTTTGAGAGACCTACATATTATTTTTCATAGTGGCTGCACAAATTTACATTCTCCCTAACAGTGCATGAGTGTTCCTTTTTCTCTACACCCACACCAACACTTGTTATGGTCTTTTTGACACTAGACATTCTGACAGATGTCAGATGACATTTCACTGTGGTTTTGGTGTGCATTTCCCTGATCATTATGATTAGTCATATTAAGCATCTTTTTAGTTCATTGGTCATCTGTATGTCTCATTTAGAAAAATATCTATCCAGGTTTTTGGTCCATTTTTAAAAGTGAATTGTTTTGGTGTTGAGTTGTTAGGAGTTCTTTGTATATTTTGGGTATTAACCCCTCATTGAGTATATCATTGGCAGATAGCTTCTTCCATTCAGTAGGCTGCCTTTTTGGTTTGTTGGTTTCCTTGGCCATACAAAAGCTTTTAATTTTGGTGTGATCCCAAAAGTTTATCTTTGCTTTAGTTTCCCTTGTATGAGGAGACCGATCCAAAAAAAAAAAAAAAAAAAATGTTGGTAAGTCTGATGTCCAAGGGTTTATTGCCTATGTTTTCTTTTGTTTTATGGCTTGGAGTTTTATGGTTTCAGGTATCACATTTAGGTCTCTAATCCATTTTATTTTTGTATATGATAAAGTGGCCCAGTTTCCCCAGCACAATTTATTGGAAAGATTTTCTTGTTTTCATTGGATATTCTTGTCTCCTTTGTTACAGTATAACCATGTAAGTGTTCATTTATTTCTGGGTTCTATGTTCTGTTCCATTGATTTATGTTTTCGTGCCAGAATCATACTGATTACTATAGCTTTGTTAATAGCTTGACAGATGGGAGCATGATACCTCCAGCTTTGTTCTTTCTTAAGATTGCTTTGGCTATTTAGGTCTTTTATAACTCCGTATAAATTTTAAGGTTATTAGTTGTAGTTCTGAGAAAAATACTACTAGTATTTTGATGTGGATTGCATTGAATCTGTAGATAACTTTGTGAGTATGGATATTTTAATACTATTCTTCCAATCCATGACCGTGGGGGGTGTGTGCGTGCATGTGTGTTGTGTGTGTGTGTGTGTGTGTATTTGAGATTCATCCTTAATTTCTTCCATCAATGTCCTACAGTTTACATAGTACAGGTCTTCAATTCCTTGATTAAATTTACTTCTAGGTATTCTTTTTGATGCAGTTAAAAACAGGATAGTTTTCTTAAGCTCTTTCTGATCATTTGTTATTAGTGTATGGAAATGTAACCGATTTCTGTAAATTAATTTTACATCCTGCAACTTTACTGAATTTATTCTAAAAAATTTTGTGTAGGGTCTGTAAAGTTTCCTATATATAGTATCATATCATCTTCAAATAGTGATGATTTTACTTTTTCTTAACAATTCCGATAACTTTTATTCCTTATCTTATTGCTGGGCTAGGACTTCTAGTACAATATTAAATATATTGGCAAGAGTGGGCATTCTTGTCTTGTTCCTGATCTTAGAGAAATTTTTTTCCTTAGCTTTTCACCATTAAATTTGATGTTACCCATGGGCTTATTATATATGGCCTTTATTATGTTAAAATATGTTCCCACTACACACACTTTAAGTGTTTTTATCAAAATGGATGCAGAATTTTGTCCATTGCTTTCCTGCATCTATTGAGAGATGATTTTTATGCTTTTGTTAATGGGTTGCATCATGTTGATTTTATTTTTATGGATATTGAACCAGTTTTGCATCTCTGGAATAAATCTCACGTGACTGATGTGTGATCCTTTTAATGTATTGTTGAATGTGGTTTGATAATACTCTGAGAATTTTTACATTTGTGTTCTTCAGTAATTTTGTCCTGTAAGTTTTTTTGTTTGTTTGTTCATTCGTTTGTTTTGTCTGGCTTTAGCAACAGTAATTTTGACCTCATAAATAAATCTGGAAATATTTTTCCTCCTCCCTCCCCTTCTTTTTTCTGAATGATTTGAGAAGGATAAATATTAACTTCTCTTTAAATGTTTGGTAAAATTCATCTGTGAAACCATATGGTTTTGGACTTTTGTTTGTTGGGATTTCTGACTTATTACTAGTAACCACTCTCTTCAGATTTTATACCTCTTCTTGGTTAAGTCTTAAACTGTATGTTTCTAGACATGTATCCATTTCTTCTAGGTTGTCTAATTTGTTGGCTCATAATTTTTTTTTAGAAATCTCTAATAATTCATTGTAACTTCTTTCATTTCTGATTTTAGGTTCTTTTTTTCTTCAAGAGTCTGCTAAAGGTTTATCAATTTTGTTTTTAAAGAACCAGCTCTTAGTCATTGATCTTTTCTATTGTGTTTCAGTCTCTATTTCATTTATTTCCACTCTGATATTTATTATTTCCTTTCCTTTTCTCCTAATCTTCTAACTTTGGGCTGTGCTTGTTCTTTTCTTTCTAGTTCCTTTAACTGTAAGATGGGGTTATTTGATATATTTTGTTTCTAAAAGTAGGCTTGTATTTCTAAAATTTCCATTTTAGAACTGCTTTTGTTGTATCCCATAAATTGTGCAATGTCTGGCTTCTATTTTTGTCTCAAGCTACTTTTTATTCTTTCTTCATTGACCCATTGGATGTTTAGTGACATGTTATTTAGCCTCTGTTTGTTTTTCCCAGTTTTTCTAAATTTGTTTTGTAATTTTAGTTTGATATCATTGTGGTCCTAAAAGATGGTTGATATGATTTTAATCTTCTTAAATTCATTTTGTGGCCTAACATGTGATCTGTCCTGGAGAATGTTCCATGTGCATTTGAAAAGAATGACTATTCTTCTGTTTGGGGTTAGAATGGTAAGTTTATCTGGTCTAATGTGTTGTTTAAAGTCCCTGTTTCCTTATTTTGTCTGCATGCTCTCTCCATTGATGTAAGTGGGATGTTGAAATTTTCTTACTACTTATATTAATTTCTTAGTGTCATCCCCTTTATGTATTTAGGTGCCCTCTTATTGGGTATATAGATGTTTACAATTATTACATCCTCTTGATCCCTTTATCATTATGTGGGGGGGCCTTTGTCTTGATAAAATAAACTTTAAAACAAAGATTTTATCTAATATGAATACCACTTCCTCAGATTTCTTTGTTTTCATTCACATGGAATATCTTCTTCCATTCCTTAACTTTCATTCTGTATGTCTTTAGGTCTGAAGTCTTTGTAGGTGGCATATAGATTTTTTTAACCATTCAGTTATCCTATGTTTTGATTGGAGCATTTAGTCTCTTTACATTTAAGGTAATTATTAATAGGTATGTACTTATTGCCATTTTAATGGGTTTTTTGGTTTGTTTTTAGTTCTTGCAATTTGTTTTTAATGTTATGTTTGGATTCCTTGCTCTTTGTTTTGTGGATCTATTAAAAGTTTTTTTGGGGGGGCGCCTGGGTGGCTCAGTGGGTTGAAGCCTCTGCTTTAGGCTCAGGTCATGATCCCAGGGTCCTGGGATCGAGCCCCGCATCAGGCTCTCTGCTCAGCAGGGAGCCTGCTTTCCTTCCTCTCTCTCTGCCTGCCTCTCTGCCTACTTGTGATCTCGGTCAAATTTTAAAAAATAAATAAATAAATAAAAGTTTTTTGGGGGAGGAGTCAAGATGGCAGAGAAGTAGCAGGCTGAGACTACTTCAGGTAGTGGGAGATCAGCTAGATAGCTTATCTAAAGATTGCAAACAACTACAAATCCAACGGGAGATCGAAGAGAAGAAGAACAGCAACTCTAGAAACAGAAAATCAACCACTTTCTGAAAGTAGGACTGGCGGAGAAGTGAATCCAAAGCGACGGGAAGATAGACCGCGGTGGGAGGGGTCGGCTCCCGGCATGCGGCAGAGCAACGGAGCACAAAATCAGGACTTTTAAAAGTCTGTTCCACTGAGGGACATTGCTCCAGAGGCTTAACTGGGGTGAAGCCCACGCGGGGTCAGCGTGGCCTCAGGTCCCGCAGGGTCACAGAAGGATCGGGGGTGTCTGAGTGTCGCAGAGCTTACAGGTATTAGAACAGGGAAGCAGGCTACAGAGACAGAGCCGAGGAGTGAGCTCTAAGCTCGGGGTTACCTTGAACCGGTCGCAGGCTCTGTCAGCTCGGACCGCGGCCGGAGGCCAGGGTAACGGGAGTAATTGGGCGCTGTTCTCTGGGGGCACACTGAGGAGTGGGGCCCCAGGCTCTCAGCTTCTCCAAGCCGGAGACCGGGAGGCCGCCATCTTCATTCCCGCCCTCCGGAACTCGACGGAAAGCTCTCAGGGAACAAAAGCTCCCGAAAGCAAACCCGAGCGGATTACTCAGCCCGGCCCGGGTAAGGGCGGTGCAACTCCACCCGGGGCAAAGACACTTGAGAATCACTACAACAGGCCCCTCCCCCAGAAGATCAACAAGAAACTCAGCCAGGACCAAGTTCACCTACCAAGGAGTGCAGTTTCAATACCAAGGAGAGCGGCCGAATTCATGGCTTTCTCCCCATGATTCTTTAGCCTTGAGGAGGAGAAAGCAAAGCACGGAGAGGAGGAGGAGAAAGCAAAGCACGGAACTCATGGCTTTCTCCCCATGATTCTTTAGCCTTGCAGTTAATTTAATTTTTTTTTTCTTTTTCAATTTTTTTTCTCTTCTGCTATTTTTTTTAACTCGTACCCTTTTCTTTTTTAACATTTTTTAAACTAGTTTATCTAATATATATATATTTTTCTTTTTTATATTTTTTATTTATTCGTTTTCTTAATTGTTTCTTTTTTTTTTTTTTGTTTTTTTCTTTCTGAACCTCTTTTTATCACCTTTCTCCCCCATCATGATTTGGGATCTCTTCTGATTTGGCTAAAGCATATTTTCCTGGGGTAGTTGCCACCCTTTTAGTATTTTACTTGCTCCTTCGTATACTCTTATCTGGACAAAATGACAAGGCGGAAAAATTCACCACAAAAAAAAGAACAAGAGGCAGTACCGAAGGCTAGGGACCTAATCAATACAGACATTGGTAATACGTCAGATCTAGAGTTCAGAATGATGATTCTCAAGGTTCTAGCCAGGCTCGAAAAAGGCATGGAAGATATTAGAGAAAACCTCTCCGGAGAGATAAAAGCCCTTTCTGGAGAAATAAAAGAACTAAAATCTAACCAAGTTGAAATCAAAAAAGCTATTAATGAGGTGCAATCAAAAATGGAGGCTCTCACTGCTAGGATAAATGAGGCAGAAGAAAGAATTAGCGATATAGAAGACCAAATGACAGAGAATAAAGAAGCTGAGCAAAAGAGGGACAAACAGCTACTGGACCACGAGGGGAGAATTCGAGAGATAAGTGACACCATAAGACGAAACAACATTAGAATAATTGGGATTCCAGAAGAAGAGGAAACAGAGAGGGGAGCAGAAGGTATATTGGAGAGGATTATTGGAGAGAATTTCCCCAATATGGCAAAGGGAACAAGCATCAAAATCCAGGAGGTTCAGAGAACCCCCCTCAAAATCAGTAAGAATAGGTCCACACCCCGTCACCTAATAGTAAAATTTACAAGTCTTAGTGACAAAGAGAAAATCCTGAAAGCAGCCCAGGAAAAAGAAGTCTGTAACATAGAATGGTAAAAATATTAGATTGGCAGCAGACTTATCCACAGAGACCTGGCAGGCCAGAAAGAGCTGGCATGATATATTCAGAGTACTAAACGAGAAAAACATGCAGCCAAGAATACTATATCCAGCTAGGCTATCATTGAAAATAGAAGGAGAGATTAAAAGCTTCCAGGACAAACAAAAACTGAAAGAATTTGCAAACACCGAACCAGCTCTACAGGAAATATTGAAAGGGTCCTGTAAGCAAAGAGAGACCCTAAAAGTAGTAGATCAGAAAGAAACAGACAATATACAATAACAGTCACCTTACAGGCAATACAATGGCACTAAATTCATATCTGTCAATACTTACCCTGAATGTTAATGGACTAAATGCCCCAATCAAAAGACACAGGGTATCAGAATGGATTAAAAAACAAAACCCATCTATATGTTGCCTACAAGAAAGTCATCTTAAACCCGAAGACACCTCCAGATTTAAAGTGAGGGGGTGGAAAAGAATTTACCATGCTAATGGACATCAGAAGAAAGCAGGAGTGGCAATCCTTATATCAGATCAATTAGATTTTAAGCCAAAGACTATAATAAGAGATGAGGAAGGACACTATATCATACTCAAAGGATCTGTCCAACAAGAAGATCTAACAATTTTAAATATCTATGCCCCTAATGTGGGAGCAGCCAACTATATAAACCAATTAATAACAAAATCAAAGAAACACATCAACAATAATACAATGATAGTAGGGGACTTTAACACTCCCCTCACTGAAATGGACAGATCATCCAAGCAAAAGATCAACAAGGAAATGAAGGACTTAAATGACACACTGGGCCAGATGGACATCACAGATATATTCAGAACATTTCATCCCATAGCAAAAGAATACACATTCTTTAGTGCACATGGAACATTCTCCAGAATAGATCACATTCTCGGTCCTAAATCAGGTCTCAACCATTATCAAAAGATTGGAATCATTCCCCGCATATTTTCAGACCACAATGCTCTGAAGCTAGAACTCAATCACAAGAGGAAATTTGGAAAGAACCCAAATACATGGAGACTAAACAGCATCCTTCTAAAGAATGAATGGGTCAACCAGGAAATTAAAGAAGAATTGAAAAAATTCATGGAAACAAATGATAATGAAAACACAACGATTCAAAATCTGTGGGACACAACAAAGGCAGTCCTGAGAGGAAAATATATAGCGGTACAAGCCTTTCTCAAGAAACAAGAAAGGTCTCAGGTACACAACCTAACCCTACACCTAAAGGAGCTGGAGAAAGAACAAGAAAGAAACCCTAAACCCAGCAGGAGAAGAGAAATCCTAAAGATCAGAGCAGAAATCAATGAAATAGAAACCAAAAAAACAATAGAACAAATCAACGAAACTAGGAGCTGGTTCTTTGAAAGAATTAATAAGATTGATAAACCCCTGGCCAGACTTATCAAAAAGAAAAGAGAAAGGACCCAAATAAATAAAATCATGAATGAAAGAGGAGAGATCACAACGAACACCAAAGAAATACAGACAATTATAAGAACACACTATGAGCAACTCTACGCCAACAAATTTGACAATCTGAAAGAAATGGATGCATTCCTAGAGACATATAAACTACCACAACTGAACCAGAAAGAAATAGAAAACCTGAACAGACCCATAACCAGTAAGGAGATTGAAACAGTCATCAAAAATCTCCAAACAAACAAAAGCCCAGGGCCAGACAGCTTCCCGGGGGAATTCTACCAAACATTTAAAGAAGAACTAATTCCTATTCTCCTGAAACTGTTCCAAAAAATAGAAATGGAAGGAAAACTTCCAAACTCATTTTATGAGGCCAGCATCACCTTGATCCCAAAACCAGACAAGGATCCCATCAAAAAAGAGAACTACAGACCAATATCCTTGATGAACACAGATGCGAAAATTCTCACCAAAATACTAGCCAATAGGATTCAACAGTACATTAAAAGGATTATTCACCACGACCAAGTGGGATTTATTCCAGCGCTGCAAGGTTGGTTCAACATCCGCAAATCAATCAATGTGATACAACACATTAATAAAAGAAAGAACAAGAACCATATGATACTCTCCATAGATGCTGAAAAAGCATTTGACAAAGTACAGCATCCCTTCCTGATCAAAACTCTTCAAAGTGTAGGGATAGAGGGCACATACCTCAATATTATCAAAGCCATCTATGAAAAACCCACCGCAAATATCATTCTCAATGGAGAAAAACTGAAAGCTTTTCCGCTAAGGTCAGGAACACGGCAGGGATGTCCGTTATCACCACTGCTATTCAACATAGTACTAGAAGTCCTAGCCTCAGCAATCAGACAACAAAAGGAAATTAAAGGCATCCAAATTGGCAAAGAAGAAGTCAAACTATCACTCTTCGCAGATGATATGATACTATATGTGGAAAACCCAAAAGACTCCACCCCAAAACTGCTAGAACTTGTACAGGAATTCAGTAAAGTGTCAGGATATAAAATCAATGCCCAGAAATCAGTTGCATTTCTCTACACCAACAACAAGACAGAAGAAAGAGAAATTAAGGAGTCCATCCCATTTACAATTGCACCCAAAACTATAAGATACCTAGGAATAAATCTAACCAAAGAGACTAAGAATCTATACACAGAAAACTATAAAGTACTCATGAAAGAAATTGAGGAAGACACAAAGAAATGGAAAAATGTTCCATGCTCCTGGATTGGAAGAATAAATATTGTGAAAATGTCTATGCTACCTAAAGCAATCTACACATTTAATGCAATTCCTATCAAAGTACCATCCATTTTTTTCGAAGAAATGGAACAAATAATCCTAAAATTTATATGGAACCAGAAAAGACCTCGAATAGCCAAAGCAATATCGAAAAAGAAAGCCAAAGTTGGTGGCATCACAATTCCGGACTTCAAGCTCTATTACAAAGCTGTCATCATCAAGACAGCATGGTACTGGCACAAAAACAGACACATAGATCAATGGAACAGAATAGAGAGCCCAGAAATAGACCCTCAACTCTATGGTCAACTAATCTTCGACAAAGCAGGAAAGAATGTCCAATGGAAAAAAGACAGCCTCTTCAATAAATGGTGTTGGGAAAATTGGACAGCCACATGCAGAAAAATGAAACTGGATCATTTCCTTACACCACACATGAAAATAGACTCAAAATGGATGAAGGACCTCAATGTGAGAAAGGAATCCATCAAAATCCTTGAGGAGAACACAGGCAGCAACCTCTTCGACCTCAGCCGCAGCAACATCTTCCTAGGAACATCGCCAAAGGCAAGGGAGGCAAGGGCAAAAATGAACTATTGGGATTTTTATCAAGATCAAAAGCTTTTGCACAGCAAAGGAAACAGTTAACAAAACCAAAAGACAACTGACAGAATGGGAGAAGATATTTGCAAATGACATATCGGATAAAGGGCTAGTGTCCAAAATCTATAAAGAACTTAGCAAACTCAACACCCAAAGAACAAATAATCCAATCAAGAAATGGGCAGAAGACATGAACAGACATTTCTGCAAAGAAGACATCCAGATGGCGAACAGACACATGAAAAAGTGCTCCACATCACTCGGCATCAGGGAAATACAAATCAAAACCACAATGAGATACCACCTCACACCAGTCAGAATGGCTAAAATTAACAAGTCAGGAAATGACAGATGCTGGCGAGGATGGGGAGAAAGGGGAACCCTCCTACACTGTTGGTGGGAATGCAAGCTGGTGCAACCACTCTGGAAAACAGCATGGAGGTTCCTCAAAAAGTTGAAAATAGAACTACCCTATGACCCAGCAATTGCACTGCTGGGTATTTACCCTAAAGATACAAACGTAGTGATCCGAAGGGGCACGTGCACCCGAATGTTTATAGCAGCAATGTCTACAATAGCCAAACTATGGAAAGAACCTAGATGTCCATCAACAGATGAATGGATAAAGAAGATGTGGTATATATACACAATGGAATACTATGCAGCCATCAAAAGAAATGAAATCTTGCCATTTGCGACGACGTGGATGGAACTAGAGGGTATCATGCTTAGCGAAATAAGTCAATCGGAGAAAGACAACTATCACATGATCTCCCTGATATGAGGGAGAGGAGATGCAACATGGGGGGTTAAGGGGGTAGGAGAAGAGTAAATGAAACAAGATGGGATTGGGAGGGAGACAAACCATAAGTGACTCTTAATCTCACAAGACAAACTGAGGGTTGATGGGGGGAGGGGTTTGGGAGAGGTGGGGTGGGGTTATGGACATTGGGGAGGGCATGTGCTATGGTGAGTGCTGTGAAGTGTGTAAACCTGGCGATTCACAGACCTGTACCCCTGAGGATAAAAATATGTTTATAAAAAATAAAATTAAAAAAATTTTTTTGGCTTATGGTTCCCATAAGTTTCATATATAATACTGACTATAGCCATCTATTTTAAGATTATTTTCTCTTAAGGTTTAACACATTCTGAAAGCACTACATTTTTACTCTGCATCCCACATTTTATGTAGTTGTCATATTTTACATGTTTTTGTTTTGTGCATCCCTTAACTAATTGTTAAAATATCCATGCTGCCCGAGAAATCTATACTTCCAATGCCATCCTGATCAAAATACCAATGGCATTTTTCAAAGTGCTGGAACAAACAATCCTAAAGTTTGTATGGAACCAGAAAAGACCCCAAATCACCAAGGAAATGTTGAAAAAGCAAAGCAATGCTCCCTGATTTCAAGCTATATTACAAAGCCATGATCACCAACACAGCATAGTACAGGCACAAAAACAGACACCTACACCAATGGAACAGAGTAGAGAGCCCAGATATGTACCCTCAACTCTATGGTCAACCTTCAACAAATCAGGAAAAAATATGCAATGGAAAAAAGACAGTCTGTTTAATAAATGGTGCTGGGAAAATTGGACAGGTATATACGAAGAATGAAACTCAACCATTCTTCTTAAACCACACACAAAGATGATAAACTTAAAGGGATGAAAGACCTCAATGTGAGACAAGAACCCATCAAAATCATAGAGGAGAACATAGGCCACAACCTTTTTTCAACATCGGCCAGAGCAACTTCTTTCAAAACGCATCTCCAAAGGCAAGGAAAACAAAACCTCTGGGACTTCAAGATAAAAATTTTCTGCACAGCAAAGAAAACAGTCAACAAAACAGAGACAACCTATGGAATAGAAGAAAATATTTGCAAATGACACTACAGATAAAGGCCTGGTATTCAAGATCTATAAAGAACTTCTCAAACTCAACACCCAAAAAATGAAAAATCAAGTCAAAAAATGGGTAGAAGACATGAACAGATGAATGAATAAGGATCATGTGGTTCATATATACAATGGAATATTACTCAGCCACCAGAAAGGATGAATACCCAACATTTGCATCAACCTGAATGGAACTGGAGGGTATTATGCTAAGTGAAATAAGTCAAACAGAGAAAGGCAATTGTCACATGGTTTCACTTATTTGTGGAACCTAAGGAATAGTATGGATGATGTTTAGACAAAGGAAGGACAAAATGAACAGGGGAATCAGAGGGGGAGACGAACCGTGAGAGACTCTGGGAATCAAACTGAGGATTTTAGAGGGGAGGGTATTTGGGGGGGATGGGTGAGTCCAGTGATGGGTATTAAGGAGGGCATGTGTTGCATGGAGCACTGGGTGTTATAGGCAAACAATGAAATCATGGAATACTATATCAAAAACAAATATGTACTGTATGGTGACTAAATAATAAAATATCAAAAAATTATCATAGATATAGTTGACTTCACTGCTTTATTTTCTTTTTCTAAATTTAAAGTCAATTAGCCAATATATAGTACATCATTAGTTTTTGATATAGTGTTCAATGATTCATTGTGTATAACACTGAATACTCATCACATCACATGCCCTCCTTAAAGCCCATCACCCAGTTACTCCATCACCCCCCACACACACACTTCCCTATCCACAACCCTGTTTCTTTCCCCTAGTTAAGAGTCTTTCATGGTTTGTCTCCCTTTCTGATTTCTTCCCATTCAGCTTTCTCTCCCTTCCTTTATTGTTGTCTGCACTATTCTTTATATTCCATATATGAGTGAAACCATATGATAACTGTCTTTCTCTGTTTGACTTATTTCACTTTGCATGATACCCTCCGGTTCCATCTGTGTCGATGCAAATGGTGGGTATTAATGCCTTCTGATGGTTGAGTAATATTCCACTGTATATACGAACCATATCTTCTTTATTCATTAATGTGTTGGTGGACATCTTGGCTTCTTCCACAGTTTGGCTATTGTGGACATTGCTGCTATGAACATTGGGGTGCATGTGCTCTTTCTTTTCACTATATCTGTATCTTTGGGGTAAATACCCAGTAGTGCAATTGATGAGTCATAGGACATTTTTAACTTTTTTGAGGAACCTCCATACTGCTTTCCAGAGTGGCTGTACCAGCTGGCACCCCCACCAACAGTGTACGGGGGTTCCCCTTTCTCCGCATCCTTGGCAACATTTGTTCCCTGTCTTGTTAATTTTAGCCATTCTAACTGTGTAAGGTGGTATCTCATTGTGGTTTTTGATTTGGATTTCCCTGATGCCAAGGGATGTGGAGTATTTTTTTTCCAACTACGTTTGTCTTTTAACCTTCACACTAGTTTATAAATGGTTGATTAACTACCTTTATTATATGTCTGCTTTTACCAGTGAGTTCTTCTTTCTTAAATTTTTTTTTCTTTTGTGGCCTTTTCCATTTAGAGTCCTTTTAACATTGCTTGTAAGGCTGGCATAGTGGTGAGAAACTTTCTAACTCTTTGGGAAACTCTTTCTCTCCAAGTCTTAGTGATAACCTTACAGGCTATATAGTTTTGGTTATAGGGTTTTTTTTGTTTTGTTTTTTTGGTTTTGTTTTGTTTTCCTTTTGGCACTTTGTGTGTATTATGCTATTTCTTGCTGGCCTGCAAAATTTCTGCTGACAAGTCAATGGATAGTCTTATGGGATTTCCCTTATATGTGACTAGTTGTTTTTCTTTTGCTTTTAAGATTCTTTAATTTTTGCCATTTTAATTATGTGTTTTGGTGAGGAGCTCTTTGGGTTTATCTTGTTTGGGACTCTCTATGAATCCTGGACTTTAATGTCTGTTTCCTACCCCAGATTAGGGAAGCTTTCAGCTGTTATTCAAATAAATTTCCTTTCTCATTCTCTTGTCTTCCTGGGACCCCTATAATAAGAATGTTAGTATACTTGATGGTGTCCCAGAGGTCTCTTAAACTATCCCAATATTTTAAAATTCTTCTTGCCATAAAGCATGGATATTTTCCACTACATTGTTTCCAAATCACTAATCCATTCTGCATCTCTAATCTCTTGATTCCCACCAGTGTATTTTTCATTCCAGTTATTGTATCCTGCAGCTCTGATTAGTTCTTTATTTTCTCTTTGTGAAAGTTTTCGCTGTGTTTATCCATTATTCCCCTGAGTTCATTGAGCATTTTTATGACCATATCCTTGAACTCTTTATCAGGTAGATTGCTTATATCCATTTTGTGTACTTTTCCTAAGGTTTTATCTTGTTCTTTCATTTGCAAAATCTTCCTTCATCTCCTAATTTGCCTCTGTGTGTGTTCTATATATTAGGTAGATCAGCTACATCTGGCCTTGGAGTGGTCTTATGTAGAAGGCATCACATGTGGTGTCCAGGAACTCCATCATCACTGGTCATCAGAACCAGGTGCTCCAGGGGTATCCCCTATGTGGCCTGCATGTGCCCTTTTGTGGCTGGTTCATAATTTCTGTAGGTGTGCTGGTGGGTGGGCCTGACCCCTTGCCTGGCTGACTGCAATACCTTGCCTGGACTGCTGTGGGTACACCAGTGGATAGGACTGGTCCCCACAGCTGGCTGAGAGGCTCAACTGCAGTTCCTGAGGGCATGCTGGGAGGTGGGGTAAAGGGTAGCCTCTCATGTGGTTGGCTGTTAGACACAACCACTACTGTCATGTACTGGTGGGCAAGGCTCATCTTTCCCCACCCACCACTGGGCAGGAGCCATTTTGAAGAGATACTGGTCTCATTTGAGGCATGGCAAGGTAGGAGGTATGGCAAGGTGGTAGCCACTTTAGAGTAGGTACAGTATACCATAACACCTTGTGACCCAAGTGTTTGTGATGCATGGCTCCTGCTGTTCTGCTGCTGGGTAACAGACTTGAGATTAGCCAGTAAGTGGTATGGTTAACTTTTCATATTTCATTGACCAAACCTAGCCCTCTCATCTTTTCAAACAGCAAGTGGCTGAGATAGCCACTTTTATTACCAGAAGAGAAAAATTCCAATATTGGTGAACATCAGTCCTGTCTTCCGCAGCATGATTTCAAACTTTGATTCAAATGGAAAATTAATTTTGCACTGGACAGAAAATATGTGGCCACCTTTGCCTTACAGTCCATAAGCCTGCCACCTGACCTTAGCTGCAGAAATTTACATCACAAACATGTTTTAGAGACAAAAATTAGAACTTAAACAAAAGTTATTTGTTTTAATGTAGTTTTTATAATTTCAAAGAAAAATATCCTATCCATAGGTCAGATATTTTGTAAAATTTCTAGAAAAGACTAAGTAGATTTTGGGTTCATGGACACTCTCAGTACTGCCACTAATCTGCAAGTCAGTACAAGGAGAGGTGGTAGCTGTATGGAAGTAAGTGATGTATAAATACCTTTTTAGTCATACCTCCTGAGAACTGCCAGCATTTCTGTGACAAAAGCTTGAAGCACAAGTGGAGATGAAAAGTACCTAGAGTGGGTACCTGCAAAACTTTAGGAGCCAAGTACCCAGGGTTTTGTACTCCATGCTAGTAGCCCTAACTCATACTCATGACAGCACACAAACATGAGGGCTATCTGCACTGGTGTACAACACAGCCACGGAGTGGTGAGCTAGAACCTCAGCAGACCTCAGGTAACAGTGCTTGGTATGGGAAGAAAAATTCACCAGCACAACAACAGATTCTCCCTGTTAGTGCTTTCTTGACTTCTCTTAGCAATTGCTGCTCTGATTTCCTCATATTTTTCCTCCCGAGCAAATATTTATTGGATTCCTACTGAAGGGCAAGCAATGTGGCATGATGATCAGGTTAAACACAGCCATCTCTAAGACTCCACCAGCATTTCTGGCCTGCTCTAACTGAAAGAAACTTTATCTTGTGAGCTACCACTGCCCACCCATCTACAGATCATGGTGACCCAACATGACCTGAGCTCCCAGATGGAGTTCACACTATTTCTCTGTAGTGTTCATATCAGTTTGCTGATTTTGATGTGGGATGCGGAAGCATGTCAGAATTATGGGGGTAGGTGTTTTGTTTCTAAAATCTCTTTTCCTGGAGCTACCTATACTTCTGTTGGGATTTGGGATGAATACTACTGAAAGATGGAAAGTAGGGATGGTACATTTTGAAAACACTTGTCAGTTGATTCTAATATGCAGCAACTCAAACCACTGATCTTAATTTTGCTTTGTAAAATGAACAAAATCCATTTGAAGAATTGAGTCAAACTTGAGTGGCCAGAAAATGGGAACAAATCCAAAAACATTATATTTTGCCATGATATTAGAGAAGATATCACACTTATAAAACAAGAGGACTGCTATGGAGAAGGAAATCCTAAAAATGAAAAAGATATTGGAAATTATAATTTCTGCAAGACAAAATAGAGTAAACATCACAATGAATACTTAAGAAAACCATATTAGAAATCAGACTAACAAATGTCATCCTTCTAGAACACAAAACCAAAAGTCAGAGGTGGGAGTTACAAGTAAAAATAAGAAGACATCAAGAATAGAGCCAGGGAGGAGGTGCCTGGGTGGCTCAGTGGGTTAAAGCCTCTGCCTTTGGCTCAGGTCATGGTCCATGGTCCTGGGATTGAACCCCGCATCAGGCTCTCTACTCAGCAGGGAGCCTGCTTCCCCCTCTCTCTCTGCCTCTCTGCCTACTTGTGATCTCTCTGTCAAATAAATAAAATCTTGAAAAAAAGGATAGAGACAGGGAATCAATATCTGTAGAGCAGAAATATTAGGCAAAACTAAAGAAAATCAAGAAGCATTAAAGGAAATGATCTCAATTGAATATGACTGCAATTTAATTATCACATGAAACCTCATGTGTTCTTTTGAGATTGCAAGGGGTGAAGCATGGAGAACAATGACTCTACATCAGTTATAGAAGCTATTCCAGACTCTGCTTCTATAATTGGTCAAGAGCCCTAAGTTAATAACCATAGCATTTCCACCACCCCTTCCTTGTTCCCTTTACCTTTTGCTAGGGTGGATGGGATTCCATTTTGTTGAAATAGTGTCCAGTGTCATTTTATTTGGGGCAGTAGGAACTCCAACTTCATCAAGTCCAAGGTTGTCGCAAAGGAAAGCAAAGTTTCTTCAACAAATTGTATTTTTTATTTTTTTTATTCTTTTATTTTATTCTCTTTCTTGTTTTATCAAACAAAAGTCCACTTCCACAGTTTACTTCCCAGACCCATGCATTCTGGCAATTAGAGTGGCCCAATACACTGGCTGCTGATTTAAGGAATATACTACAACCTATAAGTCAGCTCCAATCCTTGCTGAATGTGGTCTCCCCACTGGACCTGCAACTTAGCTTTCACTATCTCATTGAGCCAGCTGCCTCTGGGTAATGGGGCACATTGTAATTTTATGGACTTGAACCCATTGCTACATTCTTTTGCCATAAAATGATTGCTTTTTTGGAGATGCTGTTTGGGATACTGTGACCATAAATAAGGCATCAGTCATGATGTTGGCAGAAGAACTATAGGCAATCCATTAATAGAATATACATTTATCCTGGTGAGGTCAAATTGTTGTCTTCTCCATAATGGGAGGAACAATGTAATCAACTTGCCCCAGGTGGTTGACTGGTATACCAAGGGATTAGGGCCATATTGAGTGCTACTTGCCATTGGCAGGTAGGGTTCAGTGGTAGCAGAAACTGAGTCTCATGAAAGGAAGTCCTTGCTTTTGAGTCTATCCTCCAACCATGCCTCCAACGGTTGAGCAAGCACTGGGTTTGCTAGGTAAAGAGGCTGAATAGTATCCACACACTGCTCTGTAGTGGATGCCTTTTGATGGGCATTTTTGTAAGAAATGATATCCTTTCTGTGTGCATTCTGAGAAATCTGTCCACACATCTCTAGCCCAGGGTTCCTTATCACTAGTTTTCCAATCTTGATATTTCCAGGTTCCTAACCAGCTACCCAGCTTTAACCATTGCCAATTACTTCTTGTGAAGCTTCACTTTTGTCTTCTCTATGCAATGTAGGCAGTCAAATATCCTATTCAGAGTCTGTCCTTCATGGCACTTTCAAAGCCACCCCTCCTACCCCAGTTGAGCTATATATCCTGCAGATCCATTTGTAAACTGTGCTCATATTTCTTCCTCTGCTAACTAGTGACCAGGAATTCCTAACAAGACAATAAGTTTGGATAAAAAAAAAAATCAGGGAAGCATTAGAAAGGGGTGCCTTGGGAGGAGTGATCTACAAACTCATGCCATTTACTTGTGCCTTCTGGACCTACTTGAGCCCAGTGCTATTTAGATCATTTATGTTTAGTAATGGATGCTGCGCCCAACTCTATAATTTGGTGAATCATATATTATCCAATTCATTATGGGCAGTTTTCTTCCTCATGTACAATTACTACACTGTCACCAAAGTAATGGTCTACCATAGTATGTGAGATAACAAAGTCCTCAAGTTCCCTGAAGATTATGACATAAAAGCAAGAGAATTAACAGGGTCTTGATAAGACATGTGAAGGTAAACCTCTTCTAATTATCCTTATCAATAAAAACTGGAGAAATGGCATTTGCTAGGTTGCTGCATACCCATTACTAGGGATTGTGGTATTTCTAAGTAATTTACTGCATTTGGAGCCAAAGGTAAAACTGGCTTGTGGTAATTTCTAAGTGTGATAATGTATAATTATTCTCCACATCCATCTAGGTTTTGTATAGGCCAAATAAGCTAGTTAAATGGGACTGTGTGGTAAGAACTACCCCTTCTGTATCTCCTAAGTCTTTGGTGGTGACTCTCGACATGCCAAAACTGGAGAAATCATGATGGGTCCTTCTAGATGGAGAGGTGAATCAATGCCCAAACCTATCTGTCTTCCATAAATCACCACTCAAACTATAGACCATGGTGGCAATTCACTCTCCTGGGCTTGATATCTGTTCAGAGGTAGAATCGTACAGTCTTTGTGATATCTGGGTATTCTTTCCCTAAGGTACATCCACCCTCTAAATAAGTGCAGGTACCTCTAGGGAAGGCCTGGAGGAAGATTTGTAGCCTATACCTATGGCTGGCTGTGTTATAGGGTCCTTCCTCAAAGGATGCAGCCTGCTCTGGGTCTGTGAACCAGTTTATGACTTGGAAATGGATAAAAGGTCACAGAAGCTCATGATAGTGACCTACATTAGGATTCTGTCCACAGGAGCTAGAATGTTAAATGCAATGGAGCTCAGCTCATCTATTTTATTTCTAGGGACTCCATAATCAAATCAACTAATGTCACATTTTGTGGGTCAGAATACTTCTATTTTCACAAAAGACATCACTGCAAATCTCAGAAATTGTGTCTACATGGTCTCTGGGGGTGAAGGGCTGCCACCCAGATCCTGGAGCTACTCCTAGTAACAATTACCACATCAGTCAAGTAATGGATGGAACACTCAGAAGGATGAATGGAGATCTTTGAGGATAGAGCACTGTAGATGTGTGGGCTGTGATAAGGAAATCCAGCAAGGCACGACAAAGCACCCCAGGACTAGCAAGAATGGAGAGCTGCAACCTGCACATCCCTTGTCCCTCAAAGTCAAAGAGCAAGGAGAGGGAGTGGTCTTTAGAAACTGGAGAAGAGACCTCTAACAAACTGTGGTTTGGGGTAGAGAAACGCAGCTACTGACAAGGTGCTTGGGAGGATTCTAGGGGGCTATATGTGCTGAGCTATTTCCTTCTCCCTCTATCAACACTTCTTGGGATTTTCTAAAGTTATTTCTCATTGGGTGAACACATCCCATAACGAGAGGGCAAGGGAGACCACTCCCACACTGAGAAGACTGGGGAAAGTGGAGAGTGGATTCAAGGGTCCAGTGGAGAGGAGACCAAACACTAGGGCAGGTAACTCATTGGCTAAAATCCTTCAAATGTTCAAAAACAAAACTATTAACTATGAATAAAGAGAAGCTTGAACATACTAACTTGATTCAAATATAGCTAACAGAAAACAGAACCAAAATTATACTTATTTGTGAAATATTAGGAGAATACTCACTTAAAAATAATTTGTATAAATTCCTAAAAGCACATATTTCCCATTTGGGCATCAAATGCTCTTCAATACTCAATTCTATAGTAATAACCCCATCTGCAAAAGTGATAGTATATTTACATTCATTGTAGGATTCTTTTAATTAAAATGCTAGAAGTATTCAATAATTAGAGGTTGATTAAAGTATTGTAATGGAATGCTATGGGAAAAAAAAGTTTATTCAGGTTTAAATTCTACTAGCCTTTCCCTAACACCCAATTATAGATCAGGTACTCAAGGCATTTTCTCAAAGTTCCATTTATTCTTGTTTGGTTTAACATTAGGCATGTGTTTTTTCACTTAAAACTTTCATAAAGGAACTCCTCTTTGGAAGACATCATAGCTGCCATAGTGTGTACAAAATGATCAAGATATGCTCTCATCAAGCCTGGGTGGCTCAGTCGGTTAAGTGTCCAACTCTTGATTTTAGCTCAGGTCATCATCTCGGGGTCCTGGGATGAGCCCCGAATTGGGCTCCACGCTCAGTGGGGAGTCGGAGGATTCTCTTTTCCCTTTGCCCCATCCCCCCACCCGGGATCATGCTTGCTTTCTCTCTAAAATAAAATATCTAGGAACTTCCTGCTGAATAAGGTGAAGAAGACACATGTAGTATATAGCACACAATGTGGTGACTTTATAGGGAACAATAAAGAAAACTCCAATTCCATCTGGATATTTATCCAAAGGAAATGAACACACGCGAAAAGATACCTGCACCCCCATGTTTATTGCAGCAGTATGTACAGTAGTCAGGATACAGAAACAACCTAAGTGTCCATCAACAGATGATCAACACACACCCCAGAACACTACTCAATCACGGACAAAATTCTTGCCCTTTGTGACAATATGGCTGGACCTCAAGGGCATTATACTAAAATAAGTCAGAGAAAGGAAAATACAGCATTATCTCACTTGTATGGGAAATCTTTTTGAAAAATAAAAGACCTGAATTCAGCAATATGGAAAATACATTGGTAGTTGCCAGAGGTGGGATGTGAATGGTAAAGACAGTCAAAGGGTACAAACTTCGAGTTATTAAAGAAGACATGGGTCGGTAACGTACAGCATAGGAACTAGAATTAATACTGTATTGTGTCCTTGAAAGTTGTTAAGAGCATAGACCTTAACAGTTCTCATAAGAAAAATTGTGACTGATGATGAATGTTAGGCTTACCATGATCATTTTGCAATACATACAAATACTGGATCGTTATTTTGTACTCCTGAAATTTAATGTTGTATGTTAATTATATCTTTAAAATAATTCCAGGAGCATAAAGGTGGAAGAATTTTTTGTCTGAGGTTGTAAGGAAGGCTTCATGGAGGAAGAGTTACCTGTTCTGAGTCTTGATAATGAAGTAGGAGTTGATAAGTGAACCTACGAGGAGGGCATCCAGGGAAAGAGAAAAGCAAACTGTTAGAGAACAGTGAGTGGTATGGTTTGGCAGTAGTGCTCTTCAGTGTAATTATGGGTGATTAAGATTTTATTGACTCACCTGAGTCCTTAACTATAATTGTTTCTATCAGAAGGAAATGTTCTCTATTTTTCATACAATTCACTTTCAAGTGAAAACCTCATCAGAAATTAGGGCTTAAAAAAATCTGAGTCTCTAGTGAGCACAGCTTAAATCTGCCAATAATATTGATTTTCTTCAACATCTTACTTCCTGTTAGATTTCATTGGCTGGTTTCTTAAAGGTGGGTGACTTCTAATTGCTTATGTTGGAGATTTGGTCACAGAATGTATGTTTCTCCCTGGAATCCTCCCCATGGGGCCAATGGTTCCTTATCAGCAATGTGTCATTTTATTTGGGGTTGATTATGTGTGTTTAACAAGGCATTCAGTTGGAAATCCATCTCCTAATTTTAATTGCCAATCACCACTCCTGGTGGAGGGCCTTCCTTTTACCATACAGAATACAGACGTGAAGAGGAGTGACAGGGGGCAGATATAATGATCATCAGTAAGGACTGTTTGGGCCTGGGGGAGGGGGAGATACTTAAGTGTTATCTAAATGGATGAATATGACTTTTATTGGCCATAGGCTATTTAGGTTGTGAGAGCAGTAAGCACCAGGACTCGGAAATGTGGTAGAATAAAAAGTCCTTTGGGAAAAATATTTGGATCATGGCTTGTTCATAAAGGCACACATGAGTTACTTTGCTTCTCAGCAGAAAAGGGTGTGGAGAACATGTAGAAGATGCAGAAATGAAGCAGGTGCTGCTTTTCCACAGCTGTTACCCTGATTCTGCCAAAGCAGAGGCCAGGGGTGGAGCTGCCTTTGGTAATTATTCATCTCAGGCCTGCTCTGTTGCAGGTGTGCTGTAGTTCTGAGTCCTGGATCTTAATTGTGTCTTTTGCCACATTGCCTGGGGTGGGTCAACCCTGGAATTTTCTGGAATGTAATGAGGAAAGAGGGAGTCAGGTGTGCAGCTACCAAGGATGGAAATAGGGCAATTGTTCCTTTTTTTTTTTTTAATTTAATTTTTTCAGTGTTAAATGTACTTGGTGGGAGGCCTGTCCTGGCACTCCCTGACACAGCACCAAAAGTGCAAATTTGGGCAAATCTGGTGGTTGTATTTCTTTGAAACCATGTTTACCCACTACACCCAGTCCTGCTATAGTGTCCTCAGATGCCCCAGCTAAAGCAGGTTAGAGTAGGTATGAAAGGCTGGCCCTCTAGACCTGCCATCACTTGATCCCAATGGAACCTTCTAGCTGCTCTCCTTTGGTTGTTACATTTGACATAGTTCTTGTGCAATCCAAACAGAACGCTTCTTTTTCATATTTCCTTCCCCCACTACCTTGGTGCATTCTATTCCCTTTACCCCAGAATCCTAAGCCTACTCTCCTTCAAATATCCCTTCCTCCATGAAGCCTTCTAGAACTTTCTCACCTGGGAGGGAGGGGTGCCTCAAATTGTTACATGTCTTGGCTCTTTATATGCATGTATTTCAAGGCACCAGTCATGTCATTTGTGTGGACTTCTCTCACCATTGGACTGACAAGCTTTCCAAGGGCAAAGTATTTGCTTGATTTGCAAGCCCTTGCACAATTTCTAACAAAGAATAGGCCTTAATTGTGTGCTCAGGGTACAATTACCTGCCCCCCCTAAAAGACCTACATCTGTTACTCTCTTCAGGGCTCCTCTTGTGAGTTGTAGCTAAACTCCAAAGCTGACCAGGTTTTGTTAATTGGCCAGGTTTTTGTGAATTTCAGAGCTCAGTGATGAAGGGGAGGAAGAATGCATTTACTACTTATCTACTTTGAGGCAGATTGGCAATGAGACAATGATCTCATTGTCACAATCACTCTCCAAGAAAGGTCTAAGCAATCCTTCAGCTTTTGTAGATTCAGATTCCATACAGCCCATCATTTCGTATACCAACTCCCTTAGCTGCCTTTTATGCACCCTGTTTTATGTGTTCTCTGATGAACAAATATTTGTAGCTCTCATGTGAGGCCAGGCAACCAGCCAAAGCTCCCTGAGCAGAGGCGAGGCGGGTATGAGTCTGGAGGTTGCCTCCTTTCCTTTGAGTTCCACCCCAGTTCACACTCAGCCTCCACAGGCTAAGAATCTTCTAGACTAGGAAAGGAAGCTCCAGGTACCCACTAGACAATAGACACTCTGAGGAAAAAAAGGATCCAAGAGAAAAGGGCAGGTTCCAAAAAAGATTCCAACAAGCAGAATGGCAAATAGTCAAGTCCAAGAGAATGTGCCATTAGGCTGGGCAATTTTGAGCTTATGCATTTACAGGAAAAGCTCCACACCAATTATATTGGCCCATGTGTGTCCTGGGATTTGACCAACATCCTCTCCCTTCATTCCCCACTTCTAGGATTAGCAGGTGGGAGAGGCAGGCACCTTTGAAACGTGCTACCATGACAACATGGCTTTTAAAGCTTTTATGACCCCTGCCCCCCTCCGTTTACTTCTGAGCAGTCTTTTCTTCACTTCGCTCTTGAACTCTGCTTTGCTATGATGCTGTACTAAATGGTCTCATGAACTGATCATGTTCGTGTCTTTCTAAGCCTGTGACCCTGTTGTTCTTTCTAGAAAGTTCTTCCCCTTCCCACTCCACTTGCCCTCCCCTTTGCCAGGCTAACTGCTAACTGTGTTTTCCTTTACAGCTTAGACATTGTTTCCTCCAGCAAGTCTTCCGTCCCCAGGCCCTCTGTCTCTAATCTCCTAGAGGGTCTTGTCATCTGTTGAAACTCTCTTTCCTTTTGTCTCTGAATCTAGACTTTGGGCTCTTTGAGGATGGCTACTGTGTCTTCTGGACCATTTTATCTACAGCACCTGGCATGTTTGCACGAAAAGGCACTTAATATTTGAATGAGTGGGTGCATGAATGAATTTCTGGTCCTCGTGCATACTTTCAGTAAGTGATTTGGCATGTGACATTATGGGTCAGTAGAGAAAGTTGTCTGGAGACTGGCATGACCA
Organism: Enhydra lutris kenyoni; assembly: GCF_002288905.1. Lineage (NCBI taxonomy): Eukaryota > Metazoa > Chordata > Mammalia > Carnivora > Mustelidae > Enhydra > Enhydra lutris. The sequence goes on from NW_019154113.1 coordinate 12,302,374, forward strand.
CATTCTAACATCTTTTGGGGGTTCATAACATGAGAAAGAGTTCACTTTTCCCAAGGTGACTGGCAAAATTCCTAGAACTGTAGGACTTAGGGTGAAAGAAGCTTTCGTTTTTGGGTAAAGCCCTACAAAGAGTCACCAGATGGGATCTTGACTGTTAGATACAAGAAGGCCTATTTTGGCATGGTTGGTTAAAAGTCTTGTTTTCTACTTTCTATTCTTATCTTGAGCCCCAGGTATGTGGTCACTTGCCACATGAAGCTGGTATGTTACATAGCTCATGGACACGAAGCCATGTTGGCTAATGGCCATGGGAGTGGGGCTGCCAGGGACCTAGCTTGGCCTGAGTGAAAGGGCAAGATTCTGGTTCACAGGCTTGTGACCACTTCTGAAGCTCTGAGAATTGAGGCCTATTCTTCTGTTGGGCTCACATCCAAGTGAGAACAATGAGCTTCCTGTCCACATTTATTCTCATGTGGGAGCACAGGTTCAGGCATGCGGATGACCAGGAGAGGCTTGGATGTGACCTGTTCAGTAAGAGAAGCCCAAGAGCAAGCTGTTTTTTACATTTTATTTTAAATAAACTGCAAATCTATTCAGAGAAACATTCACTTCTCCATTACATTTTTATATTTGTTTCATTCTAAACTACACTGAATAAATTTGGTGACCAGAAAACTAGCCCCGGCCATTGCCCTAGCTCTCAATAAAAGCAATCATTACTAATGCATTCTATTTTTTAACATGTAGGTATTTTAGCATAAATATAATTAGAGTAAAATTTCTTATCTTCCTTTTTACTCTTAATGTTATCAACATTGAAATAGCATAATTTAAAAGGCATATTTTTGAAAATAGCTCATTTTGCCTTATAAATTTTGTGCAGACTTATTAAACAAATCGGCAAAAAATGCAAGTTCTGAAAGTGTACTATCCTGCAAACACAACTAATGTGTCCACATTTTGCAAGGTTTTCCCTCAGGTGCTTCTTGGGCTCAGAGTTTTAGAAATATAGCCATAATTAAGCCCTAGATGCAATGCCGTGTCCTTTTAATTTAAAAATGTTGCCATAATACTGTAATTATCAGTTGGTTTCAAAGACCTAATTATTAGTGGCTACATAGTATTCTACTGACAAAATGATGGGCATTAAGTTGCTCACAGTCTGTCACTTTTGTAACTGTACCTTATTTTCTCAGAATGGATTCTATAAGATTTTCACATCATTTGGATTTATTTGATCCCCAATTCTGAGGCATCAGTTTTTTTTTTTCAGGAGATGGGATGGCTACCCTCTGAAGTACCACGAAATTTTATTTTTCTTTATTTTTACAAAGCTTTATTGAACATCGGCTGGATTGCATGAACCCAGGGGGTGTTAGGGCCTTCTTAAATCTGAGGGAAAGTTTGCATCGAAGTTCGAGGGGCCTTGGGACTGGACTTACCAATCTTGCACAATCTGTGCTCAGTGGAGACAGCTGCCTTTCTGCAAAGTATAGCACCAGGTTCGCAGCTCTACTGCCAACTGAGGACAATGATGGTGACTCTTGGTATTGTTCATTCAGTAACATGGCAACTTAATGTTTAAGTTTGCCACCTTGAGGTTGATACAGCTGAGATACATTTCAAAATATTTAAAAAAAAAAAACTTTTTGGAACGCAGTGAGTCATAAATAACAAAACGAATGGTGACTACTATGGACACATCCATTTTGCTGAATCTGTGAGAAGGCATGCTGTACCCATTTGCTCATTGATGCCTGTAGTTTTAATCATCACCTCGCCCCGTGCTTCTCAATCTCCTCCCTCTCCCATTCCAAATCAACCTGTTTCTCTCGAAAGCCTGGTAGCCTCTTGTGTCACTGGGAAAGGCCAGGAGCTCAAAGGAGTTGCCGCTGCTTATGGAACTGCAACCTAGGAAGGAAGAAGTGGTTTGATGGGGGACAGTCTTTTACTGTCCGTTACAGCTGGCAAATGGAGAAGAGACTTCCAACTCTATAAAAGAATTTCTACTGTACATTTCCTTTTAGGTTTCATAACCCATAGATTGTAACTAAAAATCGTACAGTGTTTATCTTGTTTTTCCTTATTCTATTATAGTTAATCTTTTGTTTTCCACTCAAGTCTGTAGACCAATGATGCTCAAAATGTGATCCCTGGGGCGCCTGGGTGTCAGTGGGTTAAGCCTCTGCCTTCAACTCAGGTCATGATCTCAGGGTCCTGGGATCAAGTCCTGCATCGGGCTCTCTGCTCAGCAGGGAGCCTGCTTCCCTTCCTCTCTCTCTCTGCCTGCCTCTCTGCCTACTTGTGATCTCTGTCTGTCAAATAAATAAAAATCTTAAAAAATGTGATCCCTGGACTAGCCACATCAGTATCACCTGGGAATGTGTTAGAAATGCAAACTGCGGGTCTTACCCACCTATTGAATCGGAAGCTGTAGGGGCGGGGCTGTTCCATCCATGGTTGAACAGCCAGCAGTGTGATCCTCATGTAGCAACTTTGAAAACCACTGCTGTAGGCTATCGGACATCCTTTAAACCCTGCTACCCAAAGTGTCGTCCCTGGGTGATCAGCTGGGGGAACTTGTTAGGAATGCAGAAGCTTAGGCCAGCTCTAGACCTGAATCAGAATCTGCATTTTAAGAGTGATGTGAATAACCGGAGTCCTGTTAAAATGCAGATACTGATTAGATTTGGAATGAGGTTTCAGAGTACATCTCTAACGAATTCTTGGGTGATACAGAAGCTGCTGCTTTATGGACTAATATTGAATAACAAGGCTCCATTGGGCATTTTTAAATACTTAAAAACATGAGCTTTGGGGCCCGTGGGTGGCTCAGTGGGTTAAAGCCTCTGCCTTCGGCTCAGGTCATGATCTCAGGGTCCTGGGTTTGAGCCCTGCATCAGGCTTTTCGCTCAGTGGGGAGCCTGCTTCCTCCTCTCTCTGCCTGCCTCTCTGCCTACTTGTGATTTATCTGTCAAATAAATAAATAAAATCTTTAAAAAAACAATTAAAAAATTAAAAAGAGCTTTAGGGACATCTAGGTGGCTCAGTTGGTTAAGTGACTGGCATAAGCTCAGGTCATGATCTCAGGGTCCTGGGATGGAGGCCCTGCATTAGGCTCCCTGCTCAGTGGGGGGCCTGCTTCTCCCTCCTCCTCTGCTGCTCCCCTTGCTTGTGCTCACTCTCTGACAAATAAAGTCTTTTAAAAAATGAGCTTTAAAAAAAAAAGTGAGCTTTAAAAATACCAGGTCTTTACACATAGAAGTTTTGCGCTAATAACTCCCTTTTATATCTATAAAATGAGGCCAAAAGAGATAAACACCTTGTTGAAGACTGCACAACTCCTTCCTTCAAAAGCCAGGAAAACAGGTATCTGGCTCTTTACCTGTCTCCTACTATATGGTTTTGAGTATTAAAAAATCTAAAACACATTCAAAATAAGAATGAAGCAAGCCAAAATCCAATCTCTTAACATACTTAGCATTTGTATTTCTAGCTGATTTTTTGGACTGTATTAATCTTCATATTGACCATATGTTTAAAGTATAGCAATAGAAGATGTCATCGATGTCTACAGATAGGCCTGTAACAAATCACACATTTCCTGTACCATTTGTACCAGAGACTAAGATGTTCTAGCTCTATTTTTTGAGGCTTGCTAATGTTTTATTTTACAATTACCACTTCTTAAATACATGAATTTAAAACCATTAGCTGTCTTATGAAGTGTAACTTCATCTTGAATATGGAAATTTCCAGAAGATTACATTTCCAGCCTTGCCTGTTGATGACAATTCCTGCTGTTCTCTCCCTTGAGGGGTAACAGACACACCTGAAACTCTTAATGTATCTGGCATCTTTGGATCAGAATCAGCTGCAGAATTTGAGTCCTGGAAGGAAAGCTTACTATTTTTTAAAGCGGATGAAGGGAATTTCTAAATTTTCTAAAAGGAAAAGGAATGGGTTTGAGCTCCTTCTTGGTGTCTCATTTTGGAGTTAGCTTAATACGCATGTATTTTAAAACTTTTCTTTGCTGTGACCCTGGTTTTGTGTGGAGCTAGAGTAATGCTTCCCAGACCTTTTGGGAGAGGAGCTCAAGGCACAGGCAGTCTTCAAAGACCCACGCCATTGCTGCTTTCTGTCCAGCTCTCTCAGCGGACACTCATTTTCTAAAAGGAATAGGTTTCATTTTGTACCTGTTACTGATGTGTCAGTCAGCTGCACACAGAGTCTGAAGCTATTACCAAGGGAGGGGGAAAAGAAAAAAAAAAAACCCCATTGCACTTTTAAATTACATTTCATGTTAAACGATCTCATTACTTCAAAAGTAGGATGAAATACAGTATCATTTTAGCATATGCCTTGGCAGCCTCTTCCTTTTCAATAGGGTGTATTGGTGCTTGGGAGATGATGGATAAGGGGAGAAGAAGAGAGACCCGGCTTGCTCCATGCCATCAAGATCTCAGTCAATATTCAGTGATAAACATAATTAGATCACCTCGCCACCCCTGAGGCAGGTTGGTGCATTTATCCAGATTGATAGGTGAGAGGTTTCACAATACAGGCAATTTGAAGATCAAGCTAAGGAGATGCATAAGAGGATTCTGTCTGGCATACTCAGCATCAATAACCCACTGCTTGTCTGGTGGAAAGACTGGTATATTCCCTCCTTAGAGCTTATTGCCCAGCAGAGGCAAATCCATCCTTGATTGGACGTTGCACTCTAACACACCATATGGCCGTGTAAATTTCCATGGTCTGTACTTCAAAAATAGGGTCCGTGGACTTGGGGCTACAGATCAGGGTTTGGTCCTATAAAAGGGAATGCCTATTTCCTGAGAATTGGTAATGACCTCTCCCCTAGCTTTATACCACCTAATTATCACTCAATTCAACTTAAAGTGTGCAGAGCAAGACAGGAATTTATGACCTGCCTTTGTACTTTAATTTGGGCCCTTGGCTGGTTAACCACATAAGGAAACTGTGCTCTAGAGACCGGTTTCAGAGAGGCTGGAAAACTGCCCAGTTGTTTTACCCTGCCCGCCCCTTCAACCCCCAATTCTGTCCTTTAACTCCATCTGGATTAGGAGTCACTAAGGCAGAGATGGTATATAAGTCTTTTTGTTTTTTGCACCCCCCACCTCATAGACACACCTCCAGTGCCTTGTCCATGGCAAGTGGTCAAGAGTCATTATTTGAATCTTCACGGAGAGCCCTGGTCATGTCACTATTGACTCAACAACCCTCAATGGCTTCTCATTCTAAAGAATAAAGACATATGCCATCCTAACTTCAAGGCGTGATCTCAATCCAATTTTTCTCTTCTTCCTTTTTCTCCGATGAATGAGTCAACCCCCAAAAGTCAAAGCTCTGTAGTGTTTTCTCATAATATTTCCCTCTGCAGAGAATGTTCAAGGTCTCATCTATCAAAATTCTACCTGCTTTTCAAAGCCCTGTTCTAATGCTGCCTTCTTCCTGAAGCCTAACCTTCACCCACAGCCAGGATTTCCATACCCCTTATTTGTTTCCTCTGGCAGACCCCACTTGTTTTAAAATTGCTAACATATATGCTTACACCATTACTCGTTCCCTCTAACACAGTCTGCTAGAGCTGTCAGAAAACCACTTTACCCACTCTGAGAATGCTAAAGGCAAATTTGTAAAAAGGCACGTAAACTGAAGAGGGTCTACTTTCTGCAGTGTCTGTAGAGGGGTGAAGGAATTTGAGTTGTGAGAGTTATATGCAAAGAAGGGAAGGCTGTAGAAGTAATCTGGAATAGCATGGGAAGGTAGACCTTATCTGAAGTGAGAAAACTTCTTCACACTAGCTGTGTGAGAGGCTCCTAGAAGTTGCAGGATAAGGTTATGACAATAGTTTTCTTTTTTTCAGTTTTATGAAGCTCATTATGCAAAATATATGGAACATATTTTAAATTTTGGAACATAATCATGCAATAGATACTCTTAAGTTCACTCCCCAACTTAAACCAAACATTACAAAAACCATCCAAACTCTTCTGTTCTCTACTCCTATCATCCTGTCTGTCCCCATAATCACCATCCCACACCCTGCCCCACAGAGTAACCATTATTCTGAAATCTTTATGATTCCATTGCTTTCCTTATAATTTTATAATATAGGCATGTGTTCAAAGTATCTTTATTTCATTTTTCCTTTTTTTGTACTTTGTAACAAATGGTGTCATACCACTTGTATTCTTGTGATTTCTTTTTACTTAAATTATATTTCAAAGATTCATCTATACTTCTGAGTATAGTTATAATTATTTGTATCTCTGCATATTCCTTTCTGCAACTGACTGTACTTACCTGTCCATTCTTTTGTTGAGTGCTTGGATTATTTCTGCATCATTATCAAGAACAATGTGCTTATTAATCTTGCAGTATCTGAGCATAAGTGCAAGAGTCATTATCATACCTGACTTGATTTTGGTATATGGTACGAAGTAGGGTTGAATTCTTTCTTTTTCTGAGATTGGTAGTAAACCCTATTATTAAACAATTCATCCTTTCCCCAGAGATGTTAAAGTTCTATAAACATTTGGTCCGTTTCTTAGATTTTTATTTATTTTCCCATTTATCACAACCAGATTGCCTTAATTATTATTATTCATAATAAGTCTTGGCATCTAGTAAGGAAGTTTACCTATTTGGTGATTTTTCTTCAGGAGTATCTTTGCTTCTTCTGGTCTTTTCTTTTCCAGTCACTTGAAATCTGGTATGTTAGAAGAATGATGGAAGAAAAAAGATCAAATTTGTTCTGTCACTTAATACTAGAAAATGGAACCTACTAAAAATGTAATGATGGTTTTTCAGATATTAGACAGAAGACAGCATGGTAAAGTGACCCCTGAGAGCAAGGGGAAAATAAAGACAAAGTTAGCTCTTTAAAAGTGCCATAGTTGATTGCATAAAGTTTTCAGACCACAGTACTAGGAAGGGAAACACAAATAGAGTCTAGCAATTTGGCTGAGTCTATAGTTCAGAAAAGTCAAGGAAGCTAGAATTTGTGGAACAAAATCCTAGAGAGAAGGCAACTGAAAAGAGAGCCCTAAAGCTCTTCTGATAGGCCCCCTTGAGTCAGTGGAATATGGATCTGCAAATCCATACAAAGAAATTACTGAGACAGAAAAAGTCATCAGAAAGGAGTAGAAGGTCAATTTCCATAGCTTATACAGGACCTAGAATAGTTTTCATCACCTAAAGTGGAAAACTTCCTAAGAGACATGACAAATAGTTATTATAAAAAGGATAGTACCTCAGTAGTGAAGTAAAATCAGCCCTAAAGATTGTTCTGAGTCTTCCATAACAGTGGTTAAAAACAAAAATGGATAAAGTTGATTGCAAATACCTTTATTGCATCTCAAATCCCAATAATATTTAATGGAATACTATGAAATCTGTCCCCAATAAGGTGAAAAAATCTTAACACCTAGCATCAAATAAAAAATTACTAGGCAGAAACAAAGAAGACTCAGAAGAAGGAGAAAAATGTAATCTCTAACAATATAAACAGGCTCAGCAATAACACAAATGATAGCTGTTTCAATATATTTCTCTATTATCCTATTAGAAATATACCTCAAATCCTCAAGATGAAAGAATTCACATATTAAAAGAAATAGAAGATATTTTTTAAAAGACCTGAAATGGATTTCTAAAGATGAAAAAATTCAATAGCTGAGATAAATCCTGGATGGGATTAACAGCAGTTTAGATGATGGAGAGCAAAAGATTAGTGAATTTAAAAACATAGCTATAGAAACTACCCAAAAGGAAAGAGAAAAAAGACAAAAGAACAATATGATTTCACTCAAAGACGTAGGGGGAGGAAAAAACATACTGGGCAAATAGAAAACAACTGTGACGGTGGTAGATTTAAATGAATATTGATAATCATATTACATGTAAATGATCTAAACATCCAAATTAAAGGCAGAGATTGTCAAATTGAATGTAAAAATACAACTGAATCGTATGCTGTTTGCAACACACCTATGTAGTTAGGAGAGGGTAAAAGCAAAAGGATTAGGGAAGAAATACCATGCTAACACTAGTTCAAAGAAAGCTAGAGTGGGCTATGTTAAGATCAACAGAGTAGATTTCAGATCGAGGAATATTACCAGGGATTACTTTATAATGATGAAGAGATAAGTTGATCAAGAGACTATAATATTATTCAAATTGCACAAAGCAAACCCTGAAGAACTGGAAGGAGAAATAGAGATGTATAATGTGTATAATGTTACATGGAATTTTAAATACTTTTCTTTCAATAATTGAACTAGGAGACAGGAAATCCATTCTTAATTGAGCAAAGTCCTGAGAAATGTAATCGACCAGATTCAAGAAGAAATAAAAACATGACTTCTCTTAAATTTATTAAAGATGTTGATTTCATACTTAAAAATGTATTATAAGTCTTTAGGTCCATATAGATTTAGTAATAAATTCTACATGACATTTTAAGAATAGGAATATCAAACTTCTCCAGAAAATGGGAAATTTATCTTTTTTCCATTCTGGGAAATGTAAATCATTGTACCTTCAAACATTGCCGTTTCCTCATTCTTTACTTCCTCTGATTTCTAGCTGAATGTTGGATTTTTCTAAGAGTCTTTCAGGCCTTGTAATCTCTGACTTTCCAGTACTTCACCTAGGTGAATGCTGAAATGTTTAAGGGTAAAATGTCATGATATTTGCATTTTACCTTCAGATGGCTCAGCAAAAAGATATGTGTATTAATTTACATATACACATACTATTTCTTTGTGTTCTTTAATTTAAAAAATCTATATATGCTATTCTTCTTACAGCTGTTCATATTTTACGCATTTCCTTTAAATTTTTTTTTTTCTTTTTGGGAACGTGGGTGGCTCAGTTGGTTGGGCAACTGCCTTCAGCTCAGGTCATGATACTGGAGTCCGGGGATCGAGTCCCGCATCGGACTCCCTGCTCGTCAGGGAGTCTGCTTCTCCCTCTGACCCTTCCCCCTCTCATGAGTGTGCTCGTTCTCTCTCTCTCTCTCTTTCTTTCTCAAATAAAATCCTTAAAAAAAAATCTTTAAAAAAATTTTTATTTTGAAGATATCTCTACACCCAATATGGGGCTTCAACTCAACCCCAAAATCAAGAGTTACATGCTCTTCTGATGAGCCAGCCAGGTACCCCAAACATTTTAACAATAAAAGAAATAAAAAGAATGAGGCTAAAGTAAGGATGTTTTCATATTAAAAAGGAGCTTGTTGGCTATAATTTTCACCTACAGAATACTTAAATTATCTTCAAAAAGATATACAAGCAGAAGTGACACAAAATAAAATAGTCAACATGTGGATATTTAAAGGAACATTGAAGGGAGTTAAAATGCTAACAAGATGAAGAGAATTTCTTGATTCTCCCTTTTAATTCTTCAACACATTTAACATCCTGACTTATATCTGATAATTCTTATATGTGAGATCTTTATAGATACAGCCTGTGATTGTGGCTTTTTCTTTTCTCTTAGGATGGTTTTTTCTTATGTGTTGTGATTGTTTGTTTGTTTGGGAGCTTATACTTTCCAGAACACTTCCTGAAATTTCCCTGAGACTGGGTTGCATTTTCCTGGAGAGGATTTGTTTGTTTTCCCCAGAGATGTGGGATCAGTCACACCCAGGTCCATACTAAGTAGAAATCTCCTTGAGAGGTTTTGGGCCCAAAATGTGCTATATGACTTCTGTGTGGGGGCTGGTTTATGATTGTAGAAGATCAGAAGAGGCAACTTTTTAACCTTATTTTATTTTTAAGCATGTACCTAGAACCTAGACTTAGCAAGGTAATTATCTATAGAGGCCACTATGGTGGTGATTGTGTCTCACTTCCCCCCCTAGCCTCTGAATCACTACCTCAAGGGATTTCTTTTTTCTTTAATTCATTGTCCATTCATTTAAAAGTGTGTGTGATGCAGAATTTTATCTAACTTGCAATCAGAATTTCAGAATCTCTAGTCTATCCGTGTCAGAGATAAGTGTTCTACTAAGAGTTGTTTTATTCTATATCCTTGGATGTGTATCATGTTCTTAGAAGGCAGAGAACTAGGATTCTTTTTCTTCTAATGTAGTGCCGCTCTGGTTTGAGCCTTGGGTATCTTATGTGGATTGTAGCACAGTACATGGTGTCCTGTGTTCTGACCCCTGTTGTACTTTTCTTATCCCCAAACTAAGAAGCAAGGTCCTGAGGACCCAGCATGCATCTTACTCATGACTACATTTCTAGTGCCATGATAGAGAACTGGCTCCCTGAAGGTAGAATGCCCTAATTTGTAGTGTTTGCCAATTTTTGCACTATAAGTACTCTAACTTTGGCCAGTTTCAAATTACCAATGGTCTAACAATTAGATCAAAAATTTCTGAAATTTTAAGCTCTTGCCAGCTTATAGAGCTGGATCCAGCATACCATGCCATAGCACCTCACATGACATATAACAGAGAAGATGCTCAATGAATACTTGAATTAAAGTATAAAATGACTTTTCAGTATCTTGTGCAGTATTATGGGTCAGCAGTTCCTCCCATTTTTCAGATTTTTCAAAGTGGTTACTCAAATAAATTTGTGTCTTTATACCTCCTGTCTTATTATCTTTCCAGTTCAGGCAATGAAATGACGAAATGGTTTGTTCTTCAATGTCTTCTTTCAAATTCCTATAAGATTGCAAAATAAAACAACTACAGTGGGTGATAGCTCCAAAATGATATGAAAACCAAAAGTTTCAACGTTGTTGGTGCCTCTTTAGGTGATACAAAAAATGAAGAGTTGGTGCCATGTCAAAACAAATTGTCTGCTTTTCAAAAATGGCAGAAAAGAAACCCTAGGTCAGAGTGAGTTCTTCACTCAGTGAGATAATTGGTTTTATGCATATGTACAATATTCCTTGTTGATTTAATTGGCCCAGTTAAATCTATTGGGTAAAGATATCTACTAAAGTCTTAAAAGCAAGTAAATTTGGAGAAACCCAAATTGCTTCCAGGTTTAGTGATAAGAATGGGCTTCATAAAACATGTTGAGTTGGGTCAAAAGATGTATAAAATTAAGCCATGTCAGGTTGGGAGTTTTAGGGATAGAAGAAACATCTGAAACCCATACCAATTCTCTGAATTTCCCTGAATTTATGTTCCGGGAAATGAACATAGAGGACTGCGAATGCTATAACAATGTATAGATTTATGTACATGAAAATGTCTTACCTGTTGAAGGATAGATATCTGTCTTTGAAGAATGTAGGATTTATTAAACTACTGAAGTCTCTAGTTTTAATCTTTTCCCCAACTAATTTACATTTTACTTTAAAAGGGACAGGGAAGGGGTACCTGGCTGGCTTAGTCCACAGAGCATGTGACTCTTGATCTTGGGGCTGTGAGTTCAAGCCCCACATTGGGTAGAGAGCTTACCTAAATTTTTTTCTTAAAAAATAGAATTGTGGAAATTAATTCTACTGTGCAATTTGCATAGCACACTTAATTTTTGAGGAAAAGAGCTAAAATAGTTTTCCCTTTAAGTTAAAGACTTTTAAATTTCAAACTGGGAATGTGATTTGATAAAATTAATTCAAAAGTTTGTTTAGTACCTAATGGAATTTATTACATGCTTTTTGGGAGAGGGCGTGGTTGAAAGTTGAACATACATCTGAAAGATTGAGTTTTTCAAATTGACTAAGTTTTAGTATCAAACATTTTTTGAAAGTGTGTTATAAGCAGATAATGATTAGCACTCCTATTCTCTAAAGCCAGGAACTTGTCCATTCTCCCTCAACACCTGCCACAAATCATTAAGCTTCATTATACCTCATTTTTCCCTAATCCATCCACTCCCCTTCCACCCCTTTACTACTGAGTAGAGACCACTCAGTACTGAGTAGAGGCCACTCAGTAGCTTCATGCAGAAAACTATCAGTGTGTCTCTCCTAGCTTTGTTTTCTTTCCTTACCAGTTATCACACTTTCTGCTGCCTGTAATAGAAAACACATATCACAGCAACTTAAAATAAATCTGTATTTTTCCCTCAAATAAAGGAGGTCTGGAGCTAAACAGACTTCTAGGGCCAGTATGGCAGCTCCACAATAACAGAACTGATTCTGTTTCTGCTTTGACGTTCTCAGCGTGTGGTTTCCATCCTCAGGACTGCCTCATGATAGCAATATAGACACTATTTCTAGAGCCATTGCATCCACATTCCAGGTAGCAGCAAGAAGGAAGATAGCAAGGGCAAAAGAATTTGCCATCTAATCAGTCCCTTTTTAAAGAGCTTTTCCAGAAGTCTAACCAAAAACCTTTATTTACAGCTTACGGAGCAACCCTATTTGCAAAGGCCAGGAAGTACCATTTTTAAGTAGAAATACTGCTCTTCCCCATAAATACTAGTAAGAGACAAGCAGAAAACTGATACTAGGGAGGCAACAGCCATGCTTGCTACATGTGTCGATCTTTGCAACCCTTACTTACTTACAACTTTGCAAATTGATCACATCAGTCATCCAGTCAAAATTCTTCTATTATTCCCTTTTATTTCCATACAAGGCCCTACCTGGTTTGCTGTTTCTGCTTTATCTTTTGCCATTCCCCTCCCCACACTCTGTGGACCTGTGGACCCAAGCTCCTACCCCTTCCAAAATGTTGGGCCTTGGCACAATTTCCTCCTCACTTTCCTCAAGCCCCTTTGCTTGTTGACTTCCTACTTGTCTTTTAGATTCAGTTTAGAGTTTGTCAGAAGTCTACTATAACCATTTGAGGCTGGCTTGGGTGTTCTATGGATGTGCTCAAATAGCACCTTTTCCTTACCCATTCAGGCATTTGACGTACTATATTCTACATATCTTTGTCTCTCTCCCCAAATAGATTGTAAATTCCTGGAGGAATGGAAAGTTGTCATCTTTGCATTTACTATGCCTATCATATTGATAGATAGCAAAGCACTTAATAAATTTTTATTGAATGAATAAACAAATTAATCAATTCAAAATGGGCTGGTAATGGGATCTTTGTCTTGACTCCAGTAATATACCAGCCCAGCATAGAAGCTGAAGTGAATATGGTGGGGATGTATGGCAGAAGAATAAGAGGAATCATGGGAACAATGAACTGACCCACTAGAATTGATTGCTTTAAGCTTCAGATTGCATAGTTTACATATGAAGTGTTAAAAAAAAAATCTTTGAAGATTTCTTTGGTGGTGGTGGTGGGGAAAGCCATCAAAATGCATTATCAAGGATTATTCATGTACATTTTGAGATAAGTGGAGATACTTGAAGGCTGTGTGGGAGTCCTTGACCTGAACTAGATGTATGGGCTAGTTTGCTGACCTGAACATATATGTAATACATGTAGGTTATAATTTTATTAATGATATTAAACAATTGGGATTTCTTCTGGAGTATCTCATAGAAGCAACATCATTTTTCCTATCAGTTATGACAAATTACGCTATCATAGACTATGGCTTTTGCTCAGGATTAAGGAGTTGGTAGAAGTGGGCTTTTTCTGCTACCCTCTGAGATCAGAGGGTATGACTGCACCCAGGATAAGAACAATGAATGTGGGGCATCCCCCTGTGGACTGTAGAAGCATCACACCCTGCAGGACCTCTTGTTAATAAGGGAAGTATCATAGAATCCTTCCCTAGAGCCATTTAATACTGAAGTTTTAGGCGTGTCTCCTAAAGAAGTTAAAGGGAAAGGAAACATCTCTAAAATGTTGGAAGAGGAGCCACATGGAATGGAAAAAAAAAATTTACAAGACAGGGAGGCAGCAGAGCAACTGGACACCCCTTGCTTGAGAGCCAAGCCCTGTGTCTGGCATAAAGTAAAGATGATTCAGAAAATACTCATTGAAGGGAGGGATGAGAATGGTTTTGTAGTACCAATTAGGTGTTTTAATGAATGAATTACATTATCTTTCTCCTGCTTGAAGAGGTCCCTGAACAAGGAAGTTTGGGTGTCCTGTCTTGCCTATGAGACCCAAATGTGCCTGACTTCATCCTTTGTCTTTAGCCCTTTAGAATGATATGGTTGAAATCCTAATCTTACTGTGGATCTCAGGTTTAACTTCAGTTTTTCACTCTCTGTGTCATGTTGGTGTCTGAGAGATTAAATTGGGCATTTTGTAACATGCCTTAATTGTATTTCTCCATTTCCAGTGGAGAAATAAATCTCTTTATCATGAGTGAGTGGTTCATGGCCAAAGAAAAGTAAAACCTAGAAGATAGACCAGAGTCTAATGAACATACTCACCAATTTGTTCAGGAATGTGTATCTTTTTTTTTTTTAAGATTTTATTTATTTGTTAGAGAGTACGAGCACAGGCAGAGTGGAAAGCAGAGGCAGAGGGAGAAGCAGGCTCCTTGCCGAGCAAGGAGCCCGATGTGGGACTCGATCCCAGGACGCTGAGATCATGATCTGAGCCAAAGGCAGAGGCTTAACCAACTGAGCCACCCAGGTGTCCCAGGATTGTGTATCTTTAACTCCTAATTGTCTACACTAACAAAAGGAGGGGCTGCCCATATAATAACCAATTATATAAGGGAAAAAACCTTGAAATAAAAACCAATGAAATCCAACATTCAAATTTGGAATTTCTGATCATCCAACTAGAGTGGGTCTAAAACTTCACAGTGTCAATGAAAAATTTAAATATGCCATTTCAAAAAGTCTTCAATGTTTATTAAAACCGTTATTGTTGGATATCCCCTAGGATATTGTAGTTATTGGTAGATGTTATTAAACTCAAGAAAGCATAAAGCTACATTTCTTGAAACATGGTCAATAATTTTGAGGAAATTTCTTTATAGTTACTATGAATCAGTAAGCATTTTTTTAGTCTTAGAAAGCATGATAGGATTTGATTTTAGAGGCTCATATTTATCATCCTGCTTTTTTGGGGGGGAGGGCGGGCTTAAACTAAATATGAAAACCATTTGGCCTTCTTGGAGTGTAAGGTGATCTGGACAAGAGACCCATATAACCTCTTCATTGGTAATTGTGCCATTCATGTTTTTACGTTGTTCTTGGCATCTGTGTAAAAATGAATAGTGCCAGATCACAATATTATCCACAGGAAAATCCATCATTTTAACTGGCCAGTCTGCCTAATTAAGGAAAGAAGACTCAGGCCTTATTGGAGACTGAGATCCTATTAAGAGCCCTTCAAGAGTTCAGAGGACCCCTGTTTGATGTTGCTGAAGTCGTTTGAGTTTAAAGCAGCTTTGTTCTCCTCAGAGTGGTTCTGCTGTAGACCGCCCAGAGCATCAACCTAAATAACTTCCTATTCCCTAAACCCAACTGCCCGCATAACTCACTGCTGGAAAGGGCCTCAGAGGCAGGATGCGGCACTGTTAGCCAGAGTTAAAAAGCTGTTAGTGACGGTACAAAGATGAGACCAGGACTCCGGAATTCTAGAATGCTTCTTTCCATAAATTTGCTACCAGTTCTTTATTCCGCAGCAGTATTTGGAGTCACACGGGTCTGGCTTTGAACTGGGTAAATTGCTTTATCACTCTAAGCCAAAGGTTCAAGCTGCGGTCAGTTTTCCTCCCCAGGGGGCATGTGGCAATGTCTGAAGACACGACTGGCGTCTAGTGCTACGGAGGTAGCTAAACGTCCTACAGTCCTCATAATAAAGAATTATCTACCCTCATGTGTTAACAGTGCAGAGGCTGAGAAACCCTGCTCTAAGCAGTAGGGAAACGATGTTCCCATCATAGCGTTACTGAAATAATTAAGAGATCATGAGAGACAATGTAGTACCTGGCGCAAAATGGATCTCAGTAACAGCTGGTAGGATAATGAAGGTGCCATGATACATAAATTTGGTGGTGTATAAACAAGCAATACAAGGTCATTAAAACCCTTTTGAACCACTGCTTGGCTTCTGTAACATGGTGGGTCTTTTCAGGTTCATAGTCATCCCACAAAGCTTTATGCCCATTCTTCTCTGTAATACTTCCCTGTGCTTTAGGATATTAATTTTTTAAGTCTTATTTCATAGGTAGAAGAATCAAGTTACTGCTTTCAGCATGAGCTTTTGCATGAATGGGTTAGATATCTGCTTCTGTAGGAGTGGTTTTCTACTCCCCTGCGCATGTACATCAACCCCAAACCCTGGAAACAAGGCTTTTAAGCTGTTTTCTTGTGTTTAGAATTAAGAAAGAGAAATTTGATGCCAATCTGCTTCTTTTCCTTTGAAAGTAATCTAGATTTTTTTCTACCTGGACTTGTAAGTGGTTTACTTTTTGCTTGAAATAAGATGATTATTACTATAATTCACCAGAATAATGCTTACCTGCTTTTCTTATTAATGCTTTGGGGACCTTGATGAAACCTTAAAACTTAAGATATTATTTGGACAGATAATTTTTTTAAAAATAATGGTTTTGAGGAGATATAAATCATATCCCATATAATTAACTTGTTAAAATGCTCCATTCATTTTTTTTTTAGTATATTCAGAGGATCGCAACCATCATCACAATCCATTTTAGAATAATTGCATCTCCACTCCACAAAACCCTAACACTCATTGGCACTCACTCTTCATTCCCCACCCTCCCCCACCCCAGCCCTAGACAACCACTGATGTACTTTCTCAATCTAGAAATTTGTCTATTCTTGATCTTTTTGTTTAAATGGAATCCTACAATATGTGATCTTCTGTGACTGGCTCTTTCCACTTAGTATAATGGTCCAACCATGTTGTATCATGTATCAATATTTTCTTTTATGACCAGATATACCACAGTTGTTTATTCATTAAGCATTTGAGGGGCACTGGATTGTTTTCACCTTTTGGCTGTCAGAATAACATTGCTATGATCATTTGTGTTCAGGTTTTTTTGTTTTTTGTTTTTTGTTTTTTTAATTTCAGGTTTTTGTATAGATGAATGTTTTTCACTTCTCTTGAATGTATAGGAATAATTCTGAGGAACAGAACTGCTAGGTCATGACTCTATTTAAACATTTAAGGAGGGGCACCTGGTTCAGCTCAGCTCATGGTCCCAGGGTCCTGGATCAAGCCCCATGTCAGGGTCTCTGCTCAGCAGCGAGTCTGCTCCCCTACCCCCTTTCTGCCTGCCTCTCTGCCTACTTGTGTTCTGTCTGTCAAATAAATAATAATAAAAAGATAAACATTTAAGGAACTGTCGGACTGTTTTCCAAGTGGGCTGCACCACTTTACATTTCTATCCATAGTCTATGTGGGTTTGTTTCTCAGTATTTTCATCAAATATTGTTCTGTCATATATATATACATATATATATATAATGAGAGAAGGGGGTTGTTTCGATGTTTATTATAAATAATGCTGCAAAAGACATGGACATGCAGATACCACTTCAATATCCTGTTTTCATTTCCTTTGCATATATACACCCAGAAATAGGATCGCTGGATCATATAGATTTCTATTTTTTAATTTTTTGAGGAATCTCCATAGTGTTTTTCATAGTGGCTATTCCATTTTATGTTTCCACCAACAGTGCATGAGGGTTCCTGTTTCTACACATCTTCACCAGAAGACCATCTGATCTTTCTGATAAATCACTCCGACAGGTGTGAGATAGCGCACTGTTGTTTTGATTTGCATTTCCCTGGTGATTAGTAATGTTGAGTACTTTTTCACATATGTGTTGGCCATTTGTACTTTTTCTTCGGAAAAAATGTCTATTCGTATTGTTTGCTCATTCTTATTTTTTTCCTGTTGAATTGTATGACTTCTAAAATATATTTTAGAGATTAGCACTTTACCAGATACATGATTCACACATATTTTCTCCCATTCTGTATGTTGCCTTTTTAATTTGTGGATGGCTTCCTTTGCTGTGCAGGAGATTTTTAGTTTGATGTAGTCCTACTTGTTTATTTTTGCTTTGTTGCTTTTAATATAACATCCAGAAGATCAATGCCAAGATTAATGTGAAGAATCTTTTTCTCTCATGTTTTCTTCTTTATGGTTCAGGGTCTCTCCTGTAAGTCTTTAATCCATTTAGAGTTAATTTTTTAAAAAGATTTTGTTTATTTATTTGCCAGAGAGAGGAGATACAGTGAGAGAGGAAACACAAGCAGGCAGAGTGGGAGAGGGAGAAGCAGGCTCCCCACTGTGCAAGGAGCCCGATGTGGGACTCGATCCCAGGACTCTGGGATCATGAACTGAGCTGAAGGCAGATGCTTAACAACTGAGCCACGCAGGTGTCCCTGGAGTTAATTTTTGTGAATAGTGTAAGACAGTTTCATTCTTTTTGTGTATGGATGTCCACATTTGCCATCACCATTTATCGACAAGACTGTCTTTTCCGCATTGAGTATTCTTGGCTTCCTTGACTAGTATTAGCTGACCATCTATGTGTAAGTTTATTTCTGTGGTCTTGATTCTGTTTCATTGGTCTGTATGTCTAGTTTTATGCCAATACCATACTGTTTTAATTACTGCAGATTTGTAGTGTAGTTTGAAATCAGAAAGGATGATGCTTCCAGCCTTGTTCTTTCTGAAGATTGCTTTAGCTATTTGGGGTCTTATGTGGTTCCACACAAATCTTGGGAATTTTTTTCTATATTTGTAAAAAAAAAAAAAAGTCATTAGAATCTTGATAGGTATTCATCTTTTCTGATGGCTGAATAATATTCCATTGTATATATGTACCACATCTTCTTTATCCATTCATCTGTTGAAGGACATCTCAGCTCCTTCCACAATTTAGCTATTGTGAACATTGTTGCTATGAGCATTGGGGTGCAGGTGCCTCTTCTTTTCACTACATCTGTCATCAGAAAAGATGAATACCCACCATTTGCATCGAGGTAGATGGAACTGGAGGGGATTATGCGAAGTGAATTAAGTCCAGCAGAGAAAGACAATTACCATATGGTTTCACTCATTTGTGGAACATAAGGAATAACATGGAGGACCATAAGGGAAAGGAAGGAGAACTGAGAGGTAGAAATCAGAGAAGGAAATGAACCATGAAAGACTATTGACTTAAGGAAACGGAGGGTTTCAGAGGGGAGGGGTTGGGGGAATGGGGTAGCTGGGTGATGGGTTTTAAGGAAGGCACATGTTGTGCTGAGTACTGGGTGTTATATGCAACTAATGAGTCATTGAACATTACATCAAAAACTAATAATGTACTATGCAGTGGCTAACTGAACATAATAGAAAAGAACAAAGACAAAATTTTTAAAAATGAAAAAAGTCTTGATAGGGGTTGCATTGATTCTAAATGGCTTTGGGTAGAATGGGCATTTTAACAATATTAATTCCTCGGATCCATGAACATGAGTTATCTTTGTTTATTTGTCTTTACTTTTTCTCATCAATGTCATAGTTTTTGAGGTACAGATTTTCACTTCCTTGAATAAATTTATTCCTAAATATTGTTTTTGATGCTATTGCAAAGGGATTATTTACTTTTTCAAATAGTTCACTGTTAATATATACAATTGCAAATAATTTTTGTTTTTTATAACCCACAACTTTACTGAATTTGATTCTAAATTCTAATAGTTTTTTGGTAGAGTCTTTAGCATTTTCTGTATAGAAGATTATGTTATCTGCAAACAGAGACAATTTTAATTCTTCCCACCTGATTTGAATGCTTTTCTTTTTCTTGCCTGATTGCTCTGGCTAGAACTTCTATGTTGAATGGAAGTGGTGAGAGTGGGCATCCTTGTCATGTTCCTGATCTTAGAGGAAAAGCTTTCAAACTTTCACCATTGAGTAAGACATTTGCTGTGGGCTTGTCATTTATTATGTTGAAGTACATTCCTTCTATGCCCAATTTATTGAGCGTTTTTAATCATTAAAAGATGTTAAATTTTGTCAGTTTTTTTGCACTGAAATGATCACATGATTTTTATCAATGTGGTATATTGCGTTTATTGATTTGTGTATGTTAAACCATCTTTGTATAGTAGGACTGAATCCCACTTGATCATGGAGTATGACCCTGGAGTATGTGCTATTGAATTTGGTTTAGAATTTTTGCACCTATGTTTATCAGGGATATTAGCCTGTAGTTTTCTTGTAGTATCCTTATTTGACTTAGGTGTCAGGATAATGCTGGCCTGGTAAAACTGATTTGACATTGTTCCTATCTCTTCTCTTTTTTGGCATAGTTTGAGAAGGATTGGTATTAATTCTTCTTTAAATGTTTGGTAGAATTTATCAGCAAAACCATCTGGTCCCAGGATTTTCTTTTTAGGAAGTTTTATATTACTGACTCAGTCTCCTTACTTTCTGTTCTGTGCAGATGTTCTATTTCTTCATGATTCATTCTTGGTAAGTGGTATGTTTTTAGGAATTTATCCATTTCTTCTAGATTGTCTAATTCATTAGTGTATAACTTGTTCATTGTAGTCTCTTATGATCCTTTGTATTTCTGTGATATCAGTTGTAGTATCTACTCTTTCATTTATAAAAGTTTTATTTTCTTGACTAATCAAGTTAGGGTTCAATGGTTTTGTTTATCTTTTTTGGGAACTAATAATTTTGTTAATCTTTCCTATTATTTCCCTCTTCTCCATTTCATTTATTTCCATTCTGATTCTTGTTATTTCATTCCTTCTTCAAAATTTGGGCTTCATTTGTTGTTCTTTTTCTAGTGACTTGATGTATAATGTTAGGTTGTCTGTGAAGTACTGTGATTACTTGGTCTTCGTTTCCATTTCTGGGACAAAACTCCGAAAACTCTCTGAATTTCCTGTGATGATAAAGATGGTTTTTGTTATGTTAGTGAGGCGACTTTTGAAAAGCACCTAAGAATAGGAGTGGTTGCAAGAAAAACTAACCATGTGATTAAAGGTTTGGAACTTGCAGTACTATTTTCCAATATCTGGGTAAGGTAGAGTAGCTGGAGGTTGAATTCAATTGTCAATAATTTAATTAATCATGCTTATGAAACAAAACCTCTGGGAAAACCCAAAAGAATGGGGATCAGAAGGCTTCTGGGTTGATGAATATTTGGATATTCATGAGTGGTACAATCAGCATGGAAGCTCTGTGTTCCTTCCTATATACATTGTCATATGCATCTCTTCCATCTGTTCTTAAATTACATCCTTTTACAATAAACTTGTATTCTGTTTTTCAAATTTTTAAATTCTAGTTAGTTAACATACAGTGTAATTTTTTATTTTTTTATTTTTTTAAAGATTTTATTCATTTATTTGTCAGACAGAGACCACAAGTAGGCAGGGAGGCAGGCAGAGAGAGAGAGAGGAGGAAACAGGCTCCCTGCTGAGCAGAGAGCCCCATGTGGGGCTCGATCCCAGGACCCTGGGACCATGACCCGAGCTGAAGACAGAGGCTTTAACCCACTAAGCCACCCAGGTGCCCCTAATTTTGGTTTTAGAAATAGGATTTAGTGATTCATCACTTACATGTAACACCCAGTGTTCATCATAAAAAGTGACCTCCTTAGTACCTATCACCCACTTAGCCCATCCCTCACTGCCCCCTCCATCAACCCTCAGTTCTTGTATTGTTAAGAGTCTCTTATGGTTTGCTTTCCTCTTTTTTTTTCATTCTGTTCCCATACATTCATCTATTTTATTTCTTAAATTCCACATATGAGTGAAATCATATGATATTTGTCTTTCTCTAACTTATTTCACTTAGCATAATATACTCTACTTCCATCCATGTCATTGCAAATGGCAAGATTTCATTCTTTTTGATGGCTGAGTAATATTTCATTGCATATATGTATACCACATCTTCATGCATTCATCAGCTCTTCAATTTCTTTCCTAAGTGTTCTCTACTTTTCACAGTAGAGGTTTGGTTTTTTTGTTTTGTTTTGTTTTGTTTTGTTTTTTTACCTATTTTGTCAGGTTTATTCTTAGGTATCTTATGGTTTTTGGTGCAATTATAAATGGGATTCCTTGATTTCTCTTTCTGCTGCTTCATAATTGGTGTATAGAAATGCAACAGATTTCTCTACATTGATTTTATATCCTGCAACTTTGCTGAATTTATTTATTAGTTCTAGCAGTTTTTTGGTGGAGTCTTTTGGCTTTTCTACTAGAGTATCATGTTGTCTACAAATAGTGAAAGTTTGACTTCTTCCTTGCCAACTTGGATGCCTTTTATTTATTATTTGTTGTCTAATTGCTCAGGCTAAGACTTCTAGTACTATGTTAAGTAGTAATGGTGAGAGTGGACATCGTTTTATTGTTCCTGATAAACTGATATTCTAATAAGTAAAATGTTTTTCTGAGTTCTGTGATATGCTCTAGAAATTTGAAATCCAAGGGGGAGGTGACTGGAACCTTTGATCTGTAGCTAGTATGAACTTGCTTTTGGTATCTCAAGTGAGGAAAGAGGACGGTCTTATAGGATTGAGCTCTTAATTTGTGGGATCTGATGGTATCTCTAGGTAATTAATTCCAGAATTGAATTGACTTAAATTGTAGAACATCCAGCTGGTCTTACAGGATTTCTTAGTGTGAAGGGGAAACCCCATATAAGAATTGGTGGTGGAATCATAATTTGAGGGTTATTTTTCCTTGATGAATGCATTTATAATGACAAACTTTCCTCATCTAATTGCTTTTCCTGCATCCCATGAGTTTTGGTATATTGTGCTTTCATTTTCTTTTGTCTTCAGTTATATTTTTATTTCCTCCTTAATTATTCTTTGATCCATTGATTCCTCAGAAGGTGGTTCAATTTCCATTTGTAAATTTTCCAGCGTTGCTCTTGTTATGATTTTAATTTTATATAATGGTGGTTGGAAAGATACTTGATATTATTTTTATCTTTTTGAACTTGTTGAGACTATTTTGTGGCCTAACATATGATGTGTTCTACAAAATGTTTCATGTGTACTTGAGAAGAATGTCTATTCACCACCATTGGAAGAAATGTTCTGTATATCCCATTTGGTCCTATGTTCAAATTTATTATTTTTTTAAACTGATTCTCTTCTGGATGACCTATATATTGTTGAATGGGGTATTGAAGAACCTAACCATTACTGTATTGTTGTTTATTTCTTCTTTTAATTTAGTTAAGTTGCTTTATGTATTTAAGTTCTCCAATGTTAAATGTATGAACATTGACCCTTTTATAATGTTCTTTATCTCTTGGGACCATTTTTAGCTTAAACTTAAAATTTTTGTCTGATATAAATAAATATAGCTACCATTTGCTTTTGTTCACCATTTGCTTGGGATATCTTTTTCCATATTTTGTTTGCTTGCTTTCTTTTATTCACCATTTGCTTGGAATATCTTTTTCCATCCCTTTACTCCCAGCCTATGTGTGTCCTTAAAGGTAAAATGAGTCTCTTGTAGGCAGTATATCATTGGATCTTGTGGGTTTTTTGTTGTTTTTGTTTGTTTGTTTTAAATCCATTCAGCCATTCTATGTCTTTTCTTTGGAGAACTTAATCCATTTGCATTTAAAGTAATTACTGATAAGTAAGAACATAGTACTGACATTTTGTTAACTATTTTCTGACTATTTTGTAGATCCTTTGTTCCTTGATTCCTTTCTTGGTGTCTTTGTGATTTGATGACTTTTCATGGAGGCATGCTTTGACTCTTTTGTTATAATCTTTTTTAAAATCTACGGGTTTTTCCTTTGTGGTTGCCATGTGGTTTACATAAAAAATCTTAGTTATAAAATATTTTAAACTGATAGTTTAGTTATCCTAAACTATATACTTTTGCTTTTCTGCCGCTTGCCCTTTAGGTTACTGACATTACAGTTTACCTTTACTGATGAGATTGATACATTCATATGTATTTGTTAGTTAGCATTTTTTCATTTCAGCATAGAGACTTTTAACATTTCTTGTAAGGCAAGTCTAATGGTGATGAACTCCCTCAGTTTTTGTTTCAGGAAGTCTTTATTTCTCCTTTATTTCTGAAGGACAGTTTTGCTGAGTAAAGAAGTATTTTTTGTTGACAAGATTTCTTTCCAACTATTTTAAATATATCATCCTACTCTCCTGATCTACAAAGTTTCTATTGAGAAGCTACCGTATTCTTATACGTACTTCCTTATATGTGATGAATGGCTTTTCTTTGCTGTTTTCAAAATTCGTTGGTCTTTGAGTTTTAGAAATGTAATTATAATGAGTCTGAGTAGCCCTTTCTAGTTTGAACCTATTTAGGTTCATTTGAACTTTATGAATCTTCATGTTCATTTCTCTCAAGTTAGGGAAGTTTTCATTCACTCTTTTTTTAATAGGCTTCCTGTCCTTTTTTCTCCTCCTTCTAGGATCTCCGTTATGCATATGTGATTACTTTGATGGTGTGCTATAAGTCCCTTAGGCTTTATTCACTCTTTTAAATTCTTTTTTCCTTTTGCTTATCTGATTGGATAATTTTAAATGATCTGTCTTCAAGTTCATGATTCTTTATTCTCTTTGGTCAAGTCTGCTGTGAAGCTTTCTACTGAATTCTTCAGTTATTGTGTTCTTCAGTGCTAGGATTTCTGTTGATAGTTTCTACTTGTTGAACTCATTTTGTTAATACATTGTTCTCCTAATTTCATTTAGTTATCTTCATATTCTTTAAGAGGATTGTCCTAAATTCTTTGTTATCTCATAGATCTCTAGTTTTTAAGAGCTGGTTATTAGAGCTTTATCTACCATCTTTTGGTGATATCATGTCTACCCAGTTTTTCATGGTCCTTAATGTTTTGCTTTGGTATCTGCACATGTGAGTTAGCAGTTTCTTAAAGATTTTATAGGTTTTTTTCAGCAAGGAAACAACTTCATCAGTCAGCTCAGCTTGGGGTACCAGGTCAGCTGGTAGCATCCATGAGCAAGGAGGGCTTGATACTGGGGTCTTTTGTTAGGCAAGGTCACTACCCATACTCTGAGGTCAGGGGTGCTACTGGCTGGGCTCCATGACTGGGTAGTCCTGCTCATTGGGTTCCTCATTCAAGGGGAGCTGCCAGAAGTGGGGACTCCTGGTTTGGCAGTACTGATGGATGTGTTCTGTGACCAGGTGAGGTGACTAATTGGGCTCTGCAATCACTCCAGTCAGGTTTGTTCTCAGGTTGTGTTCCTGGAAAGTGCCCACTGATTGATTTCACAGTTTGGCAGGACTGCAGGCCATGGTCTATAATAATCCCTGATCGAGTGGGCATTCAGGCTATACTTCCCAACTAGATGGTGCTACTATGCTTTGAAGCTAGATTTTTGTAATCAGGTAGGTCATTGGCTGTGTTCCACTTTTGGGTGAGGTTGCTGGCTGGGTTTTCTCACCTCGCTGGTGTCTATAGTTGAGTGGGACGGGGTAAGGACTATGCTCTATGATCATATGGAATTGCTGTCCATGCTCTCTAATCAGATGGGGCCTCAGGCTATACTCTACAGTTGTGTGAGGTCACTGGCTGGGCAAAGCCATGGCTGTGTTCAGTAACTGAGCAGGGATATATGCTGTGCTCTGTGACTGGGCAATGCCATAGGCTTTGCTCTGGGTGGCTCAGGGCCACTGTTGAAGCTCACTGGTAATATGGCTATGTTCAATAGTTGGGTGAGTCTGCTGGCTTTGCTCTCTGTCTGGCCTGACCATAGGATGTGCTTCATGGTATATCTGTGGCTGCCATGCATCTCTGGCCATGATTCCTCTAGAGATGGGACTGGAGGCTATTCTGAGAAGCTGGATGTGACAAAGAATTGGCTTCCATACCCAGTCAAGGTCATAAAATGGACTCCGTGGTTAGCACATTTCATTGGCTGGCAATCTAAAGCAGGCAGAATTGCCAACCAAGCTTCCTGGCCGAACATGGTCACCATCTTGGCTCTGCAGATGGCCAGAACTGTTGGTTAGGATTTCTTCTTAGGTACCACTACAAACAAGATTGTGGTCTGCCAACATCTGAGCACTGGTAGCTATGAGCCCCACTCCCCTTTTCTGTCTGATTGCTAGTGGTAAAGCTTCACAGGTTTCCCCAGTGAGCTTTGTGAGGTGAGACTTGCATGAGCTTCCCAGAAAGCATCCCCTAATGCCAGGGAAGCTGGATGTTACCTTCGGTTCTTTTTTTCACACCAGAGACACTTTAGGCCTAGGGAGGCTCTCTCTGCACAGCACTGTGCTTGTTTGGGGCAGTGGTGATGTGGTCAAAATTAAACTGCCCCTTTTACCCTTCTAATGCAGTCTTTTTCAGTCTCTGTTGTCCAGACGGGTGCTTCTGCCTTACCTCTAGGTTCTGAGAGTTCCAGAATGGTGCCTTGTCTATGGATAGTTTTTTGACTTTCTTGCATGGAGGACTGAAATTGGGTTGCTCTGTGTTGCCCTCTTGATGATGTCACTCCTGGGAATTTTAAAAATTATTATAATTTCTCTTCCATTTGCTCTAGAAGATATGAATAAAAAAGAATAAAATAAATAGCCATAAAAAAAGAATGAAATCTTACCATTTGCAATGACATGGATGGAGCTAGAGTGTATTTTTCAGTTTACTAGTCTTCTCAATTTCTTAATCCCTTACCTCTAAATCTTTTCACAGCTTCTCAAACTGACCTGAGTCATTTTTTGTAATATCTACTTAATTCTTCCTTTTCACTATAACCATTAATCTATTTCTGTCCACACCCTAAGGCCCTTGACTCTTCATTTTGTCATTGGAAAGAAATCTATTAGGTATAACCCTATTAGCTCAAAAGTGATCAAGTATCAGCTGTTTTTTACCATTCAAACTTGTGTCTGGGTTTCAGATTTCTACGACTATAATGTCCTCTTGAGCTATTTTGAGAGAGTAACATGGAGATTTCTACAAATTTTCACATGTTTCCTAGAGGAGACTTTTCATATTGTAATGTTTGCCTAAATCTTCAGGAACCCCTTCTGAAATACTGGGTCTATTGGGGTCTTTTGATTTTTCTTTGCTCATTCGTTAAAAGGTAGGTCTTTTTAGTGTTACAATTTGTAATAGCTTTTTGCTCAGACTGTAAGGGCTCCTGTACAAATTTCTAAATCTCTGGAAAAAAGAAACAGGGAAAACTTTAATTTTTTCTGTTTTGTTTGCTTTGTTTTTGCTATACCAGGGGAAGGTATATGAGGGGAATGGTGAAATGGCCAGGTGTGTTCACAGCTTTGCTGAGCACTTTTTTTCCCTCTCATAATCTTGTGCCTTAGTGGATGTTAGACCCTAGGAGGCCCATAAGTTCTTTACAGGGTTGAAGGGGGAACTGAGGCAAGCAGCTGCTCTATGTGCAAGTTCTCATAGTTCCTGTGTGTATACCCCCAGTTTACTGCTTTCATCCAGCCTTTGCTGGTTGTATTTAGGCATATCAGTGTCTGGCCAGAGCTTTGGTAGGAAGATAAATAAAGGATGTGGTAAGAGAATGTTTACTTAGTTAGTGCCTCCATATTTTCTGTAATTGTCTATGCCAAATGAACCTTGAGGGCAGATGCTGTGGCTAGAGCCACAAGAAGTCCTTTATGTGAATTCTGCCAACTGTCCGTAGCCTGACCTGCTATTTTCCCCAACACTAAAGCTATAGATTTTTTTTCCCCCCAGGAGCTCTGGTGGAACCACTTTTTTGAAAGCAGAGGCACCCCCTTCCAACTGAGGTTAGCTGTGGAATCATGGTCTGAGCATTATAATCTGCCTTTCCTTTTTTTTTTTAATCTCATTTTCTTTGTCTTTGGATAAATTTAAGCGCCAACTTGATTTGCCATAGGGTGTTTAGATATTTGCTCAAATATTCTAAATATTTCTGGTAGGATGTTCTAGATGAGGTTAATATAAATGGGTAGGCTGAGTAAAGGAAATCGCTTTCCTTGATGTGGGTTAACCTTATTCAGTCTGCTGAAGGCCTGAATAGAACAAAAAGGATTACCCTCCCCAGAAAAAGAGAATTCCTACTTCTTAATACCTTCAGATTTGAACATCTATTTCCTGCCTTAGGACTTGAGCCGAGACTTCAGCTCTTCCTGGGTCTCAAGACTTGCCAGGCTCCAGATTGGAACTATACCATTGACTCTTCTGAATCTCCAGCTTGCTGACTTACCCTGCTACTCTTGGAACTTGTCAGTCTCCATAATCAAGTAAATTCCTTATAATAAATCTGTCCAGAATGTTATATATGTCCTGTTGGTTTTGTTTCTCTGGAGAACCCTAATGCAAGCTTCATATTGTCCAGAAATCCCTCAAGATTTTATGTTCTGTTTTTCCTTTCTTATTTTTCAGTGCTGCCATAGGTGATTTTATTATTTTTATTTCTCCTTCATTGTTCTAATGTGTTTCTGGGAAGAAGGTGAGGTATATATGCGAGTCAAATCTCCATTTTTGAAACCCAAAGTCTACCAAATCCTACAAAGCAGAGAAGAAATCATGTTTTCTCTTTCTCCCTGTATGTGTCTTCTCCTTTTTCATGCCACCACACCTCTCCCATCCCCCTCATCTTTCCCCCTAATTCATAACACATTTTCTGTTCCTTCTTTCATCTCACAGTCTGTACTCTGGGCCTCTTAAAAAATACCTCAATTTCTGTGCTTTTTGGTAGTTAAATGCCAACATGTGTCTCCTCAAAGCCTGTCATTTTCCTTTTTATTCCACTCACTGACCCTGTAAATGACATTTGATGCACAAGAGCTGGAACAGTCATTAGCTCAAATGATTTTTTTTTTTTTTAGGGGAAAATCGTTCACAGCTCTGAATCATGTCTAAAAAAAATTTTTTTAAAG
The DNA here is from genome assembly GCF_002288905.1 of Enhydra lutris kenyoni. Taxonomy (NCBI): domain Eukaryota; kingdom Metazoa; phylum Chordata; class Mammalia; order Carnivora; family Mustelidae; genus Enhydra; species Enhydra lutris. The sequence goes on from NW_019154113.1 coordinate 12,331,064, forward strand.
GCACCCTGCAGCAAACTCTCTTGATGTCCATTCCTGGCCCTGGTGGGGTTTGATTGCACAGGAAGGGAGAGGAGCATCAGATAATGTAACCATGTGCGTGGTTAGGTTAATGACCAAAAAGTACCTACAACCTTAAGTGAAGGCTCCTAAGAGTGACTATTTCTTTTTCATTCCTCTAAGAATTGTCTTCTCTCTGAAATTTAAAATCCAAGCTTCTTATCCTTCCTGTTTATTCAGTTTGAGTAGAATCCTTTGGAGGAATCCAACACGAGAGAACGTCTGTTTAAAGCCACATGTCTCTTAGAGTGTGTTGGATCACATCTTACAATTATTGCTAACTGAATACAGTAGGAAAGATTCCCCCCAGGCTAGAAAAAAAGAGGTAATGCCAATGTAACATGATAATACTATTCTGTGTTAGGGTCTATCTAGGTTACTTCAACTTGCACATTCTTCTAGGACATAATAGCATCTACAAGTCAAAGTATCCTGAATTGACCCTCTCCCACAAAGAACAGGTACATCCATTCCTCTCTGTTCCTACTCAGGCTGTACCAAATAAGTCCCATTCCATTTCCAAGTTAGTACTTGAACCTGTCTCTCATTCCGCTAGAGCCTCAGAGGATGCCTAGGGCCCATGAGGTCCTGGAGTATTGCTTGGGAGAGGGTTTACATGACAACTGTTGTCAAGTTACATATTGACCCACACACTAGTGAGTGACTCAAGGTGTACATAATGACAAGCTTTACTGATGAGAACTTAAGATCAGGGAAGTACAGAGCACACAGCATCCCCTCAGTCCCAATATTCTTTCTGAAGATGTGCTGAGGCAGCAGAGCTGGCTGTGTGCTCCAATTGAAGAAATTACTCCCTGCCACCATGTTATAGATCTACAGGCTAGATTGAAATGAGGTAACGAATACTTCGTTTTCTATGATACTTGAGGGTATTTCTGGCACCTGGCCCTTGCTACTCAGGTGCTCAGTGAGGGGATTTGAATACTAAGGTTGCTGATAGAACTTTCTGTTTGTTCATGATCTGATTCAGACCAGCTGAACCAACTCAAGCATTAGGACCACTCAACTCCCTATCCATTAGAAAAGCCCATACCAACCCATGACCATCAGAAGCTAAAAGTTTGTCTTCAGTCTATCTCCTGACCTTTGGGACTCATTAAATTCATTCTTCTCCAAGTAAGTGATGAATCATGAAATTCTACTCCTGAAACTAGTATCACACCTGCTATTAACTACCTAGAATTTAAATGAAAACTTGAAACAAAATGAAATAAAACAAAAACAAAACAAGGACTCTGGAATCTGCCAGGCATTAAGTGATTTCCTCAGCATTCTTTGGGAATAGGGTGTCAGTAAAGTCACCAGAACTTAGAATGGGAATGACAAATTCAGCACCCAAATAAGTTTTCACCATGAACTACTTTCTGGAAAGTTAAGACTATTTAGGATCTCTGTCTATATAAGCAATACACCATTTGTTTTTTCCCTATTTCCTCCATATACATTTTTGACTTTCACATGGTTCTGCCAGTCTCTTACACATCTTCCATTATTTTCAGGTGGGCACTTGTTCAATTTCTGTGGGTTTTTTTTTTTTAATCTTTTCATGAGTCTTAGTCATTTATCTTTGTGGATGGCCTCTAATACCTTTTGATATTTACACTTTTGTATAACCCCTCCTACATTGAATCTTTGCTTCTTTAAAAACAAAATTCAGTGGAAGCAATAGTATGTAAATCAAGGCTAGGTTATAAAGTCATCATGGCTACCACCTCACTCTTTTAGATTGCTTGCTGTGAGGGACCATTACAGAATTCCTGTGAAGCTCATATAAAGAAGGATTGGGACTCCAATCACTACTCAACACCAGCTTGCTAGCCCATGAGTAAACTACCCGAAAAGTGGATTCTCTAGCCTAGTTAAGCCTTCAGAAGACTATGTCCCTGGCCAATATCTGATAGCAACTTTGTAAGAGCTCTTGAACCTAAGCCATCCAGCTGCCCCTGAATTCCTGACCCCTAAAAATAGTGAGAAATAATTATTGTTTTAAAAGACTCAGTTTTGGAATTATTATACAACAATACTTAATAGGAAAGGTGACAAGAGCACAGAGGGAAGGACGAAAAGCCAAAGTGAATCACTCCAAGGTGGTAGAACTGAGACTCAATTGAGTAACTGGGAACATGTGCTTGGCGAGATTTTAGAGTCGCTATAGACCAGTGATTCCTATGTACCTCCCATTTTACCCTGTTGGTAGAAAAGTAGTTGTCCCTGTACCTGTACTTTCTTCATATGTTCAGTGAATTGAGGTAGAAAAGTTATCTCTTTGGTTCATAGGTGTTCAACGAAAAGAAACTTCACTTGACCAGCTATACATACCTGAAGTGTTTCGCCCCCACCTAGAACAAATTAGAATAAATGATAATGGTGAGGGGTGCCTGGGTGGCTCAGTCGGTTAAGTGGCTGCCTTCAGCCAGGTCATGATCCCAGGGTCCTGAGATTGAGCCCTGAATTAGGCTCCCTGCTCTGCGGGGTATCTGCTTCTCCCTCTGCACCATATCCCGCTCTCATGCTTGCTCTCTCTGTCAAATAAAATCTTAAAAAAAAAAAAAACAAAAACGATAATGCTGAGCCTGGTTCTATAATAAATGAAAGCTGTGGGGGATCTTGGTGGGTCTTGAGTGCATTTTGCATATGGGAATAATGTAAATAATTTGTGCCAGTGGACAGATGGTAGTGGTTTTAAAATATATCCATAAATTCTTTGACTCCTGCCACAAAAAGTGGGACCGACTTCCCTTTTTTTTTTTTTTAAAGATTTTATTTATTTATTTGACAGAGATCACAAGCAGGCAGAGAGGCAGGCAGAGAGAGAGGGGGAAGCAGGCTCCCCACTGAGCAGAGAGCCCGATGTGGGGTTAGATCCCGGACCCTGAGATCATGACCTGAGCCGAAGGCAGAGGCTTTAACCCACTGAGCCACCAGGCACCCCCTTCCCACCCTTCCTTTTGAATATAAATCGACTGTAGGTACTTTTAATTAATAGAATTCCGAGAGAAATTACGTTACCTGATTTACAAAGCTAGATTAGAAAATATGATAGAATTCCTGTCTGGCTCTCCACCTGCCTTTTTGCCCTTGGAGCCCTTGAAACCCAGCCACCATACTGTGAGGAAGCCCACAGCACACAGAAAAAACACATGCAGGTTTTCAAGCTAATGGGTCTAGCTGAGTTTTGAGTATCTTCCAGACATATGAGTGAGAGAGCTTTCAGAGCATTCCAGTTCTAGCCTCTAGCTCTTCTAGTACATGCTAGGTGGAACATCGATTGAACTATCCCCGATAAACCCTGCTCAAATGGAAGATTTAAGAACAAAATACATGTTGTCATTATTTTTTGTACTGAAGTATAGGTAATGTAGAACATTACATTGGTTTCAATTCTGTACCTTATGTTGTGCTCACAAGTGTACGTACCATCTGTCACCATCTAATGCTATCACAAGAACATTGACTGTATTTCCTATGTAGTACCTTTCATTTCTGTGACTTATTCTGTAGCTAGAAGCCTGAACCCTCTCCCACATCTTCACCCACTTTGCCCATCTCTCACGCACCCCCACCCTGGCCACCAGCGGTTTGTTCTCTGTATTTAAGGGTCTGTTTTTGTTTTTTTTGTTGTTGTTGTCATTTATTTATTTGTATTGGTTTTAAATTCCACATATAAGTGAAATCATATGGTATTTGTCTTTCTCTGACTTATTTCACTTAGCATAATACCATATATGTTGTCATAAATGGCAAGGTCTCGGGCCAAGTAATATTCAATCATATATATATAACATATCTTCTTTATCCATTCATCCACTGACACTTAGGTTACTTCCATATCTTGGTTATTGTAAATAATGCTGCAGTAGACATAGGGGTACATATGTGTTTTTGAATTAGTGTTTTTTTTTTTTTAATTCAAATACCCAGTAGTAAGTAGAATTACTGGATCATATGGTATTTTTAACTTTTATAAGGAACTTCCACACTGTTTTCCACAGTAGTTGCACCAATTTACATTCCTACTAACAGGGAATGAAGGCTTTAATTTTTTTTTACATTTTCCCAAACACTTGCTATTTCTTGTCTTTTTAATTCCAGCCATTCCAATGGGTATGAGGTGATATCTCCTTGTGGCTTTGATTTGTAGTTCACTGATGGTTAGTGATGTTGAGTATCTTTTCATGGGCTGATAGGCCATCTGTCTGTCTTTGGAAAAACGTTTATTCAGGTGTTCTGCTCATTTTTAAACTGGATTATTTGTGTGTGTGTGTATTGTACTTGTTTCTTATATATTTTGTATATATTAACCTGTTACTGAATATGTCATTTGCAAATATCTTCTATTCAGTAGGTTGTCTTTTCATTCTGTTTATGATTTGCTTTGCTGTGCAGAAGCTTTTTGTTTTGTTCTAGTTTCAGCAGGGTTTTTGTTTGTTTTGCTTTTGTTTTCCTTCCCTGAAGAGAGACATCTAGGAAAAAAAAATGTTAGCGCTGATGTCAAAAAGATTCCTGCCTCTATTTTCTACTAGAAATTTCATGGTTTGAAATTGAAATTTCATGGTTTCACATTTAGGTTTTTAATCCATTTTGAATTTGTTCTTGTGTATAGTGTAAGAAAGTGGCCCAGTTTCATTATTTTGCATGGAGATGTCTGGATTTCCCAGCACCATTTATTGAAAAGACTGTCTTTACCCCATTGTATATTCTTTCTTTGTTGTAGATTGACCATATAAGCATGGGGCTATTTCTGTGCAATCTATTCTTTTGATCTGTGTGTCTATTTTTGTGCAAGTGCCATACTGTTTTGATTACTATAGCTTTGTGGTGTAGCATGAAATCAGGGAGCATATCTCCAGCTTTGTCCTTTTTTCTCAAGACTGCTTTGGCTATTTGGAGTCTTTTATGGTTCTATTAAAAACTCAGATTATTTGTTCTAGTTCTTATGAAAAATGCTATTGGAATTTTCATAGAGATTGCATTGAATTTGTAGATTGCTTTGGGTAGTATGGACATTTTAACAGTATTAATTATTATCCGTGAGCATAATATGTCTTTGAATTCGTGTCATCTTCAGTTTCTTTCTATCAGTCTTCATCTCCTTGGTTAAATTCATTCCTAGGTATTTTATTATTTTTGGTGTAATTGTAAATAGAATTGATTTTAAAATTCTCTTACTGATACTTTATTAGAATATAGAAAGCAACAGATTTCTGTATGTTAATTTTGTCTCCTGCAACTTTACTGAATTCGTTTATGCTAATAGTTTTTTTGGTGGAGTTTTTAGTTGATACTATATATAGTATCAAATCCGCTTGTGGTGACAGTTCTACTTCTTTATTACTAATTTGGTTGCCTTTTATTTCTTGTCTGATTACTCTGGCCAGGATTTACAGTACTATGTTGAATAAAAGTGTTGAGAGTGGACATCCTTGTCTTGTTTTTGATCTTAGAAGAAAAGCTCTCTGAGTTTCACCATTTGAGTAGGATGTTAGCTTTATGTTTCTCATATATGATCCTTGTAACGTTGATGTCTGTTCCCTCTAAACCCACTCTGTTTTTTCATGAACCACTGTTGAATTTTTTTTTTCAAATGCTTTTCCTGCATCTGTTGAGATAATTTCATTTTTATCCTTTATTATGTTAATGTGCTGTATCCCATTGATTGATTTACAATCGACACTTGCTTTTGTTTGGTTTGGGTTTTTGTTTTGTTTTTTGAGTTTTTTTGGTGTGAAAAGGTGATTTTATTAAAGCATAGGGACAGGACCCACGGGCAGAAAGAGCTGCTGCACTGGGGTTGTGAGGAGTTGCTGATTATATACTATGGGGTTGAGGGAGGTAAGGAAAAGGGAGGGTTCAAAAGAACTTTCCTATGCTAAAGAGGACCTGCCAGAAACCAGCGGCCTTGCCTTTGTCAGGCTAAGGTGTTTTTCCTTTTAGTAAAGCATTAACAGTTAAACAGTTGGGAGCTTCCTGGAGCAATGTCACACTGTCACACGTCCTTATCAAAGATCAGCACTTCTTGCATTTGAACCACACTTGGCATTCTCCAAATAACTCCCACTAGATCATGGTGAATTTTTTTTTTTAACTGTATTATTGAATGTGGTTTGCTAATATTTTGTTGAGGATTTTGCATCTATCAGAGACATTGAATGTAGTCTTTTTCTTTACTTCCTTCCTTCCTTCCTTTCCTCCTTCCTCTTTCTTTCATCCTTCCTTTCTCTTTCTTTTCCTTCCTTCCTTCCTTCCTTCCTCCTTCCCCCCTCCCTCCTCCCTCCCTTTCTTTTTCTTTTCCTTCTTTCCTTCCACCCTCCTTCCCTTCCTCCCTCTATTATTATATTTCTGTCAATTTTTCCCTGTACATCTATTAATCTTTGCTTTATGTATTTAGGTGTTCCCTTCCTGGGTTTATAGACATTTCTCCCTCCCTCCCTCCCTCCTTCCCTCTCTCTTTCTTTCCTTTATTTTTCTTTCTTTCCTTCTCCTTCCTTCCTTTCTTCTTTCCTTCCTCCTTCCCTCCCTAGATCCCCTCCCTCCCTCCCTTTTTTTTTCTGTCTTTCTTTACTTCCTTCCTCTTCCTCTTCTTTCTCTTTCTCTCTTCTCTTCTCTTCTCTTCTCTTCTCATTCTCTCCTTCCCATCTTTCCTTCCTTTCTTAGTGTTTTGTTATCAGGGTAATGCTGATCTCATAAAATGTTTGGAAGTTTTGTGGTTTTTTTCCCTATGTTTTGGAATAGTCTGAGGGGAATAGCTTTTAACTCTAAGTATTTGGTAGGATTCACCTGTGAATCCATCTGTTCCTGAACTTTTGTTTGTTCAAAGTTTTTTGATTACTCATTCACTCTTATTACTAGTAATAAGATAAATTACTAGTAATCAGTCTGTACAGATTTTCTGTTTCTTCTTGATTCAGCTTACAAGATGTATCTTTCTAGGAATTTATTTCTTTTGGGTTATCCAATTTATTGACATAATTTTTCATAGTAATCTCTTATAATCCTTTGTATTTTTGTGGTGTCAGTGGTTACTTCTCTTTCATTTCATTTGGGTCTTCTCCTTTTTTCCTTGATGAATCTGGCTAAAGGTTTATCAATTTTATCTTTTAAAAGAACAAGCTCTTTAAAAGAACAAGCTCTTTTTCCTTGATGAATCTGGCTAAAGGTTTATCAATTTTATCTTTTAAAAGAACAAGCTGTTTTCTCTTTTTTATTATCTATTATATTTCTACTCTAATTTTATTTTCTTCTACTAACTTTGGGCTTTGTTCTTCTTTTCTAGTTACTTGAGGTATAAAGTTAGATTGTTTGAAACTTTTCTTTCTTGTGTTAGTCCTGTGTCACTATAAATTTTCCTCTGATAACTGTTTTTGCTGTATCCCAAAGGTTTTGGAACATTATGTTTTCATTTGTCTCCATGTATTTTTTATTTCCTCCTTGATTTCCTCACTGACCTTTCCTCACTGACCCATTGGGTATTTAGTAGCATGTTGTTTAGCTTTTATGTGTTTGTTTTTCCAGCTTTTTTTTTTTCCTTGTAATTGATTTCTAGTTTCATACCATTATGGTCACAAAAGATTCTTGTTATGATGTCAGTCTTATTAAATTTGAGACTTGTGGCCTACATGTGATCTATCCTGGAGAACATTCCATATGCATTTGAAAAGAATGCATATTTTGTTGTTTTTAGATGTAATGTTTTGTATCTATCTCTATGGTCCATCTGGTCTATGTGTCCTTCAGAGACACTGTTTCCTTACTGATTTTCTGCCTGGATGGTCTATCTATTGATCTTAGCGGGGTGTTAGAGTCCCCTACTATTATTGTATTACTGTCAATTTTTCCCTGTATGTCTATTAATATTTGCTTTATGTATTAGGTGTTCCTCTGCTGGGTGTATAGACATTCACAATGGCCAGATCCTCCTTGTTGTGTTGATCCCTTTATCATTATGTAATGTCCTTCTTTGTCTCTTGTTACAGGCTTTGATTTAAAGTCTTATTTTGTCTGGCATAAGTATTGCTGCCCCACTTTTTTTCCCCCTATTTCCACTTGTATGGAATATCTTTTTCCATTTCTTCACTTTCAAACTTTAGGTCTGACGTGAGTCACATAGATGGGTCTTAGGTTTATTTTATTCACTCAGTCATGCTATGTCTTCTGATTGGAGCATTTAGTCCTTTACATTAATTGGTAGGTATATACTTACTTTTGTTCATTGTTTTCTGGTTGTTTTTGTAGTTTTCTTTTCCTGTCTTCTCTTGTTTTCCTTCCTTGTGATAGATGATTTTCTTTAGTGTTGTACTTGGCTTTTTTTTTTCTTTATTTTTTACTGTATCTATTATGTTATTGTTTCTACTAAGTTGATGGTCACTTAAGTTTGTACACATTCTAAAATAATTCCCCCCCCCCACCGGTGTTTTTATATATGTTGTCATATTTTACTTTTTATTTTGTGAGTCCCCTTAATTTTTTTTACATACAGTTGATTTTACTACTTTCGTCTTTTAACTTCGTACTAGCTTTATAAGTGATTGCTGTATTACTCTTACTGCATGTTTGTTTTTACTCATAACATTTTTACTTCATAATTTTCTTCTAATTATGGACTTTGCTTTCCACTTAAGGAAGTCCTTTCAACATTTCTTATAAGGCTGGTTTAATGGTGATGAACTCCCTTAACTTTTGTTTGGGAAACTTTATCTTTTCTTCAATTCTGAATGATAACCTTGCCAGGTAGTGTATACTTGGTTGCAGATTTTTTTCCTTTCAGAACTTGAAGATATCATGCCACTGCCTTCTTGTCTAAGTTTCTACTGAAAAAATCAGCTAACAGCTTTATGGGGTTTCACTTGTGCACTTGTACACAACTATTTCTCTCTTACCGTTTTTAAGATTCTCTGTCTTTAATCTTTGATTTTTTAACTATTGTGTGTTGTGAGTCTCCATGGGTTTGTATTGTTTTGGAACTCTCGGTGCTTCCTGAACCTGGGTGTCTGTTTCATTTCCCAAGTCAGGGAAGCTTTCAGCTATTATTTCTTCAAATAAGTTGTATGCCTTTTCCCCTCTCTCTTCTATTTCTAGAACCCCTATAATATGAATATTTGTTTACACAATGTTGTCCAAAAGAGCTCATATAACCTATTCTCATTTTTTAAATTCTTTTTTCTTTTTCATCTTGGCTTGAGTGCTTTCTATTACCCTGTCTTCCAGATCACTGATCTATTCTGCATTTTCTAACCTGTTGATACTTTCTACTATCTTTTTCATTTCAGTTATTGTATTCTTAAACTCTGAGTTCTTTATTATATTTTCTATGTTTTTGTTGAGGTTCTCATTGAGTTTATTCATTCTTCTTTCTAGTCCGGTGAATATCTTTATGACCACTGCTTTGAACTTTTGTCAGGAAGAGTGCGTATTTCCAGTTCAATTCATTCTTTTTCTGAGGTTTTGTCTTGTTCTTTCCTTTGAGGCATATTCATGTGTCTCATTTTGCTTGACTTTCTATGTTTATTTCTATGAATTAAGAAGAGCTACTTCTCCCAAACTGGGAGGAATGGTCTTGTGTATGTTTATCCCCTGTATAGACTATGTGAGCCTGGTGACTTTGGCTGGCTGACTGGAGCTGTGACTGGCATGGACTGAGTGTCCTGAAGTACTCTATGGTGGGCTGCCCTGGTGGGATGGTTGGAGCTGTACTGGGCACAGGCTAGGGTGATCCTAGTACTTTCTACCCAGAATGCACCCTGGCAGCAGAGTTGAAGTTGAAGTGGCTGTGAGCTGGGGAATCCTGGGGTGCTCCATGTGCCGGGGCTTCTTGGGAAATTAGAGTCAAAGTGGTGTGGGCCTGAACGTTTCCAGTGCACTTCATACCTGCCTCACCTTGACCAGATGTCTGGAGCTATAGTGAATGCTGCCAGGATGTGTTCTGATGTGTGCTGTGTTGGGGCCACCATGGCAGGATGGCTTGAACTGGAGAGGGTTAGGGCCATTTGATGCAGTTCTAGAGATGGATCCTTTATATTCTATTTCTTCTTTTAAACTGTGGCTTTTTTTTTTCTTCCCGTACCCCCAGGCATCCAGGGCTAGCTTGGGTAGGATCCCAGGGCTCACTGAAGTGGCAGGCTGGCTATGATATCCACACTCTACTTCCATCTGCACTATCAAGGTGAAGGAGAAATGTTAACTGTGGTAATCTCCACCTCCTCCAACCAAAAGAGAGTTCCAGCCACTCCTCCACCATCTGTGTCAGAGTTCTAGAGCTGGACCCTTTAAATTCAAGTTGCCCTTTTAAGCCATACCCCACCACACCATGTCCCAGCATAGACAAATCTGCTCATGGTCCCTCAGTATTTTTCCTTCCTACTTCAGTTCAATGTTGGGGGTGAGGTTTCCCTTTGTTACTATGTCTCTGTCTCTCTGACATTCTCTATGTGGTCTATTTTTTGTTGTGCAGAAGCTGTTCAATCAATCCACAGTTTTTCTTAAGGAGGAATTGCTTTATAAGTAGATATAAAGTTGGTGTGTCCAAGGAGGTGGAGAGTTCAGGGTCTTTTTACATCACCATCTTGGGCCCTCTCCCCTGTTGTCATTGTTTTAAAACACTAAGTTTAGTAGTCATTTGTTACAATCAAATTAACTAGGAAATGTCCTCTCTTTAACTTCTTGTTTCCCCCATTTTTTCCATCCTAGGTAGAAACCTAAGACACATTCTGGGGCTCTTTTTATTATTTTCTCATTATCATTTCATTATTTCTTGAGGTAGGGTAATATCAGTTTCTCCCAGTGAGAAGAGCAAATGCAAGGACAATGGCCTTTTGGAAAAGATATGCTCATATTAAATCATCTTATACCTTCTGTATCAAGGTTATATTATAAAGAATTCTCACTTGATCCCCCAGGAACTATGTTAACACAACAACTGTCTTAAAGTGGCAACTGCCTCAGTGAAGTAATCAATTTTATATTGATAATATCAGGAGTATCTCCCAATGGGGGATCTGTATTCCCAAATCCACCAAAGGCAGTAGCCTTCCTTAGCATTAACAATAAACCCAAACAATTCTGTATCCAGGGCATATATTATTCTTCCTGTTGCTTAACATGCAACTTCATGCAATAAAACTTATGTAACTCCTTCTTCATGCAAACAGACATCCTAAGGCTTTAAGGACCCCTCTTCATGCTGATGATAGCACTTCTGGAGGGAGCTAGCTCTTATATTAATTTGGTGCCCCCTTCAATCTCCTATATAATATGCTATATGATACTTAGTTTCAAACTGCCTGCATGGCTACAATAACAGCCATTCTGTTTTCCCTTAGTGAGTAACTCCCCCTGTTTCTGAAGTGGTTAAGTGACTGTCTTGTTGGAAATGGAGGAGGTGGTGGATGGGGTTTTTGCCCATGACCTCTCTAGGGCAAATGATAAGTTCCAGTAGCTTCCCTGGATGCAGTGAGAAAGGTTTTCCTGTCTTCCTTTCTTTAAGGACTCAAAAATTCTCAAAAATTCCTCCAAAGGCAGAGGAAGCAAGGCATCAATTTATGAACCACATTGTCTCCCTCCATAGCCCTCTTACAACATTTCAACTTTTTGCCATGATCCTTGGAAAACATCCAGTCACCAACCATCTAACTTTATCCAAGTGACCTTGCTACTGTTCCAGTGGGGGATATCTCTCCACCCACTTTCCGTTTAAACATTTTTTTTTTTTTTTTGATGAGCAACAACAAAACATAATACCTGATCAAGTGGCAGTGACAGGCATCCATAGTGGACGCCGAATATTAGAACACATAGTGACCCACGCCATAATGCACTCGTGGTGTAAACGGTGATAATATTTATTGTGACCAGCTTTATAAACATATGTAAGAAGCAGAATGTGCAGGAGTGAGTTATGTTTGAGGCAGTAGTACTGGACGTGTTGAGAAGAGCACCCTGGTAGAAGAAGTTTGCCTGTATTTCTGCATTGCTTTATATATTTATTGGATTGGCTGAGAGCGGTAAGATCCAGTTTACTGGGGTTTACTGTTACCAGCCTGGAGCTAACGCTATAGAGTATCCATACCAGTGTTAATAATAACAGCTGGAGGCCTTCAGCAACCCCCCCCCCCACCGAAAGAGGGGAGAAAAGGTGGAGATCTGCATGGATATTTGCTACAAAGTCTTATGTAGGGGATGGGATGCTTGAAGTGCTGGCACTGTTTTTATTGGGACAGAATGAACAGGGGAGAAGAACTACTGGAAGCACATGTGCAGTGAGGATCTTGTTTACGTGGTGTAGATTGCTCTATCAGAACAGTACAGGGCATCTCCCACCATCTCTTTCACAGCTTCTAAGAGTTCTCTTATCCCTGTCCTTAAACCCCCTTTATGTTTTAGTTCAGGTGATTGCTATTGACCTAGCTTCAAGCCTACTGGTCCTTTTCTCAGCTGTGTCCTATTACTAATTAATAAAGAAGGGCATTTTAGATTTTTTTACTTTGTTTTTCATGGCTAGCATTAATTTACATTCAATTCTTAGAGTTTCCTTCTTGGCTGAAATTAACCAACTGATAATGCATGTTGCCCATCTTTTCCACCAGGCCATTAACATTATATTTAAACTCTCTAGTATTTCCAAAACTTGTATAATATCTGAATCTACTGTTGACTGATTTGTCTCTTGATAATGTGGGTGTTTTTCTTTTTGAAATGCCACGTAATTTTTTTTTGAAAGATAGTTATTTTGTATAGGGAAGTAGAGACTGAGGTACATAGTTCTTCTACTGGAAATGAGCCCACCTTTCCTTTTGCTAGGCATTTACAGTTGGGCATTGAGCCAATTTAATCAGGAATTAAGCTAACCAGCCCCCACCTAGAGGTCTGTCTTGGCACACATTCCCATCCTTCCCACCGGTGGAGGTTTTGTTGTGTTTTCTTTTAACCCTTACAACAAGACGTTTGCTTTTTACTGGTGTAAAAACCAGTGCCCTAAGGGTCACAGAGTTTGCTGCTCTTCCACAGTGGCTTAAGCCTTTGTTGAGTAGGGAAAATAAAGGAGAAGGATCCAAATGGAGGTTTCATATCCTTTCTCCTGGTAAATAGTGTTCCCATAAGTGATGCCTTATTAAAAATCTTGCCCTGCCTCCCATCTTTTTTGTGAGTTCCCAGCGAGGTATGTGGTAAGAGGCTGCAGGTAGGTGCAAATTCCTTTATATCTGTGCCCCATGGGGTTTTGTTTAGCCACATTTGGTCTTTAGTAATTGGTTTAAGAAAATGTTAGCTGAATTCTTAGTGGCATCTGACAAGATCTATCCCAGTGAAAAAGTACTCATGCCACCTCACCTCCTGAAGATATTTATTTCTTAGCTTTTATTGCCCTGAAACTTTAATCTTTGATGGGTTCAGGTTGAGTTATAAATTTGGCTATCATCTTGCATCTTGTTGTTCTTGTCGTAAGGGTTAAAATGATGCTCTCTCGCCATTTTTTTCTTAACCAGAAGTTCTTCCCATTCATTATAAATGAATCTACAGAACTACAGACATCCTCCTCAGTAAAATAATAATATTAATAAAAACAAACTCTCAAGAGTCATTTCATGAAGTAAGACTTTAATGTTATATCCTGCCTCATATTATTAATTGTATAGAAACACAATATTTTCAGTTAAGGTCAAAAGTATTTAAAATCTATTTCTTGATCCTGTGTAGATAGATGAATCCATTATCTGTAATTATTTCTTCAAGGTAAATTTGCTTGGTATGTATCTAATATAACATTCCTTTTAGCTTATATTTTCCCTGTCTAATTATTTCCCCAGTTAATTGCTTAAAAAAGCTCTTGTAAATTTTGCATTCTCCTAATCTGTTTTATGGCATTCCTATTTAACAATCTGATAGGTAAAATTTAGGTAACTTGACATGTATAGAAGTTTAATATCTGAAGTACCAGGGAATCTGGAATGACTGAAAACTTTGACTTAAATACCTCATTTTATCAATGAAATGAAAGGACACCCTTTCTGTCCATTCTCTTTTGTTCATTATGGGGTATGAGTTACATGGTGATAGAGATATTTAAAAGATTTCAGATATTTTATGATATTGTATATCATGATACGTAATTTGTGAAATTTTCTCAGTCAGGTTTGGGTGGAACACAATGTCTTTTTTTATGATGTTGATGGCCATTATTTGATCCGTAAAAATCTAAGATCTTATAACTGAAGTTATTTTTGCCACTAAGAGATCATGGCTATCTAGGGAGTGGAGATCCTTGTATCCTATAATCCTGAGGGAAACTACATCCTTGACATTTTCCCTTTAGACACAGTTACATCTGAAATAGTGCAGGTCTCCAGCTGAAGGAGACCTAAAATACAGATCTTATAATACATTTTAAAGGAAAACTTTTTTACTTCAGTTTTTTTGGGGGGAGTTGTTTTGTTTTGCTTAAGATTTATTTGAGAGAGAGCATGTGTGCCAATCCAAGTTGGGGGTGGTGTAGAGCGAGACACTCAACCAGACTCCCCACCAGGCCTAGAGCCCCATATGGGGTTCATCTCATGCCCTATGAAGATCATGACTTGAACTGAACCTAGAGTCAGGCACTCAACTGACTAAGCCACCCAGGTGCCCCATAAAGGAAAATAATTTAAAATAATGTAATTTTTTAAAAAGTTTTTATTTAAATCCTAGTTAACATACAGTGTAATATTACTTTCAGGTATACAATTTGGTCATTCAACATTTCATGAAATACCCAGTGCTCATCACAGCAAAACAATGTAATTTTTTCTGATTATAATTTCAAATGTGAAAAAGCCAGAAGATTTAAGAAAATTTTTAAATATTTTAAAAATGAAACAACAAAGTCTAGTCTAATGGTCTTAATGGTTGTATATGTGTGTGTGTGTGTGTGTGTGTGTGTGTGTGTATCCACATATAAATAATCCTAACGCTTTTAAAATCCTACATATATACGTTTATGTATATATAATCAGTGTCCTACTATATAAAATTTTCTAACCTGATTTTTTTTTTTTACTGGATCAGAAATATTCTCCCATGTCATCAAAAACACTTCTTAAATATTTTTAATACTGAATAATATTCTGCTTTATAGTTGTGCCATAATTGAATTTATAAGCCTTTTGTGTATTAAAGTTGTTTCTAGTGTTTCTGTATTGAAGATAATGCCATGCTGAATTTCTTTATATATACATCTTTGTCTTCATTTTTGATTACTTCCTTAGGATCCATTCATAGAAGTAAAATTACTGATTCAGAGAGGATGAAATTTTTTATAACTCGTGACAGATATTTACAAATCATGTTCCTGGGAGCTTTAACAAATTGCATTGCCACCAGTAGTTTATGAGAATATATGTCTTAGTGAATCCTCATGAATATTGAGTACTGTTATTTTAAAAATCTGTGTCAGTGATGAATCATGAAGACTAGGATCTCCCTGATATTTTACTTTCATT
Source organism: Enhydra lutris kenyoni (assembly GCF_002288905.1). Lineage (NCBI taxonomy): Eukaryota > Metazoa > Chordata > Mammalia > Carnivora > Mustelidae > Enhydra > Enhydra lutris. The sequence continues at coordinate 12,346,606 of NW_019154113.1, forward strand.
TCTTTCTTTAATGTTGGGACTGAACATTAAACATTATAAACATTCCCACTTGTTTATATGCCATTTGCATTTCATTTTTATGAAGTGACTGACAATATATTTTCTTTTCTTCTTTCCACTTTTTCACAATTTTTGTTTTTCTAATATGATCGTATAATTTTGCATTTCTTTTTTTTTTCTAAAGATTTTTTATTTATTTGACAGAATGAGATCACAAGTAGGCAGAGAGGCAGGCAGAGAGAGAGGGAAGCAGGCTCCCTGCCGAGCAGAGAGCCCGATGCGGGACTTGATCCCAGGACCCCGAGATCATGACCTGAGCCGAAGGCAGAGGCTTAACCCACTGAGCCACCCAGGCGCCCCTAATTTTGCATTTCTAATAGCAGTATGAGGGCTCCAAATGTTTTACGTTTTCTCACCGTGCTTGTATATTTAGTTAAAAAACAGTATTTTAGACATTCTAGGGGCCTCTGGCTGGCTCAGTTGAAATGCAACTCATGATCTCAGGGTTAAGTTCAAGCCCCACACTGGATGTAGAGACTACTTAAAAAAAAATACTTTAAAAAATTTTAAAAAACTATTCTAGACATTCTAAAAGATGTATAGTGGTATCTCATCTTAATTTGCTTTCCCTAATGACTAATGATGTCAAATATTTTTTATTAGGTTTGTTGCTTATTGAGTTTTGAGAGATTGATATTTATTCTAGATACAAGTCCCGCTTTGACACAAAACTTGTAAATTTTTTCTCCCTGTTTGTGGCTTGTATTTTTGTTCTTTCTACAGTATGCTTTGTGGAGCAGAAGTTTTTAGGGATGGAGAGGTGTATCTTAATTGTATTTTTTAAATTAAGTTAGCCAACATGTAGTACATCTTCCGTTTCAGACGTAGAGTTCAGTAGTTCATCAGTTGTATGTAACACCCAGTGCTCATCACATCACATGCCCTCCTTAATGCCTGTCACCCAGTTAACACCATCCCCCTAGCAAACTTCAGTTAAGAGTCTCTCATGGTTTGTGTCTCTCTCTGATTTCTTCCCATTCTATTCCCCTAGAGTCCTCTGCACTGTTTCTTATATTCCTCATATGAGAGAAGTAATATAATTGTCTTTCTCTGATTGACTTATTTCACTCAGCAAAATACCATCCAGTTCCATCCATGTTGATGTAAATGGTAAGATTTCATCCTTTCTGATGGCTGAGTAATATTCCATCGTGTATGTGTGTACACACACACACACACACACACACACACACAGGCTATTGTGGACACAGCTGCTATAAACACTGGGGTATAGGTGCCCCTTTGGATGACTTACTATATTTTTATTTACTGTATTATAATTTTGGGGTTGTATCTAAGGACTCTTTGATATAACATCATCTCATTTGTTTGAAAGTTTTTTAGTTGTATGTTGTTGTACATTTAAGTCTAGAATCCATTTTGGGCCCAATTATTATGTGGTGTGAAATGTAGTTTGAAATTTTTTTTACCCACATACGGATATATACTTGTTTCAGAAACCTTGGAAAATACCATCCATTCTTCATTGAGCTGTTTTGTGTCTATCAAAAATCAATTGACCATATTTGTCTGGGTTTATTTCTGGATTTTTAGTTTCTTTGATCTATGCATCTAGCTTTTCACCAATACTGTTTTATTTATTGTAGCTCTAAAATAATCTTAAACCTAGACGAAATGTGCACTCTTTGTTCTTTATTTCCCAAGTTATTTTGACTATTCTAGTTCTTTTGTTTTTCATAGAAATAATTTATTTGGAAATATCTATAAAATAATCCTGCTTGGATTTTGATAGGGATTGCATTGAAACTATGATCAATTTGACAAAAATAGACATCTTAAACAATATTGTTCCTGTAATCCATAAACATGATATACCTCTGTCTTTGATTTTTTTCATCAGTGTTGCATAGCTTTCTAAATACAGATCCTACACATATTTTGTTAGATTTATATCTAAGTACTTCATGCATTTTTTTAAAATTTTATTTATTTATTTGACACAGAGATCACAAGTAGGCAGAGAGGCGGGCAGAGAGAGAGGAGGAAGCAGGCTCCCCGCTGAGCAGAGAGCCCGATTCGGGCCTCGATCCCAGGACCCCGGGACCATGACCTGAGCCGAAGGCAGAGGCTTAACCCACTGAGCCACCCAGGTGCCCACTTCATGCATTTTCGTGTAAGCAATGTTTTTAAAAATTTCCAGTTGTTTACTGTTAAAATATAGAAATATGATTGATTTGTTTGTTGATCTTGTGTTCTGAGACCCTGCTAAACTTGTTAGTTCTATATGCTTGTTTGTAGAGTTTTTAAAATTTTCTATATAGACAATTGTGTTATCTATGAATAGAAACCATTCTAGTTCTTTCCATTGTATAGTCCTTCAATTTTTTTTTATTACCCGACAGTAAATTTCAGTAAAGTTGTTTAATAGGAATGCTGAGAGTGACACCAATTCTTTATTCCAGATCTTAAGGGGAACACATTAGTAATCCAATAGTAAGTATAAAGTTTGCTACAGGTATTTTATAGTTTTTTTTAAGATTATATTTATTTATTTATTTGACAGAGATCACAGGTAGGCAGAGAAGCAGGCAGAGAGAGAGGAGGAAGCAGGCTCCCCACTGAGCAGAGAGCCTGATGCAGGGCTCGATCCCAGAACCCTGGGATCATGACCTGAGCCTAAGGCAGAGGCCTTAACCCACTGAGCCACCCAGGCCCCCCATTTTATAGATTTTTTAAAAAAAGATTTTATTTATTTGAAAGACAGCATAAGCAGGGTGGGGGACAGGAGAGCAGAGGGAGAGGGAGAAATAAGTTCCCTGCTCAGTGTGGAGACTGACATGGGCTCAGTCCCAGAACCCTGAGATTGTGACCAGAGATGAAGGAAGATCCTTAACCAATTGAGACACCCAGGCACCTCTGTATTTTTTTAAAAATATATATGTATTTTATCAGGTTAAAGAAGTTCCTTCTGTTGATCATACTGTTAGAAAACTTAGCCCAGTGCTATGATTTCAAATCAATATAACTGGAGATAACACACCTAAATCACTATAAAAAGATAGATTACTCTTGAATAACTATTTAAAAATTTATAAGAATTTCTATATAAGATCCTTAAATTTATTATGTGTAAGAGCTTGAAATGAAGCATAAGATAATTGTAAAAGAAATGCTTTATTTTGGTACCTTTAGAATAAATTTTATTTTCATGTCAACATAACAAAGATATCATCTTTTAAAGATTAAAAAAAAAAGCCTCTAGTACTTGAATCAAGTTAATTCAAAGCTTCTACATATCTTTATGAACTATACATATAGAATACCAGGATGTATTAAAAGAACATCAGCTTTCCACAGAATTGGCTATTCTTTAGATTTTCATTAAAATTCAGTCTGTTCATTAAAAACCTTTTGCTTACAAAACAAAAACAAAAACAAAAAACCTTTATTCTCAGTTTCCAGTGAGTTTTTAAAATTTTAATTCCAATATAATTAATATACAGTGTTATATTAGTTTTGGGTGTACAATATAGTGAGTCAATGGTTCCATATATTACTCAGTGCCCATCAAGTTAAGTGTACTCTTAACCCCCTTCACCTACTTTGTCCATCCCTCCACACACCTCCCCTCTGGGAACAATCAGTTTGTTCTTCAGTTAAGAGTTTGTCTTTTGTTTTGTCTCTTTTTTTACTTTGTTCATTTGTTTTGTTTCTTAAATTCTACGTATGAGTGAAATCATATGCTATTTGTCTTTCTCTCACTGGGCATGTATTCTTTCCAGTTAGTGTTTTAGTATCAATGGGTAAATACCCAGTAGTGCAGTTACTGGATTGTAGCCTAGTTCTATTTTTAACTTTTTGAAGAACCTCTCTACTGTTTTCCACAGTGGCTGCACCAGTTTGCGTTTTTCCCAGCAGAGCATGAAGGTTCCTTTTCCTCCAGGTCCTCACCAACACTTGTTTCTTGTTCTGTTCATTTTAGCCACCCTGAAAAGTGTGAGTTGCTGTCTCGTTTTGATTTGAATTCTCTTGATAATAACAGATTTTGAACACCTTTTCATGTGTCTGTTGGCCATCCGTATGTCTTCTTTGAAGAAGTGTCTGTTCATGTGTTCTGCCCACTTTTAATGGGATTACTTGTTTTGGGTTTTTGAGTTGTATAAGTTCTTTATATATTTTGGATACTAATCCTTTATTGGATGTGTCATTTGCAAATGTCTTCTCCTATTCAACAGGTTGTCTTCTAGTTTTGTTAGTTTTCTTTACTGTGCAGAAGCTTTTTACTTTGATGCAGTTTATTTTTGCTTTTGTTTCTTTTGCCTTAGAAGAGTTATCTAGAAAGTTGTTCTTATAGGCTTTGTCAGAGAAATTACTGCCTGTACTTTATTCCAGGATTTTTATGGTTTCAGGTCTCATGTTTAGGTCCTTAATCCATTTTGAGTTTGTTGTTGTATATGTTATAAGAAAGTGGTCTGATTTCATTATGTTCTATGTAGCCATCTGGCTTTCTCAACACTGTTGAAGAGACTGTCTTTTTGCCATTGAATATTTTTGCCTTCAATTGAGTTATAAGTGTGGGATTATTTCTGGGTTTTCTAGTCTATTCCATTGATTTGTGCGTCTATTTTTGTGCCAGTATCATACTGTTTTGATTAGTATAGCTTTGTAATAAACTTAAAGTCTGGAATTGTGACACCCCCAGTTTTTGTTTTTGCTTTTTTCTTGTTTAAGATTATTTTTTGCTATTTATGGTCTTTCATGGTTCCACACAAAATATAGGATCATTTGTTCTAGTTCTGTGAAAAATGCTGTTGTTATTTAAATATTTATTGCTTTAAATCTGTAGATTGCTTTGGGGTGTATGGACATTTTGACAATATGTATTCTTCCAATCCATGAGTATGGAATGTCTTTCCATTTCTTTGTGTCATCTTCAATTTCTTTCATCAATGTTTTATAGTTTTCCATGTGCAGGCCTTTCAGCTCTTCAGTTAAGCTTATTCCTAGGTATTTTATTATTTTTGGTGTAATTGTAAATGGGATTTTGAAAACATTTCTTTTTTCTACTTCTTCATTATTAGTGTGTGAGATAAAACAGATTGTTTATCCACCAACCTCCTTGAATTTGTCAGTTCTAGTAGTTTTCTGGTGGTCTTTTGGGTTTTCTATATATGTTATTCACAATTAGTGGATGTTTTGCTCCTTCCTTACCAATTTGGATGCCCTTTATTCCTTTCTCTTGTCTGCTTGTTGTGGTTAGGACTTTCAGTATTATATAGAATAAAAGTTGTGAGACTGGACATCCTTGTCTTGTTCCTGACCTTAGGGGAAAATCTGTCAGTTATTCACCATTGAATATGATGTTAGTTGCAGGTTTTTCATTTAAGACCTTTATTATGTTGATATATGTTCATAGTAAACCAACATTGAGGGTTTTTATCATGAATGAATGTTGTACTTTGTGAGATTCCTTTTCTGCATCTATTGAAATCATAGTGACATCTTTTCTCTTGTTGATGTGATGTATCCTAGTAATTGATTTTTCAAATATTGAACCACACTTGCAACCCAGAAATAAATCAAACTCAATTGTGGTGAATGATTTTTTTTTTTTTATGTATCGTTGGATTCAGAATGCTAATATTTTGTTGAGGATTTTTACATCTGTTTTCATCAGAGATACTGGCTTATGATTCTCATTTTTTTGTGGTGACTTTATCTAATGTTATTAGGGTAATGTTGGCCTCATAGAGTGAGTTTGGAAGTTTTTCTTCCTCTTCTATTTTTTTTTTTTTTTGAAAAGTTTGAGAAGAATTAGTATTAACTTAAAATTTTGAAGAATTCAGCTATGAAGCCATCTGGTCTTGGACTTTTGTTTGGAGATTGATTTCTTATTTCATTTCATTGCTAGAAATCAGGTTTTCACAGTTTTCCTATTTCAGTTTTGGGGTGTTATAGGTTTCTAGGAATTTATCCATTTTTCTTGGTTGTCCAATTTGTTGACATATAACTTTTCATAATAGTCTCTTACAATTCTTTGTATTTCTCTGCTTTTGCTTGTTTACTCTCCTCTTTCAACTATAATTTTGAGTTCTCTTTTTGTATTATTGATGTCTGGCTAGATGTTTATCAATTTTGTTGATCTTTAACAAAAAAAACCAGCTCCTGGTTTCATTGAACTGTTCTATTGCTTTCTTAGTTTCTATATCATTTCTTTCTGCTTTAATCTGTATTATTTCCTTCTGCTAGATTTTAGATTTCTTCTTCCTTTTCTATCTCCTCTGGGTAGAAAGTTAGGTCTCATTTATTTGATATTTTCTTCTTGAGGTAAGCCTGTATTGCTATAAGCTTCCCTCTTAGAACTGCTTTTGCTGCATCCCAAAGATCTTGAACAAATGCATTTTCATTTTCATTTTTCTCCATGTAATTTATTTCTTCTTCGCTTTCTTGGTTGACCCATTCATTGTTTAAACTCCATGTATTTGTGCTCCTCTGGATTTTTACTTACGGTTGATTTCTAGTTTCATAGCATTATAGTCAGAAAAGATGCATGGTATGGTTTCCATCTTCTTGAATTTGTTTGAGGCTTGTTTTGTGGCATTATATATCATCTATTCTGGAGAATATTCCATGTGCACTTGAAAATAATGTGTATTCTACTGTTTTAGGATGAAACATTCTGAATAACCTATTAAATCCATCTAGTCCAGTGTGCCATTCAAAATCATTGTTTCCTTTTTTTTTTCCTTTGTATGATCTATCCTGTGATGTAAGTTGAGCTGTTAAAGTCCCCTACTATAATTGTATTACTATCGATTAGTTCCTTTATGTTTGTTATTGTTTTATGTATTTGGGTGCTCCCGTGTTGGGTGTATAAATATTTACAACTTTTATTTATTCTTACTGGGTTGTCCCCTTTGTTATTGTATAGTGTCCTTCTTTGTTTCTTGCTTCAGCCTTTGTTTTAAAAATCTTTTTGTCCAATTTAAGAATTTCTACCCTTTCTTTTGACATACATTTGCATGATAAATATTTCTTCATCCTCACTTTCAATCTAAAGATGTCTTTAGGTCTGAAGTGAGTCTCTTATAGGCAGCATACCAATGGATTTTTTTTTTTAATCCAGTCTGCCACCCTATGTCTTTAAGTCGGAGCATTTAGTCCATTTACATTCAAAATAATTATTAATAAGTATGTATTTATGTCATTTTTCTACTTGCTTTATGATTTTTTTGTAGCTCCTCTCTGTTCCTTTCTTCTCTTGTTCTCTTCTTTCATTCCTTGTTGGCTTTTTTTACTTGTATACCTGGATTCCTTTCTCTTTATTTTTTTGCATATCAATTACTGGGTTTTGATTTGTGCTTATCATTGGGTTTGTATATAACATTTTCTGCATATTGTAGTCTATCTTAAGTTGATTGACACTTAAGTTTGAACCCATTCTTTACTCATCTACTCCTCCCCTTTTTAGGTATATGGTAATATACTTTACATTCTTTTCTTTTTGTGATTCCCTTGACTGATTTTTATAGATAAATATTTTTACTGATTTTCTGCTTCCTTCTTTTGTTATTCTCAGTATCTTTCCTTTCCACTGAAAGAGTACACTTAAACATTTCTTATAGGGCTGATTTAGTGGTCATGAACTCCTTAAGTTTTGTTTATCTGGGAAACTCCTTATCTCTCCTTTTATTCTGAATGATGACCTTGCTGGATAGCCTATTCTTGGTTGCAGGTTTTTCACTTTAAATATATCATGCCTTTTTCTTCTGGCCTGCAAAGTTTTTGTGGAAAAATCTCATACCCATTTGCAGTTTCCCTTGTAAGTAACTGCCTTCTTTTCTCTTGCTGCTTTTAAAATTCTCTTTATCACTGCTTTTTGCCATTCTAATTACTATGTGTCTTGGTGTGGACCTACTTGGATTGATTTTGTTCAGGGATCTCTGTGCCTCCCGGATCTTGATATCTGTTTCTTCCCCAGATAAGGAATTTGTAAGCTATTTCTTCAAATAAAATTTCTGTTCCCTTTTCTCTCTCCTCTAGGAGCCATATAATGTGAAAGCTATTACATTTGATGGAGTCATTGAGTTTCCTGTCTATTCTTATTTTACATAATATTTTTTTCTCTCACCTGCTCAGGTTGATTACTTTCCATTCATCCTCCAGGTAACTAATTCATTCTTCTACTTCCTCTAGCTTGTTATTTATTCCCTCTAGTGCAATTTAAATTTCACTTATTGTGTTCTTCATCTCTGATTGGCTAATTTTTTTTAATCCCTTTGTTATGAGTTTCACTGATTTCCTCCACCCTTTTCTCATGATCATTATTTTAAATTCTCTATCAGGCATATTAATTACATCCATTTAACTTGTGTCTTTTGCTGTGATTTTATCCTGTTCCTGAATTTGGGATATATTCCCCTGTATCCTCATTTTGTCTGTCTCTGTTTCTTTGCATTTGGAACATTAGCATCAGTTGGTGGAGCATGCAACTCCTGATCTCAGGGTTGTGAGTTTGGGCCCCACATTGGGTGTAGACATGACTTAAAAATCTTAAAAAAAAAAAGGGAGGGGTCCTATAGTGTCCTACAGTGTCCCCTGTTCAACATAACCTGGCACTTCAGAGGTGTCTCCTATGTGTGTTGCTTGTGCCCTGCAGTTGTATCTTAGCCATGTTTTCCTTCAGTCCTGTCACCTGCAGTCTCTCTCTCTGCCTGCTCTGGGCATTGTTTGGTCCCCAGCTTCATGGGGCATGTAGTTTTAACAAGGTGAGTGCTAATGTGCTTGGGAAATGAGACCTGCTCTCTCTGCTTGGACTGGGCTGGGGTGGATCCACAAATTGCGTGTGGGTGGGGCATGCTATTTTAGAAAAATGGGCACTACCAGTGCCAGGACCAAGGTCCTGCAAGGTGAACAGGTTGAGGGAGGCAGTGTTGGCAATGTTTGCACCTGGTTGTCTGAGGGGGGTGACCCATAGAATTAGTACTGAGGCAAGTGTGGTTGGAAGGGGCAGATCCACCAAAAAGTGGGCGGATAGGTCTCAATGTAAGCAAGTGATATATTAAGAGTCAGTGTCATGCTAGTTCCTGCAGGTGGCCGTGTGTTTATACTGGCAGGTGGTAGAAGAAAATAGTGACTGCCAGCTCCTTTGTTTCTGGAAAAAATCCCTCAGCAAATTCAGATTAGTAAATAACGCCCCCCCCCCCCCCGCCTTGTATGCCCCAGGCATTTTTTAAACTGCTGTTTCTCTGCTAATACCTCTGGTGAGCTGTTTTTTGTGCCGACTCTTTATTTTTTATTTTTTAAAGATTTTATTTATTTGAGAGAGAAAGAATGAGAGAGAGCACAAGCAGGCAGAGTGGCAAGCATATGGAGACTCAGGACCCAGGACCCTGGGATCATGATCTGAGCCAAAGGCAGACACTTAACTGACTGAGCCACCCAGGTACCCCTGTGCTGGCTCTTCAAGGGTGGGGACTCAGCTTCCTATAGCCCTCCAGGCTCTCCCAGAGCTGAACCCTCTGATTTTTAAGGTTCCCAGCTTTAAGTCCTGGTGGTTGTTAAGAACTCAGGAAATTCTGCCCCTTCTTCTTGCAAAGTCAAATATTATGGAGATTTTCTTTCCTGTGTGGGTTCCTCATTGTGATAGACTATTTCTCTCCCTCTCTCCATGGCCAGGGCTCACTCCCTCCCACAGATTGCTCCAGTCAGTCTTGCTCCCCACCTGCCTCTTTGTGCCCTTCCTACCCCCTTTGATGTATCCCTTCTCTACCTTCAGTTACAACGTTTGTTCTGCCAGTCTTTGGGTCATTTTCTGGGTTATTTACACTGAAGTGAGCTTAGCGTCCTCTTACAATACCATCTCCTCAGTCTCTCTCAAGTTTTTTTTTTTTATTATTAAAAATGTGTTTTGAATTTCACCTAATTTGTTTACTTCATCTATTTTTATGACCATATGATTTTTCTTCTTTAATCTAGTAATATTATGTATGTTGGTTGATTTCAAAATGTTGAATCAATAATGCATTCTCAGAATAAATGACACATGATTGCAAAGTATTCTTTTTATAAAATCCTAGATTTGATTTACTAATAATTCATTGAGGATTGTGTTTATGTTCTTGAGAGATAATGGTATGAAGTTTTTTTTTTCCTTGTACTTTCTCAATCTGTTTTTATATCAGAGTAATTTTGCCTTCACAAAATGCTCTGAGAAGTGGTCTCTGTTTTTCTGTCCTCTGCAAAAGACTATGTAGTATTGGTATTTTTTTCCCTAAAGTGTTTGAAAAAACTTGCCAGTGAAGTAATCTGGACTGACTTGTGCTTTATTAGAAAATTTTAAATTGTAAATTTATTGTTGATAGTACTATTATTTCTTCTGGAATGTTTTGTTTATGTCTTTCAATAGATTGGTCATTTTCATTTAAATTGTCATATTGATAGGTACAGAATTGTTCACAATATTCCTTTATTATCTTTTTAATGGCTGTAGTAATGTCCTCTTTTTCATTCCTAATATTGGAAATTGGTTTTTACTTTTTCTTGTTATGTCTGGTTAGAGATTAATTTTGTTGGTCAAAGAATCAGCTTTTGGTTGTATTGATTTTCTATATTTTTTATTAATAATTTAATTGATTTCTGTTCTTTATCATAGACCTTTAAGCATTTTTCTAAGCATTGATTTAGCTGCATCCCACAACTTTTTTAAAAAAAGATTTTATTTATTTATTTATTTATTTGGAAGAGACAGAGCATGAGCATGGAGAGAGGCAGGCAGAGGAAGAAGCAGGCTCCCACCCCACACCCCCAGCAGGAAGCCCAATGCAGGACTCAATCCCAGGACCCTAGGAACCTGACCTGAGCCAAAGTCACTTAACTGACTAAGCCACCCAGGCATCCCTATCCTACAACTTTTGATACGCTGTATTTTCATTTTCATTAAACCTCAAATATTTTCTAGTTTTTCTTGAGACTCCCTCTTTTATTCATGGGCTAGTTAGAAATGTGTATTGTTTTATTTTCAAGTATTTGTCAATTTTCCATATATATCTCTGCTGTCAAATCCCAGTTTGTTTTGGTCAGAAAAGATAATCTGTATGATTTCAGTTCTTTTAAATGTTCTAAGATTTGTTTAATGGTTTAATTATGGCCTACCTCAATAAAAGTTCCATGTGTGCATAGAAAATACGTATATTTTGTTGTAGTTGTCTGGGATGTTCTATCCATATCTGTTAGGTCAAGACTGTTGATAGTGTTGTTTAGATCTTCTATTATCTTCTATTATCATTGCTAATTTCCTGTCTACTTGCTCAATTGATTGCTGAGTTGGTGTGTTGAAGTTTCCAAATATACTTATGAATTTTAAAAATTTCTCTTCATTTACATCAACTTTTGCCTTATGAATTTTGAAGCTTTTTTATTAGGTACATACACATTTAGAGTTGTTCGTTCTTCTTGATGAAATTATCCATGTTTTAGTTTGCTAGGATCTCCATAACAAAATAGCACAGACTGGATGGCTTAAACAGAAATTTATTTTCTCACAGTTCTGGAGGCTAGAAGTCTGAGATCATGGTACTATTGAGGTTGATTTCTGTGAAGGCCTTTTTTCCTAGCTTATACTGATTGCTTTTTTGCTGTGTCTTCACATGGCCTTTCTCCTGTGAATGTATTATATATAATACAACTATTACAATGGTTGCATTTATGTTTACTATTTTTTGTTTTTTATTTTTCTGGGTTTTGTTCCTCTGCATCCCCTTTCCTGCCTTATTTGAATTAATAGAGTTTTTTGTTTGTTTTTGTTTTTGTTTTTAGTATTCCTTTGTAATTTATCTGCTGGATTCTCAGCTATATGTCTTCACATTTTTGTTGTTCTTGTCCTAGAGATTATGATACATATACCAAACCATTCAAAGTCTAATATTGTAAGTACAATATAGGAGTTTTATAAGAATATACATCTTTTTTTGTTCTGTTTTGCTTTCATACATATAGAAAAGAATTAAAGATAGGAATTTATATTTACCAAGATTTATGCATTTAAGTGAACATGAGGAATTTTGATCATTATTTCTTTCAATATTTTTTCTGCACAAGTCTTTCTTTATTCTTTCTGGGATTCCCATTACATGAGTATTAGGTTTTGTCTTCATCCCAGTGGTCCTTTCAGACATTTATTTTTTCCCTGATTAATTCTTATTTATCTTCAAGTCTATGGAATTTTTACTCTTTCATTCCCATTCTGCTTTCACTCATACACTAATTCTATTCAGTTTACAAACTTATATTTTGTCTTTTAAAATAGTTTTTACTTCTCTGCAGAATATCTTTAATTTTCTTGAATTTTTAAAGTTTTTATTTAATGATTCAACAATTCCTTACAACACCTGATGCTCATCACAACTAGTGTACTCCTTAACCCTCATCACCAGTTTCATCCATCCTCCCACCCACCTCCCTTCTGGTAGCCATCTGTTTGTGTTCTATAGTTAAGAGTCTGTTTCTTGAATTGCCTCTCTCTTTTCCCCATTGCTCATTTGTTTTATTTTTCAAATTCCATATATGAGTCAAATCATATGGGATTTATCTTTCTCTGATGTATTTTGCTTAGCATAATTCTCTCTAGATACATCCATATCATTCCAAATGGCAACATTTCATTCTCTTTATGGCTGAGTAATATTCCATCATGCGTGTGCGTGCACACACACACGCAAATATATATATTTATATTTATTTATATGTATATGAATACTTTTTAAAAAAATTTTAAATGTGTATATATGTATATATATGATGTGTATATATATGTATGGTGTGTGTGTGTATATGTATGCATATATATATATATATACACACCACATTTTAAATTTTTTTAAAAATTATTTGAGAGAGCGAGAAAGAGAGCATGGGGGGAAGGGCAGAGGGAGAAAGAAGAAGACTTCCTGCTGAACAGGGAGCCCAGTGCAGGGCTCAGTCCCATGACCCTGAGATCATGACCTGAGCTGAAGGCAGACACTTAACCAACTGAGCCTTATACTTCATTTTCTTTATCCATTTATCAGTCAATGGACACTTGGCCTATTTCCATAATTTGGCTATTGTAGATAATACTGCTATAAACATCAGGATGCATGTATCCCTTTGAATTAGTATTTTTGTATTCTTTTGGTAAATACCTTAATAGTGCAATTGCTAGATCATAGAGTGGTCTTTTTTATTTTTAATTTTGAGAAACATATATACTATCTTCCACAGTGTCTGCAGTTTGCATTCCTACCAAGAGTGCAAGAGAGCTCCCCTTTCTTCTACATACTCCCCAATACCTGTTTTTTCTTGTGTTGTTAATTTTAGCCATCTAACTGGTGTGAGATGGTATCTCATTATAGTTTTGATTTGTTATTTCCCTGATGATGATGAAGATGATGAACATCTTCGCATATGTCTTGAATATCTGTATGTCCTCTTTGGAGAAATTTCTATTCATGTCTTCTGCCCATTTTTAAATTGGATTATTCTTTTTTGGGGTGCTGACTTTGATAAGTTCTTTATATATTTGGGTACTAACCCTTTTCCAGGTATGTCACTTGAAATATCTTCTCCCATTCTGTAGGCTGCCTTTTAGTTTTTGATTGTTTTGTTTGCTTTTTTATTTTGATGTAATCCCAATAGTTTATGTTTTTGTTTCCCTTGCCTCAGGAGACATATCTGGAAGGAAGTTACTATAGCATATGCCAAAGAGGTTACTCCCTGTGTTCTCTTCTAAGATTTTAATGGTTTCATATCACATATTTAGGTCTTTAATTCATTTTAAATTTATTTTGGCATGTGGTATAAGAAAGTAGTCCAGTTTCATTGTTTTGCATATTACAGTCCAATTTTCTTGACACCTTTTATTGACTAGATCAATGAAACAGGAATTGGTTCCTCGGGAAAAAAAATTAATAAAATTGATAAACCTCAAAATAGACTGTGAAAAACAATAGAGAAGGGCCCCAAATAAAATCATAAATGAGACAGGAAAAATAACCACCACCACCACAGAAATACAAACGTCATGGCTTTGATTTGCAATTCCATGATCTTCAGTGATACTGAGTATGTTTTAAAGTAGCTTTTCGTTATTTGTATGTGTTCTTTGGAAAAATAACTATCAGTCTCTGTTCATTTTTAATTGGAGATTTTACTTTTTGTTATTGTTATATAAGTTATTTATATATTTTAGATATTAGCACCTTATCAGATATATGATTTGAAAATATATCCCCCCATTCAGTAGATTGCCTTTTCATTTTGTTGATGGTTTCCTTTGCTGTGTAGCGTTTTATTTGGATGTAGTCTCACTTGTTTTTGCTTTCATTTTCTTTGCTCCAAAAACGATGTCAAGAAGCTTATTGTCTGTTTTCTTCTAGGATTTTATGTTTTTAAGTCTTACATTAAAGACATTAAAGTCTTGGGATACCTGGGTGGCTCAGTGAGTTAAGCATCTGCCTTCAGCTCAGGTCATGATCCCAGGGTTCTGTGATCAAGTCCCACATCAGGCTCCTTGCTCGGCAGGGAGCCTGCTTTTCCCTCTGCCTCTGCCTGCCACTCTGCCTGCGTGTGTGTGCTCGCTCTCTCTGTCTCTCTCTCTCTGACAAATAAATAAATTAAATAAATAAAGACATTAAAGTCTTTAATATACTTAGTTTATTAATAATTATATTAATTATTAAATAATTATAATTATAAATATTAAATTATAAATATATTGTTTTATTATTATTTATGTATTATATATTTATATATTATAATAATATATATTAAATTATAAATATAAATATTAAATTATAAATTAAATTATAAATATTATAAATATTAAAAAATTATAATTATTAAATAAATAAAATATATTTTGAGTTCATTTTTGTGTATGGTGTAAGATAGCAATCCAGTTTCATTCTTTTGCATGTGGCACCAGATTTTTTAAATTCATTTCAACTGTGTTTACCTCTACCTCATGGAATATAGATGTCACTGATGTTTTAAATCTTTACCTAATAACTCCAACCTCTGACTCATCTCAAGGTTGACATTTTTAAATTTTCTTTCTTGAATGTTGGTCACATTTTCCTCCTTCTCTATAAGTAGAGTAATTCTATTCTGAACAACTTAAAAATTCTGAGACTCTGGGACTGTTAATATCTTCTGGAGGATTTTGATTTCTGCTTGTTTTAGCAGGAAACTTGGTTGAGCTTAGACTTCTATCTTCATTTGGATGGTAATTCCAATGTCAATTCAGATTTTAAGGCAATTTTCTGCTTCATTGGCTCTGTCCCATCATTTGTAGCTCAGGAGTGAGTCCAAGATTTATACTGCACATACACAGAATTAGAAGATCCACTTCTCCATATTTCCTTGATTTCCTCATTATGCTCTGGCTCACAGGAAAATCTTTTCCTTGTTCTCTAGCCAGAAAGATGGGATTTCTCTTAGAATTTTTCCTGACCACTCTGCTGCCATAGGTGCAGCTCCATGATTGAGGCAACCATCAGGGAAAAGTAGGGAGGATAAAATATCATAATTACTATACAAAATATTATTAATAAAATTTATTGTTATTATTTCCCCACACACTTTTTGGAATACTGAGCTGTTTTCCTGGTTTCTCTGCTTAGAAAGATGTGTTTTTGATTCAGTGTTTTAGTTACCTGTGCTCTCATTGCTGCAGTTTAACAACTATGACCTACCTTTGGGGCAGGGCCAGGAGAGAGAAAAACAAGGAAAATATTGGAATCTTCCCTGTATCTATGTTCCTCTGGTCAAAAAGAAAATGTTCTCTGAATTTTGTGACTGTACTGCCATGTAGCCTTGTGACTAGGGCAAATTTTGGGTCAAAGTTGTGAGAGAAAAGATGAAAATCAAATGGGAGACTAATCTCTCTATAGGTTGTTCTTCAGTTTTTCACTCTCCCACCCAATTCACCTGCTTTTATTCACTTGTTGAGTCCTTGGGTAGTTGCTTTTTATATTTTGTCCAGAGTTCTTAGTTGTCATCAGTTAGAGAAATGGGTTTAATACACCTCCTCCATCTTGCCCAATACTGAAAGTCTTCCTTTTCTGTGGAAATTGATTAATTTCACAAGAATATGAAATTACTAGATTCTCTTCTATTTTTCCTGATACATATTGGGGTATTTTGATCCACAGGTCCATTTCTTCCTGTAGTTCAAATATTTTCTTCTATTTTATTTTTGAAAATGATTTCCCTATTTTCTTTTTCAAAAATGTCCATTATTTATTTATTAAATCTTCATATCTCCCTTCTATATATCTAGCCTATTCTTTGTCGTGCCACTTTTCTCTTTGTATTTTTTTCTTTGTAGTTTTCTCTTCCACATTACAGAGTCTATTTTCCACTCTATAGTTTTAGCTCTTTATAGCCTCAAATAGTTTAAGGACACACCAACAAAACATTGGTGAATTTATTGGTGAATAATTTTAACAATATTCCAGGACTCTTCTTACATCAGTTAAGTGTCTCATTACTTGGTCTCTAAAAAGATTTCTTGAGGACATAGTGGCACCAACAAAAATATCTCAAGTAAATCTTAAAGCGTACTCTTCAGGTAACTTCTCAATGTATGTGCAGTTCCTATTTTTAGGGTACAGAAGTGTTGTATATATTCTGTATTGATATTCTGTTTATTCCATGACTTAATATGGGATAATTCATCCAAATCTTTAATTTATCTCCAAATAGTATAGAAAGATTATCTTTGGATCACCCATGTGTTTTTTAGTGCACTTTTGAGTATACTTTTAGTAACACTTCAGATCAGAGGCTTATTGATGTTGAATAATATTTTCAATTTGGTTGTTTTTAGCAGGTTTGGTGAAAGAGTTGAGGCTGTCATCTGAGGCACATAAAAATTTTTGATTTCTTAACGTTTTTTTCTCTATTCATTGGTCTAGTATCTCAAGATTCAGATTTTTCTCTCATGTCATTCAAGTCTTGAATTTTCAGGATAAACTTCAAGTATTAATAACTAATTGGACTTTTAAGGTACTGAAATATATTTAGTCTACACTGCTACCTGAGGAAAGTTGAACTATGCTTTTTGTGTGCTATTGTCCATTTTGATTGGATGTTTGAGGATCATTTTATTTATTAATCCTGACACTTGTCATGCTAATAAATTATTACACAAGTGATAATATATACCATTTTGTTTGCCTAATATGCCAATTCCTCTCTAGGCATTTGATGTGCATTATATCTTACCCTCACAAAAAACTTTGAGATAGCTATTATTTTAAATATTTTACATAAAAACTGAGATTCAAAGCAGTCTCAAAAACTTTGAGTCTCAAAGTCTTAAGTACTTTTTTTCAAGGTCACACAGCTATTAAATGACACAGATAGATTTTAAATACAAATTTTCAAAAGGCGTCTCAAACATCCCTCTTTTATGAAAGAGTGAAAAAGAGCTCAAGTCTTTTTTTGGGAATGAAATGTTTATATTGCAATGTTAAATATAGTTGGAAAATAGGGAAACTTTTTAAATTATATTTTATATTTGGAAATACAGAAAACAGTGGCAACAGAAGTAGAAAGGAACTTACATTTTCTAAAAGGAAAAGAGAGAGCATTTGACCATTACACCACCCCCCCCAAAGACTAAATTTCTATAACTATTTGTAAGTGAATTTCAAGTAAACCACGAAAGAAAGTGAGATGGTTATTTACAACATAATATTTCCAGGAAAAATTTTTTTCTTCCTCAAATTTTTATTTAAATTCTAGTAAATTAACATACAGCATAAAATTGGTTTCAGGGATAGAATTTAGTGCTCAACGCAAAAAGTTTATATTTGTGTCCATCAATATGTTTTTGCTTTCTTCCGTAAGAGAAGTATAGGTGGGCCATGACTAGAATACACTTCCCCTGCAAGTTCTTCCCAACATAATTACTTTTAAGAAGTAGTTGAGATCACTCCATATTTCTTCTCTGCTTTTAATAGGTGTGTGCCAATATTTATGAGGCCCTAGTTGGGGGTAGAGCTACAGGTAAAATGTGCTGGAGTCCCTGAATCATTGCAAGTAGATCACTGCTGACTAGGGATACTTGCCTTGGATTTCTGTGCGCATGAAAAATAGACTTACATTGTGTTTATAATCTTTACACATTTTAGTGTCTGTATTTGCAATGATTAAGCATACCCTAACTAATGCAGATGTGTTTTGCATAATATGATGGTTGAAAGCAGGAAATTTCAGAAGGCTCAGAACTCAACTCACACAGAAATGCTTAAATCAATTCTGTTCTTATATCTGTTCATCCTGATTAGGAAATTGAAAAAACAAAATATTAAGTGACATAGAAATCCCAGAAATTATATTCTGAACTTAGAAAAAAAATGATAGGTATGTACATAAATGGGAGTTAAAAAAAAAAAAAAGAATTGTAAGTGGTTCTGAATGATACCACCATGGTCATAGAGAATATGCCATTTATATTAGCTAAGAACAAAGAAGAGCACCAGGAATGTCCCTCAGCTAAGCTCATGCCCATTATTCAATGAAGAGTGTCTTGGAATGGTTTTTCTTAGTAAATCTGAGGTTTTTCCTCTGCTAATGGTGACTAAAATATAGATAATCAGAAGTAGAATATGCATTTAAAGATAGGCTCAATTATAGCAGAAAAGTAACATAAGAGAGTCTGATAAGAAAACTGAGGTTTAAAAAGAGTGAGTAACTTGCCCCAAATCACACAGTCTTAAGTGGTTGAATAAGGTTTTAAATCCACTTAGATCTGAATTTCTAAAGAATAAACAAATGCTTGTGAAAGTGGAAAAACAATCCCCATGGCATAGTGGTCTTGGACCCTTCATGTTGGGGTAAACAGGCTGATTAAATTGTTCATTACATCTTTGGGTAGTAAAATAGACATAATAATGGATAGTTCCCATAATGAATCATAGTCTTCCAATATAGGGAAACCACCTCTGTTTAAGGAAGCAGGGACTTCTGCTTTCAGAAAGATGGAGTAAACCTACTTTTCCTTATTTCTTCCTCTGAGTACAAACAACTCTGGACAGTATATAGTAAACCTAATTTAACTCTGGAAAGTAGAGAGAAATAGACCTGTGAGGAATCTTCATACTCTAAGAAAAACATGGCAATAAGTACATTTGATTTTCATTTTGCCTGATATATTTCAGACTTGGCATGAGAAAAGCCAGCAACTTGGAAATGCCAATTGGTAAAGAAAAACAATAAAGCCCAAATAAAATTCTGGCCTCTGTAGTCAAAAGACCAAAGAAAAGATTTTGAATATTAACAACTATTACAGCCAAGTGCCACAGTTCTATTCCCATCTATGCCAGGCAGTGCTGAGTGGGGAACCTAGAATTTTACCCTCATAGGCTATGACAAGGCAGCACAAAATCCCTACAGGAATGGTGTCAGCGGAAGCCAAGCAGGGCGTCAGGGGTTTCATCCTTGTCAGTGTTAAGAAGGCTGCTGTGCATGGTGTCAGTGGAGCCTATCTCCACTCAATATCTGGCAGTAATGAATTGCCCCTTACCCTCTCTGTTGAGATACTATCAAAGAAGACCTAGGAGACAGTAAGAGCTTTTACCACCATGCAGTGATAATGAGGCCACCCAAACATGCATGGTGATGTGGAGGCCATGTAGAGAGCAATAATGAGACAATCCTACTCTTTCCAGCAAGGAAGATATCAGTGGAGGTCTAGTGAGGAAATAGAATTCCCACCTACACTCAGAAATAATGAGAAGCTCACCCTTGGTGTCAATGCAAACCAGCTGGGGAACCTGAACTTCTACCTCTTCCTGACAGTCACAAAGCAGCACTCCTCCTTTTCCTGTGAGAATGATGTCAGATGAATTCAACTAAAATAAAATATTTAAATAAGATTAAGAGGCTCATAAGGTAGCACACAAAAAACACCAGTTTAAATTGGAAATCACTTTTTATGCCAAGAACCAGCAAGTCCTCAAGCTGAATTTAAAAAGTCAATCAATACATGCCTACAACTAGATGACAGCAATATTAGAATTATCTGATAAAATTTTAAGCAGTCATCATAAACATGCTTTGAACAGTTAAACACACTTGAAATAAAGTTTCAGCAAAAAAAAAAAAAAAAAAGGAAAAAGGAAAGGAAAACTTTTAGAACTGAAAAATAACCAAAATTTTTAAATGCAGTGGATTGACTGAATAGTATAATGGAGGTAACAGAAGAATTTGTGAACTGAAAGAACAATAAAATTTACTCAATCTGATGAGCACAGAGCAAATAGATGGAATAAAAAGAACAGTTTCAGGGACCTGTGGGACTATAACAAAAATATAATGTTTTGTTATCAGAATCTTGGAAGGAGAGGAGAAGGAGGGTGTGGCTTAAAAAAGTAGCCAAGGAAATATGGCTGAAAATTTCTCAAATTTGATAAAAGACATAACCTACATACTTAAGAAGCTGAGAGAACCCCAAACAGGAAACACTTAAAGAAATACCCACTGAGCTCATCACAGTCAATGTTCTGAAACCTAAAGACAAAGTCTTAATCAGTTTGAGAGAAAAACACCTTACAAATGAGGAAAAGCATTATGGCAACGCATTTCTCATCAGAAAACATGGAAGTTAAAACCACGTGGCATAAAACTTTTCAACTACTGAAAGAAAAAACTGCCAATCCAGAATTTTACATATAATGAAAATATCTTTTAAGAATGAAGGGGAAATCATGGTATTCTTGGGTGAAGATAAAATAAGAATATGTCACCAGCACATATACCCTAAAAGGGTAAGTAAAGTTCTCAAAAAAAAAAAATAAATAAATAAAATAAAGAACTCAAAACATCAGGAAGTAAGAAAGAATATGGTCAACAAAATTAAAGCTAATTACAATAGTCTTTATCTCTCCTCTTGAATTTTCCAAATTATAGTGATGGTTGAAGAAGAAATTATAACACTGACAGATGTGTTTCTAAATGCAGAGAAAATAGTTAAGATAATTATAAATGTAGGAGAGTTAAGAGATGTAAAGGGAGGTAAGATTTTTATACTTCATTAGTGTTATGGTAAAGTGATGACACCAGTAAACTGATAATTTATGTGTATATAATGTGCCTGGTACAAATGATAAGAATATTTAAAAAGAAATATACTATTCTTGTCTTCTGCTCATTTCTTGATTGGATTATTTGTTCTTTGGGTGTTAAATTTGATAAGTTCTTTATAGATTTTGGATACTAGCCTATAATCTGATATGTCATTTGCAAATATCTTCTCCCATTCTGTCAGTTGTCTTTTAGTTTTGTTGGTTGTTACCTTTGCTCTGCAAAAGCTTTTTATCTTGATGAAGTTCCAATAGTTCATTTTTACGCTTGCTTCCCTTGCCTTAGGTGATGTTTCTAGCCGGAAGTTGCTATGGCTGGGGTTGAAGAGGTTGCTGCCTGTGTTCTCCTCAAGGATTTTCCTGTCTCACATTGAGGTCTTTCATCCATTTTGGTTCTATTTTTGTGTGTGGTGTGAGGAAATGGTCCAGTTTCATTCTTCTGCATGTGGCTAATAGTTTTGGTGGTTATTTCCTTTGCTGTGCAGAAGCTTTATTTTGATGTAGTCTCAATAGTTTATTTTTGCCTTTATTTCTCTTGTCTCAGGAGACATATCTAGAAAAATATTTCTCTGACATTGGCCATAGCCACTACTGCCTGGGCTCTCTTCTGATGCTTACGATTTCAAGTCTCACATTTAGGTCTTTAAGACATTTTGAATTTTTTTGTGTATGTATGGTATAAGAAAGCAGTCCAGTTTCAATATTTGACATGGGATTGTCCAGTTTTCCCAGCACCATTTATTTAAAAGACTGTCTTTTCCACATTTTATTTTCCTGCCTCCTTTGTCATAAATTAATTGACCACATAAGTGTGGGTTTATTTCTAGGCTTTCTATTCTGTTCCATTCATCTATGTGTCTGTTTTTGTGCCAGTACCATACTGTTTTGATTACTACAGCTTTGTAGTCTATCTTAAAATCTAGGAATGGAGTACTTCCAGCATTGTTCTTTTTTTTTTTTTTTAAGATTTTATTTATTTATTTGTCAGAGAGAGGGAGAGAGAGCAAGCACAGGCAGACAGAATGGCAGGCAGAGGCAGAGGGAGAAGCAGGCTCCCTGCTGAGCAAGGAGCCCGATGTGGGACTCGATCCCAGGACACTGGGATCATGACCTGAGCCGAAGGCAGCTGCTTAACCAACTGAGCCACCCAGGCGTCCCCCAGCATTGTTCTTAAGATTACTTTGGTATTCAAGGTCTTTTGTGGTTCTGTACAAATTTTAGTATTATTTGTTCTAGTTCTGTGAAAAGGCTGTCAGTATTTCATAGCTATTACATTGAATCAGTCGATTACTTTTGTAGTATAAACATTTTTTAAAATATGTGTTCTTCCAATCCATGAGCATGGACTGTCTTTCTATTCATTTGTGTCATCTTCAGTTGTTTTCATCAGTATTTTATAGTTCTCAGAGTATAGGTCTTTCACTGCTTTAGTTAAATTTATTTCTAGGTATCTTTTGGTACAATGGTAAATGGGATTGTTTTCTTAATTTCCTTCTGCTGTTCATTATTAGTGTATAGAAATGCAACAAATTTCTACACATTGATTTTGTATCCTGCAACCTTATTGAAATCATTTATCAATTCATTTATTAGTAGATTTGGGGTGGAGTCTTTAGAGTTTCCTATGTATAATATGTTATCTGCAAAAAGTGAATGTTTTACTTCTTAGTTACCAATTTGGATGCCTTTGATTTTTGTTTTTCTGCTTGCTATGGCTATGACTTCCAATACTATGTTGAAGAAAAGTGGTGAAGAGTAGACATCTTGTCTTGTCTTGACCTTAGGGGAAAATCTCTCCATTGTTCACCATTGAATATGATGTTAGCTGCAGGTTTTTCATATACAGTTTTTACTATATTGGGATATATTTCCTTTCAATCCATTTTGTTGAAAGCTTTCATCATGAATGGATGTTGTGTATTGTCAAATGCTTTTTCTGCATTTGTTAAGATGATCATATATTTATCCTATCTCTTGTTCATGTGATGTCACACATTGATTGATTCACAAATATTGAACTACCCTTGCATACATGGCATAAATCTTACTTGATCTTGGTGGATGAGTTTTTAAATGTGTTGAATTCAGTTTGCTGGTAATTTGTTGAGGATTTTTATATCTATGTTCATTAGAGATATTGGCCTATAGCTCTTTCTTTCTTTCTTTTTTTTTTTTTTTTTTTTTTTGAATGTCTTAGAGTGGTTTTGGTATCAGGGTAATGCTGGCTTCATAGAATACATCTGGAAGTTTTCCTTTCTTCTTTATTTTTTGATATAGTTTGAGAAGGACAGGTATTAATTCTCCTTCAAATGTTTGAATTCATTTGTGAAGCCATCTGGTCCTCAACTTTTGTTTGTTGGGAGTTTTTGATTACTGATTTAATTTGACAGCTACTAATTAGTCTGTTCAATATATATATTCTTGATTCAGTTTCGATTATGTCTTTCCAGAATTTATCCATTTCTTTTAGGTTTTCCAACTTATTTGCATATATATTTGCTTTGCCTGTGAATTTTTTTCCTTTTATAGTTTTCTTATGATTGCAGCCATTATTGCTTTAAATATCCTTTCTCCTTTTCTATTTCTCTTCTCTTGGACTTCTCATAATGCTGATATTTTTTTGACTGTGTCTCATAAAGCTTGAGGGCTTTCTTTGCTCTTTGTCATTTTGTTGTTGTTGTTGTTGTTTTTGCTACTCTGACTTGATAATTTCAATTGTCATATATTCTAGGTCACTGTTTCTTCTGCCTGGTCAAGTCTGCTTTTAAAACTCTCCATTGAACTCTTTTTTTATGTTAATGTAAGTCACCATACAGTACATCATTAGTTTTTGATGTAGTGTCTACATTGAATTCTTCAGTTGAGTTTTGTCAGCTCTATGATCTCTCTCTCCCTCTTTCTTTTCTATTTCTTTGTTAAACTTTTCATTTTGTTTAGTTTTCTAATTTTGTTTAGTTGTCTGTGTGTTCTTATAGCTCCCTTAACTTCTTTAAGAGGATTATTATGAATTCTTTGTCAGTTCATATATCTCCATTTCCTTAAGGTCAGTTATTGGAGCTTTATTAGTTTCCTTCAGTGTTGTCATGTTTACCTGATTTTTTGTGATTTTTTAAAAAGTTTCTTATCTTGGTATCCAAGCACATGAATGCAGTCACTTCTTCCAGACTTTATTGGTTCACTGGCAGAGAGAGTTTTTCACCATTCAGCTGAGTTGGGGTTTTTGGATGTGTCTGGTGGTAATATCCTTGGACAAGTGGGACTTGCTATCATTTTTTGGGTGAGGTCACTGCCTAAGCTTTGAGGTTAGGGATTGGTGCTCCTGGCTGAGAAGAGTTGAATAGGACTTCTGTTCCCTACATAAGTGAAGGGCCATAAGATGGGCTCTATGGTTACTTTGGTTCTCTAGTTAGGCTTCCTATATTGGGTAATATACTCAGCCTGGACTATGAATTATTTTTCCTATCCTGGGATAGTCCTCAGTACCTGCATGGCTCATTTTTTGGGGACCAGAACCAGGCAAAATTATGCACTAAATCCTTTCATTAGACAAGGCCACTGATTTTGCTCTGCAGTTAAAGATGGCCATAGACTGTATACCTTAAGTGGCACTGAAAGCAGAATTGGATGGGCTGCATAGTTTCCTGTGTATTCTGGTTAGGTTCCCTGATCCAGCCTGGCTGACAGCTGTATTAAGCTATGGTCAGGGCTACACATTAGTTTTCTTGACCATGGAGAATGGGAGAACTAGTTTTAAGGTTGGCAAACCTTTTTATTTGTGGTCTTGAGCCAAGCCAAACTACACCTCAAGTTTCCTGGCTGAATGGATCTACTGGCTTTGTTCTGTGAACACTCAACTATTCCTACTATACTTTCCTTGAGCATTGCTGGGCTATGCAGCTTTTCAGGTGGTCCAGCCAGTCTTTCTGATCAGACAAGGCTGATAGCTACACTCAGCCTTGGGTGAGACTATGAATTAATCCCTCTGCCTGGGAATGGGGAGACCAGTCTCCAGAGACCACAAGGCTCTTCATTTGAGGACTCAAATCAAGGAGATGTATACCCCCCTGAGTTCCCTGATGAGGTTGCACCACTGACTTATTCTTCAGATCTATTTGATTCTACAGACTACTACTTGGGTGCTGTTGGTCGGAACTCAATCTGTCAAGATCTGAGTACTGGTTGTTAAGCTCCTCTCTCCTCCACCACAATTATGTTTCCAGGGGCCCAAGACCCACAGATTATCCTATAGTCCCCATGGAGTGAGATTGGAGTTGGGGCTGCCAGGAAGTGACCCTCACTCTAGGGGAGCTAGATTTTCATCCTGGGCTTTCTTTTCCTACAGGTGGAACTATAGGCTTAGGGGAAACCTCTCATAGTGATGCTGCACTTGTCTGGGGGAGAAGGAATTTAGTCAACAAGTAGCTGATCCCTGTTACTCCTCTAATGTGGTGGCCTTCTTCTTCTTCTTCTTCTTTTTTTTTTTTTTTTTTTAAGATTTTATTAATTTGACACACAGAGCAGCAGAGGGAGAGGAAGAAGTAGACTCCCTTCTGGGCAGGGAGCTTGATGTGGGACTCCATTCCAGGACCCTGGGATCATGACCTGAGCTGAAGGCAGAAGCTTAACTGACTGAGCCACCCAGGTGCCCCTAATGTGGTCTGTCTTGATCTCTGTGGTACAGAGGGGTGCTTCAGCACTCCATGTTCTAGAATTTCAGTGGCATCTTGTACATGAATAGTTGTTAAGCTGTTTTTCTTGTGAGGTGGATCTAAATCAGGAATGACCTATGGTGCCATGTTGCCGATGTCATTTCTACCATATTGTTTAATCCATTCATTCATCAATTGAACTTGGGTTGCTTCCACCTTTTGGCTATTTAGAATAATGCTGCTATGAACACAGGCATATAGATAACTGTTTGAGTCCTGCTTTCAATTCTTTTGATTATATACCTAGGAGTGGAATTGCTGGGTTATATGGTAATTCTATCTTTTTTTTTTTTTTTTTTTTTTGAGGATCCATCATGCTGTATCTCATAGCAGTGGTCTATTTCACATTTCCATTAGCAGTACAGAGGGTTCCAGTTTTTCCACGTCTTTGCCAACACTTGTTATTTTTTTATGATCACCATCTTAATGGGTGTGAACCTGTATCTTGTAGTTTTGATTTGCATTTTCCTAATGATTAGTGATTTTGAGCACCTTTTCATGTGCTTGTTAGCCATTTGTATATCTTGTTTGGAGAAATGTCTATTCAAGTCCTCTCCCCATTTTTAAATTGAGTTGTTTTTCTGTTGTTGAGTTGAAATGCTCCTTTTATATTCAGTATTCTGAACCATTTTTCAGATATATGATTTGCAAGTATTTTCTTCCATAGATTATCTCTTCACTTTGTTGATTATGTCCTTTGCATATAGATTTAAATTTTGATATAATCTAATTTCTATAGTTTTTTTTGTCATTTCCTGTGCTTTTGAGGTCTTGGCCAAGAATTCATTGCAAATTCCAATGTTGGGAAATTTTCCCTGTTTTCATCTAAGAGTTTCATTGTTATATCTCTAATACTTAGGCCTTTGACCCATTTTGAGTTAATCTTTCATATGGTGTAAGATAAAAGTCCAACTCCATTTTCATGCATATGGATATTCAGTTTTCCCAACATTATTTTTTGAAAAAACTGTCCTTTCCCAATGCATTTGACCATATATGCAAGGATCTATTTCTGTGCTGTCTGTTCTGTTTGTTTAGTCTCTGCTTACTTTTATGCTGGTTTTGATTACTATAGTTTTACAGTTACTTTTGAAGTCAGGAAGTATGAGATATCTAAGTTTGTTCTTTTTCAAGGTTGTTTTAACTGCTCACAGTTCCTTGAGATTGTATATAAATTTTAGGATGGATTTTTTTTCCCCCAAAAAACATTGTTGGGATTTTGATAGGAACTATGTTGACTCTACAAATCACAATGGGTAGTATTGACATCTTAATATTAAGTCTTAAAATCCATGAATAAAGGATATCTTCCATCTGTTTGTGTTCTAAATTTCTTTAAGCAATGTATGAGTTTTTATAGTAGCTTTATTCATAATAGTAAAAAACTGGAAATCACCCAAACATGCTTCAAAAGGCTAATGGTTGAAAAAACTGTGGTACATCCACACCATGAAATATTATTCAGCAATAAAAAGGAATAAACTGTTGATACACTCAACAGCCCAGATGAATCTCCAGAAAACTATGGTGGGGAAAGTCAGTCCCAAAATATTACATAGTGTATGATCCTATTTACATAACATAGAAATTAATTAATATTAGATTAGTAATTTCCAGGATTAATGAATGGATGAGAGTGAGGGGAAAGTGATGTGTTTACCAAAGTTCAACTTGAGAGATCCTTGTGGTGCCGGATATGCTCTATATCTTGACCATATCCCTCTCAATATACTGACTGTGATATTGTACCAAAATTTTGTATGGTATCTGCATCATTTCTTACAACTGCATGTGAACCTCTAGTTATTTTAAAATAAAAAGTACAACTTAAAAGAAAGGAAAAAATCAACACCTTTTAGGAAGATTTCCATGAAATATTGTTAACAATAAAAGGAAATTTACTGCTATTTGGGAAATGGCTGGCTGTAATGATTCACTTCTCAAGGTCTCTGGAGAATGAAGGTTTTTTTTTTTTTTTTTTTTTTGCTTTGTTTTGATGATGCTTAGAATAAAAGTACCTTGCAGCACTCACAGCTCTGAATGGCTTAGGAACACTGTTGCTATTAGAAACTAATTGTCACCAAAGATACTATGCAGAATATGCCTAGTAACGACTATGACATCCTTATCTAAGTCAGATGACTGTCAGTTCTAGCCTGGCAGCATTATCCAGATGGCCCTGAGCAGATGAGCAGATTGGCACCTTGCTTGTACTCACAGGAAAGTCTGCACTTGCACGACCTTGTGAGTGAGTTCCTCCTTAATTGTTGAGCCCTAGGCACCTCACCCACCCTATCCTAGTCCTGGGTTGCTCCCAGACTTTAAAAAAAAAAAAGGCTAGATGAGGGGTGCCTGGATGGCTCAGTTGGTTAAGCATCTGCCTTCAGCTCAGGTCATGGTCTCAAGGTCCTGGGATCAAGCCCTGTGTTGGGTTCCCTGCTCAGCGAAGAGCCTGCTTCTCCCTCTGCCCCTTGCCCTACTTGTGCTCTCTCTCTCTCTCTCTCTCAAATAAATAAAAAAGTCTTTAAAAAGAACAAAACTAGATGATCCAAACAAACTAGTTTCTCAGCTATAAATTGGATAAGTGATTCAAGATTATCTCTAAGGCTTTAATTTCAAGATTAATAATAACAGTTACTAGACATTGGCTTCTGCTTCAGGATTAGGCATTTTATTTGCTAAATTATTTAATCCTCACCACAGCCTTTGAGGAGCATCTTATTATAATTTTCATGTTACAAATAAAAAACTGTGTCAGAAAGGTGAAGGAAATTTCTGGAGAGCACATAGTGAGAGGGGATAAGGAAGCTGGGGAGAGGGGGATCAATCGTTCCAGTTTGCCCAAGCCTGAAGGGTTCCCCTCAGATGTGGGACTTCCAGTGCTAAAACTGGGGACACCCTGAGTAAAATCAGATGAGTTGACTAACGTCACTGGGAGGCCAGTCCTGAGTGAACTCCTGTGATTAAGGACTGCATATTCTCTTGGCTGTTTCTTAGAGACTGCCTGAGAACTGTCACTATTAAAACAAGCAAGACAAATCGTGTTTTTTCAAGGAGAAGTGGGAATAAAGATGCTACCTGGAAGAACGGGAGAAAGTAGTGGGCAAGGAAACCTATATTTATATTTTATGTTGTTCGTTTTAAAAAATAATTGGTATAGAAAGACTGGCAGACAAGCAATTAAACTTGAAATATATTAAAATGAGAAAATAAGGGAGATGAGCATGGAATTTATATATTTTTTAAATGTCTTACAGAAAGTTTTAATAAATAATGTATGCTCCTTAGAAACAAATGCTAATAAAATAAATCTAGAAGGAATGGCTTGCAGTAGGATTCGAGATCAGCAGATGCAGCACATTAATCCAAAGATTGGCGGAGTTAATGGCCCCGCACGTAAGAGTGCTTTGCTTTCTCAGAACTGTGGTTTGCACAGATTTAACCTCCCTTCTCTCCATAACCCTGTCTTTTGAATAAGTGTTCCTTTGCTGAAAAAGTGTGATGCAATCCTTGGGGAGCAGAGTAGCAAATCAGGCAAAACACAGAACTGGCAACAGCTTGGAGGATGCCAAACCCAGTGACCGCTGGAGCAGAGTTGGGTAGCAGATGTTGTGTTGCCATGGCAACCAGTGGGCGGCTCCAAATGAAGAAGGGACTCAATTTCCAAGGACTGAGACCTGAGGGAGTCTTTGACCCTGCCTTTTTCTAGAGCTCTGCAGCTTTGGAAATGTTGGGGGCAAAGGAAGACATAAAGGAGGGGCTATTGCAGGTTTCTTTCCTCACTGTTATTGTAGTGTTGGTGAAAGAAAAAGACATTTTTTTTTAAAAAATCAACCTTCAACAGGAAACATCCTGCCAGCTGTTTATTAATGAGTTGCCTTGCCTCCAGGAGACTTGATAATCCCCCTCCCATTGAACCAGTGGTTCCTCCTACAGTCTTTCCTCCACTTCTCTCTGCTTCCTAATTACTGTTGTTGGTGAAGGGTACACAGTCCTGCAGAAGACAGCTCATAGGCACAAAAGAGGTTCTGCAGGCCACTGCTGTCCTGGCTTTCTGGCTCTCCTATCTGCTCTGAAACAGGCACCCACTGGGCCATCCCTGCAGGAGCCCAGGGTCCATTTAGTGTGGTTCACACACACATCAGAGCCTTAGTCACCTTTGCCAAGGGATGCTATGCACACAGTCGCCCAGAGACTACAGTGAACAGAGATGTGAACATACAACCTCCCACTTGTTCTCCATTATTGTTCCACTGCCTCTGTGTGCTCAGAATTAATTTTTTTCTAAAAAGATCTAATTATCTTGTGAATAGCATGGTTATATTACATTCTGTTTTTTTTTTATGTCAGAAGCCTTTGTTTTTTTTCAAACGTAAACAATTAAAATATTTCTTGATATTTTAACTGCATTTTGGCATTTCTTTGTTTTTGTTTTTGAATACATTGTGAACCTCAAAAAAAATAGCAGTGCTCCCTGATTTCCCTCATCCCCTGGGAAACCCTGGAATCTGCCTGCTGTGCTAGGAAGAACAAAGGCTCTGCAAACTTTTTGAGCCTCAGTTTTTTCATCTAGAGCAGGGGTCTCTAAAAGCACTCCACGGGTTGCAGACAGAAAATATTAATTTCTATTTATTTATATTTTCTTTAAACTCTAGTATAGTTTCATGTGCATAACATAGTGATTCAATATTTTCTTATATCACCCGGTGCTCATCAGAGCACGTGCCCTCCTTAATGCCCACCACCTATTTTTCCCATCCCCCACCCACTTCCTCTCTGGTCACCATCAGTTTGTTCTCTATAGTTAAGAATCTGTTTCCTGGTTTTCCTCTCTCTCTCTCCCTCTCTCTCTTTTTTCCTTTGCTGGTTTTGTTTCTTAAATTCCACATATTTAAAAACACAAATTCAAAGGGATACATGCACCCCCATGTGTATAACACCATTCTTTATAATAGCCAAACTTATGGAAGCAG
Organism: Enhydra lutris kenyoni; assembly: GCF_002288905.1. Classification (NCBI taxonomy): domain Eukaryota; kingdom Metazoa; phylum Chordata; class Mammalia; order Carnivora; family Mustelidae; genus Enhydra; species Enhydra lutris. Next base: position 12,377,437 of record NW_019154113.1, read on the forward strand.
CCCAAGTGTCCATTGGTAGGTGAATGGATAAAGAAGATGTGGTATATGTGAAATCTCTATTTATTTTTCATCTCAGCTTGTAAAAGTCCAGCTTCTATATTTGTGTTAGAGTATACATATTAATGCAATGATATGTGTGTATATATGTATAATTTTCAATCTAGTAAAGATTTATGGAGGTTGTATCCTATAGTTTTTGTTTGTTTGTTTTAAAAGATTTTATTTATTTGACAGAGAGAGATCACAAGTAGGCGGGGGTGGGGGGGGGGAAGCAGGCTCCCTGCCAAGCAGAGAGCCCAATGCAGGGCTTGATCCCAGGACCCTGAGATCATGACCTGAGCTGAAGGCAGAGGCTTTACTGAGCCACCCAGGTGCCCCTATCCTATAGTTTTTAAAACAGCTTTAATTCATATCATCCAATTCATCCATTTAGAATATACAATTCAATGAGTTTTAGTATAGTCACAGAGTTTACATTGATTATCAAGATCAAGTTTAGAAACCAAAAAGAAACCCCATTCCTCCCAGCCCCTGGTGGCCTCCTACTTTTTTGTCTCTATAGATTTTACTATTCTTGATATTTCATGTAAATGGAATTATACTAATGTAGCTTTTGTGTCTGGCTTTTTTTTCACTTGGCGTAATATTTTCAAGGTTCATCTGTGTTGTAGCAAGCATCAGCACTTCATTCCTGCTTGTGGCTGAATAGTCTTCCATTCTGGATATACTGTATTTTACTTATCCACTTATCACTGAACTCAGGGGTTAGCAGCCAAACGTTTGATTTATATAATCTATGCACTATATGCACTGTGCATCCATGACAATATTCAAAATACTCAACAGTAGCAAGACACTAGCAACAACAGATGCTATACTCTAGAGTTGGTTTCTGGAAGCCTTGCTTAATGCTAAGGTATAGATTTGCTGGGACCTGGGAACCTGGGGGCCAGGTGCTCAGGGGGCTGAGAGGAGAGGATGTTTACAACGGTCATGGATGTATTTCAGTATTTCAGTCACTGGTGTGGCCACGTGTGTGTGTGTATAAGCTGACCTCTCTCTCTGGTAGAACTGCCTTAAGGGTTAAATGAACCCAGACACACGGAGAACCTGGGGGATCTTGTATGGGACTATGTGGTGGCTTGTGACACGTAGCAAGCACTACTGTCAGCCTAAAGTCACTGCTTCTCATTCCCTTCAATGTAGGACTGCTCCCGCAGCTGAGTGAGTCCCTCTCCTAGAAGCCTATTTTATTATGCATCTAAAGGGAGTCCTAAGGCCTATTACATGTGCAAGTATGTCCCGCTATGAGAGCAGGGGGAAAAATCTCTTGCATGGTCCCCAGGTTCCTTCCCTAGAAAGGGAGGAGGACAGACCCGGCTGGAGTCTGTGGAACAGCCTGAATGTGAGGCCACTGGGATAAGGAAGGAAAAAAAACCTTCAAAATGAAATTCTCCTCTTTCAGTTCCCGGCTTGCTCTACCTTGGTCGGTATCTCCAGAATGTTCCCTGATTCCGTCTACGGCCTGCCAGTCATTTCTCATATTTGCCCTGGAATCACAAAGTTGAAGAGGAAACTGAGGCCCATATAGGGAATGTTACTTGTTCAAGATCACTCCTAGCTAGCTAGCTGGTGGGAGAGTGGAGTTGTGAGCTGAGAGTTCCTGAAACAGGCTAGACCAGTGCTGCGAGAATGGCCAAAGGGACAGCACATGGTGAGCGTCACTGAGTTGCTTCTCGGTCCGGTGATGCTGTCCTCCACCTACAGTTCCTGAGTGTCCGTTCATCAGGGAGTGGCACACACCCAGCCTCTCCCAGGCCTCTCTGTAACCATGCGCAGTGGAAAGTTTCAACCACAGACAATCTTGGCTGCTCAAGACCCGGACTGGAACCAAAGAATGGTTAAAAAGTTAGAAAACAATTGTTATGGGAATGGACAGAGAGGAGGAAAGGAGAGGGGAAGAGTGATGACAATTCTTGATGTTTTAGACAACAAAGATTAAATACAAAGGGGAAGGGAAGGGGCTCATGCCCCAAGATGATGGAGGCATAGAGCATGGTGGGGTCCAGGCAGAATTAAAAGGCAAGTGTGAGCCTTGCTGATGAAGTTTCATGAAGACCCGTGGTGGTACTGGTGGATGAGGACTCATCTTCCCAGGGAGGTCTGTCCCCATCCCTTTGGGTTATATGAATGTTCCAACCTGTTTGGCAGTGTTCTTCCAAAAGGAGAGTCAAGGATTGGAAGCAGAACAGCAGAAGTTGCTACTGAATGATGTGAAGGAAGTCACAGATTGCTTGAGCCAGGGGCACTGTACTACCTGCTCTCCTCCTCCCATCTCTGGATCATTAACTGGCATCATGTAGGGTACCCAGCTCTTCTGGGACTCCTCAAAGTGTTTGGAATCAGTAGGGACTTTGATCTGCAGGCAAGAGGAACCTCAGCTCCAGCTGGCTTTATCCATAAGAAAACGCATTTTCTCCCATAACAACTCGTAGAGAACTGGGTCAGGATCCCAGGCATGGAATGACAGAATGTTCATTGACACTATCAAGGCCCTGGGCTCTTCAACTCTCCGTGCTGGTGTCCTCAGCTTGGCTTCCCTCCTAAAACTTTCTTTCATGGTTGCAAGGTGGCAACCAGGAGAATGGGGGCAATGTGTGCTCTTATTCCTGGGAGAGCGAGAAATCCTTCATTTTCATTTGACTGGGCTAAATTCAATCACAGATACCCACTCTTAAGTCAAAATCAGTCACCACAGAAAGCCACAAGCCAGCTGGCTCTCTGCTCTAAACCAAAACTCTGTGCATAGAAGTTTGGGCATTAACTGTGATGCCCACGATACTTCATTCCATGAGGACAAACCTACCACACACAGGGCCTGCCTTGATGAGGCAGAAAGCTAGGTTCGCTGGGTCTTGACGTTACCAACTGGGATGTGGGCACTTTTGGATCCAAATTCTGTCTTCTTTCTAGTACTGTGAATGTCACATCCTCAAACTTCCATCACTCAAGTAACACCTTCACATTCTCTTTTGCAATACCAGCACTCCATCTATAGCATTGCTTACTGTTTTTCTTTAAACAAGCTCCTGTCTAAAATAGGTTTTTAAGAAATGAAATCTTATCATTGGAAACAGGAAACTGGTATCTCTTGTCAAAATTAAAGTTTGCTATAAAAATAAGTATATGATAAACAGTGTTAATTTTATCTAGACACTGTTGCCTGAAAAGGCACTGATTCTAAGACAGCTGCTTTAAATGGGAGATTGGCAAGTGTTCGAAAGTGTTAGAGACACACCGGCACTGAACCCAGACTTTGTCTCTAACCTAAGCAGATGAATTGAAAGAAATTTGAAAGAAGAATAGCTTTCCCACGGTATGATTTAGTGTTCTTTAATGACATGTCTGTGTGCTGTGTGTTCAATAACCAAAGTGATTAACCAATAACCATAGTAAATAACCAATTTTATCTCCTATCTGGGTAATGCTAGACCTAACTGTATCTCAGGTACCATTAGTGAACTATGTCCTAATTTTGGGGAGACTGTATGTTGCATTAGGCTGGCTGCTTTCAATTTTCACAGCCCCTCTATAGTACTAATGTAGTGAGAACAATTAGGAGAATATTGGCATTGTTTGCTAGACATGGGGCTCAAACTATATACATATTTATTGAGCCCTTACAGTGATTCTAGAGGGTAGAAGGCAGAGCCCCTCCCCTCAATGTTCTTACAGTCTTGGTGAAGAAAGATGACCTGATGATTATAATGCAGAAGGGAAATGTGAGTGGGGATGCCTTCCCCTACTGTAGCTCAGAGGCAACCTAACTAAGATGCCCAGAACACTTCAGTCCCTGGCTGGTGTCTAAGGGTTGAGGAGCAGGGACCTGGGTCACTGCTTGGTTCCTCCCAGTCTGGACTGGATTTTATGTCCCCACAAAGGCAAAGCTGAGAGCCCCACACTCTTCCTCTTCCCAGCCTCACCTGGATGCCAGCCGGGCTCTGAGGAGACTGATATTGTCTTGCCTTCTAAAAATAACCTTAATGACAGCATAGCTGGTTTTTTTTTTTTTAATTTGATAGACAGAGATTACAAGTAGTCAGAGAGGCAGGCAGGAGGGAGAGGAGGAAGCAGGTTCCCCACTAAGCAGAGAGCCCGATACGGGGCTCGATCCCAGGACCCTGGGATCATGACCTGAGCCGAAGGCAGAGGCTCTAACCCACTGAGCCACTCAGGCGCCCCATAGCTGGGTCTCTTTAAAGTAGAAGACCTGCATGCTGAAGTCTCCCTCCAAAGGTCAGGCTTTCATGGAAACTTAGCCAGACCCTGGAAGCAGGAGGAGAAAGGCCAGGGTATGACCACCTCCCTAGATGAGCCAAGGCCCAGGATGCTTCCCTGTGCATGAGGTGTACATTTGCTAAGAAGAAGCTTCCCTGGAAGGGCAGTTCCATTTACTTAGTTGTAGAAGATTCCATGGCCTCTTCCCTGAACTCTTGATTGACTCCCTTGTCCCAGTGTTGGTTAGAGCACTGTGCAGTGGTAGGCATGTGCTTTGGTAAGCATGTGCTTTGAAGGAGGCAGGACGGGGGTAGACAAGTGATGCACACTTTGTCTTGAAAGATGACTTACTGTTTCAGACCCTATCAGTGGATTCATCTTCCTTTGGGCCATCAAGTAGGGATATGGTTACTAGTTCCTACTAACTTCATTCGTCCATTGTCCTCAAAGGCTTATTGAGAGCTGACCCTAGTTACACCCAGGCTCCACACACAGGACCCTGGAGCCTGCTGCTTGGATCCCACTGACAGTGCCCTTTCCTTCCCCATGGGGCCACAGCTATGTTCCCCCGTCTTGGTCACTGACTTCTTGTCTTTTAATTTCCTCTGTCATCAACTGGATTAGTAATCTCTCTTTCCTACCCCTTTACACAAACCCAGCTCCTGAATTATTTAGCAAAATCCTGACTAGCTCAAAGGAAGCCTTTCATCTCATGTGCTTTTCATGTCCTTTTATTCTTCCACTTCTTCCACTAGACAAGTGTGGGAGCTTATTCTTGATTTCAGCCGGGACTTGGAAGAATTTTTACTTTTTTATGGCTTGCACCTGCCTTAGGCCTTGCTCCCCAAATCAGCTCCAGGTGGCACTTCCCCTACCCCCAGTTCTGCTGGCTCTCACTTTGGTTCCCTGTATGTAGTGAAAGTAGCAAAGATTAGGGAGCTAGATAAACACTGTGAAATTCTGGGCTGAGGCAACCCCAACCCTCATATTTCTTATCAGTCAAATAGATATAGCAGGTGCAAAATTCACAAATGCAGGTGTGTGATATATGTAACTATATCTTTCTATAAGAATTTATATTTTGATGCAGAAGTTGGGTATGTGCAATGAATCATTGACCACTACATCAAAAACTAATGATGTACTTACTGTATGGTGACTAGCATAACACACACACACAAATATGTGCTATAAGATATGTCCTGTCAAAGAATTTGGGATTTCTTGTGTTTCTCCCCCCAGGTTTGCTTTTATGTACTAGTTGACTTATTTGAAAACAGTATCACTCTAAATCCCAACTGTCCTTGGTATCTTTTGGGCATCTACTGAGCTGTCCTTCCCCTCTGCAGGTCTCTGGTCTATCCATGCTGTTGGTCAGAAACTGTTTCCTACCTGGAGACTCCTTCTGGAGCTCTCTCCTCTTCTCCTTAGCAGTTTTGGGGAAGACAGGACAGGTAGACGTTCTCTGACACTAAGTCTTCTTCTACATCCAGTGGTATATTGGTAAGGCTTTAACAACTAGTTCTGAGGGATGGAGGGTGGAAAGAAGTAACTCTTGATTTGTAGCATTTGTAAACTTCTGGGTTATAAATACTCCCATCCTGCTGATTTCAAGCTATAGATGATTTAGCAGTTGCTCACAAAATTACTGAAAATTTACCAGCCAGCTCCCATTAGCAGGCTCTAGCATGCCACGGCATGACCCATCTTGTAACCAATTCTCTGGATCTGAACAGTCTCCCTGCCGCAGTACCCAGCAAATCAGAGGTCCTCTTTTTCTCGCATCCCAGAAATGAATCTGGATTCCAAACGAATCTTCGATTTTTCTACCAACTCATGGTCCGCCCAGGGAGAAGGGCATAAGACCATTTTCACAGGAGGCCCCAACATTTATGCTGCCTCTTTCTGCTTCTTTTCTGATTCCTTCTTCCAGCCCAGGGAACGTCTTTCTAGTTGGTGGGATGGCTTTGAGTTGGAGGTGGTGGTGGCTTCTGTTACTCAGTTCAACTATCAGGCTTGAGTGATTCCCACGGCCAAAGGGCCTTGGTTTTGAAATGGCTGTGTTCTCTGCTCCCTGTTATCATATTCCTACCTTAAAGCAACTAACACAGAATGGCTTACCTCCCTGAAAGGAGGAGAGGACCAAGAGAGAAATGCAAATACAAAAAGGAAAAATACTAGATATAGTGTATACTTTCAAGTATATACTAGATATAGTAATACTTCCCAGGATGGTGGGAGAAATAAGTTAGAAGTTACGGGAATAGTTTCAAGCAGAGTATGACATAGAGAAGGCACTCCATAACATGGATTATCCTTTCTTTCCTCCAGCTGAAAGAACCACAATTTCGACTGGTTTTTATTGCTTGGAGTCAACTATGGTTTCCCTGGGCATTGACTGCCTTGTCTCCTTCCCCTCTTCCCACCTTGAGAATATAGCACTGCCTGGGATCAGGATGAACATTCCTTGTACCTTTCCATTTAGAAGTCAAAAAATAAGCACCCAACTGTACAAAAAGTTTATAAATGTCGTACACAGTAAATTTTAGCTAAGGAAGTTAAGGATCAAATAACAATGCTATGGAGGGGCTAAACATATTTAAATTGTTTGAGACTGTATTTTAGCTCCCACTGAATTTTCTGGGTGAGATATTGATGATTATACCATCCTATCTGCTCAGCTTAAAGAGCTTGTCATTTTGTGTTCTAGTCAACTGTGTTTTTTTATCTCAGCCTTCCTGGTGGATGCACATCCCTGAGGACAGGCCTAGCACGGAACTTCTTGGTGGTCAGAAAATTTCTGTTGAACTATTTTCTTAGTTTCTTTAGAGTTTTCTCTCTAAAAGAAACTACACACTCAGAAAAGAGACATAAAAATGTGTGCTTACTCAACTTTCCAGGGCTTCACTCTTGGCGTGTAGTCTTTCCTGGTTCTATTATTTTTACTGGTCTAAATGACCTGGGGAATGCTCATTGTTCCTTCTCTGGAGGGATTAGAAGGTGACACTCCATTCTGGCTTTGCATAGAGGGTGCCTTTCAGCTTCCACAGGACATGGCTACCTTTAGAAACAGAAACTGTCCTTGGCAACCAGAGAGGGATTATTTTACCTTGGCATGAGAAAGGGGGGTTTTCAGTTTGTCTCATCCCCAGAAGCACAGACACTCAGCATGGCTCCTTAGGATCTTGGAGGAATAGAAGTGAGAGGGAAAAGTAGGCAAAGGAAATTGGAGATCATTGGTTGGTGATGAACTCCCTCATATCAACATTCAGACTAGACTGAGAGAGTCCCAGCTGACTGCAACCCTGTGTGGGTCCTTAACAAAAATCACATGGCCAGGATCCAGTTTGTAAATCAAATCAAATGTGAAGCCAGATTCTTGGCATCTAACATAGTTTTCCTTTCAACAAAAGGAGCTATGTGGAGGTTGAAATGGGAGACAAAAGAGCTCTAGATGTTGCTGCAGGTTCCCTGTAAGCTTTGGGCCTCAATCTCTATACTGGTGATGGTATGAAAATATTTCGTAGGATTAACAATACAACATATTTCTAGTTATACACACACACACCAACACACACCCCATTTCTTAAGCCTTCTAGTTCTTTCCTATTTAGCCTACAAGGCACCACCTGGCATGGGGGGAGAAATAAATTAAACATGGCCACTTGGCATTTCTTTTGGCATAAAAATCTTGAAATAATCTCTCAAGTTCCTTAGAGACTCCAGTAATGGTAGACGGCATCTGGAATTCCTCAGCAGAACAGTATGGAAGAGGATGAGATTAGAGCCAGCTCTGGAGAGATCAGTGATGAGGACAAGAGTGATGTAAGCATGACCATACTTCAACCTCTATACTTTGCATCAGATTTGTTATTGTGGTAGAAGAAAAAGGGGTGATGGCTTCAGTTTCTTAAGGAATCACTAATCATTGCCAAGGGACACTTTCCAGTGCTAGAAACTCTGCAGAAGGAGAAGACCACACCTTCTAGCCTCTTCATTTTCAAGTGAGGTATAGTGTGGTGATCTGGGTCTGCAGTTCTAGTAGCACCAGTTGCAAATAACCATTTAAACTTAATTAAAATCAAATGAAATAAAAAGCTCCTAAGTTGTTCTAGCTGTATTTTGAGTACTCAAAATCCACATATGGCTAGGGGTTCCCATATTGAACAGTGCAATATAGAGCATTTCTGTCCCTGCTGGAAGCTCTATTGATCAGAGCTATGGCTTTTGCCATTACTCCTGCTAAGGCAATGACTACTGACCACTTGTTCCTCCTCCCCTAATAGACATACATACACATACAAAGGCAGACTGAGTCCAAAGAATCTTGTCACTAATCTCTGAGCTGGCATTTCCCTAGATGTGTCTCCATTCCATCAGTGGTGGGTTTTGTTTTTTTGTTTGCAGTCACTTCCTACCTGCCATGGTGCTCTCACCACTACCACCATCAACATTTCCGACACTTTGATACTCCGCATAAGAAAGCCAGTGTCATGAAGCCTCAGGTTGGGCAGTCACCTAAGGGATTTGCTGGATTTGCTTGTCATAATCTCTGTGGAATCTGACTCAATTCATGACATGACTAACAAGACTAACCAGAAATTCTATGCCCAACAGAGCCCATAGAGAGTGAGCACCATGGTGGCTTGTATGGAAGATGTTACAATCCTCCAGGGGCTGGTCGTCCCAGTCAAACTGGAATAGAGGGCTTTCATTCGGAAACACAAGTGTATTGGTCCCCAGAATCCCCCATTCCCATCCAAACCGTCCACTGATGTCATTCTTCCAAGATTGGAAAGGAGAGGCCAATGCCCGATAATGGAGACAGAAGTCACTGAGGTTGGGTCTTGGACTCCGAGTCCACACGTTCTTAACAGGGACTTTGAGCACCTCTTAACTTTTCTGAAAAATGAGAGAATTGTACCTACCTTATAAAATTGACTGTGTAGATAAATTTAAAACACCCAGGGCAGTGGCTGCCACATAATTGGGCCTCAATAAATAATAGCTGCTATTTTTATTTCTCAGATGCTCTCTGGGATAATATGCATTTTTAGGGTAGAACGGTAGGAGGAAAAACGGCGGTGGCTTCCTGCACTGTGGGTCACTTGATCTTTGCCATCTGGCATAATGAGAAATGTCCTGTTTAACTTGTGAAAACTGCCTCATATCTCAGGCTACACTTGGGTTACCCTGGTGGGTGTTGGGATTTTTCAGGTAGGGCTATGGTTTCACATGCCTGGAGTACATTCAGGTGAAATCCTTCAGGTCTGCCTTGACGTTCTTTTGGAGAAGGAATCCCCAACCTTTTCCCATGAGAGTTGAACATATATTGAGCTTCGGGTACAGTGGGGTACAGTAGCCTAGGTCTGCCTAGCCTAAGGGGACATGATCGCAGCACTACCATGGTGGCCAACATCCAGTGGGACCTTTGAAGGAGAGGGGACTACAATTTCTCAGGCTCTGAGCATTCAAGATGAGTTGACCTTAACCCCTTAAATGGGCCTCACCAGAGAGAAAAGGGGGAAAGACTATTGACTTCACTCTTCTAGAAAGACTGGCCCATTCTGCAAGTTTGCACTGGATTGATTCAGAGGGAATTCATTAATAATCCAGGCTATACTCAGTGTCTTGGGAGAATGTAGACCTGGGGAAAGGGTATGCATTTCCTCTCTAGAGCTCAGAGGATACTGATAACCCCAAATGTACCCCAGGCCCTTCCACTGCTCTCCCTGACATAAATGCTCCAATCTAGCCAGATGGACAAATCACAGTTGTCTCCTGGAAGGATGGACTGAGAAGTGATTCATTGTCTACCATTATCACAGAGGATATAAAATCTCCTATGACTCCCTGGATCCATGCAATCCAACCTACCTGAAAATAAAATCTTGGTATCCTCAAGCTGAGGTTGGGTATGGTCCTGTCCCATATTCATAGATACCTCAGATCAGGAATTGATGCCTAATTTCCCTGCAAAGACAGAGGTAGTATGGTGGAAGGAAAGACACTCAAATCTTTGAGGAAGACATTTTAATTAGGTTCTTAATTCTAGCTCTGTCACTTAGTAGCCAAGCAGCCTTGGCTAAGCCACTTAACCCCTGGAGCCCCAGTTATTTCTTTGGGTTGTTGGAGAATCAAGAAAGATCACATTGATTATAGGAAAACTGAAGAAACTCTTAATGTCCTATCTAGGCATAAAGGATTATCAGTCCAGAGTGATTGATTTGAATTAGGCTAAAGGGAGATGGGAACAGACAAGATATTTTCAGTTCTGATATTCTTCATGTAATCTTAAGAGACATTTGGTCAATCGTGGAAGATGTATGTGGTTAGAAGGGCTCTGGGCATCAGATTTTCCCCCGGCAATGTTTTCTGCCTTTTTTAGGTTACTGGACAAGAAATTCACTTAATGTATTAAAAATATTTATGTGTATACAGAAGTATAGGCTTTTGTATGTGTAGGTGTTATTTTAAGCACTGTTAGAGCTAAAGAATTAAACAAGGCACAGATATTGCCGGTACAGAGTATACCGCAATTGAAGAAATATAACATGGACCTAAACGTGATTAATACAGTGGGTGTAAGTGCTGTGAGAGCAAAGGGTTCTGGGATCTAGTGGGAAATGATAGTTCTTGGTGAAGGAGTAGTGTGGTGGAATATGGATCAGTGGCATCTCCACTGACTCACCATTGAGATTGCTGGTGAATTAAGACTTCCCCAGCCCAACTTCTGGCTGGGAGACCCCAGTGGAGGCACCAGCCTGGGTTTGAAAAGTGCTTTAACATGATCATTCAGGGGATACCTGGGATGGGTAAGACATCACATGGGAACTATTATTTGAACAGGGTTTTTGTGCTTGATGTTGAAGGGTGGGTGGGATTTACATGGGGATGTCAGGAAAAGATGATGAAGCTGTGTGCTCAAACATGCTCTATATTCTGGTCATGATGGGGAAAAGCTAACGGAGTGGCCGGGAACTCAGTTCCTAATCACTCAAGGATCCTGAAGACCCAAATCCTGTCACGCTATGGTATCTCCTTCCTCTGACCCCACCCCTTTATTTAGGGTAGGTGTGGAGAATTGTAATTTCTGGATCATACTGTATGAATATTTAATTTTTTTAATGGACATTGCCAAGTTGTCTTGTGGAATACCATTTCATACTTGATAAGCATATGAGAATGCTAGTTGCCTTGTGCCCTGACATGAGATACTATCAAAAGAAATATTTACTTGGGGGCACCTGGGTGGCTCAATGGGTTAAGCCTCTGCCTTCAGCTCAGGTCATGATCCCAGGCTCCTGGCATTGAGCCCCAAATCAGGCTCTCTGTTCAGCAGGGAGCCTGTTTCCCCCTCTCTCTGCTTGCCTCCCTGCCTACTCGTGATTTCTCTCTCTGTCAAATAAATAAATAAAATCTTAAAAAAAAGAAATATTTATGAACCTGCTAAGTGGAAAATGATACTGAATTTTTAAAAAGATTTGTATTTCCTTGATTACTAGTGAGTTTGGATACTTATAGGACATTTGTATTTCCTCTTTATGAACTGCTTGTTTATGTTATTTACTCAGTTTTAAAGATCAGATTTGCAGAGATGATGGAATAACTCTGGGAGTTGTGTGACGCAGTAGATCTGGTTGTTTCTCTTCTGATCAATATGTAGGGAGTTCTTACATATTCTGATGGTAGTTCTTTGTCTCATAGATATTTCAATATTCTCTAGAGTTTTGCGTATGCTGGGTTTTTTCTTTTTAAGTATAGTTGACAATATTACATTTGTTTCAGGTATATAACACAGTGGTTCGACAACTGTATATGTTATGTTCACCGCAACTGTAGCTACCATCTGTCACCACAGACACTATTGCGATGCCATCGACCATATGCCTTATGCTGTGTCTTTTATCCTGGTGACTTACTTATTCTGTAACTAGAGCCCACCCCCTTCACCTGTTTTTGCCCAACCCCTACCACCTCCTCTCTGGCAATCACCATTTTTCTGTATTTATGGATCTGTTTCTGAGTTCTTTGTGTATTCCCTTGTTTTAATTTTTTAGATTCTGCATATAAGGGAAATCATATGGTAATTGTCTTTTTCTGACTTAATTCACTTGGCATAATACCCTCTATGTTCATCCATGTCACAAATGGCAAAATCTCATTCCTTTTCATGGCTAAGTACCATCCCATTGTTTAGTACATCTTTATTAATCTGTCAATGAATGCTTAGTTTATTTCCGTTTCTTGGCTTTTGTAAATAATTCTGCAATACACATAGGGGTGCATATATCTTTTCAAATTAGTGGTTTTTTTTTTAATTTGTGTAGATACCCAGTAGTGGAATTACTGTATTGTATGATATTTCTATTTCTGACTTTTTGAGGAAACTCCATACTGCTTTTCACAGTTGCTGCTCCATTTCTCCACATCTCTCCAACAGTTACTATTTCTTTTTGATACTAGCTGTTCCAACAGGTGTAAGGTGGTATCTCATTGTGGTTTTGCTTTTCATTTCCCTGATGATGAGTGATGTTGAGCATCTTTTCATGTATCTGTTGTCTTCTTGGGGAAATGTTGATTCAGGTTCTCTGCCCATCTTTATTTGGGTTATTTGGTTTTTTTGGTGTTGGATTGTAAAAGTTCTTTATATATTTTGGCTATTAATCCATTATTAGGTATATCATTTGCAATCATCCTCTCCCATTCAGTAGGTTGCTTATTTGTTTGCTGATGGTTTCCTTCACTGTGCAAAAAGTGTTTTATTTTGGTGTGGTCTCAACAGTTTATTTTTGCTTTTGTTTCCCTTGCCTGAGGAGACAGATCTAGAAAAATGTTCCTAAGGCCAATGTCAAAGATAATGCTGCCTATGTTCTCTTCTGGGCGTTTTAGGGTTTCAGGTCTCACATTTAGGTCTCTAACCCATTTTGAATTTTTTTTTTTTTTTTTTTTTGGTATGGTATAAGAAAGTGGTCCAGTTTCATTCTTTTGTATGGAGCTGTTCAGTTTCCCAGCATCATTTACTGAAACGACTGTGTTTTCCCCATTGTATATTCTTACTTTGTTATAGATTAATTGACCATGTAAATGTGGCTTTATTTCTAGGTTTTCTATTCTGTTCTATTGATCTATATGTTTATTTTTATGCCAGGACCATACTGTTTTGGTTACTACAGTTTATAGTACACCTTGAAGTCTGGGATTGTGATTCCTCCAGCTTTGTTTGTGTTCCATAAGTTGCTTTGGTATTTGGGGTCTTTGTGGTTCTGTACAAATACTAAGATTATTTGCTCTATCTCTGTGAAAAATGTTGTTGGTACTTTGATATAGATTGTATTAAATCTGTAAATTACTTTGGGCATTTTAACAATATTGATTTTTCCAAGATATTTTAATTTTGAAATAATCAGATATATTCTTTTATTGATGGATTTTTGTATTTTGGTTCTTTTTAGAAAAGCCCCAAACCATGAATGCGTTCTGTTTTCCCTAAATCCTTTATAGTTTTGAAACATTTTAAGCTATGTAAACCATATAGGATTTCTACTTTTTACTGGTCAGAGGCAATGAGTAAAATTTGTTTCCAAATTGTTTCCCCAAACCATTTGTTGAATGGTCCCATGGTTTCCCAGTAATTTGAAATGCTTTCCTTTAATATATACTAAGTCTTCATATGTATAAGTGTCTGTTTATGGAAGCTACTCTGAGACTTTGATCTATTTATCTGGTCTGTGCAAATGTCACACCTCTTTAAGTACTAGAACTTTTTTGACACGTTAATTTTTGAGAAGCCTACTCTTCCTGTATTGTTCTTTTTTATTTTTATTTTCAGAATTACCATGGCTGTTCTTGAGCATTCCATTTGAGTTTTGCAATCAGTTTGTGAATTTCCATAGAAACTCCTGTTGATATTTTCTTGAGGATTGCACTGAAATTATTTAGGGAGAAATTTCATTTTTCAAATATTTAGCCATCCAATTTTGGAATATGCCAATGCCCTTTATTTTTGAGTTATTACCTTTGTCTATGAAAATGGTTTCACAGTTTTTTTTTTAAATAAATAGTGCACCTTTCTGTTAGGCATTTTTATAGGTTATAAATGCTGATTTCATAAAGGAGACTGCATCATTATTGTGATTCTGAAGTATGAAGTAATAAACCTGCGTACACGAACTAGATTGAGTACAGTCTTTTCTATAGCTGTGATTTTGTGTTTTGCTTGTTTAGAAATTTGAAAGTGAACAGGAAATTTATATTCACCAGTGCTTAAGCAACAGCACTGTCTCTACACCCAGTATACTCCAGACAGAATGTATGTGCAGATTTTTATCAGTAAAGGATGATCATGAACCTGAGCCTACACAAGCAGAGAAGTGATGAGTGACATCAACTCACCCATTACTAGCATATACAATATGTAACTACCAATGATTTAATCACCAAGAGGAGACATCCGCTCACATTAGTCTAGAAAAGATGACCTTGTATTTTCTTTCCCCACCCCTCTCCCCCCCACACCCCCTGCCGATATAAGAATCTTTATGATACCCAAAGCTTCAGTTTCTGGTAAATACTTAGAAAGATCATTAGATGGTCTTCAAAAGAGTTGAGGATAATACCGACTTGGCTGCACTTCACCTTTCGTCTTAACAGGTTAGATAATTAATGAATTTGGTTTGGTTTGATGGTACATTTCACTGCAGCTTGAACTTCTCAAAGCTAACTTGGTGTAGACTTGGAGGACATTTTCAGCTGTGCAGTAAAATATTGGATATGCCCATTTTTACTTCTGCAAGAGTTCTGTATGAAAATCTCTTTCCATGTATGAAAATGTGAAAGTGATTGATTGAACCGCTCTTCCACACCAGCAGAAGCTTGTTACCCTCTCTGACAACCATCTCAGAACTCAATAACCAGATGGTTTTGTTTTCCTCTGTGATTACTGGGAAAGACACTTTTCCTCTTCTGGAATTTTTTTCCCAGTGGTAATATCAAGTTTTAGGCCTTTCTTATCTCTACTTCACAGACATGCATGGAGTGCCTAAGAACTACACCAGTGTAGATTGCCACCCAAAGTAAAAAATGATGAGCTGTACATAAATTAATTTACCTAACAGATACTAATAACAGATACTAATTGAGACTTCAGAGTGATAAATACTAGGCAAAGATTTAGAAGTGAACACATATACCTGTGGGTCCTAACTATAGGAACAACCAGGGTATTGAACATTGGGACAAGGGAATTCCTTTTATCATTCAGGGTCTGCACATTTGGGCCCCACTATCGTTACTAAGCTGTGGAATTTATATGAATTAAACAGTTTTTGCTTATTTTTTATATATTTTATTTTATTTTTAAGATTTTATTTATTTATCTGACAGAGATCACAAGCAGGCAGAGAGGCAGGCAGAGAGCGAAGGAGGGAAAGCAGGCTCCCCGATGAGCAGAGAGCCTGATGTGGGACTGGATCCTAGGACCCTGAGATCATGACCTGAGCCAAAGGCAGAGGCCTTAACCCACTGAGCCACCCAGGTGCCCCGAATTAAACAGTTTTTAAAATTATTTTGATTCGGATCAGTATATGATCATTAGATACTTGGAGAGTTTAAGGAACAAAGAACTATTTAAATTTCTGAAGTGACCACATTATATTATATTCTTTGCCCATTATTTAAAATAAAATTCTCAACTCAGGGTACATAGCATCCAGTTGAAATGGTTGTTGAATTGACTTCATCAAGAAAATACTACATCTTTTATAGATCTATTTTACACAAAGATTGAGAGGATTGGTGTCTATATGTGTGGTTTAGAAAACCTTCAAGAGTCCTAGCTTCTCAGAAGTACGTGGTGTTTATAAGGGTTGAATGCATGCTGATTTGGGGAAAGGAATTAATACATAATTTGAATTCAGAGTACAAGCCTTTAAAAAAATATGATCCAGCTTGGAGAAGCATTTCTGAAATACCTCTGGGGAATAAATTTCTTTTATTAATCTAATCATCCATTGATGTCATTCTTCCAATTTAATTACGTTTATCTGCCAATGGGTGACTCTGCTTTTTATGTGTGTAATTTCAGTGGGTACAAATGGTGATGGCAAATAATTGTCCTTGGAAATAATTGCTGTTAAAATTATTTATCCATGCAAGTTAGTTCTGTTAGAAAGTTCATCCTCTGTCAGATACCTGGCAATATGAGGGAACGTATTTCCTATGTACTAAAATGGAGGAAGAGCCCTTATATTTCTTAGGCATTTTCTGGGTACCAGGCACTGCCAAGGGCCTTGTATATATTATTCCGCTGAATCCTCATGATATTCCTACAAAATGGGCGCGATCACCTTCACCCTATTAATGAGAAAATTACAACAGTATAGATGGAAAGTAGAGAAATCCAGATTCAAACGGAGGCCAATAGGCCAGAAATAAAATGATTCCTATTTCACAGGGTGTATGCAAGGCGTAAGTAAAGAGACAGTGTTTGTAAGGAACTTAGCCTGGTACTTGCTGTGTTGGTTATCCTCATGTCTGCTCATAGAGATTTTACCTCTGCAACCACTCCCTGCTTCCTTCCACAAACCCGTTCCTGTGGATAGAGTGAATCATTCGACCTGGAGCCTACATGAAAATGTTTTGAGATCTTTGCATGCCGTACCTCCTTGAGAATGCTTCATCTGGCTACTTTGGTCCTTAGGGCTTCTCTCCTCTCTGAATTTCCATCACTCTGGCATCTCTTTCTCAATAACAGTTCCTCGATGGATAGTGTGTCATAGAAGTCATCCTATCATATGGAGGCTTATTTTTCCTTGATCTAGATTGTGAATTTATTGAGTACAAGGATTCCTTGGATCTCTCCACAGGGCTCATAGGGCACAGGGCTCCAAACCAGGCCCTGGATCAATACTCTTTCATTAAGTGTAAAATCTACAAATAATTAACTACCTGAAGGCAAGAAAGTGCTGGGAGCTCAGAGCAAGACAGATGTTCATTATGAAGAATTGGAGGTTCCTCTTGAGGCAGTATCATTTATCATCAGAGTCACCATTTGCTGGCCTTCCTCTTTTGGTAATAGTAGTGCAAGGTGGTAGGGTGGCATGCCAGGGAAATGTTTGGGGGGGGTTCCCTTTTGAGAAAATGGTCCCTGCCACCCCCCCCCACACCCATATCTCATCTTTGCCCTTAACATCACACACAAAGGGCTGAAGAGGGAGTGAGAGGTCACCATTTGGAAGGAGAAGTGATGTTTGTGAAGAAAAACATTGATTGGTTTCCTTCCTCAAAACTGAGGGAAGGGGGACCCCAAAGTCTGGGGTTGTATTGAGGAAGGGAGGCTGACATGTACACTGGGTGCATGGGCTTGCTGACTTGTCCTATCACCATCAGCGTAGGCTGGGGAGAAGGGAGGCAAAAGCCCTAAGAAGCAAAGAGGTGGGGATAATGGCCTGGTTCCTACTTCAGGCCCAGAGTCCAGACTAGGAGGGAAGGTGAGGTTGGAGGCAACCAGGTTTCCCAGGGACCAACCCAGTGTAGGGCATACAGGTGCTTTCTGCAAGGGAAATGCAAGCCCATGGCTGCTGACTGCAAGTCTGCCTGATGTTAGACCTATTCCTCCAAAGGAAGCCACAGAGCCTAGGGGAGCTTCTTGGAATGCAGTCCTTCTTTAGCTTTGCTTAGTGGGGCAGGCTGTTTCCATACCAATTCTTCATAGAAGGGACTCAGTCAGCCATGGTGGCAGCACACTTAGTTGTGGGCAATCCAGGAAGCAAACTTGGCTTCTCTCTTTACTTCCACACCTTGTTCTGGAGGTGAGTTTGTGCAGGGAAGAGGAAGGTGGAACTCCCCTTCCCTCCATGCTCGCGGAGCTACAGGTCCATAGGCCTGTCCTTGTAGGGGGAGGGCTTGAATAGAGTATGTGCTTAGAGTTCTTACATGCACAGGACTAGGTCTTCATAAGTATAGCCAAGTTGCTTTTTTTAAAACATTGCAGTATAGTTGACAAGGTTACATTAATTTCAGTTTTACAACATAGTGATTCCACAACTCTTGCGTTATGCTGTGCTCACCGCAAGTGTAGTTACCATCTGGCACCATATAACACTATTATACTATCATCGAGGATATTCCCTACTCTGTACCTTTTGTCTCAGGGACCTATTGTTTCCACAACTAGAAGCTTGGCCTTCTCACTACCTTTCACCCCCTTTTGCCCACCCCCCACCCCAACCCATCTGGTAGCCTTCAGTTGTCCATATTTGAGTCTGTTTCTGCTTTGTGTTAGTTGATTTTTTTTAAGATTTTGCATGTAAGTGAAATCAAATGGTATTTGTCCTTCTCTAATTTCACTTAGAAAAATACCCTCTAGTTTCAACCATGTTGTTTCAAGTGGCAAGATCTCATTCTTTTTTATGGCTGAGTAAAAATCCATGACACACGCACACACACGCACATGCACATATATTTATCCATTCGTTTATTGTTGGGACACTTAGGTTACTTTCATATCTTGGCTATTATAAATAATGCTGCAATACACATAGGGGTGCATATATTTTTTTGAATTCATGTTTTTGTGTTTGGGGGTAAGTACCCAGGAGTAGAATTACTAGATTGTATGGTATTTCTATTTTCAATTTTTTGAGGAACCCCCATACTCTTTTTCACAGCAGCTGCACCAATTTACATTCCCACCAACAATGCACGAGTCCCTTTTTCTCTACATCCTTACTTCTTGCCAACACTTGCAACTTCTTGTCTCTTCAATACTGGCCATTGTGACAGGCATGAGGTGATATTTTGGTTTTGATTTGCATTTCCCTGATGATGTTCAGCAGTTCTTCATGTGTCCTGTTGGCCTTCTGTATGTCTTCTTGAGAAAACGTCTATTCAGGTCCTCTGCCCATTTTTAACTGGATTATTGGGGGGGGGGGCTTGTGTGAAATTGTATAAGATCTTCGTAATTTGGGACATTAAGCTCTTATTGGACTATCATTTGCAAATATCTTCTCCCATTCAGTGGGTTGCCTTTTCATTTTGTTGATGGCCTCCTTTGCTGTGCAGAAGCTTTTTAGTTTGGTATAGTCCCAATAGTTTATTTTTACTTTTGTTTCCCTTACCTGAGGAGACCGATCCAGAAGTGAAGCTGTTTTGATAAATAAAATGACTCAAAAATTAAGGAATTGGCTGAGAGTCATTAAGGGAGCAGCTATCCAGTAGGACAGAAGATTTCTAAAAAGCAAAATGGTAGCAGATATTGGTAAATAGAAGGGGGTTTGTATTTAGATGGTCAAGGATAAGACCTCTCAATGAAACTCATTACTTCTTGAGTCTCACTGGGACGGACTCTGGGCTGCACATACATGGATTCTGCTGATATCTCTGCCAAGCAGGCTGAAACTTTCTCACCTCTGAGCCATGTAAAGACAGGTTCAGAGCAGTGACTTGACTTGTGACTGGCAAGGCTAGTAAGTAGTTGAGCTGAGAGGCAAACTTGGTATCTGCTCTTTCCATCCTGTTGTCCTACTGCTCCAGCTGTGGAGGGTCTCCTGGGCACAGGAGACCTCACAGTCTTGTCCATACTAGTTAAAAATCATGGCCTTGCTTTAACCTCACATACCTCAGTTAGAAATATGGAATGCGTGAAGGAAACACCTTTTCCCCCAGCACTAGATTCCCAGGGAGCCTCAGATGCCACGAAGGACAGGGTGGGAACTACTGAGAGTAAGAGCCTGTAAGTGTTTGTTGGTCCTGTCTTCCCCTCAGTGTGGGTCTGAGTTCTGTGGCTCTCCTCCCCAGTAGCTGCCTCCAGTTTGGGGGGGATTGATCTGCTGATACCATCTGAAGAAATGATCGACGGTGCTATAGAATTCAAGTGCTCTATGATTACATATGGCACTTGTATGGCTATATGATTACAGGGACAGTTGATGTCTGATCTCCAACGTCCTGCCCAAGACATATATGTCTCCTTTTCTCACATTGTGTTGTAATGTCTATTCATTTGCATACAACTTGAAGACCTAAGCCATGATTATTTTAACAAAAACTGAAATAATAATTATCATTGTCTTTGGATTCTTCTTCTTCTTCTTCTTTTTTGTAACTGTTTATCAAGCACTGAATTACTATGAAAATATAGATGCCTCAGTACAGAACACCCCAAAGAAATGGAAGACTAGGCATGAGGGTTAGTTAAGAATCTGGATGAAGAAAGGGGCCCACTGCTATGCTGGGCATAAAGCTTTCCCACTTCCATTGTGTCGGGAAGGTCATTTCAATTGCTCCTGTGGGTTGTGGCGAAGTTCTAAGTGACAAGTGATGGAGAGGAACATCATAGACAATGTATCCTTTACAAAGGAGGCCAGTGGCTTCTGTCCTGCAGGGTTGAGCCCCTGAGCCTATTTCCTATATTGCTGGTCAAACAAATTCATGCATTTGTCACTCTGCCTTTGAGCTCTGAGTTCATCGCCTTTTTTATTTCACCACTTAATTCCTTCATGAGGAATAGAAGAGAGGGGGGATTGCCCGTTCAAACACCCTTGACATTCTGAAAACCCCTCCTTTGGGGGATCCAATAAATGTATATTTGTGCATTTCACACTTGGGAACACTGGAACTCAGGAAACTTATGATAGTTTCAAAAGTGCATTCTGGAAAGCAAAAGTTAGTTTCTGCCCCATGTGTTAACTATAGACCTTTCTCTGTGGAGTTACAGAAATAGTTCCATAGCAGTAGTTCCTGAAGTAACAAAGCCTAAAAAGAAAAAAGACAGGTTCTTTGTAAAGTGGGTATACTGGTGGTTTTGAATCCATATTTGAGGGTACAGAAGCAGCCTGTTTTTATCTTGGTTGAGCCATGCTTGGGTGCATGACTAACCCTTTCCCAAAGACTGAGAAAACGGTCAAGTTGGGTTTTCAGATATGGATCAAGATGAACCACATGCATACGGAGTTTAAAGCCCTGTTGGCCATGGTGGCTGAGAGGACATTGCCGAGAGCTGGATATGAGTTTAACCTGTCAATTTTCCCTGAGTTGGCTGAGCAATCTCTGTGACCAGATCTCTTACGGATCTGCTTATATATGGAAGGATGAATCTCTTGATTCCAAAAAGCAACAATAGGTCTTTGTGAAGTTAAGATAAAATAGATGAAGAGTAAGTTTCCAAAAATTGACCACCTTTATGGGAGGAAAGGTAGCAAGAGAAAAGAAATTGGACTATAGATGCAACACAGATGTGAAATTCTGGACTGAAAGCATGAGCTCCATAAGCAATAGCCTTCCCTTGCTTCCTTCTGCCTCCTGCTGAATTTCCAGTGCAAATGAAGCCCTGCTCCCGGAAGGAACCAGTAACCAATTTTTCAGCTGCTTCAGCATCTTTCTGCATCGGGAAGGAGAATGTTAAAATTGCATTTTCTTGGGATCTTTACGCCAGAGAGAGTAAATCATGTTGCCTTGCAAACAATAAACAATCCCATAAATAGCAGGACCAGGCTAAAAAAGAGTCCTTGAGGCGCCAGTGTGCTGGGTAATCAGGCCTCAGAGAAGATAACTAGCCCAAGCATACTCTTTGTGAGTCCATTGACTCCCTCGCAAAAAGACAACGTAAGGCTGAGGCGAGTAAAGTCTCCCAGTAATATTAGCTCGACAAGATTTGATTTCGGGTGAGTTCACCTACAAAGGATGAAGCTGTCTAGGGCAAGACCCAGGCTGGAAGGGGATATGAAAAAAGTGGGTCAATGACCAGGCTAGCCCCATATGAGGAGTGGGAACCTCCTGTCTCTTGCCCAGAAGACAGAATGCAAACACCGGTTTCTGGAGCTCCATTCTGGCGAGTAATGTCATGAATGTCTGATGCAAGTCAGTGGCTGACATCAACCTGACCAACCTATCCATATGTGGTAAGAGTCCAGCCAGCGGACTCAGGATGGTGGAGGAGAAAGTAGCCAATCACGAAGAGGCCTGACAAAGACTAGGAAGACAACTGGAGCCCCATCCATGGGGTGAGGTGGTGGGAGGGACGGTCTGTGGACCCAGAGGAAGAAAGACAAATACTGCTGTTGTCTCTGCAGAGTGGGACAGAAGTCAAAGCCCCCCAGGTTGGTGTGTCTGAGACCGTTTGTTATTCATTCATTCGCTCATCTACTGAGCATCTACCAAATACTAGTAGGCTGGTCCTGAAAGGAAGCCATTCCCTGCTCTCCCAGTAGGAGGACCAGAAAGGAAATCCACACAATGACAGCTCAGGACCAGAAAATGTAGCAACAGAGCTGCGTCAGGGCTGTGGAACACCTCACTCCAGCCAGAGCTGGGGTGGCAGTGAATCATTCCCATTTACCAGTCGACCATTCTGTGCTGGAGCTTGGTGCCTCCACGCATGACCTCATTTATGTCTTATCACAACTGTATAAAGCAGATGTCAATATTGAGGCTTGGCGGAGTCTGCTTGCTCGCTCAATGCCACATCAGCATCAAACGCTGGGTTGAGGATTTGAAGCCAGGAACTATTTTGGCTCCAAAGCCCATGCTCTTTTGAATGACTCAAAGCCCACAAATATAGAACATCTACAGCCAGGAACACTCCCCCAAAGACTCTTTGAAGATCATTCTACCCCAAAACACAAGAGAGAAAGATAATAGAGATTACAGCATGAGACAGAGAAAGAATTAAAATAGTGCTTTTAATATAATTTTCAGCAAATGTACAGTGTGTACTTTACATCACATATTTCTAAACTGCTCATCTGGAAAATATAAGCTGCAAAAATACAGAATCCCACACTCAAAATCTATTGAGTATGTGCTTTTTTTTTTTTTTTTTTCTCCCCATCCCTTCTGTGAAACAGGGTCATTTTTACCACCCCCGCACCCTCACCCCGTTGTAATCCAGCCTTGGCTGCTTTGGGAAGAGCTGTTGGAGCCTTCCATCAGAGAAGCATTCTGGAGAGGGGGGTTTCTAAAGCGTGTCAGCAGGTCCTCCCCACAGGAACCAAGGGAGGGATAGGCCAAAGGGAATTTGCACACCTGGTCAACATTACTCTTTAGCAACCCAGGAAAATTGCCTACTGCAAGGGTTCGGAGGACTCCTGACCACAGACAACCTCCTCAGTCCTCATCACAGGCCTGTGCTGGGGGCCTCAAAGGACCACTCGCTGGCCGGATAATCCACACAGGGACCCTTGGGTTCTTGGGCAGGGCAGAGCACGCTAAGTCAGGCCTGCGAGGTCTGTGGATAGTGGCGGGCTGTTCTCTGGAGGAGGAGGATGAGGGCCAGGCCCTCAGCTTCTCACAAAGGAGTCTTCTGAAGGTGAATGTGACTCGGGGCAGGTTTTCTCAGTCTCAATGTCTTGGTACTCTGTGCCTAAAAAGGGAGGAGGGAAGAAGAGCCAAGAGGAAAAAGAGATCGGTCTTTTCTGGTTTTCCTACTATTTTTTTTTAAGGCTTATATAATACCATCAGGGCTTTCCAGTAGAATGGACAAGAGCAGAAGTCATGCAAGGAAATACTGGGTTTTGCTCCATGTAACCCCAAGGAGCCAGATTTTAAGCCCAGAGACCTCTGTGAAGGCCATGTCTTTCTGAGAAGCACATTTTTCTAGGTATCTATACCAACACTCTGCTAGAGGTTTCTTCTCTGGGAATGAGTAAGACGTATCCCAGTCATTAACTTGTCCTCATCTTCTGTAAGTCACCAGGGACAGGCCCTGTGTTCTGGGACACCAAGTGTCACTGCAATGCCTGCTGGTGGTGTGGCTGAGTGCCGGAGAGCACCCGCCTGTATCTAATGTCATGCTCTCTCCTCCAGCATCCTGGACACTTTTCTTTCCAGCCACAGGATGCACCACACGCTGCATCAAACAATCTCCTCACTGGGGCAAGGTTTTTGAGCCTATGCCACCCTTCCAAAAGAGATGTTGTGGCTTCATCTAAAAGACATTAAAAACCCAGCTAGTCCCTGGGATGATTTACGAGCTGGGTTAGGTCTCACTGAGCGTGACATGAGGCTCTGCTGTTCAGTGATAGGCACAGTGGAGACCTACAAGTCCCCACTCATTTACTTGTCCTCTTTAGACTCTGACCCGGTGACAGAAAAAGGTGACAACGGGGAAATATCACTCTTTTCCTCAGGATTTTGCAGCTGAGATCTGGCTTATAGGAGGCAGCCCCCGTGTTCAGAGCAATTCAGAGCATCCTTCCTCAACTTCCGTGAGGATCAAGTTCTTGTGGTCTTGGTGGGGGGCGGGTTCTGCTGGAAGCCTGGGGAACTGGGAGCTGGGCAGGATAGGACAGAAACGAGAGTTGGAGCTGGTTCTTGTGTCTAGAATGAGCAAGATAGGGGATGATGAGTGGCCAGGACACTTCTACCGATGTGGCTAAGGTGGAAGAAGGAAGGAGGGGTGTGTTTAAAGGTCTTTGATGTTTAATTACTAAGGTAAAAAAGTTTTTTTTCATTTTCGATTCCTGTGCCCGTAGGCAAAATTTTGCAGAGGTCTCACCTCCGGCTCTTGGCTCATTTCTCTATAAACTACAGATTTCTGTGGGGGGTTTTCCCAAGAGGAGATGCCCTGCTGGCATCGGAGCTTCCTAAGAGGCAGATCTGTGCTCTTGAGTTGGTGATGATGTGGTGTAGTGGAGCACTGGTTCAGGAGTTGGACAGACCTGGCATTGGTTCCTGGTGGCCTTTCTATCTGTGTGACCTTGGGAGCCTTCAGTAAACTAGTTAACTGATCTGTAAAAGTGGAAGAAATTAGACTTACCTTTAACTGCTGTAAAGCTGCTTGGGTGCATTGCCTGGGACCGTGCCTATGACACCTGGCATGTAGGTAGCAGGCTCTTACATGTGAGCCCCCCCCCAACCCCTTCCCCCTTTGAGGTGCTGGACTAACCTATGTCTTGCTTGGGTTCCTTCTGTAATGCAACTTCCTACACTGCGTACTTCCCATTCATCTTCTGACCTTGGATGATAAAACTGAAGTTTTGACAAACCTATCACTGTGATAGCTCTCTTCTATTAAGTTAGCATGAATTTAAGAAAAACATTATTTGGGGGGATTTAATGGCAAGATGTCAACCCACAGAATGTTTAAACCTCCAGAAAATTTACCATTCTATTTGCTTCTAGAAGAAGAACACAATCACTTTGTCTTATGGAAAAATATTCATAATTTTATGCTAAACATCAACTACTAATTGTTGGCCTGAGTCATTAATGCAAAAATAGAAACATCTAGAAAGTCTGTTCCTAAAAGTCTAGTATCTGATAATAGAGTAAGACCTATCCAACCAGTGGCCAACATTGGTATGTCTGAAGGCCCTGGGCCAGAGCCAAAATTCTGGGGTTGATGCTGAGGAACATGGTGGTGCCTGTGGGAGAGGTGTCTGGGGTGTCCCCACTGAAACTGATGACCGGCACTGAGGAATGTGTCTCTGATGTGTCAGAAAATGTATCAGAGGAGTCTCCTGTTTCCTGTTACTGTCGGCTTCTGGTAGGATACCTCATAGAAATTGATCACTGGGCTCTGTGGTTAAGACCCAGAACAACACAGGAAGAAGTCCCCAGAAGGCAGCTGTCGTGGTGTCCTGCTGGTTATATTAAGAGGCATGTGAGAGTGGGTAGGACCCACAGTCCATTTGAGCCCGAGTCCTCCGGAGGAGGCAGTCCCTATGGGTGGAGAGGGATGTCTCACTTCTTGCTCAGTAGGCAGGGGGTACTATAAACCTAAGATCACGGGCTTTGGATCCACACAGACCTGGGTTGGAATCCCAGCTCTGCTTCATGGCCTTGAGCCAATTCTGGAAGCCTTCCCTGCCTCCTTTTCCTCTACTGTACACTGATGCTCATAACAGTTCCTGCCTCACAGGGCTATTGTTGAGATTAAATGAGCTCCTATGTGTAAGAAGCTGGTTCACAGTAAGTGCTCGGTAAATGTTAGGTACTATTATTATTAGTTTTTATTAGTGTTTACCGATTACTCCACCTGGTGTATTAGTGCCAATGTTTCGTGTTGGTGGGAAGGGATGTGAAATACTATTTGGATTTAAACTCATTCCTCTATTTCCTCCCCCATACCCATTTCACCACCTAAGAAAACAGGACAATTACTGAGGCAGAACTATGCAGTATCGGAGCTGAAAGGAGCTGCAGCTCAAAGTCCCCTATAGAGAGAGAGATGAGGTTGCCTCCGTTGTAAACCCTGCCAGTCATGGCTACTTACCTCATTCTTGGAAATGGGATACCTGCCTTAGACTCCTGTGGGCAGTAACGTCAGGGCTGATGGACAGCTGGCTGCAGGCCCCCTCTAGCACATGACCTGGCCCATGCTAGAGCAGTCTCAGCTGCTGGAAACCCACCCTCCCCCCAACATGCGGTGCTACTTCTGAACTCAGCACACTCCTGCCCTTGGCCACTGTCTTTGTAAATAAAGCTTTATTGGGATACAGCTCATGCATTTGTCTATACGTGAGCTGCTCTCCCGCTACAACAGAGTTGAGTGGCTGTGACAGACACCGTGTGCTTCTCAAAGCCTTAAAATGTTTACCACCTAGCCTTTTACAGAAAGTCTGTCCACTTCTTCCGGAGGTCTTCTCAGGAGAGCGGACCTCCTGCCCCATCTTTCTGGCAGACACCCACTGCTCTTTAGTTCTTGGTTCTAGACCATGCCCCACACCCCCTAAACCTTCCTCATTCCCGAATCCAGGAGGCTGAACTTCCCATCACCATGAGTCCGCCCTCCTTGGGCCCAGTCAGAGCTGGGCTCTTAATATTGTTATTCTATTGCTTTTGTGTGTGTTCAGGTCTGTCTGGCTCATGGAACTGTGAGCTCTTGGAGGATGGGATCATGTCTTTTTCATCTTTGTAGCTGGTCCAGAATCTTAATCAAGGAATGAATGAATAAATACATGTTTAGAAACAGTCAAGCTCATACAGTACATCCCCAGATGAAACTAACCCTACAAAGGGAAATCACGCTACCACGTGCCTGATCTCTGAGAAGGAGTTCTGTCCCTGTGTCCAGGGCAGTCACAGACCTCTGAGGTATAGATCTTTGCTTTTTGGAATTTTCCATCTTAGGCCTTTTAGCTGTTGTCCTTTCTGCCATGATGACCAAGCACTCTGATATCCCCTACAAATTTGAGAACAGGGAGGCAAGGGTAGGTGGCTGTGGCCAGGCATGGTAGTTTCCATGTGTTACCCTGGGCAACAGGCCCCCATAAGAGGCATCTGAACAAAAAGTATCTTCTTGCATATTCTACCAGTTGGGGATCCTTCAGTTTTACAGGTTTATTGATGAGCAGCCATAATCCCCTAGGGAGCTGGGTCTGAAGGCTATCATTTAGGACAAGTTGCTCCAAGAGGTTAGGTCCTCGCACTGTTCAGAACTCAACAACGCGGACTGAGTTGGAAGCAATGGTATAACGAACAAGGAGGAAGGGCAGAGGGAGGAAGCGAAGGACGGTAGTTTATGTTCCACACTGATTTTCCAGGCTGGACTTAATTTTCACTAGCACCTTCTCTTGGAAAATGTGGCACCTCTTAAGTATTTGGCCTGGATTCTGACGTAAAGGAAAACACAGCTCATGGCCGAGAGAAGGCTGAGGGAGAGAGCAGCAGCATGAACTCAGCAATCAAGCCCCTACTGTGTGTCTGGAACTTTCTCCTGAAACCATCAAAATGGGCAGAGAAGAACAGCACAAGACAGCGAATCCTGGTTTTCTCCCTTCCTCTAAATCAAACCACACCAAATACACACACAACGCTCGAGGGGAACTCCACCAAGACCGTAAGAGAAGTTTCTCCTGTCCCGCTTCTCCCTCTGCTCGACTGTATGATTTCTCGACACTGACCTTTATTGCTTTAATGCTGCCCAGTACAGTACGGCCCTGGCAGGCCTGACTGGGTGGAGGAGAGATCACCCTTGTGAGGACCTGAACAGCACGCAACAAGAAAACCAGCCTCGCAGGCTCCTGGAAGCCAACAGTGACTTTTCCTCAGTGGGTTTCTCTGTGAGTGTGTGTGTATATACATACACACACGCGTGCGTTTTATTTTCTCCATTTCACATGTTCCTCAGTGAATGGCCTGCTTTCGAAGTGTGGAAGATAATCCATTAGTGACCGGGTTGAACCTGTTTCCTGAGAAAATTCCTCCGGGGTGGTGGGGTGGTCATTTCCAGGGACTGGCTGGGAGCCCCTGTATGGAACAATTCAGCAGGTCACCTCAGAGGACCTCTCTTGCTCCTTCATTAGCCAAGAGGAAAGCCTGCATGCGGTAGTTTTCTGGAGTGGCAGCTTTCCATGGGGGTAAAGGATGGGAAATCTCGCCATGCCTGAGTGAGGGGAAACTCTAGGTCATCCCTGAAGACAGGGAAGTGGATTAAATCAGGGATTTAAATGTAGAGACACCACTTTAAAATGTATAGGCCTAATTAAAAAAAAAAAAAATCTCTAGAGGAAGCTATTGTACTGTAAGGTGGTTGAGAAAGAAATGATTTTTATGGAGAGGCACACTCCTTCCTGTTTGGAAGACATTAACAAGCCTGTCAAAGGATTCCTTAGAAGCTCTGGGCTTCCCCTTATTATTTTGGCTACTAAGTACTACCAGCAAACTCCTTACAGGGGGACTAGGAGAGGAGGCCTCTCTTGCTCCTTCATTAGCTGTGAGGAAAGCCCACATGCTGTGGCCTTCTGGAGTGGCGATGGCCCCAGTGTGCCTTGATGCTTCCCAGCCTTCCTCTGTGAAGTGTGAAGGAGCAGGCCAGGCTGCTGGTCGTCCCTGACAGAGGCCTCCAAACACCCAGATGTCCCAGAGAGACATCTACTTTTACGAAATGTGTTGACTTCATGTGCAGGAATAATATCAGTCAAAAAAGCTTCTTGGTCTACATGTAGGAGTTAAAAACCTCTGTCATAAGTTGCGGCTAAGGGAGGCTTTTTCATCCATCTCTGGGCACGTTTGACTCTTAAGATGGCAGAGGAATTTGGAGCAGGAGAGAGAGAGAAGCTTGGTGTTCACCTTCTAGGTTTATTCTAAGTCCAATGGAGCTCTGGCCAGGAAATCTTTTCATTCAAAATAGCTCTGAAAACCAAACATATGACCGAGAGGCTAGAACTAACGCTGTACGTACAATGGTTCTTTGTAGCACAAAAGGAAAAACCCAACACCAGGCTAGGTTTCCTGTTCTGCAGGAGGAGAAACGTTAAAACTCTAAAAGGTGACACGTCGTGCTTTATGGCCATCTTGCAATGGGGGACTTTAAGTTCAGATCCTGTTGCTGACAAAACTGAGCCCCGGAGGTGTTTTCCTTTTTCATCTCAACATCCCCTTCATCCTAAAATCTCAGGGGGAAAAACAATCCAAAATGCAAACCATTTTCAAAAAAACTTTCTTTTTAAAGCCAACGGCCCCGTGAAAACACGAGGTCAGCGGGGCTCAGCGTGTGTGTACTGAGTTTGGAGAGCTACGCAGAAGGCAGTGACCTATGAGCAACACATTTCAAAACAAAATTCACCCCAGACCTGTACAGAACAGTTTCAAAGCCTTCGGAATGACAGAGCATACATATTTTATGAATTGGTTGGAGAACAATCCCGCCTCTTACTAGTTAACATACTGATGAGTGTTCCCATGTTCACGAACAGGGACGGACTAAAAGTAAACACACAGAAGGGTGGTTCTGGAAGCATCCTGTCCCAGGCAGCTGATCACGGTGGCCCCGCACCAGGACACAAGCTTCTCTTTGAGTCGTCCTTGCTTGGTGAGGATTTCTCTAGTTTCCGACTGTCGCACGAACTGCCCCATTTACAGTGTGTGTGAGAAATTGGGCACAACAGCCGTTCTTCTCCCCACTCTTTTCATTCCTGATTCTTTGGTTGCCCTCCGGGGGAACGGCACATCTGGGTCTCAGGCAAAAAGGCCAACCAACCAACAACCCTTGAGATCTTTCTCAGGGTCATGAGTGGCCTGGACCAAGGTCACCGAGGAAACACAAAAGGAACGTTTACTGGGCCACGTGTGTGTGCGCGTGCGGGCTCTCCCAAAAGCTCTGTTCCCTTACGGGAATGGCCTTAGGAGGCTGATACTGCTGACTCCCAAGAGCTTTTCCCACGATTCCCCTCCCAAACAATGAGGTTTGCCTGCTAGCTGCTGGAGAGTTAGCCACGCCCAAAACACAGACTGAGGTCTCTTCGTTCAAGACCAATCCTAAAAACAGTGACATTTTAATGCATTGGACATGCGGTGCCTTCCACGACCCCGTGGGTCTATTTACTATCACAGACCCCACAAACGGCTTGACAGCTCGTGCTAGGGGATCATCCCTTCTCTTGCCTATCCCCAGAAGCACCGCACCCATCCACACAGCCCACATCTAAGCGTGTCTCCTCCACGAGCTGAAAAGAACGCCTCTCAGAATGTGAAATATGAATATAAAAGGGCTTCCCATGACAGTGATCACTGAATCACGGGGAATAAAGCCAGAAGGCGAATTTGCAATTCATCACATTATCCCTGTTGTCTCAAATATGATTCTTTTAAAGGCAGGCTGCATAGACACTCTTTCTCAAGCATTTTTTTTTTTCCTTCTCGTAGCACATGGTATATTCTTGTTTTTGCAGAATACCCAAATGAGGATAAAACGATAAAAAAAAATTACAATAGATTAATTGCATCCCTTGAATCACATTATATTTTTGGTGCATTAAAAAAAGGAGGAAAGGAAAAACCAACCAGCGTCATAAACTCAGCCTAGAGAACTGTGTTAGTGATTGAAGGGTTAACACGGATTTTAGAAGTGGTTAAAAATAGTATTAGAGGATTATACATACAACAGTTTGAAATTCATATGCATTGCATTTTTTTTTTCTTTAAAAATGGCAAAATGTTTGGCAAATGTAAGCAAATGACTTGGACTGTATGGGTTTCACCGGCTCTGAGCAAAGTCAGTCATAGCCAGGCGAGGCCCACTGCTTCCTGAGGTCACTCTGCGGGGCTGGGGGGGTGCTGCGGTGGGGGGAGATGAGGTGCTGGCCCCCCACACTTGGCTCCCCCCTCGGGCCCTCAGTCTTGAACATGAACATGGAGCTGGTGAGAGGTGCCAATTAGAGACTCCAGCACGGATCACCCATTAGCATCACTGAGAGAACTCTGGGGCCTTGAACCACAGGCAGACTGGGTGAGTCGTCTACACCGTGACCCATATTGCGAGAGTTGGAGGAGGGGGCACCCGCTCCTCCGCCTTGCACGCTCCCCACCCTCGCGTGGAGGGGGCAAGTGGCACGGGGTGTGTGTCCCTAGTGCTTATCCTGGCAATGTTGCCAACTTGTGATGTGTAGTAGACTTTTAAAAAAATTTGTTTTGTATGTGTATGTATGTCCAGAAACGTCCGTCCTCCAAGCTGGCCACCACGGTTCCCTGAATTTAGCAGTGCCTGTTGCTTACAGCTGTTGGCATGAAACAGCACGAGGTGCCTTCAAAGAGTAGACTCTGGGCCCCAGCAGGTTTGGACGTCAGACACACGATCCCACGCTCTCCTTATTCCGAATTCTGTCTGGCTCTGATTTTAAAAGGACAAAGGTCGTGTTGTGTGTGTTTGTGTGTGTGTGTGTGTCTCTGTACGGAGTTGGTTTTTTTGGTTTTTTTTTTTTTTTTACTTTTTTTTTTTTCCTAGGAAAAATGACCCTTGGATTACTAATACAGAGTTCAACCTCCTTCCATCACTATAAAACGGACTCCATGTTTTCACACCACTCATGATCTTCAAGGTTATAGATAAATTTTGTCCTATGGGTCTGGCTTGCGGGCACAGGGTCCCTCCCCAGATTGTCTAGGGTCAGAGTAGAGGCAAAGAACTCACTGGTGCTCAGCCCGCCCTCGTGGTTTTTGATGTAGCGTTTATAGTTTTTCCGCAGGCACTGCCACGTGGTCGTGTAGAGGACGAAGGCGGACGACTTCAGCACGATGGCGATGCTGACGTACAGGTATCTGTAGGCCACGTTGTCATACAGGACACAGGCGCCTTGCTCCCCGCAGAACGTGCTCCAGAACAGGCAGGTGGAGTCGATGCCGGCCCCGAAGATGAGGGGAGGGGGGATGAAGCCTGCGAGAGGGGGAAGGACACGTCAGGCTCGTCGGGCTCTGCAGGCTGGTCTCCCCGCTGTCCGCACGCAGGCACCGCGCTTTCCCCCTACAGGAACCCCCCTGCCCCCTAGGGGGCTCCAGGGCATGGGCTGGGAAGACTTGAGTCTGAACCCCAGCTCGGCCTTCACCTGTGCACGGTCTTGAAGCCCCCCGGGCCTCTGTTTTCACATCTGCAAAATGGGGATCCTATCACTCCTGCTGAGATTGCTTGAAAGATTGACCAAAGGAACCCCCAGAAAGCCTTTAGAAGGGTGCCTGGAACACACTAGACAAAAGGAACGGTGGCTGCTACTATTTTGAGAAGCAAAAGCCAGTCTTCCCGGAAGGGACCGTTCCTGGTGTGGAAGCAGTGCATCCTCCTAGACAGAAACGGAAGCAGGGACTGTACTCGGCGTATCGTGTTCTGGGGTGGCCCTTCTAAGGTTGTGTGAGTAGAGGGAGCCAGGACCAGAAGGGATCCAAAGTGGAACATGAGTACGCTTTACCTAGTGATATACACACACACACACACACACACACATGTCCTCGTATGTTATGCGTGCATACGTGTGTACGCATGTATCATTTAAGATGAAAAATGCCTGCATGCTAACAATTTCCCGTCCTCTTGACGTTCCCACTGCATTGAATCCTTTCATTCTGAGCTGGAAACTGGTTTTAAAACCTTCACTAGAAAACATTCCAAGCGCTTTCAACCAGTGATCAAAAGTGGCAGAGGGGTAAAAACTAGTCTCCTTCATTCACGTCTGTGTGTCTTGCCCTTGTCTAAACTCAAAGGTGATCTGTCCTGGCTGCCCATTTAAAAGCATCCAAGGCGTTCCATCCTAGAAGAATTAAATTGGAATGTTTGGTGTGTGGCCGGGTCATCAGGTTTGGGGAAACAACCCCTGGTCGGGGGAGGGGGAGCATTTCATCTGCACTATGGGAAATCAATGGAGGGTTCATTAATACAAATTAACTGCCTCACAAAAAAAGGATCCCTAAGGCCAGAACGTGGTGCCAATCATATCCAGGGAGAGACCTCAAAAGCAGAACGGGATCACTGGATGCAGGTGGCAACAGATCCGAGATCCCAGCGCTGGGGTGGCCTGCGATCCGGAGAGTTCTTTCCGGGCCCAGCCCTGGAGGGTCAGAGTTCCCACATTTTATCAAGGAAGGTCACCTCTGAGAATCTGATGCGATGAGATGCATTTTGCTGGACTAAGGATCTAGATCAACCCGCAAAATGACACTCATGTTTCAGGTGGTTCGTGGACCCCTGAAGTCCATTCACAGTCACCAGAATTAGAACACCCGTGTTATATAGGCTGTGTCCCTCCCTTCTGAGGGGCCCTCCAAGGGCAGCCAGGGAGGGAAAAAGCACTTTCTTGGTTCTAACAACAGGCCTGGAATGGATGTGGGGGAACTGCACTGCCTCATCAGTGCTGATGAGGGGGGGCAGAGCTCCCGGGTCCCCAGGCACCTCAGCCCTTAGTCCAGCCTTACCCCTGCCCAGCTCTGCCCCTTGTGAGCCTGGAGAGAAACCCCAGAAAAGGAATTTAAGCTGTTCCCTCTTTTCAGCTTGTAGGTCAGCTTGGGTCCACTGGAAGTAAAGTCCTCATCCCAGGGTTCTCTGCCCCAAAGTGTCTGAGGCTTTCCTCTCCAACCACTGGGCATTCTCCCAGTCCCTCCCACAAATGCCCTTCATTTAACTGAACATGAGCTCACTGGACTGTCCTAATGACCACACAAGAGAAACTAAGTCACATTCCACATTATGTAGGTAAAGAAATGGAGATATGGAGCCAATGAAAACTGATCAGGGAAAATGGGACAGATCTGGCTGTTCCTATGGCCTGGGGATCGTTTGAACCCATTCACCGATTTCTCTGGGTTTTAGGAGTTGGTGATAGCCCCCAAGTGCTCCTCCCTCCTCTTTCTTCTCTCTTGAGGTCACTTGGTCCTAGCTTGCCCATCACCGGGCGAGGAGTTGCTAAGACGGACAGCAGCTGACAACAGCTCTGCCTTGGGAAGGGACTGACAGCACAGGGATGCCTTGCGCACCCCGCCCCCCACCCCCCCCCACCCCGACTCCTGCCACCGCCCCCAATGCAAAGGGGCTGGAAGAGTTGCAGGCAAACCCACACTGGGCAAATCAGGTCCTATTTTCAGCACATGGGAGGAAATTTGCAATATAAAGAAGTCATTCTTTAATACTTGCTCCGACCAAAATAGCCCTCTAAAATGCCACTATGTAACTCCTTCACATATCCGTATCTGTGCGAGGGTTTTAAAAATATTGTGTTATCGTTAAAGTAGGGCATCCTTCTTTGTGCTAGCCGTGTCAACTTTATCCTGCCTACTGTCAAGCCCCATTACCAGATGACGCAGCCCTGGAAGGAGTCAGAAAAAGCCTTCAAACAGAAATTAGAAAGCTAAGTGCCTAAAAAGTTTTTCGTATTTTGGAGAGCCTTTGTGAGAGACAAGAAGGAACTTTAACTTGAGTCGAAAGCCTTGAGGCGAGTCGCTTCATCTCTTGGTGGTTCAGTTTCTTGATCTTTAAAATGGAGCTCATATCGCCTGCTAGGACAGGGTCAAGGTGAGCACCCGTACAAATTCGTGTTGTGCACAGGTCCGGTCCTCCCACGTGGCCAGAGCTCCTGTTATCTGATTCAAGCTATACGATCCGGGGTAACTATTTAAACTCTGGGTTTCATACTTTAAGTATAACCTTTATGAGGTTCCTTTTAGATCTCTGAAAAAAAAAAATACTGGCTTTTCTACCCAATTCACCTTCTCCTTTATAGTGACTTAAAATTCTTCCCCAGGGGCACCTGGGTGGCTCAGTAGGTTAAGACTCTGCCTTCAGCTCAGGTCATGATCTCAGGGTCCTGGGATCGAGCCCCGCATCAGGTTTTCTGCTCCGCGGGGAGCCTGCTTCCCCCTCCTTCCCTCTGCCTACTTGTGATCTCTGTCAAATAAATAAAATCTAAAAAAAAATAATTCTTTCCCAAAGGGGAGCTCTGGCTATCAGGTGTGCTGAGGGTACCAGCGAGGAAGAACTAACTGCATCTTAGCGGTTATCCCAGCACTCACCTGATTAGTCCCACGAGGGAGTCCCACCTATGGCTAATTCTCACATGCGGCCACTCATCATTTTGTTTATCACTCAGGTGGGCCAAATAAACGCTTGGGCCGTCCCTGCCAGCTACGACCTCCCCAGACGCCAACGGGAGACTCCTTTACAATGGCAGAAGTTACTGAAAGGAAACCTCATTAAAATGGAGTAGGGAGGACAGAAGGGGGAAGCCATACAACAGAACTGACCATTACAGACCCCAGCAGGGAAAGACGTACGTTGCATCTCCTACAAGAAATGGACTACCCGGAAACTCAGCCAGTGAGAACCTGTTCTCCATCACCCTGAACTCTTGCTCTTTTTCTCCAATGAACTTTCACTCAGGACCCTCCCGAGGTCCTCTTCCTCCTCCAGAAAGTTAACCTCCTCTCCTCTGTCTACGGCAGGACTCGCCTATGGTTTTGCGGTAGCTTACATGCCCCGAATTGCAATTCTGTTATTCTCAAATAAACACTCCCCCCCCTTTTTTTTTTCTGGTAAAATAATGGGCTTTTACTTTTAACATCCACATTATTTTAGTGATCAGAGTGGGATCCAGGTAAGACCTACAACAGCTCTGTGAGCAAACCGGTGCTGGTTTGGTCCAGAGCCAAGCGAGCTGCTTTCCTGCTGAGCTTAGCCTTTGCAGGTAGGTAAGTTTTCTCCTGGATTTCAAGCTCTGCTCTGTGTTTGGAGCTCTCCAGTCTTTATTCGGGATCTGTTTTAAGGCTTTCTTCTTTCTGAGAGTACTCATTTTGGCCTTTGGTAGGATTCCTTTTGGAATCAGGTCATTCCTGTTGAAAAACGGTGTTTAGGACATTTTTGTTTCTCTAGAGAATACATCTCTAAGAAACAGGGTCCCAGCCCTCAAAATGCTTTAGGGGAGTGCCCTCCCCGAGACCCCAACTGGTTTTATGTTTAAGAACGGCTGACCCCCTTCATGCATATTTCTAACGAAATGGGCCAACTTAACCAAAAGTCACTGGAACTTGATGGAAACTTCCATCTTCCTAAATCGACTCTTCTCAAAATGGATTGGGCAGGCCTGGCTGTAAAATTATCAACTGAAGGGGAAGCCTGTCTTGACTGGTATTTTGAAAATTCCAAATGTTATCAGGAACCTGAAATTTATATTAGCTAAGACAAAGAAAAAAGGGCGGCTGAGGCCACTCTTCCCCTTCCCTGTTCTCTTTGTCTCAAGATGGAGGGCAGCCCCCTGGCTCAGGTCCAACCTCTGACGCCATTTTCCTCTAACTGCTCTGCATCTCCTCTACCCTGCCCCACGTTAATCCTTTCTCTCCACTTCCCTTTCCCTCTGAAGGAACTTCTCCCTCCTCTCCCAGACGTCTTTAAAGTTAAGTCTTGGAGCATCCAAATAAGCCCCACATTTCTTTTTTTTTTTTTTTTAAAGATTTTTATTTATTTGACAGAGAGAGATCACAAGTAGACAGGCAGGCAGAGAGAGGGAGGGAAGCAGGCTCCCTGCTGAGCAGAGAGCCCGATGCGGGACTCGATCCCAGGAACCTGAGATCATGACCTGAGCCGAAGGCAGCGGCTTAACCCACTGAGCCACCCAGGTGCCCAAGCCCCACATTTCTTATGTTCCCTGGAATAAAGCCAAATTGTGAGCCATCCTTAAAGACTTTCCCAAAGTGACTGAGGAGCCCCATTATGTTTGCTCAAGAACTTAACAGAGTTATTCCCATTTACTAACCTGGTTTCTCGGATTTATTAGTCCACAGGCTTGTCAGTGAGGGTCTGGCCAAGCAATGGATGAAACTAGCCCAATGGGAATAGCCTGAAGGGGATTTAGAGAAAACAGACCCCTAACTTTTGGCAGGATGCTAGAACACTCTCTGGAAAGCTTCCCCTAGCAATTACAGTAGCTTTTCCTAAGCCTGTTGATTGGAACAAAATTCAGGTTTGCACACAAAAGCCTGTTGAACTTGTTCATGACTATTATAATCAACTCCAAATTGTTTTTTAAAAAACATTCTGGTCTTCCTTTAAATGTAGAATCCAGCCTGGGAGCACTGAACTCAATTCATTGTTTGTTACTGTTCTGTACACGGTATTTTCTTTCTTTTCATTATTTTTTTTGAGAGCGAGCGAGAATCTGAAGATTCTCCCTACTCAGCACGGAGCCCGACACAGGGCTCAATCTCCCAGCCCTGAGATGATGACCCAAAGCCAAGAGTTGGATACTCAACCGACTGAGCCACCCAGATGCCCCGGTATTTCTTCTTTAGTTAAAGGGACCAGAATGGAACAGGAAACTGCCCACCCCAGAATCAATTTGGCAAATCAGCTCACTTGTACCGTAGATGAGTTGCCTAAAAGAAAGTACTAAAATTCTTAATTTTCAATGCTGGCAAATCAACACCCCTAAACAAAACCAACCCTTCTCTGATTTCTGCTATTACTACTAAGGGCCAGGACCATGGGACAACAAACAAGGGCTGTAGGCACCTGCAGCCTTCTGTCCAGCCTTCCTGATGTCCTCTTAATTCCCAGTGGTGGGGCTCTTCCCAATCCTCTTTCTGCATGAGCTCAGAGAAACCAGTCTCCAGACTGGGAATGAATTTCTTTGTCTTTATTGACCCCAGAGCTAAATTCTTATCGCTCAAGCCCCTACCTCAGGTAAGAAACCAGTTCAAATAGTGGGGAATCTTTAGTAATCCTCAACAGCTTCCCATCTCTGGACCTATTCCCCCCTGCTCAGGCCCACTGATACTCACCCTTTCCTCCTTATTTACTTATCAGGCTCAGATTTCTTAGAAAAATATCATGCCAGAATTTCTTTTTCCTAAAGAACCTGACCGTAGTAATCAAAATAGCCAACCAGGTGAATTAAACGACCCTTGGGCATCTAGTGTTTGTTCCGACTCTGCCTGCATCATGGCTGAGTCTGGGGACACCCATCATTTGTCTCTATTGGATCAGATACCACCCTTTTTTTAAAAAAAGATTTTATTTATTTATTTGTCAGAGAGAGTGAGCACAGGCAGACAGAGTGGCAGGCAGAGGGAGAAGCAGGTTCCCTGCCGAGCAGGGAGCCTGATGTGGGACTCGATCCCAGGACGCTGGGATCATGACCTGAGCCGAAGGTAGCCGCTTAACCAACTGAGCCACCCAGGCATCCCAGCTAACACCCTTTTTACAGGCAAGATGTTCCATTGATACTGGCAGGATCCACAGTATACCTCCCATCAAGATTCAAACAGACCCCTCAAAACCTCTCTCCAGAAGTAATCAATACCCTATAAAGAAACCCTTCAAGGCATCAAGCCCATAATAGTAGATTACAGGGCCCAAGGCTTTATTAGCCCCTGAACTAGTCTCTGTAATATTCCTATTTTACTCATGAGAAAACCCAGTGGCTGCAGATGGAAGTTCGTCCATGACCTCGAAGCAATAAGATTACTATCCTTCGGTACCGGGTAATTCCCAACCCCCATACGCCATTGGTAGCTATTCCCACTCAAAGGAAATTTTCACTGTAGTTGGTCTGTGCAGTGCATTTTTTTCAGCATTCCAGTTGATAAAGAGAGTGAATGATGTTTCTGATTATACCTAGTCGGGAATGCCCCAGGGGTTACAACAGAGAACTTTTCACAATCCTCACAAGTTGATTTGGATGATGTTTGTTACAAGAGAGAGGATTTCCTTTTCTGCTCCCTTAACCTTGTTCTTTTTTTTGAGAGAGCACAATCACACCCACACACGTGTGCATGTGCACGAGCACGGGGCAAGAAGCAGAGGAAGAGCGAGGAATCGTCAGCAGCCTCCATACCCAGGATCTCATGACCCTGAGATCACGACCTGAGCTGAAATCAAGAGTTGGATGCTTAACCGACCTAGCCAGCCAGGTTGTTTTAAGTAAGCATCTACTTACTTTTGGCCCTTAAGGGTCAGAGAGAAATTGCAGTTGCCTCGAACTCAAGGTCGACAAAAGGGCACCTGATTTCAGAATAAGGACTACGTTTGGATTCAGGTAGTTTTCACAGCACCCAGAACTTCCCAAAACCTAAAACTAAGCACCATTTAATGAGTTTTTCTTTTGGGGGGGGGGTGGGGTGGGGGCTAGATACAGTCGAAATGAGATTCCAGACTTTTCTCTAACCTCTATATGCTTTCTAAAAATTGACGAACCTGATCCTATCATTTGGAAAGATCAGGAAGACACAGGTTTTGAGACTTTAAAGAAAAGCCTAATGAAGTCCCCTGTCCTCGGATATTCTAATTATCAACTTCCCCTTTCCCTGCTTTTATGAGAGGGGAAGGAATGTCCTTTGAGGACCCAACCAAAACATGGGACCACCATCAACCCCTAGGGTACTGGGGCCTCTGCGGCACAGCGATATCCCCCCAAACCCTTCCATCTCAGGGCCCTTCCTGCCACTGCCCATTTATTAAGGCGAGAAGACCCCCTCCAAACATCCTTGTGCCCCTCGAACAGAGGCCTGAATCTTCCTCACTCCTACCAAGGAGTGAGGCAACTGGCCACCAACTTCTCCTCACACGACTTTCTTGAGGCAATAACCTTCACCTGCTGTTCTCTCCACTTCTGACAGACCACCGTTTGACCCCCTGTGACCATGTATAGGAAAATCCTCTCACTAAGGCAGATTTTTCATGGTTTATTGGTGGTGCTCTTAAAGGATGAAAAAGGTAAATAGGATAGGTAGGTCATTGCAACTCTTTTTGAAGTCACTGAGGCAGTCCCTTGATCTGAGTTACACATCCATTCACGCTCGTGGCTCAGCCCAGGGTGAAACCACGAACATTCAAACTGACAGTCCAGTTTGCCTTTGGGGTAGCTCACAGCTTTGGAATATTATTAAGGTTCCTGGGCATTCCAGACTGGACTCCCTAGAGGTCAAAGAAAAGCACCTTGCTAATATTTCTACAAAAGGGCTGCTTGTAAGGAAACCAATAGCCAAACCTCTGTCATGGGCCAAAGGGATGTTCTCATAAATGATCATTTGTTAAAATTGACCGGAGATGACCGGCCATAGGCCCCAGGGAAGGAAAAACAGTATCAGAGATCTAATAATTGCAAAATAACAATAACAACATAATAATAATAATTGCAAAATAACAAAATAACAAAACAGGGGCGCCTGGGTGGCTCAGTGGGTTAAGCCGCTGCCTTCGGCTCAGGTCATGATCTCAGGGTCCTGGGATCGAGTCCCGCATCGGGCTCTCTGCTCAGCAGGGAGCCTGCTTCCCTCTCTCTCTCTCTCTCTCTGCCTGCCTCTCCGTCTACTTGTGATCTCTCTCTGTCAAATAAATAAATAAAATCTTTAAAAAAAAAAAAATAACAAAACAGAGAGCTCTGCTTCAGACCAACTAACTCGGCCCTACCAGAAATTCTAAAATTCCCACTACTTACAGCTTCACATATATTAAACTGCTGACAAACGTGCCGCACACGTATTGGTCTCCTGACAAAATGGTAGCAAGTATGAACCAATATTGGTGAGGAAATATTAAGAAGGCTGACAATGTGTGTGCCTCACTTGACCCCCCACCCCTCCGTCCAAAATAACGATGCAGGGAAACCTGTTTCCGTTGCTGTAGGGCACTTTAAATTACCTAACGGGCCATTCGAGGTTTGCAGATGAGTTTCATAAAGTTTTAGTCGTGGTTTTGTACGTTTCCTCACTGGACTGAAGCTTTCCCTTACAGGCCACTGCCTCCTCTGTGGCTAAAATTCTGTTAGGAGAAATGATTCCCACCTGGGGAACTCCTCTGGACCTTCATAGTGATCGGAGACCCCATTTTATCAGTCAGGTACTTTGAATGTCTGCACTGTTTGGCGAGTTGTAGGATACTCTCATTGTGCGTCCCACCCTCAATCCTCAGGGTTTCGTGAATGGACTAACGGTGCTAGGAACATTCCACTGGCAAAATCTGTAGCTCTCCCAAAACCTTGGCTTGAAAGCATTGCTTTTTGCTTTCTAAATCTCAGCTCCACCCCTACTGGGATAGTCACAGGATGTCCAGTGTGCTTGGTTCCTCCCTCCTTTTGTAAGAGCACTCTAGCTGGTCTTAAGGAGTGTGTTAACCTGAGAGGTAAGTGTGCTCCTCCTCCTTGCTGACCTAAGTCCCTTGATCTGTAGCAGAACTAACTGACTTGGAGATTTGCAGACCACTGGCCTTGAGAAGGACCAGAACTTTGCCAGGCTCTAGGGTTGCTGTAGACCTTGCCTTTGACCCCATAGATCACAGTACTCCTGCACATCACAAAACAGGACCCGGCTCCCTGAGCATGGACAGAACGTCTGCAGCCAGCAGCACTGCATCTGCCCGTGACTGAAAAATATCACAGGCCACTGCATTCCCTTTGCTGATGACCCTGAGCTTTGGAAACTTCAGCGCCAGGTAGAAACCTGAGTTGCCTTTTGGACAAGAGCCTGCCTTCTTCCCACGTGGTCAGCCTCCTGAATAAAGCTTATGTTCCTTTCTGATCACAAACTCGTCTCTTGGACTATTGGCCTCTTGAGCGACCAGAAGCCCAGCTTGAGTTTGGTAACATGCTGGCCCACTGTTGGTAAGATACCCTTCAGTACTGTAAAGGCCTAACTGCTTCTATAAAAACAGCCATGCTTCAGTGGAACAATCTTTTCAGTGTGCCCTCCTGGGAGATGAAGACCTTGAATATCACCCCTTTGCAAACCCAACCTTTGGTCTGTTGGAAAAGACACCTCCAGGAAGATTCTCTTCAACCTCGCACTGATTAACCAACACTGTGCAGCCAAATACCAGAGAACAGATTCCCGGATTCACATGACTCATCCAAAGAGAGCACCAAACCCTCACTGGGCTTGCACCCCATCTGGTGACCTGAAACAAAAGATTTCCTGCCACTGAAGCAGACAACATCTGAAGGGATCCGTGGGCCAGGCTTGTGAGAAGTTTCCAGGCTCAACAAAGTCTGTCTTTTTCATTTGGAAATTAATGGACTCTAGAGTCTTACTCAAAATTTACAGTTTCTGGATTTTCAACTTCACTGTATTATTAGTAACATCTATGAGTTCTGGCACTTGTTTTGAGATAACGATGCCGCTTTTAAATGTCTTTGAAATTTTGCTGTTTTGCAAAAAGTTCACCAGTGATTGCTTGTGTTTATACCTGAAGTGTAGCTTCTAAAATGCACGTGGTGAATTTTTCAGGGGGGACCCGGAGGTGTCCACTGTTCTGTTCTCATGAGTGCTTTGAGGGACTCCCAGGAGAGA
Organism: Enhydra lutris kenyoni; assembly: GCF_002288905.1. Lineage (NCBI taxonomy): Eukaryota > Metazoa > Chordata > Mammalia > Carnivora > Mustelidae > Enhydra > Enhydra lutris. Next base: position 12,420,187 of record NW_019154113.1, read on the forward strand.
GATGTGACTCTGGGGTTTGTCTCTGAAGTGGGACTTTCCTTCCCTAAGCTGGAGTGAGGGCCAATAAGTAGTGTCAGGTGGCTCCTTTCCGATCTAGGATCTTGTTTTAAAACCTCATCACGCAATCTGGAATGGTCATGTTCCTTTTGATTTCTGTACTTACTGCCTCTCAAACCTTTGTGAAAACACTGTACCCAGTAAGGACACAATTCTCCACTCACTGCCTGAGATTTCTCCTGCTATCTGTCCTTGTTACTTGAATGGGATGACCTCAGTAGGCTTCCCATCTGCACAATGTCCCCATCTCCACGGGCCACGAGGGAAAAAAAGGCCACGGAACTATGAAAATCTGACTCTTGCTTAGAGATGCTTCTGGAGAAAGATCTTGATCAAAAGGCGAAAATGTAGAAACAAAGGAACACCTCACTGAAATGGGGTGGGGAAGATAGACTAAGAAGGCATACCACTCACAGGCCCCAGCAGAAGAATCATCAATTACGGTCATAAAGAGGGAACCAAGGACACTGAATCTCCTTTAAGAAATCCACCGTCGCAGCAACTCAGCCACTGAGGACCCATCGTCACGGCGGACTTGTGCTTTCCTTGAAAACAACCCCGCCCAATCTCCTCTTTTCTCCGTAAAGTTCCTCTCCTTTGTTTACAATGGGACTTGCCTGTGATTTCGTAAGTAGCTTGTATGTCCCAAATTGCAATTCTGTTATTCCTGAATGAACCCATTTATGCTGGTAAATAACTTTCACTGTTAACACAGTAACGACTCTATTAACTATCCCCTCTCCCCAGCACTGTGTGGGGCGGTCCTCTCTGTATATCATAAGCCCCCTTCGTAACCCTGTAACACCCCCTATTTTATATGCAGAGAAACTGAAGCTGGGGGAGACTACTTATTTGTCCCAGGCTTGACATTTCCAAACTCCAAACCCAATAATCTCCTTACTAATTCAAAGTTTGTTGATTTGAAGAGAAGATTTTAGGCCTCTTATCAGGGATTTCCAGGGCTCCAGAAAACATCTTATTTACCCTCCCGCTAAGCTCCTGGGAATCGGTGGCTGGCCGAGGGCTGGCTCTGAAGCTTTCCAAGGCAAAACACAGAAGAGTTCTGATATTCGCAAGGGATGGAGGGGGAAACACGCGCACAAGGAGGTTCTGATCTTTGCAAAGTGCAGAATCCTCCCTTCTCCCGGGTTGTTCATGCATTGAGAAGGTTGCAAGACTGTTTTGTAAGCAAACTCAGTATTTTGGAGAACATCTCAGGCAGCTCTACTGGCAGACGCTCGTCAGGACAGAGCTGAAAGCTGCCTTTCTTTCAAGCACAGAGCTCACGCCTGCAGGTTTCTTGGTGGTGTGGAGGCTATGAGAGCTTAGGGACTGCAGACAGACTCTGGATTCCGACTCTGCCACGTGAGAGCCTGTGACCCTGGGAAGTCACTCAAATGCATTGAATCTCAGTTGCATTGTCTACTAAAACAGGCACAAAATGCCTTCTGGTAGGGGGCTTTCATACAGATTACATGAGACGGCATTTCTGAGAGGCCCTCGTGGAGCAGGCTCTTAACAGACCTGGTTCCTTTTCTGCTTTTTGGCTACCTGGAAACGTGGCCCCTTGACAGCATCCTCGCTAGCCAAAGAGCTGCAGAATATTCTTCAAGCCAAGACTCTGAGAATGACCCCGACTGGCAAGAATCCTTCATGCCGTAAGAATAAGTCTGGTGTGGAGGACAATCAGCTGCTTCCAGAAGGGAAGCCCAGTGGATACGGTGTAAATTAGCGATCCTGCTGCTCTGAGCACCTTCATACCATTACGCCCTCCAGTTACTGAAGAATTCGGAGGGAGGGTGACAACGGTGCAGTCTTTTAGAAACTGTGTGTTTTAGAACACGGTCCTTCCTGGAGGCTGCGGCGGCATCCTCTCCCTCTTGCCTTCCCTTCTCCCTGTGTCTCCTGGGGAGGAGCTCACGGACGGAGTGGGCATGGACCAGTGTCCCGTCACTGGGAGGCCAGGAACCCGCTGCATGTCGGGGAGGTATCTGGACACTCTGTGCTACTACAGAGACTATGAAAGGGATTAAGTCTTACTTCCTATTACACTCTGGCCCAAACAGCAGCCACATATATGTTTCAATGCAAATACATTGCACTACTGTTCAAGGAAATGGTCTCTGTTTTCCTGAAATCTATTAACGGAGATTAAACCCCATGGTCTTTTATTTTGGCTATTTAATTCAGTCCCCTGGTTGAAAAAGTTGGGCCTATTTATAGCCTTTGGTCTAAACTTTAAAGGTGAGCTTAAAGGTTTTTGTAAGAAAAATAAGTTCACATACCTTTTGGAGACAAAACAGAAGCTGAAAATGACTCTGTCATTTACATTTCAAAAAATCTACCCATTCTTCTACATCTTACCAGTCAAGACTTGAAGGCACCACAGAATCCCTCTTCAGCCTAATAGAATTACGGTCACGTCCAGCACACGTCCTACTGGGAGGGCTGGCGGAAAAAAGATTCTCTTTGCTTCAGCAATGCCAAGGATGTGACTGGACTATTGGCACCGGCCAGCATGGCCCCTGGGTACTTGATATTCCCTTTTCTTAAATCTGGGACGTTGGGTGGTGCTACTTTGTTCTCACTTCATTCCTGGGCTCCCTGTTAAAGTCACTAAGGCTCAAAGAGCTTAAATAACCTCCCAAAAGCCACCCAATCCGGAATGGCAGAGGGGGCAGGAACCCAAAGCCATCTGGGCCTGCCTGCAGAGGGGTCCACGGTGAAAATGCGGCACCACCTTAGCACAGGTAAGGAGTGGATCTTGGGTGATGGGGGTACGTCAGGATGTCGGACACATCATTGCTTCATAGATGTTTGCTGAATTAGCAAACAGATGCATCCATGAGTGGGAGGGGCCATCGCACTCCCACCCCAGAGCAGCCCACAGCTGGGGGGAGTGGTTTCTCCACTATGGCTTCCGGCAGGCTGTGCTGACTTCTGCCAGAGCGCTCATTTCTTTTGCCTGCCTGGAGTTTCCCAGATGTGCTGCTCCTGGAGTAGCTCCTGAATCACTCAAGACACAGGGATGGTTTGCTTAAAAGACACGTGGGTTCAGAGGTGCACCCGGAGGCTGATGTTCTCCGTGCTTTTTGCTTGGCGGGTGCTCTGAAAACTGAGAGTGGGCATCTGTGGGAGGAGAGTCTGACGGCCAGCCTAGTCCCGACAATACCCTTGAGACAACTGATGGAGGGTAAGGCTTCTCCCTACTCTCAATCCCCAGGGACTGAAATCCTCTGCTTCCCCTTGCGTTTCTGTTGGTTCTCTCATGCTTTCCTCTAGTCGACTGTGGGGGGTTTCAATAGATGTTACCTCCACCATGCGCTTGCACCTGTCCTTGCCTTTTTACTGTTCCGCTGCTATGCCCTGGTTTGCTGCTTCTCCCTTCACTTCCTGATACCACACCCTGCAGAACCAACCTGCTCCCAGGCGGATCTCCCTAAATCAGAACTTGGAATGCATTTCCACTTTCCCATCTTTATCTGTCATTTGCTCCCCACTGGCAACTACTTAACCAAGTAAAATATTTTCCCCCTTGAAATTCAAGGTCCAGCCCTATATATCCCTGATATTTGCTTCGTTCTCCTACTTGGAGCCCTATGGAGGCAGGATACTGGCTCCTGCATATTTTTATCTTCTTTGCAGCATCTTGAACAGGGTCCTGGACATAGCAGGATCTCAGTGCATATCTGTTTCCATTAATTTCACTTGGTGTAACATCCACAGCATGCACTAGACCCCAGGGGCAAGATTGTGGACGAGATCTTCAAGCAGTTGGTTTGCCAATACTCAGAAAAGCAGTGATCAGGACATTTGCAGAAGGACGGAGGAGGACGGATTTGAATGCATCAGCAATTCTGCTACGAGTGGGACATTCCGTTTACTCTGGATTTACTGACTCAGGTCAGTGTCCTTCTCTCCCCACTCAACTTTTGCCGCTGTCCCGGCTGACTTCTCCATGGACGTGCAGTTCCTCATCCTAGCCTTTCATCAACTCTTTCTTAAGGTCAAAGTCCTTTACTTCCTTTCCTCTCTGGCTGTGCCACACCCTGGGCTTTGTCCTGTCTCCCTGATCCTGCCTACAACCTTGATCAACCATGAACCCCACTTTGGCCATCATCCTTAGTTTCTCTGCCCCACCTTCTTTCTAGCACACCTGCCATTGATACTACCAACCACGTTCCCACTTCTGCTCCAGGACTGCGGGGGAAGCTCCCTGAGCCACACCGACCTTTGCCACTACCGTCCCTGCTCCTGATCTATCAATTCCTTTCCACTGGCATTTAAAGCAACAAGAAAAAAAATCTCACATTCACTTCTGGGTCCTACCTTCTTTCTTTATGCTCTGCACAGCCAAGAATCTGGGAAGAGTGGGCTCCCCCTGCTGCCCCACTGCCTCAGGTTCTGCCTCCCTGAGAGTAGTGCCTCAGAGTATCCGACACCACTCGCCCCATGTGGCTACTTAAATAAAACTCAGTAAAAACTAAAATTTATAGAAGCCCCAGTTCAAGTGCTCAATAGCCACAGGTGATGCAAATATAGAGCATTTCCATTATTCTAGAAAGTTCTACTGCACAGTACTGGTCTATGCCACTCCCAAATCTCTCTTCCTCCGGGTCTTTCTGTTTCAATAAGCAATGTCCCCATTCATCATGTGATCCGAGCCTCTTTAAGGAGCTGTCACTGTGGATTCTTCCCTCTTACATACTCTAGTGTGTACACTTCCGTTCAGAGACTTAGCCTGGATGGTTCTTCTTCTACCCGTCCCTCCCCCACCCAGGCCATCAGATACTCCACCAGCTACTCCGTGGTACTGGTGGTGGTTCAGTCCCCACATGCTCATTCTCCTTACAGCACACACGGTGGGCTTTCCTCAAAAGCACAACCGCCTGGTGACTTCCTGGATAAAGTCCATCCATGACTTCCTCTGCCTTAGAGATAAAGGTCAAACCTGTGGACAGGGCAGCCACCCCTTCAGATCACATTCCTGGTGGCCGCCCACCCCTGCCCCATCTTTTGCCCTGCACACTCCAGCCACACAGGGCTTCCTGCAGCCCCAAACATGGTGCTCCCTCCCAGGCTTTTACTTCTGCAAGGCCCTCCCTATAAAGCAGTCTCCCGGCTCACCTACATACCTCTTGCTCAGTCTTCATGTCTGAGGCAGACACCACATGGTTTCAAATCCACACCCCCGCCCCCACACCAAGGCCAGGTTCAGTGGCTCTTCCACCCGTGTTGCACCCGTGTTGATGCCATCACGTATCTTGCCACACCCCACTGTGATGCTCCATTGAGTTCCCACTACCCATCTACAGGGCCAATCACAAAGGCCAACAGGGTCGTGGAATCTGATTTCTCGGTTGACCCCTCGTTAACAGTAATGGCGGTTAAGCTTCTTGGGTGCTGCAGGAAATGGAATCAGTTGCAAAGACCTCTTTGAGAAGCTGCTTTTAAGGAAAAGATGAAGCTACCATATCCTGCTAGAGTGGAGTTCTCTAGACTCTGGTGACCCATAAAGGGGAAACAAAAGCAATATCATGGGTCATGACCAACTTCTTAAAAAGCATGGAAGAGAAGAGAATACATACACCTTAAGGGTACTATTTTTGTGAAATTTTTGTCACAGCTATATTAATGCATATGTATGTGGGTACTGGACCATAACGTAAAACTTATCTCTCACTGGGGATCAGTCACAGAAGTTGGAAAATACGATTCTCGATAATGCCTGGCTGATTATTCCTACAAACATGGAACTGCTTTAGGGCAACATACAAGGATCTTAACAGTGTCACATTATACAAGTGATATAATTTTCCATTCTGATTTCAAGTGTCCTGTAATTTTCATTATCATTTCAGAAATATTTTACAAATCTTTTTTTTTTCATTTTGTGCTATCAAGTTATTCTAAAGGGTAACTATTTTTTTGTTGTTTTTGTTCTTACCAGCTATTTTTGGAGTCTTCAGCATCTGTTTAGAGGTACAGATATTCCCTTAGAGCAACTCCACAGATGGGGGAGTCCCACCTTCCCCGGTCAGCTTGCAAGAGGACTCCTGGGAAGAGAGCTGTGGGCCCCTTATCTGGGCATGGTCCACGGAAGGTGTGAACCCATTAGGTGCTCAATAAATATTAGTTTGTTGAATGAATGTGTATGTGAAACTACTTTAACATTTACAGAAATAAGGGTTCCCAACATGCTATCTGATGTTACACACTCCTTTATCCACCCAAATCAAGGCAGCAGGGGTGAGACATTACGATGCGTGCATACTTGGCCCTCCCGAGTAGAAGGAAAAAAAAAAATCAACATGACGAATACCCTGTGGTTATAGAATTCTACAAGCCACTACAACAGGGAGTCCTAAATGTTTTAGTTTGAATTCCTACTGAACTTGTCTTAACTGGGTATCTTCACACCTAGGGCATTTTTGTTTCCTACAAGATCAAAGTAAGATAAAAAACGCCACTTAAGTTTCCCTATGTGCACCCATATCCATGGATTAGTAATAGTGGAGAGGATGCTGGGACCTTGTCCTGGGCATGGGAGGAAGGACCACAGCAGCCCACTGGAAATATTCTGCTACAGGCTGAGAAAGGAAGTGAGGGGCTGCATTTGCCCAGGACTTGCCATTCCCCAGCGAGGACCTTATGAATGACCAGAGGCTGGAGGTTCTTCTGGATATCAGGAATTGATCTCATTATAAAAGTAACAGGCACCTACATATTCATTCAAAATTTTAAAACATTTAGAAAATAGGATTTATATATTCTTACCCAGACAACAACATACCATGTTTATTTAGCTTTCTAATACTGTTCCATGTTTATATTTAAAAACACTTGAATATATAGTATATTATAGACTTTTCTTCCTCTTCCATAGGTCATGTGCCCTTTCAATGTTTATACATACTTACCAGAATTTTAGAGGGGGCTATAAATCCTACTGGAATTCTGAATCATAATAGATATAATTAATTCCCTGGCTGCTGGACGTTGGGGGGTTGCCAATTTTTCATGTTTTACAAACATTTTCATAAATATTTCTAGGTCTGAGTCTTTGTGCGCATCTACAGTGATACACTTAGAATAAGGAGTTTAATTTTTACTCTCAAAATACACACCATGGTTATCTCCCTTTGCACATTTACCATACAATGACCATTAAAGAAGACCACTAGTCTTCAAGGGGAAAAGTTACCCTGTTTTTATCTTGGTTTTGACAAAGGGATGTTCATAAAGCAACAGAGGTCTAGAGGGACATGGGTGGGGCATGCCTGGCAGCTGAATTACCCAGTGAGCCGTTCCAGCTTCGCCTCAGCCTGTCCTAGGACCCAGGGAGAACCATGGAATATTCCTGTGCTCTATTTTCTCATTTTAAAAATGAGAGGGTTAGACTTAATTCCTTTTATCCATACCAAACCTTGGAATGTACGTTCTATAGCACGAAGGTCACCTTTGTCCCATCCTGGAAACCCAAGTTAAATAAACTCAATCAGTTTGGGAAAATTTAAAGGGCGCAAAGTTTCCATTTGTGATGTGTTGTAAGATTGCCTCTCTGTCCCAGCTGGTGGCCCCATAAACAAGGTGTTTCATGAGCTGCCCAGGGTTTGCTTAATGAGGGAGCCATGTTATGCCATCAAATGTTTTTCCCTTTGGTGCCATCACTTTCCCCTTCTTATGTCTCTGAGAATTCAGTGTGTCACAGAGACAGAGTTTATATAAAGGAAAACTTGGCGGTATCCAGAGAGAAGCTAGGTATCAACCAAGAGCAAAACATACAGATTTTAAGTTTCTCTTGTTTACTAACAGTTATTAAACTGCATAGAAAAAAAAAAATGGCTCAAGAAACGGGACAAAGTCGCGGACTTTTACTCACCTGTGTATAAGCATCCAATTCATTACTGAAGGAATAAAGAGAGCATACATACCCAACAAACGGAGGAGGAGGAACAGGACTCCCAGGGCGTAAGACTTGAGTTCAGGGCTGACTGTCCTACATGCAAAGAGATGAAGAGGAGAAAGGAAAAGATTCTTATCACTCCGCTTTAATTAACAGACCCCAGAGTCCTCCACGGCCGTCCATCAGAGCCATTCTTCAGAAATTAATAGTTTTTGGGGTCCTTTTTTTTTTTTTTTTGGCTTTCTGTTTAAAGTCTGAAAAGCAACTAACGCAATGACAAGATAAGTGTAGGAACTTGAAAGTGTGAATAATGGGGCTAATCTTGTCCTTGGAAGGAAGACATGCAAATGTGGTCCCTTAAGTCTTCATTGAAAGGCATTTTGCTTTTACCAGGATAGGAAATCATCTTAACTTGGTAGGATACATGTATTGGGGAAATATGAACTGGGAAGACCGTGTCTCTTAGGCTTCACAAACAGCACCATGAACACCCTCGTCCTTCCAAGGTTATTCTGTGAAATCAACCAGACGAGCATTGGTTTGACACCGCAGACAGACCACTTGCAAAATAACCCATTCATCCATATCCAATGCCACTACCTTTTAAATTGGAAAAGTATCTTCATAGGGTCTTGGTTCTTTGTTTTGAAATGAGTCAATCACCCTGGCTTTGGTTTATCTAGAAGAGTCCGTTAGAATGAGTCTCTTGCACATTTTCTAGAATATTCTCAGGGTAGAACATTTTCTGGGATGAGTGTGACAGTAGAGGTGGTTTGGAAGTGATGACCATTCCAGATAAAGGGGCCCTCCCAGCTGATAACACATCTTTTTTGAAATGCCTCTTCCCCTTAAAACTAGTATTAATTCAAGGCTTGTCCTCTCTCCTTGAGTCCAGGGATGACCTGCTCTTGTTCATCATGAGCACATCACGGTGACGATGTACTGAGTAATATATAAATTCTAGTAATATATAAAATCTAGTGTATTTGATGGACTACATGCACACCTGCTTCAGGACATCACTGGCAGAGAAACTTCCCCTTATGCCATTCCCATCCTAAGTCCCTAGGGGAAATGGGGTGGTGAGTACACAACTATGACCCCTGGAAGGACTTGGCTAGGCCTAAAACCAGCCCAGTGTGGCTCACTGGACTCACTTTGAAAACACAAGGAGGCTCAAAGACCAGAAAGACCCATGCAGCACAGGGAGGACCTAGGCAATCAACTCTGTAGAAAAAAATGTTAGAAACAAAGTCACCACTGGTTATCTTAAATCCCCTAGGATATCTAATACCCAGGATACATAACCTGACTGTAGATTTACGCTAAAAGTATATTCTAACATGACCCCAGAGGTCATTCATCTCACCATCCGACGTTATCCATCCAATGACCTACCACCTAATTCAAGCTTTAGGCGGGCCTGTCTTTGGCTTCTTGGCAGAGCGACCAAAGGACGTCATCAAACCCAAAGGAACATGGCTGTAGTTTTTACAGTCTCTGCCCTATTTCTAAGATTTCCAGTGAAAACTAAAAATGTGTTATTCTTGGGGAAATACCCATTTCTTCTTAATTATAAAGAGTGTGATACAGGCCAGCAAGTCAAGACTTTCTCTGAGTGATGGGAAACCATTCTTCAGCTGATGAAGCCAGAGACCCAAACAACATCAATGATGAGTTCAGCGTTTCTGGACAGAAGCACAGCCAGTTCTCTTCAGAACATACTTGTTTCCAAATCTAAGTTCTTCAGAGCTATTATCGGCTCCCTGGTTCTGCATTTTGCACATTCCCTTGAAGGTACTGAATCGAAAGACACCCAAATAAAGGCAAATTTTTCTTCTCAAGCAAACGTGCTGGCATAATGAGCTAGAATACTTATCACTTGAAATTTGCTTTCCTTTCAGCTCTCCTGTCACTAGGAATAAAATGAGCAAGGTGCTAAGATCTCTCATCATATCCTGTTGGGGAACTGGTTCCCATGGGGGGAGCCTTCCTTCTCAGATCGAGCTATGCAGAAATGGAAGGTTTGGGTCTGAATGTTACTGAAAGGTCTGGGCAAGGCCAGGGGTGAGGGCTTAGGTCTACAACTTAGGGGCTGATGACCTTGAGAATACTGCTTAAACACTCTCGGAGCCTCTACCTCTCCATCTGTAGAAGGGGAATGCTAATCAGGATGTAAACACATAATTAAAACAGGAGCACAGTGCTGGCTCCGAAAGAGGGGCTCAATGAGGGTCAGCTTATCTTCTCACCTAGGGGTGCTCTGTGCACTACAGTGGGACCATCACTCTGGCACGGGATAAGGCTGGCACATGCCTGGGCTGTGCCCTCGTGTCTGCCTAGATCATCTAGGATGGCAAAGTGGACTGGGATGGTGACAGAATAAGGGGCTACCCCGTTCACCTTGATGGACCCGATATACAAGTCTGTGCCTCTCACAGACCCCAGCAGAGCACGGGGTTATGGGGTGGCCGAGACCCAGTCTAGGTCATACAGGCCACCTGCTGCTGATCTAGCCAAAGGAATCAAAATAGTTTCCTGAAAATCTCCAAGAGCTGTTTATCAAGCTGGGACTTGGAAGTGATTAAGATTTCACCTTTCTGTGTTTGCTCTGCCAGTTGCAAACAGTGAGTTGGCTTTTTTGTATGGAAGTCATGGAGAGCAAAGAAAGGGGACTAGTCACTGCTAATGGTCACGAAGGTCATTTTCTTCCTGCACCTTGGTGTCTTTTGTATGTGGCCAACACAATATAACTTCACGGGAATTTCTAAAAATGAAAAATAAGTTACCTGGAACACAGCCACCCCAGACCCAGACCTAGGACCTGACGGGCTTTGTCCACATGCATATTCTACATCATTAACTGCTGTATATAATTTAAATGCAATAGTTCACTCCACAAATACTTTTCACATTCTTAAGGATTTTCATTATCCCATTGAGCTATGGTAGAGTACTATAATTTAATTCATTATTCCAATTCAGGTTTTTCTCCTATTATAGTTAACATAGTAATAAAAATCTGTCTGCACAGAGCTGTTTTTCTGGTAGAGCAGTATTTTCCTAAGTGGCGAGAGGCAGGGTTACCTCATAAAAAATTTGAACACTTTTATGACTCTTAATTCACAATGTTAGAGTGCTTCTTTGAAATCGGAGCGATGGGCTTTTCAACGCCCCCAGCAGTATGGGAGTTGACCAGGGTTGCTACAGCCCTTCAAACACTGGGCGTGAATATTTAACACTGATTTCTCGTTTAGTAAGTACAGAATGGCACGTTGTTATTGTTGCCTTAATGCTTCTGCACATTAACAAGGCTTTGCTAATGACCTCCTTGAGAACATAAGCACTTTGCAGAAATACTCTTCCTTAGGAATTCATCACTGAGCCCGGGAAACGCGGTGGGCATGGGGAGAAAGACGGAGCTGGATAAAGCAGCTGGGGACATGGGTAGGCACAGGTCACACTCAAGCGCTGCATTCCTACTTGTATTTCTAGCTGAGGAGGGAACTAGCCACATCCCAGTAAGGTGGGTCTGTGTTTGGTGTCCCTTCCTGTGGTTCAACAAAGATTCTGGGTTATGGAACATTCCACTTCTAGGTTCCTCAAACAACTCTAGATAACTTGGCAGATGTACACGTTACTCAGAAGAGGACTCCATAGGTCCCCTTGGAGGCAGCGCCCCTGCCCCTGCGACAGGTCCCGAGACACAGGGAGCCACAGACTCTGAGTGCCCTCTCCAACCATCTATTTGTACAAGAGAGGTCACTGTTGGCAGACCCGTGGCCTCCCTGGGACCCACACCACCGCAGGAGGCCAGCAGGACCAATGACATCACTCCCTGGCCCCAATTCAGAAACACCTCTGAGGGAAAATGGGCCCAAGGTCATGTGGCTGATCAGCGGTGGGACGGGCGCTGGACTTGAGGACTTGGCTAGTCCAGTGCCATTTCCGTCTTATTGCAATAATGCTGCTCTCTGTAAAAATTGACGCAGGACCATGGTTCCTTTCCAAATCACCTGCAGGGTCTACTCTTGGGAGGATATGAAGGTGTATCATCGCCCTTGGGCCACGCTTTCTGGTCTCTTGTGAGGTCCCGTCAGATGTTAACGGACCCCTATCAGCCCGGGGAATCCGGCTTCAGAGATGCACGCAGTACCTGACGTTCTGGGCCCCTGAGGACTGCCGGCGCCCATGAGGTAGGCAGGGGCAGGGTGAGAGGGAAGCCTGGCTCTCAAGTCCCCGGCCCTGAGCTTACCTGATAAGGATGATGACCGAGGGTGTCTGTGCCATCGCCCCGATCATGCTGCAGACACACATCACACACAGGAAGGTGAGGAAGGCCTCTTGGCACCCGGGACTGGGGCACTTTCCAGGAACCACAGTCGTGTTCTCGGGCGGGACGGTCGTGAGGCACGCACAGCCGGTGAGATTCTGAAACGCAAGTGTTCAGCCCTTTTAACTGGGGGCAATCTCCCGTTTCCGAACCCAAAGCCATCCATCAGCTGGCGCTGTCACAGACTAATTATGCATTCTGTGGCATTCCATTAATTAGGCCTGAATAAACGAGTTAGCTTTTTAAGAAGGCTGCAAAACACATGCAAATAAAGGAATATTTACGGGGAGGAGAGCCCGTGCCCCATCTCCTGTGTGTTTCACTTCCACGTTCCAGAATCCCTCCGTAAGCTGTACCCTAGACAAACGGCCCCCCCCCAATACAATTAGAGAGGAAACAGCGCCTTCCCAATATGATAAAACATTGCCAAATTAACATTGTAATTACTTGCCAATTTGTCCTCTCTTTTATGCAGTAATAATCACAATGAAGTGTATTAAAAGAAGTAAATCAGGTAACATGCATATTGTTGTTGGTTCAATGCCCAGTGTGGCACTAGGAACAAGGGACTTGCATTGTCATGCACCAAGTTGCTGCTCTTGTGGGGCCACTGGAGGGGGCAGCTTAATGGGAACGTTCTCGCGCGGCAGGGTCAGCAAAGACGGCTAAGAGATGCCAGGAGCTTGCAGCAGACCACGTGCGGGCAGCGAGCGAACGCCCAAACCAGACGCATTTATTAATACTTGATCCAAGCAGGGGGAAAGAAAAAAAAAGGACTGCATTCCATTTGATCTTGCGGTGGATTCTTGCCCAGCTGCCCCTGCTCCCAGGCGCGGTCTGGTCCCTCCTTCATCATCAGAGGAATTTCTGAGGGCAACGGGAGGGGCAGGGGTCGGGAGAGGCAGTGCCAAGTGAGCGCCAAGCCAATTAAGGTTCGATAATAATAGTGCAGAGGCCTTTAATAAATACAATCATAAATGATTCATTGCTTTTCTTCTCGGGACTGCTTGGCTTTCAGAGCACACGCCAAGGAAAATCCTCCTGAGGGTCAAACAAATCCCTTTTGGCTTGCACATGCCTCCTCCGGTCTTCGTTCCTCTCCATCCTCCCTGTCCCTTTTTTCTTCCCACAGAACACAGCACAGGTGGGGGTTTTGCTCATCCCATCAAGCCACAGGGGATGTTTCAGGGGTGTCCAAAGGCTCTTAGGTGCCCCCCCATCCCATCAGGGTCACCCCATCTGGCTGTGCTCTGCACAGGGGCTTCTACCCATGGGGCAGAGGTGTGGGCAGACAGGGTGTGGGGCTGGACCCTTCTTCCTAAGCATTGTGCCCAGAGCAGGTGCCTCTGTGCAAATGGCCCGGTACTAGCACCCTGCGGCGTTTACTGTAATTCCCCCCGAGGTGCTGGAGCCTTGCCTCTATGCCCTCTCCCACACACCTCCTGCCTGGGGGCTTCCTGGCACTTCTGTAAAATTCACCTCCTTCTGGGAGGCCTCCCCCTGCTGAGCCATGAGCCAGGGCCTTTGTGGGCCCTGAGGAGGAGGAGGACCGAGTCTGAGAGACACTCTCCTGAGCACTTCACGAAGCTGACACACAGCCGATGAAGCTTAGCAGACGGTTTTAGAGGTCCTCTGCAAATGACCTTCCCCTGCGTTGACCACGAGGCAGGACTTCTCCCTACCTACAACTTAAAATGCCCCTTCTCTCCCTACTCCGGCAAGGAAACTGTCTGCCCCACCCCCACCCAGATCCCAGCCTCACAGCCACACTCAGCTAGCTGTCTACACTCACCACCTCATCCCCCAAGCCTCCCCTCACTCCGGCTGGGCTGGCTTCTGTCCCCCACAGACAGGAACCCGATCCTGCTAAGCTCCCTGGGGGCCTCCATATCCTGACCCCACCATCCACTTTTCTCTTCCTGGAGCCCCCCAGGAGCGCGTACCCATGAACCACTTTCCTCCCTGGCTTCCACAGCCCCACAGCCCATAATCCTCCCAGACGCACCTGATCCGTCCTGCCCCGGGGGCTCTGAGCAGGTTACCATCTTCCAGCAGAATCTGGGATCAAATGCCCCGAGCTGGATTCTGCCTGTCAGCTCAGCACTACTCCTCAGCTACGCTGGGAGCTATTTCCCCAGAATCCCCTTCCCTGCAGGGATGGGAGCTGGACAGGGGCGCAGGGGTGGGGTGGGGGGGGACATGGGTGAGATTTAGAAGGCAGAAGTTAAGCAGAGGCCATGACCCTTCACAAAGTCAGACACAGGGATGATACCACATCTGTGGAGGTGCCCCGAAGGGGCCGGGTGGCCCTAGCATCCCGTGTTCACACCTGCCCTCATTTCTGCCTGTCCTGCTGACAACAGAGGCCCCGGGCCCACCTCTACTGATGTGGTTGTTTGCCCACGGACCTGGCTAGCACCCTTTCGTCTCTCTCTGCAGCCAGGTGAACACGGCTTCTTGGGATTTTCCCACAAGCCCCCAAGTTCCCACCTGAGCAGGAGCTTCTGGGGATGGAGTGACTGTCCTCTGATCCTTCATCACACTCCTCCCAGATTTTAATTCCCCAACTCGCCCATGTTCACAGTAGCTCCGATTCCTACACTAAATTCTTTATCTTCAACATACTTGTGGGCGCTGTTTTCCTGACCAAACCCTGAGAGATGCACGTCCCCCCCCACCCCAACCTCCCCTATCTCTGCATCTCTTGCCTGAGAAGTGATACCCTATTAACTCTCTGGAACCCCTTACTCCCACGTCCGTTCCTTTTTCCTCATGACTATGGGGCTACGGAGCCCAGACACCACTGTGGTTTTTCTCCCTAATTTATCCTCAGGTCTCGAGGACAGGGCTTTTCCCATGACAGGGAGTCAAGAGCTATTTATCGAACAAATGAACAGATCTCAAGTCCTATTCATTTCACCGTATCCTAATTCCTTCTCAAACCCTCAAATCCTTCTGTCTCTGATTCCTGCTGTGAGAAAAGAAAGGTCTGGGTCTGGGGGAGCTGAGAACCACATGGACCCAAATAGTTCCCAGGTATAAGTGAGGAACAGGCCCCTTGGGGATGGCTTGGTCCTGCTTCATCAAGCATCCTAAGAAGTGAGCTCTGACTCGGCCTCTTACAAATGTGATGTGAGTACCGGAACCGAGGGGTCAGGGCCAGGACCCGGTGAATGAACCATGTGATTGGTGAGCTTTGTTGAGTTTAAAAAGTAATCTGTAACTGGGACCTACGCTCAGTCCTAGATTTTTGCCCCATACTGACGCAGGCTCAACTGCGTTATATTTACCATGAAAGGAAACTGCCGGGGTCCTCTCTGCTCTAAGAAATGGACCCACCCTGGATTTGGTCTGTGCTCCTGCCCCTAACGGAATGGGATCAAAATGAGACATCTTTCTCCCAGACTGTCTGACGCAGCGATTGCCTGGCCCTGCCTGGTCCAGGGGGTGACTGTGTCCCTGAAGCCAGTGTCCTGGGAATGGAGTGAGTGGACGGCAAAGCTGAGGCCCCGTGGGATCTGCAGCCGAGACCAGGGGAGGGAGGTGACAGTGCATGAAGCCAGGGAGAGGGGAGGAGACAAAAACAGGCCAAGGGCAGCTTTGGGCTGACGACAAAAACGAGGCACTCGTAGGGTCATTAATGCCAGAAGTGGAAATAAAACCAGTGAAGACATCAGCTTGCTGGTGCTCAGAAGAGAAGCTGCAGAGATTCTGGGCAAACCTGTATTTACTTATTCCGACTCAATTTATTTGAGAAGAGCTGTGGAAGAGGCTAGGGAGGAGGTAAGCCAGAGGGTCTGAGCAGGGACACGTGAATGGGTCTCCTTTTTGGGCAGGTGACTCAGTCTGACACAATCACTGGGAACCCCTGGGTGGTCCCATGGTCTGCGGGGGGAGGGGCAGTTGGGACTTCCCTGCAACCCTTCCAAGAAGGAATCTAAGGGAATAGGCAGAGCCTGTGGCCATATGGCAAGAGATGGGGAACATCGTTCATTTGGGCTTGGGTGACACAAGAGCTGGGCTGGATGTCACATGCTAAAGGACGTGCGGGGACGCTGGCTCCAGAGGAGCTCTTTGGGAACACGTCCACGCGTGGTGGGAAGAACCACAGACGAGGGCCACACAGTGTCATCTTCCCCATTATTACAACAGGCGACTTCCCACTGATGGGGTTTCAGACTACTGTCCCATATAGAAAGGAAGCGGGGGGACAGCCTTTCTGCTGATATTAACCGGACATCTACATGGGAACCCTTCAACTTGCAAAAGCTCCGAGCAGCAGGAAGCTGGAAAATACAGAGCGGACCTGGGTATGACAGGATATCAATCCACTCTGCTGAAGGGAGGACGGGGGCTGGGATGCAAATTCTCACCCTGTCTGGATTTAACAGTCCCGTCCGGCCGGTGGCAGATGGGTCTCAGAACCCACCTGTCGACGGTCACGGCCTGAGTAAAGGGGCAAACCCAAAGTACTCCTGGTACCCAGTATGTTCAACTGGTAAGAAAGTCCACCAGCCTCCAGGAGACTGGTTTACCATCCCTGATCTGGGAAACACCCTGTTTCAAAGGAATGTCTTCCCAGTTTGCCATTCAGTGGGAGGGAAAGTGGTCTTCTCTGTCTGGTGGCACATACGGATGCGTGTGTGTGTGTGCGCGTGTGTGTGTACGCACATGTGTCTACGGTCTGGTTTTCCCAGAAATAAGTGCGTCTTGATAGATCACATTGACAATCAACTGGCCTCTTTGCTCACAGAGGACCCAGCCTGGCCTTTGGAACCAGTGCCGACCCAGAGAGCAGAGCGGGACGGACTCAGAAATTCTACAAGAACTTATCCTACAGACAGACGTGCCCCGGGTACAACACGACCTACACACAACAGCAGTCACAACTCTGTTTTCAAGACCTAATGTTGTGCGGCAATGTGAGTGCCCATCACAGGGACCGGTGACATAGGCCCCAACAGATCCCCACGCCGGAACACCACACAGCTCTCAAAAAGGCAGGAGCGACAACAAAACCCCCCACACCCAAGGTACAGAATAAGAAAGACCTCAGAGATGCATTAAAGTCCAGTCGGATATACAATAAACTAGAAACAGTCGTTACTCTACTTGGCAGAGTGATGGGTTGGACGGTAGGTGAACGGAAGACAGTGGTGGAAAGGAGAGTTTCCACTTTTTTACACTTTTTGATTTCTGAACAATACAAATCTATCATCTACTAAAAAAAAAAAAAATGAAGAACTCAAGAACGTTACAAAATAAAGAAGAAATCAATGAAGAAGATAGCACAGCCACTGGAAACTGTACTCCAAGGCCACACTCAGTCATTAATTTAGACTGAGAAATGTTTCTGCTCACATAATGATGGGGATAAACAACTACAATAAAACTGGAGACCATGAAAATAGAAAAATTACTCTTTAGAATCTTGGGCTAATTTTCTATGGATGCAGGAAATCATAAGTGTGCTGTTTTGACAGCTCGTATTACCAGAGAGGAAAAAAAAAAAAACACTTTTCAGCAGTGTTTTTCACAAATACTGGCAGATGAACCTGTTTGCGCTTGGGTATTTTCCCCCCACGTGTAATACTGGATGCAACAATCACTATTAATGGTACAAATAAAGCTGATTTCTAGGTTGAAAGATGACATTTCCAAGGGGACAGGTACGGGGTGGGATGAGGTTAGAGGCACGGAGAGTCTGCTGTATTGAAAGGTAGGAAGTTACTCCCAACATTCGAGAACACTCTTTCTGGTTTTCTTTCTGTAATGTATTCAGTTCCTAGGCAGAAATGACAATTTTGATTAAAAGCTGGGCCTTCGTTCTATAGCTTGGTGGGGAAGGGAGGGAAGGAGTTTGCCACCAAGAGTGCTGAGACGCGCACTGCCCTGTGCGGCCGCCTGCCAGACCTCTGATCCCTTGCGCATGACAGCCTAATAAGGGAGGGACAGATGGGGACATTTTCCTTCCAGCAGTGACGTGTTCCTATGTGTCCCAGACACCTACGATTCCCTCGTGATCCGGCCAAGTCCCTCAGACCCTCTCCTGTCATTCGTTACTGTCCTTTTGTAGCTTAGAATCTCTTCGCCGCGCCGGCCCAACCCAAGCTGGTATTTTTAGGTAAAGACCTCAGAGCTCATCACGAAGGGCACCAGCAACCCACGTACCTCAAGGCAAAGGGGATGTTGAAAAACTGCAAGAAGAAATATACTCTCATGTTCCCTTTCAGGGTCACTGGCTGAAGGATAATAGCCAGGGAGAAACATCCTGGGATGAAAGCAAGACCTCCGTCCGCCTTCTGCTCCCGTAACCTGTAACGCACGAGCTGGAACACATCCGGGCAGAGCTTTAATTATCTCCCGCAGAAGTGGGGGCAAGGGCTGGTCTTCGGGGAGCGGGAAGACCCACGCTTGGCTCCAGCCACCTCGGGGAGGAAGTGTGGGCAGAACACAGAAGAGGAAGGATGTGGCTCATGCTCAGGCACCAGGAATGGGCACCAGGCCACTAAGCTTCTCCCTCTTTCTCTCTCCCCTCCAAACGGAACCGGTCCCCAGAGCACAGGGTCCAGGGCGGACACACACAGCACACGCTGTAATGTCCTTCTGTGCCTCTCCACTGCCAAACACCCACTCATACTTTACAAGAAGGATCCCCCCACCGCTCTTCCTCTGGGCGAAAATATCCACACACCTCCCTTCCTCCCTCACCTGCTCTGAACTAATTCCTGGTTCCCTCCAGGTTCACTGATCTCTCCACGTGTCTTCTTCTTTCTCTTAGAATGTAACCACCTATCCTTAAATGTCGGGTTGTTATTTTTTTTTTAATAAAAAAGTTTTCTCCTTATTGAAAGAGGGATGCATGCTCATTTTAGACAATTTAGTAATTTGCAGAAAATGTGAAAGAAACATATAAAAATTAATTTTTTTGGTCCCTAGCCAGAGGTAATGTTCTGTGAACAGCTAGCTACGTATCTTTTATAAAGATCTTTCTGTGTAGAGATGTACAACTATTTAGATTTTTCCTTTTCTTTACTAAAAGGGATCACAATCTGTATATTGTTTTATAATATGCTCTTTTCAGTTAATAGCTCAGCTGTTGCCCATGGGTGTTCCTTTGTACACAAATTCTATCAATACATTAACGTCTCATCTCCTAGTAAACATGAGTTCCTACCTTTCCAGCTCTCTATCTCTAATGTGTAGCCTGAGATATATAGTAGATGTTCAGGGTGACAATGCCCTAGTTGGGACTGATTTCAGAAATGGTCACGTCTTCTAACAAGCCACGGCTGGAATGAATATAGACTTTTAAATCAGTTCTGGGAAACGGGGCCAGGCTCTACCAAAGAGCTTGCAAACTCCAAACCTTTGAGGGCAAGACAGGAAGAAGAGAAGAAAACTGGTCCAGGTGTAAGGGGTGGCCAGAGGCAGAGACTTTGGCTACGGGGGATCGGATGTCTTGTCTGCAGGCTTGACCATTTCTGAGCTCCAGACAATTGCTACCCTATGAGGGTGCTGGGTCAGGTCCCGTCTCATCCAACTTGTACAGAGAGGCCAGGAAGCCCGATTTGTGTATGAAATGCACAGACTGCTTAAACCGTGGTTCAGACCCCAATAAACCCGTGTACGGGGCAGAGAGGGGCTATGAGCAATCAGTTTGCTTCCTCTGTAATAGGCTCATATGCCCCCTCGAGTCACCAGCGTGGTTTCTCTGAGGCTTGACCACATAAAAGTGGGGAGGAACAAGACATCGAAGGCTGGATGCTCAGGGTCAGCTCAGACACTGCTTCTAGAAAGGTACAATTTGAGGAATCCATCCCTTCTCCTGGAGCAGTGGTTCTCCACTGTGGGCCCCCCAAGCAGAACCTATGGAAATATCTGGAGATGCAGGTCGTTTCACAAAAGAGCAGGGATTGCCGCTGGCATCGGATGGGAAGAGCCCTGGGATATTACCGAGCGTCCTGCAGTCCCCCACAACAAAGAACAACGCAGCCGCAAATGTCAGCAGTGCCAAGGAGACACTCTGGAGGGGAAAAGAGGTTCTCAACTCTGTTATGTACAAAAATGCGTGGTGGGGGAGAGCTTTAAAAATTCCTGGTGCCTGGGGCGCCTGGGTGGCTCTATGGGTTAAGCCTCTGCCTTTGGCTCAGGTCATGGTCTCAGGGTCCTGGGATCGAGCCCCAAATCAGGCTCTCTGCTCAGCGGGGAGCCTGCTTCCCCCCCTCTCTCTGCCTGCTTGTGATCTCTCTCTGTCAAATAAATAAATAAAATCTTAAAAAAAAAAAAAAATTCGTGGTGCCTGGATCTTACCCCATAGTAAAGAAATCAGTTTCTAAGGAGGAGGCTCAGGACTCAAATTTCAAAAGTTCTCAAGCAATCCTAACAGGCAAGCAGGACTCTGAGATCCATGAGGAAACAATGAACTTCTGCAAGCGTCCATCACCGGCCCCCCAGCCCTCCCCAGAACCAGCTCAGGGCTCCGCTCAGACAGGGGGTAGACACATATCCGTTGCCTGCATGGGCATCCAGACATTGGTCTATCATTAGTCCCACGCACATGCGGCACCGGGCTCGGACTGACTTTCAACGTTCTACTGGTGGTTGATTATAAGTCTTTCTTCTTTTTCTTTTTTTGTTTCACTCCATTATTCAGTACATCAAAAGGCTACAACTTCCAGCAGTCAGTCAGGGGTATACCAACACGCTTTCCACTAGAATAATTACATCCGAGACTGAAAGGTACAGAAACAATCTGGACAATATATTCATGCCAAAGAAGCTTACAGAATTAACTCACAATCTTTTTTGTCACCCCTCCTGGTCCTATGCAATAAAAAGAATTAGAAATTGCATATTAAACACAGTCCTGGAAACTGCCATTGCTCTCACTCAAGGAGAGAGGAAACGAGGAAATGAGAAAACAAATCCCAAACCAGGGCAGCAAGGCAAGTCTACCAGGAAATTACTAGCCCGAACCAGATTCCCCTGCAAACAGAATTATTTGATTGGTGACTCACTCACATTTAATCGAGTTATGGGCAATCTTCACAGAAGATTGGACAGAAGCTGTGAGTGGGGGAGGGACGAACAGGGAGCTTTAGTACTGAAAACTGCACCAGCCAACCTACCAGCCTGCCAATTGCTATTCAAGGGAGGGGTCAGCGGGGGGGGGGGGGGAGGAGGGGGCCTCCAGCCAGGTGTTCGGGAAGCCTGGGACCTTTATCCAGAGCCAAGGCTGGCACTGGAAAAACAAGGGTCCACAAGAGAACCCTATCCCTGGATGCAGGAGTAAACAACCTGTTCGACTGGGGGTGGGAGGGTCAGTCCTTGCCAGACGGAACAGGTGCAGGAGGACTCTGCAAGACAGGGCACTAATGTCGCCTTGGAGGAGGGGAGGGGCGGGGAGGAGGCTTCTGAGCTGCAGGGAAAGAATGGATCGTGCATCCGAGGGGCTTAACAGAGGACTCTCCTTGCTAAAAGGAGCAGCGCGTGCCAAGGCCTGGAGGCAAGGGAGAGCTGGGTGTGTGCGGGGGAGAAACCCCCAGAAGTCCAGCACAGCATGTCGTCCTTCAACAGGTGGGAGGAGTGGGGAGTTTGAGGCTGGAGAGGCAGCAGGGCCTGTCTATGAAAGCAAGCTGGGGGTCCTGACTTTGGAGCATGCACAAAGAGGTTTTTTCAAAGAGGAGAAAGGTGAGAATCCCGAAGAGGTAAGTCACCAAGTCAGAGGAAGGCACTGAGGCTGGTTTTGGACAGACGGAACAGACCTGCATGTCAGGGCCAGGGCCATTCTGTCTGCATGACCGGGGAGGGGGGGGGGGGGGGACTAGTCTGTAATCAGAGTAAAAATCACGCCTTCACCCTTGGGCTGCTGTGAGGATGGGTGAGATAAGACACACGGGGCTGGGGGGGGGGAGGGCAGATGATGGGGCGGCTGCCGTCACACCTGGAGAGCAAGAGGACTCCAGCAGGTGGTGAAGGGAATGAGGAAAGAGGACAGAGAAAGCCCTCAGCCCGTGGAAAAGCTTTTCTGGGAGCTCAAAGAAGGAAAGTAGGAATGAAGGAGGGAGTAAATGCACCAGCAATATAACCCACCATTTGGCATTTTCTCAAAATACTGTAGCAGAGATCGAGAAGACTGAAATTGCTTTTTGCTCATTTTTGGACGGCGGCCTGAGATTTCTTTGACTCTAGGCCAAGCTGTCATGGACCGTGAGTGACAGGTGGAAGGCCTGCTGCCTGGCCCACGGGACTCTGGGAAAAAGTTCGCTGCTGTGGTGAGCTCTACAGTTATGGGTGTTTTGAAGGCTAGATTGTCACAAGGGCCCCTTTCCAGGATACACATGGCTCTGCGTCCCCAACTCCCTCATTCATCCCAAGATCTGCCTCCATGGGGAGAAATGGGAGTCTCACCCAGCCTGGGGCCCGGAGCTGTCCCAATCTCTGACTTGTAATCACAGGGAGAGAACCTCTCTGCTTTGTGGACAACACGAGGCCTCCAGTAATGAGAAGGAAAGGCAGGTATCTGGTGAAGAAAGGCTATGTCTGGAGGGAAGCAGAGAATCTCACTCTCCAATAATTGCATTCCACAGGTTGCTGTCTCAGTAGCTGGAAGCAGTCAAGGGCTTGGTTAGGCTCTCATTCAGTAAGACTCTTACACATGCAGGATCAAGGGAAATCCAATTTTTAAGACAATTTTTTTTTTTTTTGGAATGCTCTGGAATAGAGACTTGTTTGGTCTCAGGACACCAGCCTATTTAATTCTTGAAACCGGACAATAACCAAAACTGATTTATATGACTTTCTGGATATTAAAATGTTAATAAAATTGTTGTCATGAAAACGAATCGCTTGTATTTTATTTTAACCATTCGCGAGGCCTCATCCCCTTTTCTAAAATTCATTTCCACTCACATAAAGAAATTGCTTTATCATCTGATTTAAAAAAAAAAAAATCAGTTTCTTTCCTCACTGTGCTTCCCCCTCCAGGGTGATTTATTTTCTCTATTGAAAAATGTTTATAACTGGCCAGGAATCTAAATGTTAAAAGCAAAGAAAAATGAAATCTTTGGAGATGAAAATAAGTGATCGATTTTTCTTCTTTCAGAGAAATTGCTAGCCCCAAAAGATGCAGAACATGGAAAGAAGAAACAAGTCATTACAACTCTAAACGCCTTTAAAGCAGACACTCATCCCTCTTCTTCTCATCTTTCTCTTCATCTAGACATTCCTGGACATTTCTAGAGCAAGTCTGGATGCCAGCCCTCGCTGGGGAAGCTCACAGATCAGAGCAGATGGCAAATACTTTTAGCAGATCACGGCAATGAAATGAGAGAGCAGCCTCCGGTGAAGACAGGTGCCAAGAACCACAGAGGCAAGAACACCAAAGATAAAGAAGGGAAGGGATGGCTTCACAGAGAAGGGAGAATTCAAGGAGGGTACTGACAGGTGAGAGGAGTTTTCTGAATGGAGAGGGGTGAAAAGACATCTGTTGTGTTGGGGAAACTGAATACCACAAACTAAAAGGAAGTAGATGGTTTCCTAAAAAAAAAAAAAATAAAAAAAATAAAAGGAAGTAGAGCTGAGGAGAGTGACTGAGGACAGACGTGTGCTGAAGACACAAAGCCAGTGCAGTGCCTAGATCTTATCCTGTAGGTGACATGGTAGCACGAGAAGGGGTCCTTTGTGGTGTTATGCAAGTCATTTTGGCTGCAGTTCAGAACATGGGCCAGAAGGGGGCCACCCTGAGCTGGGAGGCCAGTTAGGTAACTCTATAGGCTCTGGTCCAAGCAGGAGACCAGCAGGGCGTGCGCCTGGGCAGTGGGGATGTGGATGCAGAAGACAGGCAGGTATGAGACACCCCTGGAAGGCGGCATCAGCAGGACTGGAGGACCAGTCCCTCAGTGTCAGGTCTGCACGCAGAGCATGTGAAAAACTGCTGGCTGATAGCCAACTGGACGATTCATGCTGAGAAGAAAAACCAACAAACAAAATGCAAAACCCCCAAAAACCAAAAAGCAAAACAAAACAAACTTTGGTGGGGGATGGAAAAAGGCGGGAGGTATCCAATTGATAATAAAAAGGCAAAGGAAACTGAGTAAGGAAGAGGTTAAATTAGTTATCAGTCTCAGGCTTGGAAGAAGTCTTCTCTGATAAACAGTTTTCTAGCCTTTCTTTACATACTTCTGTTGACGGGGAGCTCACTACCTGTTGGGTCAGGCTGTTTCACTGATACCCTTGGGGAGCACCTTGAACCATAATCTTTTTTTTCTCTGGCTCCCTATGTACAGCTGTCTTTGAAATTTTTACTTTCGGTGGCTCCACGACACTTTCTGGAAACCTATTTGATTTAGCAGGAAGGCCTGAAGGACCTGTGTGTCCTCCCATCCTGCTGATGGAGGGTCCTCCACCAGAGTGTGGAGGGGTCTGGGAAAAAGTCATAGAGCAGGCACGCAATGGAATGTGTGTGGTTGCCCACTGCTGCTGCTGACCATGGATTTTAAGTTACTCTGGCCGCCTGCGTGCCCTGCCCCATCCCATCCCGTCAGAAAATCACCAATACCGTGCTTCTGCAGCCAGCAAAGCAGGCAGACAGGTAGGTGACGCCATCTGCCCCACACACTGGAGTGAAGGAATCGGTTTGGCATTCACAGTTTTTATTGCAGGGTGAGTAGGGGTCCAGGGCCGAGCCAGGTGCTGAGCTGGAAAAGAGAGGAAACACGGCACCCATCAGAGGAAGGGCAACTTCTGTTGGATCTCCCCAGTGACAGCCTTCCAAGCCCGACACCCCTTTCTTCTCCCCCTCCAACTCACCCCTCCCTGTCCTGCAAGGACCAGCCCAGCACCACCGCTGAGAGCTGTGCACAAGGGTGCTGGAAACAGAAGAAGCCTCTTCTTTATCATTTGCACAGTGTACCCTCCGGGCTGGAGGCAGCCCACACTCGGGAGTCCCTCCTGTGTGTCGCCACTCATGACTTCTGCAGCCTCAGCCTGGTGCCCCTTCCCTGACCCAACACCACCACCGGGCACAGCCAGACACTGCCTTCTCCCCATCCCGGGTCCGTCCTCGTCTCTGTCTGATCCCTCCTCCCAGCAAGCAGCAAGCCTCGTGATGCTTAACACACCACTACCACGAGCTGGGTTCAATAACTCTCGTCTGTTTGATTGATTCAACTCCCTGAGAAAAATAACACAAGTTATTTTAAATTTCCCTTTGTGCCATTAAAGGCACAATTACCTAGAGCAAGCGAGCTGCAAAGGGGAGAAGGATGGAGTGCGTGTCTTTAGCTCTGTAAGAGAGAAGCGTCTCTTTCCAGCATCATTATTTTCAGCTGTGCCTCCTAGGGCTCGGAGCGCTTCAGAGTAAGGACGATGATGGCGATATGTGCCAACTGATATGCCAGGCACTGTTCCCGGTACTGCGTATATCATTGTACTAGTTCTCAGCGTGACCCCGTAGGGCTGACAGAGAAGGAAACTGAGGCAAAGCCAAGCTGAGTCGCCTGCTCGAGTATATCCAGCTCGTACATGGGAAAGCGGGGGTGGGGAGGGAGGGGATTGGAGCTCTACCAATTGGGGCAGAGTTGGCAGTTGGATTGTAGGCTTTTTTTTTTCTTTTTTAATGAAGAAGAACTTCATTATCGTAAGACCCCGTGCTTTGAACCACTACAAGTTTACTACTTGAGAGCTGGCACAGAAGGCTGGCGGTCTTTCTCTCCAAATGCTGTTATTTATGGCAGGCACACACCAGAAGGTGCCGCATTTGGGAGAGGGAGGAACGGGGGCTGGGCTGGGCTGGGCTGGGGGGCCTGAGAGGCCATGGCGGTGGCAAAGGGGACAGAGGGGCAGTGTCTGTGCAAGACTATCCAGACAACACCCCCACCTGTGTTCTCCCATTCAGCCTGCCTGACCTTGTTGGAGGGGCAGATAAGACCGGCTCTCCTCTATCTTCTGGATACAGGACTATAGAAGAAAGCCTGATAGCCTGCCTGGAGGAGGAGACTGGTATCCTGCAGGTTGACGCTGCTGCAGCCTTGATGCTCCAGACTGATCTCCAAGCAGCTTCAGAGTCTCACACAGAAAGGGGGAGAGCTGTGGATGCTGGGCACGTAAGCACTCTCCATCATTCCCTCTGGGGCCGTTCTGACTGGGGCAATTTTGGCTCTAGGCCAAAGTCTTGGGCTAGTAACTAGGAAAAAGCTGTCCCATAAGAACCAACTTCCTTCCCTTCTTCTTCTTTTCTCCTTTTATTCCCTACCCCCTTCTCCCTCCCATATTTATCAATACCTACTCTGGGAGAGACCTTAAAATTACTATGGGAGCCCTATGATCGCTTCTGATAATTTCTGGAATGACTGAAATCTATTCCGTCTTTCACTTAAGGCTGAATTTTAAGGGGCACCTGGGTGGCTCAGCTGGGTGAATGTCCCACTCTTGATTTCATCTCAGGGCTGTGTGACTGAGCCCTGTTAACGGGCCCAGGGCTGGGTATGGAGCCTGCTTAAGATTTTCTCTCCCTCTGCTCCTTCCCCCACTTCTTTCTCTCTCCCATCATCTCAAAAAAAAAAAAAAAAAAAAAAAAAAAAAAAGCAAGTTGAATTTTTAAATAAAATTCATCTGTATTATCTATCTTCAGTTGTTCAAATGCCAAAAATGGTAACAGGAGTACTGTTGGGAGTGTCTCCCCCGTGCACTCCCGCTGAGCGGAATGCTCTGAGCTCTCCACCCAAAAGGTCCACTCGGGACCCTTCAACCCTGGGAGGAAGATACAGAAGCATCTTCGAACCCTCCACTCATGGCCACCCCCTGGGACAAAGCCGGCTCCGCTCCCCCTACCACGGAGAAAGAATCCAGGCATCCCTGGGCACGCAGGGGAGGAAGGGGACATTTCCAGGACTTACGCGTTTCCATAGGGAACAGTAACCCCAGCCACGGGGCCTGTGTCGCAGCCCAGGAAGAGGAAGGAGACATAGCAAGCTGTGGACACCAGGTTGACGAGCATGGCCATCCGAATGGCCCCAAGGGCAGAAAGACTGAGCTTCTTCACCAGGAGACCGCCCAAGAAGATTCCCAAGCAGGCACAGGGGATCGCAGTCATCCCTGGGAGAGAAACAGGGGGCGGGAACCGTTAGCAGGGGACGCAGGGCGCATCCCAGCAGACCAATGGGTGCCAGGTGCGGGGGGGCTAAGCCCTGCACAGGCCAAATTCCCAGTGACCCCCACTGCCGTGCTGCCTCCTCCAGGCTGCCTCCAAGTCTCCATGAGGGGCCTTATTTCTGCCCTCCGGGAACCCACGGAAAACTGGGGGAGACGGACGTGGAAACAGTCAGTGATGGGGAGTCCAAGGACCTCCGCCGATCTTCCGAAGGAAGGCATCCTCACAGGAAAGACCATGAGACAAAGACAGATGGACCGGGGACACGCACATGCTTCTCAGGGGTGTCACGATGACGGCGCACTCACATGTTCTCTGCATTTTTGAGGGGAGGTAGGGAAGGGGACTCAAGATCATTTGGGGATTTTCTCCCCTTTCCTCGTTAGCTGAGGAGGGCTTCCCAGAAGGGTCTGGTGGCTGTTTGAACAAAGGCCCCAGGACTCAGCAGCCCGTGCAGACGGCATTTTAACCCGCTCCCAGACCTCTCAGGAAGGAGCATCCTTCCATCAATATGTTTTGTAGCTCTTGGTGAGTCATTGGCATAAAATTTTCCCCTCTTATAAACAGAGCTATCTGCAAGGCAGCAGGGACCATAGACTTGTTATTTCTGATTCTCAGAGACTTGAGGAATTTTAGAAGGACTAAGTGATCCTAGGGTTCCAACCTCCCGTTTGGCTTTGCTCTGCCCTGATTTGCTTCATCTAAAACTCAGCTTTAAATTACGGTGCGTCATTTATCCACTGTGTGGGCGGTGCACGGCCAGTTTCCCAGTCTAGGCTGTCTCCTCTCCTTGCCAATCAGCAGACCTCGAGGTCAATCAGCTACATCAACCAGCTGGTATGTGCTAAGGGCATGCAAATTAATTTTAATATTAGGGGAAGAAAGACATAATCAGGAAGCCTGAGCTCTGCAAGAAAATAGCACAAGTCACATTTAAATGAAACACAGGATATCTCTGTATTATCTGAACCTCTTGGAATACCTATGCTTGGTTTTCTCTGGTTTTGATAGAGAAATGACCTTCATGGGGTGCCTGGGTGGCTCAGTCATTAAGTGTCTGCGTTCGGCTCAGGTCATGATCCCAGGGCCTGGGGTTGAGCCCTACATCAGGCTCCCTGCTCGGTAGGGAGCCTGCTTCTCCCTCTCCCATTCCCCCTGCTTGTGTTCCCTCTCTGTCAAATAAATAAAACCTTTAAGGAAAAAAAAAAAGAAAGAAAGGAAAAAAGAAAAAGAAATGACCTTCATGATCTAGCCCCCACATTGTTCCTTCTGCTCACCCCTGGCCCAGTGCGCCTCCTCTCTCTCCCTGGGACAGGCCAAACCTATACAGACCCCCAGGCTTTGCACCTGCTGGTCCTTCTCCTGGGACATTCTTAAAGAATTTTTTTTTTTTAAGATTTTTATTTATTTATTTGACAGTGAGAGAGATCACAAGTAGGCAGAGAGGCAGGCAGAGGTGGGGGGGTGGGGAAGCAGGCTCCCTGCTGAGCAGAGAGCCCAATGTGGGACTTGATCCCAGGACCCTGAGATCACGACCTGAGCCAAAGGCAGAGGCTCAACCCACTGAGCCACCCAGGCACCCTCTCCTGGGACATTCTTGTTCTGAGTCTCTCCTTGGCTGGTCCCGTACCCCCTTCAGAGAAGCCTTCCCAGACCATACCAACTAGAGTGACCCTATACTTCACCCAGGGGCTCCCTATCAGTCCTCACCCCATTTTATTATCTTCATGGCTCTCCCCCCCCATCTGAAGCTGCCTTACTCATTTTTGGTCTTGTTTCTTGTTCACTATCTCCCTCCTGAAATGCAGCTTCCCCCAGCGCAAGAACCTTTACTGTCCTCTTCAGTCTGGCACGGTTTCCCGTGCCTAGCACAGAGTGGGCACTCAAGGCTTCTTTTTGGGATGGATAAGTGGGGAGCAGGCTGGATCCGTGTGCATGCATACTGGTGAGGACATGCCCACGCCCAGAGAACAGACCTGTGCTTTGTTTCATTTCCTAGTGGAGACCGTGGGGAGCATCACCTGGTGAGGACGGTAACTATGGCAATAACAGTCTTTCAGCACCTTTTTTCCCAACCAGTCATCCGGCTGCTCTCTTCCTCCCTGATGCGTGTGCAGCCTTGGCATTCAGTTATCAGAACTTCTGTGAAACTCCACATCCTCATTACGCTAACCTATGCAGATTGGGCCCTTTTTATCTTTGCACATAAATCCATGCCATCAGCGCCTTAATCGTCTGTGCTGCCCTTCTCCAGACTCTGCCCCATTTGCCGATGGCTTCCAGGGTGGCCCAAAGCCCTGCGCCAATGTCCCTGGGTGACTGCGTGGGCCCCAGGTTCTGGGTCTGCAGGAGCTGAGGACTTTGAGGCAAGCCTTGCCTGGTGCTCCCAGTGTCCGTCTCTGTCCCCTGAACGTCCAGCGCCAGCCTGGCCGCAGCCAGCCCCACAGGGTCCATGCTGATCAGAGTGAAGACCCGAGCAGGGCACCAGGAGAGGCTGTGCATGCATGCGCGTATGCTACCTGCGTGGCCTGTCGGACAGACAGACCGACAGATGGCTCAGCAGGCGGCCTCTGCACTGCCGGAGAAGGTCCTCCCCCGCCAGGCACTCTGACAGACAGTCACGGAGAAAGAAATAGGTGCAGGACGGTGAGATTGTTTTTTTGATCTTCTGCCCTGAAGGCTATTGATTGGTTTGTCGATAGAAACTGTTCTGAGATAGAATCCGAGCCCAACGCCGAAGCAACCGTGCAAATGTAGCGAGAACGTGAGAACGGCAGCCCAGAAATGAGGAGGAAATGGAGCAGCTCGGGCTGCTGGAGGGCAAAACCAGAGACACCCCAGGTACAACCAAGAAGTTATGACTTTAATTATAAAGAGACCCGCTTTACCCTCTCTCTTCCAGACAGGTACTAGAGGGCTGCCTGCATTTTGCTAATACTTCTTGAAAGTGACACTTGACCAAAAAAAAAAAAAAAAAAAAAAAAAAAAAAAAAAGAAAAATTAGCCTTGCACAAGCCTCACAGTTCCCAAGGAGACGCTATGACCCAGCTACATCATCGTAGTAGGCTTTTAGGTTTTGTTTTTTTTTTTGTTTTTTTTTTTTTGTTTTTTTTTTTTTTTTAGTTGAGATACATTATGTCTTGGAAAGTGCACACAGCTTAAGCAAACAGCCAATGAATCCTTGCATCTGTATACACCCCTAGAACCACCACTCAGATCAAGCTCAGAACATTTCCAGCAGCCAAGGAAGGCTCCCCAGCTGCTGCCCGCCTCCCCCTCCCAGAAGGATAGTTCCCATCATCATGGCCTCTATCACTTTAATGAACTTTTCCCTCTTTAAACTCATATAAATATGTCCTCTTTCGTGCCTGACGTCTTTCAACTCGGTCAGGTTCATCCACACGGAGGCAGGTACGAAAAGGCCTGCTTTCTCAGGCTGTGTGGCAGCACCGTGCAAACATTCTATCATTTATCTACCCATTCTCCCCTTGACAGACGTCTGGGTGGCATTCATTTGGGGTTTTAGTGCCCTAGGCTGCTCTGAACGCAGTTACCGTGCAGATCTAAAGCAGCGGACTTGAGCATTCATTTCTGTTGGGTATACGCCCACAACTGGGACACATGGATCCCAGCAGAAAAACAAAAGGCTTGTTCAGAGGTGCTGCCCGAGAGCCGTCCAGAGAGATCACACCACCTGCCGTGCACGAGAGTTCCAGTTGCTCCACAGCCTCACCAACACTCGGTACTATCAGTTGGGTGGACGCGTAGCGGTAGCTCAGTGTGGTCTTCATGTGTGTTTTCCTGGTGACTCATGATGGGTTAGCACCTTTAAATTTGCTAATGGGCTGTGAGGTGAAGAAACAGGCAGTGTTGAAGGAGACCTTTGCTCTCAGCAGACGATCTGACCCCGTACTTTCCAGAGAAGGTCATTCATGGGGCCAGAGCTCTCTATCCATGCAGGGCCATACCGGCAGTAGTCTCAGTGGCCAGACTCATGCCTCTCTCCTTCTCTGCACTGGTAGAACCCATGAGCTCTTCTGCCGAGGGCTGTCCATCCACATCCCTCTCTTTCCTGCAAATCCCCTTCTGCTGGCTCCTTTCCTTCTGCTTAGCGAACTGCTCATGTTCCCTAGCAACACACCATCTCCTCCACAGACACAAAGACACACACCTGGTGTGGTCCCGCTCCGCTGCTCCACAGCTGAACTGTGAGACAGTGTCCTGAAGCTGCAGGCCACTCCTTCCTTCTTGGGGGCTGCTCTCCACATGGAGCATGGGCTCCTCACGGCCACTTCCTGGACACAGCTCTGACACAGGCTGGAGGACGTCCCGGTGGTTGTCACTAATGGTGAAGCCACAGCCCTCACTGTGCGGGCACACCCACGCAGCTGCCCGCTTCCTCCTGGGAATCATCTCTCCCTTGACTCCCATGACCTGTGGGCTTCTTTCCGACTCCCCCTCGGACTCCTGTGTTTCCTCACAGTTGGGAATTTACTCTTCTTTTCCAATTCACTTTCTTGTTGCATAGCTTCCACTCGCATGTCCTCCACTTCCACCCGGATGTACCCCGATGCGAGCAAACTTCTATTCCTCCATGGGGTCTCCTTCCCGAGCCCCTCCGGAGTACAGGATGCCACAGAGACACACCACAGGTGTCTCACACTCAGCAACTTCAAATGTGATCTCATAATCTCCCTCACGGATCTGATTCTTCTCTACTGTTTCCAGGTTCTCAGGTTTCCAAAATGGCGCCACCAGCTGTCCAAGCCAGAAACATGGGCGTCCTTGACTCTTCTGTCTCCCTTGTCAGGCGTGAGGTTATTTCCCAACTCCATGTAAATAATGCTGCTTCCCACAAGGGCAAACTGGTTTTCCTTACCATGACCACTCCAAACAGTGGAGATGCCTACAGTCTCCTACTGAGAAGGATGGTAAGGCCATGCTTGCACTTGGGGAGATGGAGTGCCATGATCCATTAATTATGTCTGCCGTGGACAGGGGTCAGGAAGGGAGTGTATGGCTTCCAAGTTTTATATTTGTGGACTATGCATTTCACGCTGTCAAGAACATTCTTACTTTTTTATGTGCCTGACCACAGCCTGCCAACCTTTCTGGATAGGTCTTGATGTCCCTCTTCCTTCATCTTATCTTCCCCCAAATTCTGCAGTTCATACCAATCTACTGATCTCCTGGCCTACTGCAATGCTTCCTACGTATATTTTATATCTTAGCTCTTTCTTATCACATCCTCTCGGCAAATCTTAACGCTAGAATAGACTCTAAAATTCCTTCCGCGCACATATCCCAGGAATACTGCTGCTGTGGACGCAGCAGCCCTCTGCCCTCCTCGGGGACGGTGGGGATGAAAAAGCAGACTCACCGAGCAGCTGGTTGGCGGAAGAGGTGGTAAGGTTGAACTGCTGTTCCAGGTACTTCCCCAAGAAGGCAGCAAAGCCAGCCACCACCGCGATCTCCATGCAGGCGGCCAGGATGATGCAGGTGAACACAGGGTTTGAGAGCAGGTGCTTGGTGACCTTTGGGATCACTGCAGGGAGAGAGAAGAAGAGGGTCAAATGCAGCGCTGCCAGGCTTCCTGCCCCCAGAGTTCCTCCTCGACACACTTTTGTCCATCTCAGTAAGCGGCGTCGGGAGTCACCCGGTGACTCAGGCTGGAACCTAGAACTGGTAAGCCACCCACAAAGCGTGAAAACTCTGGCTTCAAGGGATCTGCAGATATTCTGACAATTAACAGAGAACTACTATAATAGGGGAGACTCTAGCGTGCCTTTTCTTGGCTTTACTGGAGACATTGAAATATTCTATAAGCAGTGACAAATTATTTCCATCCTCCCCAAGAGAGTCTGGGTTTCTCAAAGGAAAAAAATGTAATTATATACTATAAATTATGGTGCACCAGTGTACCTAAGCATATATAGCCATCGACCTGAGATAAATATATTTTTTAAAGATTTTATTTATTTATTTGACAGAGATCACCCGTAGGCAGAGAGGCAGGCAGAGAGAGAGGAGGAAGCAGGCTCCCTGCTGAGGAGAGAGCCCAACGCGGGGCTCGATCCCAGGACCCTGAGATCATGACCTGAGCTGAAGGCAGAGGCTTAACCCACTGAGCCACCCAGGTGCCCCCTGAGATAGATATTTATAACTCTCTAGGTGTGTTAAGAAAATATATTTAATCTTAACAGGCGTCAAGAAAAAAGCTGGAATTCTAGTGCATGCATACATATACACACACACAAATATGCTGAATCAAACCCCACCTCTTCTCACTGGTCTAGGGTCACCTCCCCGGCAAAAGCTTCCATAAGCTCTCCCATGCGGGACTCCTAGAGAGACCCAACTTGGGGTCTTGGTTTTCACTCTCAATCTGCCATAATCATTTCTTACATGGTAGCCAGTGGGATCAACTCAAATCACTTTCCTGCTCAGAACTCCCTGATGGCCCAACAGCCACGGTCTGCCCCTTAGCAATCGATGACACTTCCCGCCCGGCCCCCTCTCCCTCCAGTCCAGCCTGCCCGCTCCTGCTCTTTCTTGCCTTGCACGGGTCCTCCCTACCGAACCCTTAGCACTAGGGGCTCCTCCTCCCTCTCCTGGGACGCTCTGCCCCCAGACCTTTCCTGCATCTCTTCCCTCATCCTCAGATGGGCTTTTTTCATCATCCAGTCCCACCTGGAAGAAGCTGCCCACACAGCCTAGTGCCCTGGGCTCAGGTGAGAACTCAGGATGGGCAGAAGCACCTCGTGGCTTGTGCCACATGAAGTACCACAAGAGCCGGAAAACAGCTCTTGCTGAGGTCATCCATTTTGATCATATCTTATTATATTCTATTCTTCTCGAAGTATGTCGTTTCGTAAACCACTTAAGATTCCCCACTTATGTCGGTGCTTTAAAAAAAAATGTGAGTTTTTTAATCCTTTGAATGCAATCAATGACATATCCTGGCAGGAGGCCAAGGGGCTCTGCAGGTACAGGAACCAGGACGACCCCAATGCTTCAATGTTTACACCATTATTTTAATGTGTACTTGCAAAAAAAGTCAACGGAAACGAAATTGATACAGCAATGTGTGATTTCACGGCTCTCGCAGCTTAAAACGATGCCAGGTTAAAACAGGTAGATTTGAAGTAATTTAAAGAGAAGTCTTATGTAAATAACAGCACAGGTGGTAAACAGATAAGGCAAAAAGTGATGGACTGGGGACTACAGTTAGGGGAAGTCTGTTCCGTTGTAATCATAATGATATGGGATATTTGACATGGGGTCTACTTTCCACCTGTGTAAACAGAAAAGATAAAACTGAGTCCCAGATGGAGCCAGTATTATTCTAAGTCTAGGAAAAAACCTGTAGGTACTCGTGGTCATAGCACATAAACAGGTGAGCAGGGAATCTAACACCGCATTCCAAAGTGATGAATTAGCCAGCTGTCCTAAAGAAGAGAGCTAATTACACAGTCAATCTCATCTCCTAGGAGATGAAACCTCTAAGTGGCCCAGCTAATTAGAATAAAATAATAATAGGGGATACATAAGTTTTTAATAATGGTAACAGACAAGCTCAATAAATCAAAATGGCAGAACAATGGGTCAGTAAATGGCAGATACACACTGCTCAAAATGTATCATTTCCGTGAAAGATACCAAGTTTCAAAAATGAAAATCTAAGGGGAGGGACTTCAAGATCTCCCGACGTGATAAAAAGAACTCAGTTATGGGAATGAACGGAGTCAGACGACTAGAAGCTCAGAATCACAGTGGGCTGAGCAAGCAGATCCCACGTCCCAACTAAGAAACAACCAGAGTTGATGGCCTTTTCTGTCATAGTTTCTCACAAAATTTACTAAAACCTTAGGAAGGCAACTCCCGCATGATATAACCGTGCACAAGCACACACACACACGTGACACAAAAACCCAGAAACTTTAAGTCTACAGTATTCATTCAATTCTACCTGCTTCCCGCCCCCCACCCCCAAAATGCACTGGACTTTACCTGTGTTTTGTTTATTTATTTTTGCAGGGTTTAAGCATACAAGACTTTTTTTTTTTTTTAATGTCAGTTCAGGGGCACCTGAGTAGCTCAGTTAAGTGTCTGACTTCAGCTCAGGTCATGATCTCAGGGTCCTGGATCGAGCCCCACATTGGGCTCCCTGTTTCAGGGATCCTGCTTGTCCCTCTCCTCCCAACTTGTGCTCTCTCTCTCTCTCACTATTTCTCTCTCAAGTAAATAAACAAAAATCTTAAAAAATAAAAATGTCAGTTCAAATAAATGCCAAAAAGTGGTTACACTTAAAAATATTTTTAAATGCTGCGAAATCTTCCTGTTAACGTTATTTTTAAAGAATTGTACAAATATTTAAAGGCCTGCTGACTCTGTAATGTCTAAAAACGTGGACTGCTCGAGAAATGCCAAAGACGAATACACTGGGTGTAAACAGAGGGTAATGCAGTTTCCGTCTTTGAACACAAAAGCCCAGTGGATATTAAGACGCCATCATCTGAAATCTCTAATGAGTGGGGGCTGATTTGCTATGGCGTGTGGCACACTGTGACGGTGTACTGTCCCTGTGATAAGGGACTGGTTGACTGTGTCCTTCCACACTGCAAAGAGACGGGTCCGGACCACATCAGCTGACCACGGCACCTCCTGGTAAATGAATGTCAAAGCTACCACCGGTTTATGCCTTGGCAGATCAAAACACTGTGGCTCCACCATTGTGCTCTTTTGGAATTAAGATATCTGAACTGTGGAAACACTGCCAACAACCAGTAGGCAGGTTGGGGTCCTTCCAGGAAAACGATCCTCTGCCGGAGTTTTCATTGTAGGCTTCATTTCCTTTGTTAGGGTGTCGTCCATTCCGACGGGGACTTAGAAAGAAGCATGACAGCCACACTTGCTTCCAAATGAAACTGTGCCCTCCAACTAGGAACTCTGCTCTCCCGCTCAGAAACTGCGCCAAAAAGGATTTAAGTGTGATCCCATTACTTGGGTCTTGGTATCTCCTTGCCCTTGATCATGGCCATCGTGACTGCCTGGGGGGAAAGGGAGGGCACATCTCGACAATGCAACTCCAGCTAATGGGGTGTTTTCATACTTCAGCAACCATTTTAATTATTCCAGAGTTAATTCCACTTCAGTGGGAGGATGCTTTGTTGAGATCGGAGAGCTGCCTGCTTTTGTCTTAATATCTAATGACTAATTTCATGTTGAATTAGATGCGAAAATCATTAGGTTTGAGGATCCTCTGACGGAAGGCCCAGGGAAAGCTCAGTGGACCTTATTTGCATGAAGAACATTCTCTTTTTCCCTCTATCAACCCGATTCGCTGCCAGAAATGACGGATTCCTCTCGCGTCTAGCTATTTTGCTGCAAGGTTCCTCCCTTCCATCCTAGGTTTTATTGCGATGACTTGCTAGCACTCTCCGAAGATTCCTAT
The DNA here is from genome assembly GCF_002288905.1 of Enhydra lutris kenyoni. NCBI lineage: Eukaryota > Metazoa > Chordata > Mammalia > Carnivora > Mustelidae > Enhydra > Enhydra lutris. The sequence continues at coordinate 12,457,091 of NW_019154113.1, forward strand.
CAAAGGTTCAGCCTACCCTCCAAAACCCCAATTTGAAAAGGGGTATTAATTAGCTCGAACCTAGGGCTATCCCTGTATTTCAAGCTTTTTCATTCAAATGGGTTGTTAAACCCATAAAATTCTAACCTTCAAGGAGGCAGCAGGTAACGAGGTGGCCCAGACACACAGAAACTGATGAACCGAGGCCGTGCGAGGCCACTGAACACCATGGTCCCCCTTAGCCAATCACTTCCACCTAGTGATTCTGCCTCAGAAGCTGGGAGCTGGGGTAGGAGGCGGGCTGGCACCAGGTGGCAAACAGCAGCGGGGCAGTTTCTCAGGGAAAACAGGTTTTCCACTGCTGCCTTTCGAAGACTTTCTTGTAGAATTGAGATTTCTTGAAAACGTGTATGTAAGTCCTCCAGGAGGGAGAAAGGCAGGCTTGGAGAAGGTGTGAGGGCTGCCAGGGACAGAGCATTAGCTGGGGGCCAAGTACTGTTCTGACCATCGAAACATCCAATCGCATAATTCTCCCAACAGACCTGTGTTCTTGGGGGCTATGGACAGCCTCCGTTTACACGTAAGGAAACCGAGGCAGAGAGTGGTCCCACGGTTAGGAAAGCATGGTGAAAACTCAAACCATGGGACCTGCTGCCCCAGAGCGTGCTCAGAGCCTGGGTGTAATTCTGGTTTGGGTTTTCAGAAGCTCTGCTCTTGGTCTTGGACATGCAGAGACCAAAGTAGCTTAACGCTTAGAAAGCACATAAAAATTCCTGCTGGGGCTGGGGGAAAGGACTCAAGGGTTTGGTCGTCATTTTTTGGAGAAGGAGAGGTAGGACAGGAAGGGAGGGAAACAGGATAAAGAAAAGGCTTGCCGAGCCCAAAGGGGAAGAGTTCTATGCTGCAGGAAAATTTGACTGAGCAAGGTTGTATAAAATAAGATTTGAGGAGTCAGGTCACTGGGACCTGAATTCTATCTTCAAGACTGAGTAGGTCTGTGCTCGGAGCATACCACTCCGTCCCATGTGTTGCTGCAAAGATTAAATGAGACCCATGAATGCAGAACAGGTGACCCAGTGCTTCTGCCACTCAGGTAAGGTGAGCACGATGATGATTAATACAACAGAAGCTCTTGTTGGCTACGAGGGGGAGGGAGCCCTCGAGCTGGGAGGCCAGGACGTCAGACCTGCTGTAAGAATGTGTGTGTGTGAACGGATGTGATGAGTTAGCAGGGCTGGGGGGAGACTGGGTAGGTGAGTGGAACTCCTGGGAACTGCCGTGGGAGCCACTGGCTTCCCAAGGACAGGGACGACCTCCTGCAGAGAGCTAGATGGATCAGAGGGTCGGGGACACAAGTCCTTGTCCGCCCCCTCCTTCCTGGGCACTGGAGGTGCCCTGGGAAGTGCTCACTGTGCTTGACTGTATTGCACTTGACTCAGAGATATTTCAGCCCTCGGGCTCTCTACTGAAATTGGCCTTGACCTTTTTTTTCTTTAATAACATTGCTGTCAATACTCACGGTTAATGCTTCCAAGAAGGGGAGATGGAACCAGTGTGTGTGACTGCTCTGTAATTAGGACAGTGATAGCCGACGTCTGTTGGGCAACTGGCGTCAGATGGGCCCCGCACTAAGGGTCCCCTGTGTCACCTCCATAGCTATCACAACAGGGACTGTCTTACTGTCTCATTTCAGACACGGGGAAACCAAAGCTTCTCCAAGCGGCTGCAAAAACTACACTCCCAGAATGCAAAACTCGAGGTCTGCCTGCACCCCAGATCCCTAAATCTTCAGGTTTCTGGATGGGGACTTGAATCAATGGAAAAGTGTCTTTCTGAACAGTAAGTCATCACAAGCACTTCCCAGAGCACAGGACCCAAGAGCAGAAGGAGCAGGACGGCGGGGGGTTGGGGGGAAAGGGGGTAGAAATACACGATAGCCTTCGGGTCACGACCCAAACCAAGGGAAAGAGGAAGGGAGTAGTAACAAAGGTGTGGAAAAACATCACCATGGCAGCACGAGATCAAAGCCCAAGTAGGGTGAATCCTAGGAAACATGACATCTCCTGGCACGGCACGAATGTCTGGCAGCTGGTCCCCCTGTACCGGGTACAGCCTGTCATCACTGCACCCATGTGTCCCCGAACACCCTCGCCGGGGTGTCTTCCTGTCTCTCCCGTGTGAAGAGCCACCTGCACGCAGAGATGTGGGCATGGTGCCCGGTGAGAGCAGACGCTTCATCAATGCAAGAGGGAATAAAGAATTCAATAAATAAATAAACAAACAAAATGCTGTCTCTAAAGATAACTGTCACAATCTCTTAAGAAATGTTAACTGTGAGGGGTGCCTGGGTGGCTCAGTCCTCTGCCTTTGGCCCGGGTCATGATCCCAGGGTCCTGGGATCGAGCCCCGCATCAGGCTACCTGCTCGGCGGGGAACCTGCTTCCCCCTCCCCGCCCCCTGCCTGCCTCTCTGCCTACTTGTGATCTCTGTCAAATAAATAAATAAAATCTTTAAACAAAAAAAGAAAGAAAGAAAAAAAGAAAGACAGACAGACAAAAGAAATGTTAACTGTGGAGGCAGGGACCAGTTCGTGATCACACCATGGGCCACATTCCACAGGCTCGTGGGTCACGATGGAAGTGGGAATGCTTAGCAAATATGGCCATTTCCACTGCAGATTCTAGAAACATCATTGCCTTGGATTGCAGTGGGTAAAAGCCTGGGTGGAAGGGGAAGCCTGTGGTGCTGGGAAGCTTCCGGAAGGGAGTGCCTACTGTGCACTGGCCCCAGACCGGTTGCCTCGGGCTCCCTGTGACCTCGTTGCTGCAGATAAGACTGTCCCCCAAACTCTGTGCTGGGCTGTCGAGGGACTCAGGGAGCTTCCTGGCACCCTCTCATTGCCAGCTGTGAAACACGTCTTTGGGAACAGGCTGAAGGTGACATGTCCCTTGTATGGAGATGCTCGTGGTCTGAGTAAACAGACCAGAAGCCATCAGCACAGGAAACGAGCATTTATACTGCAAGCCGTGTGCCCAGGGGGTGTCGATCAGCCAAGGAAACCCAGAGCCAGCCAGTTCTATGGGTTCTTTTTAAAATTCCCCGCTCCTTACAACGCCGCAAGAAGGCCTGAAAAAGAGTGGTACAGGGTCCCATTAGCTGCTTTGATCCCAGACACCCCCAGATGCAAGGCTAGCTCCTGCAGTTCTGGAATGGCGACCCCCAAGAGGGTGAAGTCGGAAACACAGGTGGCCAAGACAGAGAAAGGAACCTGGGAAGCAGCCAGCTCTCTTTCAGATCCAACTGTAGTGTCCGTGCTGAGGGAGCAGGCAGAAAAGGACTAAAGTAAGCAAGCAAGCTTCTTGTAAGCAGAGTGCTACTTTTGTAGCTTCATGCCAGGCCCCAGGAGCCTTGTCTGGGAACACGAGTCTGGGAACGTGCCACCCCAGTGGCGGCAGGGCTGACTGCATTCAGCATTCATGAAAACTCTACCTGTAGGAGAATGCACTGCTGGAAAGACAGAGAGCAGTGCTCAGAAAAGAAATGGTGGATTTCCGCACCCAAGCTGATACAAATGCCCATCTCAAGCCTGGACTCCTTGGTGCTATCTCCTGAACGGCTGGGTCTGCAGATCTTCTCAGAGCCTTGAATGCGCTAATGTCACTTATGGCCCTCCAAATGGACCACATCACAGAGTGTCCCAAGCTTATTACGTGAGTGGGTCTCCTCCCCACGTTTTACCTTCTAGACAACTGTTGCAGAAACAGCTTGGATGGAAAACCCCCCAAGGACTCACACCAGTTCTCATATTTGTTTTCAAGATGAGGTTCACTTAGAATTACCTCATAACTTTAAAGACATCCAGGTGTCTGGACCGTCTCCCTCTTCCCCACTAGACTCATGGAATCAGAATTTCTAGGAGTGGGGCCAGAGTATGGGCCCCACTAGGGGGGGATGCTGACTCAAACCCCTAGTTGGGAAACAATGACTCATAGAGTCCACACACTTTGGAGGAGCAATGCAAAAGCCCTCCATCATTCATTCATAATTTTACCAAAGTCTTACCGGGTGGCCTCAAGTGCCAGGACGCTGCTGGGCCCCAGAACAGACACCAGCCAGCTTCTACCATGAAATTTCCTAAATCTTATTTCCCCAAACCAGATTCTCCCATGCACACCTTGGGCATTTCTGTCCCCTGCCTCTGCTTGTACCTGCCCCCCAGCCGGGAAGCCCTTCTCTCTCCATCACAGGGATCCTGCTCATCCTTCCAGATGGGGCTACAATGCTACAGGCTTCATGCACCTGTCTTCAAGGCCTCCTGGTGGACTCAGTACATCCTTTGAACCTCCTGTGGTCCTCACCACCTTCCCCTGCATTCTAGCAATACCCCCTAAATGCCCAAAGAGTTCACGTGAACAAGAGAGTTCTGGGATCACATGGGGCAAAACAATGCCAGCCAGCTTTCCTTAAGGCTGGTCTTCCAAGGGCTTTTAACACTCGAATATACCATATGGGTCTCCGAGAGGATCAATAGTACAGAGACATTTTCTCGAGCTTATCTGGCTCTGTAACCCTTCCCCCCACCCCTATTGATTTGCTTTCCCTTAAGCATCTCCAAGGACTCCTGTTCCAAGGAACCCCCATAGGAAAACATCATCCTCTAGTTGTTGCCTTCCTTCCTTCCTTCCTACCCACTCCTGGGGTATCCACGGTGTGCCAGACATTGGGCAAGGTGCCCTCCCCCGTGTCGTCTCAGGTACTGTGCTGAAATCACCTGTGGGCTGTTCCCAGACATGACGCCCCAGCATAACGTCCTCCAGTGCTGGTAAGAACATGCCTATGGCCAGAGAGGTCCTGGGGACCCGCAAACACGACAGCATGTGAACCGTAGCCTGGCACAGGGTTCCAAGCATTTGGGAAGGCAGATGCTTTCCCTGGCCATGGAATCAAGAAAGAAGATTTTAACGGGGAATCCACATGAGGCGATCAGTCAGCCATCAAACGTACAGAACAAGGGCTCTCAGATCACCAGGCTCCTCACAAGAACGTGATGCGGAAAGGCACAGACCCACCATTCAGGAAAAGGTGGCAGACACGGACTGCTAGCTGGCAGAGGGCGGAGAAGGTCTGGCAGAGTTGTAGAAGCTAGAGGCACGAGTCAGGCTCTGAGAGGAACAATGGTGGGGACGAATGTGCACCCTGTCCCAAACCCAACAAACACCTGCCAGGGAACTCACACAGCCCAGAGGCACCAGTGCAAGTCAGCCTCAGCAACTGGGCCGGCAGCCCCTCCCCACACAGGTGTGCATGGATGGGTCAGACCCAGGCCGAAATTCCGGGAGGGGCTGGTGGGGGCCGGGGAGGGGGGGGAGGAGGACAGCTTGTAGGAAAGCAGCAAACTGTGCTAGGCTTGTCAGCGCACCTTCAGTGATCCGCGTATCCCTCCGTTTATCGAATACATACTGAGCACCTACGGACGAGAGCAGGAGTGCAAACAGAGGCAGCCCCTGCCCGCACAGAGCTCACGGACGGGCTCAGTGAATCATCGCTCACATGACGGTAACATCGTGACCGTGACACGGAGAGCAACATGCCTGGGGTGGGGCTGGGCACAGAGAAATGTCCCTGGGGACATGACTGTGAGCTAAAGCCTGAAGATGGGATCAGAAGTCCAGCTGAGGGAACAGCAAGTGCAAAGTCCTGGGAGGGAGGAAGGGAGGGAGGGAGGAAGGGAGCCTGCGGAACTCAAGGGGCTAGAAGGAAGCCGGGGAGGGGAGGCTGGTGTGGAGGGCCAGGGTGGCAAGGTGTGAGAAGAGGCTGGAGGGGCAGAGTAGCACCACTGGGAGGCCCTGTGAAGGGCTCTGCCTCTGTCCCTTTAAGTATGAGGTGGCCCCAGGATCAGGTGCATTCTGATGCCATCATGATGTGCGAACTGCCCGGCGGGGTGAGGGTGGGCTGGATTGCAGGAGACCCCGGAGTGGGCTGGAGACAGATTCAGGTGGTAAAATCCGCAGAACCCGGAGACGGAGGGCATCAGGAGGGCAGGAGGGAGGAGGGTGGAGAGCACAAAGCCCCGGGCAGAATTCACCTGCCCTGCAAGTGAACGTCCTCGGCAACTGGACTGGCTCGTCCCATGGAAAGGGAACAAGCAGAGCAGGGAGAGGGGTCGTTCTCCCACACGGGAAGGGTCTGGGTTCAATCGGCCCCAGGCTGATTCCCCTTCTCCTCCTCAGTCCGTTCATCAACCGTCCAGTGGATCCCGGAGGGGCACCCGGAGGGGCACCCGGTGGGGCGCATGCGAGACCCGGACCCCAGTGCCCCCAGCATCCTCTGCAACGGTGACAACCTGGCCATGAGGTCGCACCCCGAGCTCTGTGTTGGATGGCTGGCATGGAGAGGAGGACCACTAGCTCATCAGTTGGGCTGCGGTGGCCCAGCGGGACATCCCCACATGTGCTTGGGAACTCATAAACCATTCTGCACGTGTTGGGGTGGTTCTGAAACCCCTGAGCCTGAGGCAACACCCCCCCCCCCCGCAGCACTGACCCCTGCTGGCTCAGCTGTTCCCTGCTCTCACCCGGTGTGGCTATCTTTTTCTGGGACAGGAAGAGGCCACGTGGCAGTCAGCGGGAAGTGCACGGAGACGAGAGCTCTTAGCGTTGACCGCTCTTCTCTTCCAGCCATCAAAGGCAGGGTGCTGCCTGCAGATTTTAAACCTCTGGAACCGTCACACTCATCCCAGCTAGAGGGCCCATCAGAGGGCCAGGACGGACTGACACTTGCCTGGAGTGGGCTCCTCCCTCCCTTTTAGCCCGTAGCCTCGTCCGGAAGACGCACCGCTTTAGGGCACGTCGGTGCCGTTGCAACCAGCAGCTCGACTTGAAGCACACTCCGCTGAAGTCGGCCAGCACCTGCCCACCCCACTGCTCCTTTCCGAGAGTTCACTTATGGCTCCGAGACGCACCAGAATGTGGTGGTGAAGAAGACAGGCTCTGGGGCCCTTGCCAGGGCTCAAACACCTCGCCTTTCAGTCTCTAAGCCTCAATTTACTTCTCTGCAAAATGGGACCAAAGCCTCGTAGGGGTGGGTGGGGGGGCGTTAAATATGACAGTGTGTGGAAAACTGACGTTCGCTGCCAGTGCGTGTTTGTGTATGCGTGTGTGCGTGCAAGCCGGCAAGAAAATATTCATTCGTTCATTTGTTCATTCAGCCAATACCACCTACGTGCCAGGTACCGTGCCAGGCCCCGGAACAAAAAGATGCACGAAAGCTTTGTCCCTGGAGAACCCACTAGGTTTGGCCAGAGGCCGACAAGCTGAGAAGCCACCAGGTGGTGGGGTGACAGGTGCTTTGCAGGGACCGTGGAGATGACAGAGGAATGAAGCTAATCCAACACTGGGCACGGGGGGCATGGGGGGCACAGTGGGGCTCTAGGGAGGGATTTCTTGGAAGGCGGGACCGGGTCTAGTCCAGAAGTGGACCCAGAGAGGAAGGGTGTTCCAGGCCCACAAGGGAACAAAAAGGAGAGTGCCTGATGCGCTGAAGGAAGCAGAGCACGGAGAGGAGGGCGCACACAGTACGGCCACTGGAGGAGCCTGGATCCCCACCATCACAGCCCCTGAGGGTAGGCAACAGCAGAGACGTCTCTATATAAACTACAGACTAACACACTAGTGGTGGTAATTCTGTCCATTTGTCTATAACAGTCCCTCCAATTCCTTCCTCCCTCTGGGTCTAGACTTTTACAAACTATTCTGCAAACTCTGAGCATCCAGATTCTGGAGGCCACGTGGGTGCTGTCCTCCCCAGCACAGTGACGACAGAGAGAGGAGGAGACATGGTGCTAGACGCAAAGGAAGGATGAGAGGGGGCTGGGAGGGGGGTGGTGTCCTGAAAGACGAACCAGCAAAACGCTCTGAAGAACAAGGCTGGGGAAGAGGGCTGCAGAGCCAGGGCACAAAGGGAAAGCTATCTGGTTGTATAGCTAAGATGCAAAAATGTGCCTTGGGTTTGCAGACTCCCACCCGGAAAGATAACAAACCCAAGAGTTTGTTTGCCTGCTGCCTGCTTTGTTAAACAGTCACGTGACAGTCACTACAAGAAGGGGACTTGTGGGCTGTGCAGGAAGTAACAGCTTCTCTACATGTTACAAAACAACACTCTGGGCTTTCTCTCTCTTCCTATAGGAGTTGCAAACCCCATGATGGCCAACTTTGTTAGAAAGAGACCTTCAAGGCCCACATGTCTGGGGAGAGCGCCCTGAAAAGCAAGCCATGGGCCTGAAGTCCTATGTCACCAGAGCTTGGTTTCCTCGTCTATAAACAAGAATAACTAATAATATCAATCAGACGCCATATGTTAAAGCCAAGGGGAATTAAGCACCACGGCCAAGGTTGCAAGATTAGGAAGCAGCTGAGCTGGATTGGAACAGCCCCAGTGCTCTCCCAGGAGCGGGGGAGACAGTCTCAGTCCCAGCAGGGAGGAGGACGGAGCAGCTGCTCTGGGCACAGGACACCGGCTCTGCTCAGGGACCTTCCCTATCTGCAGAGCATGGCAGGGCCCACGGGCGGATAGCCAAAGAAGAAACCCATTTGCAAACTCAATGGAACAGATTCAAAATTGCAACATAGATATTTTTAGAGCAACGTTAATCCTTCCATATATAACACTGCTTGGCTCGTCGGTACCCATAAATATACATGGGGAGACCACGGGGGTCTCAAACTGGAGAAAGAGTTTGGGAGCACCGGGTGACACCGCATGGTGCTTTGGTGGAAACATCCACATGGCAAAGACATGGTCTCATGTGGAAAAATGACGGATGTAAACCACCACATTCTCCCCCCCACCTAATCCATGTGCTGGCGCATGTAAAACGTGTTTATTAGCATAATAGTTCACGTCGCTGGATCCCGTCTCCTGGGGATTCTTCTAGACACACTGCCTTCCCTTCCTGCTGGGACATTCTTTAGGTCCATTAATAGACCTCCTGCCTCCGGGAATGGCTAATTCTAATTAAAAATCATTAATTAGTAGAAGGAGAGCCCACGTACCTCCACAGGCCACAGCGTACGGTCGTTATGGCTACAGCGAGTCTCAGACTTGTCTACCCATCTGCGCGTTGTCAGCTCAGCACACACCCTGCTGTTTGCTTCAATTCTACCTACTGTATGCACCCCCCCACCCCCCACAGCTACAACACAACTCCACAATAGAAGCCGTCCGGGTGACCATTGTGTCCCTGGAACCCAGAGGTCTTCAGAACATGCTGAACAAATGGGTTAATGAAAACTGAATTCTGAAGCCATGATGTCCCTCTGCCTCTGCCCCAAGATGTGGGCTCCCCACCCTGCCTGTCTGCTGTACGCCCATCACCTCCTCTGCTGCCGGCCCTGCTGTCCTTTCCACGCTGGGCTGCCTTTGCTGGATTGCTAGTCTGTCCCCACACTGGATGGGTGAGTGCTTTGATGGCACCATTGTATCTTTTCATCTTCGCATCCCCAGAGATGAAAGATAAGCAATGACCGGTGCAGCTCTTGCAATCGGAGCTCTTGTCATCACCCTGGGACAAAGAAAGACCCAGAAAGGCTGCCCTGCTCCGGTCCAGGGTGTCCCCTGCAACGCCCACTTGGGCCAGCCCCATTTACTCCTGCAGATCTGGTTGCTGGGACACTCTGTGTGGCCGCCTGTGCTATTAGACGAACAGTAGGCATCGCCCCCTGCCTGGCTGTTTGGGTGCATGTGTGTGTGGGGGGTGGGGGGCTCTTCTATTAAGCACAAACTCCTGGGGGGTCCAAGCCAAGGCAACCCCCGAAGACACAAAGTGGGTAGCCTTCTCCTACCCGGGCATTCTGGAACTTAGAGAATTTTGCAGACCTTCCGTGGACAGTTCCAAATTTCTACTTTGGTAGAAATGATCACGGAACATGAGTTCCGACATAACATTAGATTATCAATTAGTCCCTTCTGGGAATTTGCCCAAGTTCTTCCGATCCCTCCCTGACACACAGGCGCTATTAGCAGATCGTCTTCTGCAGGTGGTGCTTTAATTCTCATGGCCCCACCGTCATGTAGGAACACTATGAAACCTGTTCACTTGTGGAAACGAAGCATGGAGAAGTTCATGACCCCAGCTCGAGAGAAGAGCGGAGCGGGCACCAGAGTACAGGGACAGTGCTGAGCTCCTCCCTCTGGCTCTCCAGCCTCTCCGGTGGAGGAGGGGTGCTCCTTGTCACACAAAAGCTCAGTAAAGAGACTTGCACCCAGTTTCTCAACTGGTCACTGGCGCCCTGGCACCATTTGCAGGTGCGTCCAGATCCTGCCAAGAGGTGACCGTCCCCATCCTCCCGCACCAGCCTCACGGGGAAGGGGTGCCCCAAGCCTTGCTCCTGCCCACTTCAAAAAGCCAGCAGGTTCTCCAGGGGATCCAAGAGGGGTCCTGGGACTTCAGGAGAACGGCACAGATGTCTTGGTGGGGAGGGGACCGGGACAGACACCCTGCGGCTCAAGGCTGTGCCGGCACTGTTTGCCTTGAAGACCCTTTGCCAAATATGGAACCAACCCGGGGCTGGGGTTTGCGGGAGGATGCTTCTCATTCTGGATCATTCCATTTTTGTTAGAAAAGATGTGTTTGGCTTCCTTTAAAAACGACTGGGAGAGCTTGGCCACTTTCTCGGGGGGACTCTGTTATTAAGACGGAGTTCATACTTCCTTCCAGAGGTGCACATCTTGCACGGAGGGGACAGGAGGACACAGCAACTCAAAGGAAATGTATTTTCAGATGCGGCTTCTGAAGAATGACCCAGTCAGGCAAGGAAGCCCTGCTTCCCAAGTCCTTTCCTGCTATACCGCGCTGGCACACGGCGGCCAGAAAGAGCCCAAGGGCTCCATGAGACATCTAGAACCTTCTTTCCGCAGACCTATCTGCTTATTATGCCTCAGGTGCTTTGTTAAGCACCGGGGTCTCTGCTGGGGAGACTGGTCTGCTGCCCCTTCGCTGAGCGGTGGCCACCCCGCTTTTATTTTACACATCAGGTCATTTCCTTCTCAGGACTGACGCTGAGCACTGGACCAGAGAAGGCAAACCATGCAAAATAAGCGTGACTGTACCTTGAGCTCCCAGCACCCTGTCCTGGGTGCCCCCTCCCCACCCGGCGGCCTCGACGACCCCCCTCCATTGCTCTGGCCACCCGCATCTGAGGTGCTTCTACCTTTCAGCTGCTGGAAGCAGGAGGCGCTGCTGTCCGGCTCCAGGGGGTGCCTCAGGACCCCGTTGCTGGGCTTGGGTCTCTCGTACTCTCTCTCGGGGAGCATGGCCTGCTCGCTCTCCATGGCAGGGTCTGAGTGCGGGGGCAGAGACTGTGGAAACCCGAACATCAAGAGGGAAGAGAAGAAGAGTAAGGCACCGCAGAGCAGAAAGCCACCCCACCAGGCTCCGATCCAGCGGGGGTCGTCTGGAGTGATGTCCAGGTTACCTGCAATGGGAAAAAGCATAGTCAGGAGGAGAGGATGCAGTTGGGCCAGGATGCGGCTGAGGGTCACAGTCAGGTGCACGGACGGGGGGGGGGGGGCTCTGGAAACGGCCTCGGGGGTGTGGAGGCAGGAGGGGCGGAGGGACTGGATGCTCCACAAGTCAGCCTTTCCTTCCACATCAGTGCTTCTGTTTCTCCCAAAGCTGAAGGCTGATTGCTTTCTCTCCTTAATTTTCTTGTCTACCCTATATTTCTATCAGTCTAAACAAAAGCAGCGAGAAGCCAGACACCCTCGGAATTAAGGCTGGAGCTGATGGGCTCCGGAGAGCTGCCTAGGTGTGTGGACGAAGTACAAGGGTCTATTGCCCGTGGGTTCTCACGTGCACCCGTCCAAAAGCAGCGACCCGGAATCCCAAGCCACACCCCACTCCCAGCCTCAAATCAGGTTCGGGGATCTTAAGGGATGGCACAGAATGAAGTTGAGAGCCAGGGTACCTGGAGGGAAATCCTGCCACTTCTCCCTGCGGGACCCCAGCCTAGCCATCTGAACTCTGTGCCTTGCTGACTGACCTACAGGACCAAGACGATGGTGTCAGTACCTTCTGGAGTCTGAGGGGAGGGGGAAGCCAAATGAGTCACACCAGATCCGAGGTGTTCAGAATAATGGCACGTGCTTGGGCATTTAAACACTCTTAGCTCTGTATTTACAGCTAGGGTCCGGTTTCCAAACTGCTAGCAGATAGGTTAATTCAAATCTTGGTTGTGGCCTATGGTTTGGGGCAGTCCTTTATTAGAAAGCTTTGCAACCAACTTAATGCTTAAAGGCAGTGTGCATGTGGTTTGGTCGTCTTGTGCTATTATTTCTCGGACTTGCTAGCTGAAGTCATGAAGACATAAACTATAGCTTACCCCTTGGTGGGTTTTTTTTTTTTTTTCTTTCTCTATAACTCTCTTTCATAGAGCACTCTCAGATGGGCTGCTCAGAAATGTCTCTTTGATGATAATCCCGTACCTCTGGAGGACTGGAGGACAGAAGGACATTCGTGGACATGGGGGCAGGGCATACGAGCTAAGATCTTGGAGGACTACAGGCCTAGACCAGATGGATGGACAGGCTTGGGATGAGACATGACACCAGACCAGCCCTTCACCATTTGTAAATGCTCTCCCTGAGGACTTCGGCTAACACTCAGGAAGAGTCCAGCCATCATTCCCTACTCTGCACTGGGTCTTATGTACAGCATATTCTTAGCTGTTCTCATCAAACCTCCCCACAACCCTACGAGGTAGAGTCTTTTATTATCCCGATCTTATGTAGATAGAAAAATCGAGGCTTAGAAAGTGCAGGTCCTGAGATGCCTGGGCTGTTCAGTCATTAAGCATCTGCCTTCGGCTCAGATCATGATGCCAGGTCCTGGGATCGAGTCCCATATTGGGCTCCTTAGGTCAGCAGGGAGCCTGCTTCTCCCTCCGCCTCTGCTGCTCCCCCTGCTTGTGCTTTCTTTCTTCTTTTTTTTTTTTAATTTTTTTTAAAAGATTTTATTTATTTATTTGAGAGAGAGGCAGTGAGAGAAAGCATGAGAGGGGAGGTCAGAAGGAGAAGCAGACTCCCCGTGGAGCTGGGAGCCCAATGCGGGACTCGATCCCGGGACTCCAGGATCATGACCTGAGCTGAAGGCAGTTGCTTAACCAACTGAGCCACCCAGGTGCCCCTGCTTATGCTTTCTAATAAATAAATAAAATCTTTAAAAAAAAAAAAAAAGAAAGAAAGAAAAGTGTAGGCACCTTGCCCAAGTTCACGGAGTTTAACACTGGAAGATGGGCATTCAGATGCCAAGGGCCAGCCTCCTTATTACTTTGCTACACTGCCCTTCCGGACCCTCTAGGCTTTGGTTTGGGCTCCCTGCATGGATGATTAATTCCCATCCTTTGTGCAATGGGCCTAGGAGCACCAACTTTGCCATTGGTCTCTGGAACATCAGTGGTCTCTTTCCTGGAGGGGTCGGCATCCCCCCAGCGAAATCTAGGGCACTAAAATGAACCAGATGCTTCCACTTAGCTGCATGTCAGAGAAAAAGGAGCATAAGCTTTGGCAGGCAGAAGGTTGAATCCCGGCTCTGTTCCTTACTAGCAAGTGATGCTGGGCAAGCTAGTTACTCTCTCTGAGCCTTACTTTGATCACTTCCAAAATAAAGGTGACATTCACAGAGCCTGCGTGCAAGGATGAATAACAAGCAAGGTAACGAGCAAGAATCACTTGACACGTAGGTTTTCTGTATATGTAGCTCTTGTAGTTACTCGTAGTCTGTATTTACATGAATGGGGACTTTCAAGATATAGGATTTTTTGTTTTGTTTTGTTTTGTTTTGAGTATGGGAAGGCTTGGAAAAAGCATGGGGAAACCCAAGGCGATCTTGAAAGCATCTTTATGCAAACAGGAGAAGAGAAAGGGAAGTCAGATGGCCTGGGTCGCTGAGCAGGAATGTTGTCTCCAGTCACTGCCCGTGTTTCTTCACCTGCTGCTAAGCAATGAATGAAAACAAAAGACATAAACGGGGGGGGGGGGGGGGGGGGGGGGGTGGGCCCCCGGTCGCGTCTGGGCGGTCTCCCTCCATTGTGGATGGGGTCCATAAAGGGGGAATTGAGAGCTCGCAGATGTGAGCCAGTAGAGAGAGAGAAAACCTGGCACTCATTTTGGGGGGACAAAATTAGAAGCATGTAGAGAGTCGTATTTTAGTTACAAAGTTAGTGACTCTCTTCTGGTTGTGAGGAAACATCCCAGGGAGAAGGGCTGCAGTGGAGGGGGATGGGGGGTGTGTTTATGTGAACATGTCAACTCGCTCCCCTAGGTACGTGCCGACGCGTGGAAAGCCAACGTTTGCTCGTAATTTGTAAGACAGGCAAGAGCACATGACCTGTGTCAGACCAAAGAGAGGGGTCTGTGGCAAGGTGTGGTAGGGACAGGCGGGGGTGAGGGCTGGGATTCTGTAGATCTAGGAAAATCACAGTTAACCATTTTAGGAAGTATGGATTTTTTTAAATCCCGCTCTCCAGTGCAACCATCCAGAGCACCATGGCAGGGAGAGAAATAATGTTCTGTTCTGAGGAGAAAACACTCAGCTTCAGAGCATGCTGCCCCTCGGGTCAGGGCTGGCTTAAGGGGTGGGGTCTTAGTCCTGATTTCGATACTTCACAGGAAGACGGCTAATGCTTAAACCCAGGCTGAGAAGAGTCTTTTCTGAGACACCTCGACAGAACCGATGGGGAAAATCCCTCCCCGCCTGCCTGGCCGTTGTCCTGGGTCAGCCAGAATGTTCTAGCACTGCTGACTAAGGGAGAGTGCCCTATGTCGGGCAGCAAAGAATGGTGCAGTAGACATTACTGATGTCTTCATTCGGGTCTCCTCTACGGAGAACAAGGATTACCCTTCCCTCACTGTGAACTCAGGTGTAGCCACACGCCAGAGTTTGGCCACTGAACTGTTTGGGGGCTCTTCTGTGCAGAGCCCTGTATGAGCTAGTGCCTGACTTGCCATGCTCTTTTGCCCTGCCTGATCACAGAAGCATGGGAGATCTTCCCAGGATGGTCCCTGAGAGGTTACGACGAACAAAAGGTCACTGCTGACCCGAGCTGTGTACAAAACAAACCTCCAGTATTATTCTCAGCAACTAAGATTTTGGCGGTGTTTGTTACCGCAGCAGAACCCAGCCTACCCTGACTACTGCCGAAGGCTTGGGAAGTAAGTCATGATCTTTAAGAACAGCAATCCTGGCCAGGCTTGGAATTGTGAAAGTGCTGACATATAGGTGGGAAACAGGGTGAAAACCTCTTTACTTTTCTTCCAATGTGGCTTTAGGTAGTATCTTGATCTTAAAAAATTAGTGCAGTTACAGCTTTTTCGTGAAGACTGTGGTCAGTAAGATGCCCAGAACAAAACTGAGAAGTACCTGGGTGTCTCATTTACAAAATGTACCTGTCAATCAAATTGCCCCCATGAAGGACAGAAACACACTGAGAAGAGCAGGGAGGAGAACAGGATCCCAGGCTGAGGGAGCCACACTCGCAGAGGCATGGGACCCCTCAGCCATGGGACTCTGATGGGCTGGCTAAGCTCCACCCAGGCCCTCATCGGCCCCTCAGTCATTCCAGGCACGGAGGCAGTGAGGCAAAGGAACACCGTGATGGAGATGTCTGGCCGCCATGAGACGGGCACAGTCCGGGCCTGCCTTTGCCACGCTGTCTACAGGCTTGAAGGATTTCTGTTTTACAAGATCCATTTTCTAACCCTGCCATGTCTCAGAATCCAACATGGGGAGGGTTTTTGTGGTTTTGTTGGGGAAGCTTTTGGCAGTGTTGCTTCCTCTATTTAAAGTCACGTAAACACAAGAGGTTGAGATTTATCTCCCATGTCTGAGGACTGCTGTCGTCACAGGTTGGTAAGAAAAATTGCTGGGAACAAAGTCAAACCACTTTAAAACTAACCAAACAACCTACTCACCCATGAAGATACCTAGGACTGTGAGAAGGAGCCGTTCAAAGCACATGGGGGACATTTCCTTGTCCCTCCCGGCCACACTAATACGTACGTGGTGCCCTGGGCTTTCTGGACAGGTTTTTTGTTTTTTTCTTTTTAGTCCATTTACCCATTTGTCTAATCTATTTCGTGAAACTTTTGCTATGGGACTCAAGCATTCCAAGAGTATCCTTAAGTTACAGACCAAATTAGAAACTGGGGACAGGGAGGGGCTGAGGGTAGAGGGCAGTGTGGAAAGTTCAGGATCCCGGCCGTTGAGCTGATTGAGTCTAACACGAATGAATCTGACAAAGCCCGCAGCCAGCCTTAGAACGGCAGAGCAGGAAGCTCTCGGGGGGTCGACCATTTTCAGGAGGCAAACATACGGACACATCTGATTCCAGGGACGAACACCACGAAGCCGTAGTGGGGCCAGCTGGTGCCCGCCTGAGGATGAGTCTGTACGGATGGGCGGACGAGGTTAGGTCATCTCAGCAAGGCCCTTGCCCACGGAAGGGGGCAGCCTTCTGGCAAAAGTCCTGGAGAAATTCCAGGGACACAAGCTGTCAGATTTGGAGTCAGGCAGAGGCCTGGGCTTTGAATCCTACTGGCTGCGGAAATGAATTAACCTGTCGCTGACCGTGTGCTTACAACACACCAGGTGCCATGCTATGCATTTGGCATGATTAACTCACGTCCCTGGGGTCACACCGCTTGGAAGCGGGAGAGCTAAGATTCCGAGAGAGGTCTGCATCCAGCACCGGAACTCGGAACTCAAAGTCGCTGCGTGAGAACGGCTCAGCTGGCAGGTAGGCGACGAGCAGGACCCACGCCCTGAGGAGAACGTCCTTAAGTTCAGATGAGACGGTCTACACACAGCCTTAGTAAGCGGTCAGTTCGCGGCTGCCGGTATCAACTTCCTTCTGATAAGCCCACTGTTCGGGTCTGCCGACTCAGGGCTTTGGGGCACACCCCTGCTACCACGTCCTCCTTTCTTCTAGGTTCTGTTCTCAACGGGTCTCAGTCTTACAAAGGCTTCCTCCAAAAGCACTTCTGGCTGTACCATCACTCCTTCCCCAGGCTGTTACAAAGGGCACCTTTCCTTAAGAAGAGGGACCACGGGAGCCACACAGGGATCAAACACAGAATTACAGCAGCAGCGGCAGAATGCCAGCGTCTAAACATGGCCAGCAGAGTCCCCCCGGGGGGCTGCCTGCGGGGTCTGCCCACCCCACAGCAGGCCTGTTCCTACAAGCGCCCTCCTGCCCCCCACAAGACGGCAACCAGCCTCCCCCACTGGTGTCCCCCCTTCAACCCTGTGTCCTCACATCCCCTCCTCCACCTGCCCCATGACAAGAGCTCTGTCTGCCTCACCTGCCTCCCCTCAGGTTCCAGATCACACTCTCCCCAGTGCCCTACGCGGCTGCCCGCGGTGAGCCTGGTCCTGTCTATTCATGCACCAGGACACACCCTGATGGGTCCAAGCAGCCCTAAAGGGGGGGCTCTGTCTTCACCGGTGGAGAAAACACACAGGAGGGAGGGTCACCCCTCAATAACTGAGAACTCCCTTTCCAGATATGGCCCGAATCCATTCCAGAGCAAGTTTGAGTCCCAAGAGGAGAAACCATCAAAGTTGCTGGCAACTATAGATCCTGTGTCTTGCTCTGTGATCGAATAAATTATATTCTTCCGCCCTCTACTGGTCAAGAGCAGCGCCAGCCCTCCCGGGCCTTCAGCAAGGAAGCTAACAAAAGCCCGAGACTCCCAGGGCATCCTTTCCTAGAGACACAGCGGATGGGACTGTGGCTGTGTGCTGGGGGGCCTGGGGCGGGGGGTAGGCACCAGCAAGATACCCAGCTGGACCAGGAATGCGCCCCTCTGCCTTCTGCTTCCAACTGCCGGCGAGCCTGGAACCCCGGACAGCGTTGCTTCACTCGGGGCCCCGACGGGTGTGCAAAGATGCAGACCAGACGGGACCATGGGCAGGACTCCAGCCTGAGGGGAAAGCCCAGTGCAAAGGAACCGCCCACCGAAGGGGACCACGACTGAACCGGCTGAGCCCCTGCAGCCCCCTGTCGACCCCTTGGTCACCGCAGGCACAGAGAAAGGATGCTTATTCATTCCCAGGAGGGAGCACGGTGGAGGGAACTGGGAAGTGGAAATGCCCGCACCCTTGCTCAGGAGACCTGGGTTTTATACAGATATGCCCCTCGGACTGGGTACATCCCAGTGTCCCTCTCTAAGCCTGTTTCCTTGTCTGTACAATAAGAGGCTTAGAAGAGAATGATCTGAGGTTCCTGGCTCAGAGATGCTGGTAACCCACAGGCTTGATCCAAGGGGGCCACTGCTGATATGCTGAGGGCACTGCCTGACCACCTGGCCTCTTCTTCCAGGCAGCCCTCCCCTTTGCATGGGGGTGCAGCCCTGTCCCTCACCTGCTTTTACGATTCCTGTCTTGTGCTGCCTTTGGCACAGTGGCACAGTGGCAGAAGCTGGCCTTTTTTTTTTTTTTTTTGTCCACACAAGCAAGATGGCAGCTGACTCCTACCGCGTGGTATTTCTCTGAGCGGGCCACCCCTCGTCCCCCTCGCTAGGAGTAGGGTTTGAAGGATCAACCAATTGCTGCATAATGGCAGCCTCCAAACCCCTCTTGACCAGAGCCAGCACTTTAAAAGAATAAGAAAACAAAGCTGCATTTCTTTTCTTACCCCTGCCCCCGCAAATTTGTAACATCATTAGCTACAAGTAAATCTATCAGTGGGATTAATGGAGTGAATCACGGAGTGACTTGATTGGATTTAAAACCACATTACTTCTTTGGGGTGAATTAGTAAATTTAGCACTGTCAGGAGATGACGGATTGAGAAGCCAGGGCTTGAGCTCTTATTGATCCTGAGAAAAGATCGGTATGAGGCGGAGAAGCTGGGACGGCTTCCCGCGCTCCGTTCCCAGAGAGAGAGGAAACACGGCTTCTCTGCTCGAGGAATGGCACAGAACCAGCATGCTGGGGGGCTCACAGGTGACTTGGGCACACATACGGGAGGGAGTGTCTCAGATGGCCTCCGGGGAGCCCACGCCCTGAGTGGAGAACGGAACATGTGGCTTGCTTGTGACCCCAGGATGCGGCAGAAGCAGCGACATTTTGACCCCAGGATGCGGCAGAAGCAGCGACATTGTGACCCCAGGATGCAGCAGAAGCAGCGACATGTCACTTCTGAGCCCAGGTTATAAACAGATCATGGCTCTCATCTCGGGCGCCCTCTCTCACCCTCTCCTGGTTGTTCACTCTGGGGGAGCCCTGGTGAGGGAGCCCGGTTGCGAGGCCCAGGGATGGGAGATAGAAAGTGATCCTCCAAGGCCTGCTGACAGCCTGGGGAGTGAACTTAGAAGTCGAATGTCCTGCAGCTGTTGAAATGAGAGGAGACACACGTCCACACCCTGACTACAACCTCATGAGGGACCCCCGAGTCAGAACCACCCAGCCAAGCAGCTCCTGGACTCCACACCCACACAAATAACCTGTGATATAGTAAGCGACACCCCAGTGTTGTTTTCAGTCCTAAGTCTGGGGTAACTTGTTGTAGAGCAAGAGACTAAGAGACCAAGTGACTTGTGCTTTGGCCGCTGAAGCGGGGGAGAAGCTTTGAGAGACAGCACGTAACTCACCACAGCCTGGTTTCCTGTCTGGGCAACGGCACAGGATGGGGTCAGACAAAGCTTCCATGAGCCGCGTCCTGCAGTGACCGCGAGGACCCAAGCCTCACCCTCCCCACCACTACCAGCCCGCGCTGCCTACGTAGCGTGCCCAAGAAGTAAATTTTGCTTGTGAAAAATCACTTCAGATTGGGGAGCCGTGTGTGTAACCTAGCCTGTGTTAACTAGCCCACTGCCGCATCAAAGTGTGCCTGCCTAGGGTTTGGGGGCGCCCAGAGCCGTCTGAGAAGTACACTTGCTCCCCTGCTAGGAACCAAGAAGTGTCGCTTGAAGCGGTTTTGAGGTACGGTATGTTTCTTCATAGAGGTCACCCCCAACACTGACTTGTAGAAGCGGGTTTCAAATACTCTGTCTCATCGACCCCATCTGTACACCTGCATTTCCAGAACACACTTAGAAAGTGGGGTTCTCATCTAGGTTATTGGGCTAACATTCAATGGGAAAATGCCAGGCATTCCACATCTGTCCTCTCATGTAATTCTTAGAGTAGCCCCATGAAGCAGACAGAATTATTATGATTCACAGAGGAGGAAGATCCAGACTGGAGGAGTAAAATCAACTACAGGCATTACTCTGCCTCTGGGTGGACACTGGAGGAACACCACTGGACCCCAAGCCATCAGAGCCAACACTCATGTTCTCTTCTTTGATCTCTGGTGAGCCAGCAGCTCGAGGTCCACACACTGAGGCCATCCCTTCAGAAGAGGGTTTCATTTACTTACTTACTTACTTATTTTTAAGATTTTATTTATCTATGTGATGGACAGAGATCACAAGTAGACAGAGAGAGAGGAGGAAGCAGGCTCCCTGCTGAGCAGAGAGCCCGATGCGGGACTCGATCCCAGGACCCTGAGATCATGACCTGAGCTGAAGGCAGAGGCTTAACCCACTGAGCCACCCAGACGCCCCCATAGGAGGGTTTTAGAACCTAAAGGCTAAAGGGCTCCCTTCCAATGGAGGACATGTGCAGGGGTGGTGAAAAGAAGTTGGGATATATTCCTTACTTGTGTCAATGAAGACGGCATCCACATACATTTTGGTACAGAAAGAGCCCAGGATAAATCCACAGGCTGGTCCAAATACCAGCATCGTGAAAAGGATTCCTGAAAGAAGAAGATGAAACAGAAATTAGATTTTAAAAAAGGAAAAAAAAAAAAAAAAAAAAAAAAGCAGAAGCCATTCAATGAGCAAAAGCAGTCATAGATCAAGGATATGATTTCACATTGATCAGATGGGACCCTGGGTTATACAAGTGACATTATAGGAATTAGTCAAAAAATCCTAGGGGGGAAGTGCGTACAGAAACATCGTCATGCAGAAATTCTACAGTTTTTTGGTAGGTTGCTCTGAAATATCTGTGGGCCCTGAGTGAGCTTCCTTTTACAGTACTCCATCCCACACCGTATTAATCATATTAAAATATACCCACTCTGTCATTCAATGGTTTCTGTCATAAACATTTTTTTAAAGATTTTATTTATTTATTTTGACAGACAGAGATCACAAGTAGGCAGAAATGCAGGTAGAGAGAGAGAAAGAGAGAGGAGGAAGCAGGCTCCCTGCTGAGCAGAGAGCCCGATGCGGGGCTTGATCCCAGGACCCTGAGATCATGACCTGAGCCGAAGGCAGAGGCTTAACCCACTGAGCCACCCAGGTGCCCCTATAAACATTTTTTTAAAAGACTTTATTTATTTGACAGACAGAGATCACAAGTAGGCAGAGAGGCAGGCAGAGAGAGAGAGGGGGAAGCAGCCTCCCTGCTGAGCAGAGAGCCCGATGCGGGGCTCCATCCCAGTACCCTGAGATCATGACCTGAGCCAAAGGCAGAGGCTTAATCCAATGAGCCACCCTGGCGTACCCTGTCATAAACATTTTTGAAACGATTTTTATAATTTTGCTTTCACCATTTATTTGGCTTTATGTAATTCATTTAATTTACAGTTGGCTAAGTTTTCTCAGCACTCATTGTACAAATTCAGGAATTGTTGTGAAGGGAGAAAAGTCAAAGGCACAAATTATTTTCAAATGTAATGAAATGTTTACGGGCATTAAATTTAGCAAAAAAACGGAGCTGACATAGTGGTATGCTTTGAGAACATTTAATTAGATGTTTTATTAATTTGAATTTTGCAGATCTGCCCCCCCTATATTTTGGAGTTGCTATCTATTGTTTTAATAGTTTCAAGACTCAACCTTTTCCATGGGACTTGAGAAGATGGTCCTAGGCACAAACTTAAGGGCCTGATGGATATAACACCCGAGATTTTGCGCAAACCCTTTTATTCATTCTGGGAAAAGTACTGAGCCCAAACTAACACCCACAGGCTGTATCTATTTAACTAAATTTCAGTTTGGTAGAACATTCCTTGAGCAATGACAGTTCTCAAGACCCTGGGAATAAAAACAGGAGTGAAGCGTGGCCCTTCCTACAAGAGGCTGGTTGCCTGCAGGGACAAACAAGCAGTACATGGGTTGATCCAACCCAAGCAGATGGCCGAAAAGAGGGGTGCTAGCAAGTCCCTAAGGGCACATGAGGAGCAAGGCTGGAGATGAATTCAAACAAAGGGAGTCTGAGCTTGGCGGAGGGTACTTCTGGTCTGCTCACAGGTGTAGACGAACTCATTCTGATTTCCCTCGGTGACGTCATCAATGGAACCACTCAAATAGTCAATCAATACTTACTGAGCTCCTTCTATGTGCCAAGCATGAGTCTCGGGAATGGAGATTCAGCACTGAACCAAACGATTAAGAATCCTGGCCTTCCGGGGGCACCTGGTTAAGCCACTGCCTTCGGCTCAGGTCACGATCTCAGGGTCCCACATCCGGCTCTCTGCTCAGCAGGGAGCCTGCTTCCCCCCCACCCCCTCTCTGCCTACCTCTCTACTTGTGATCTCTTTGTCAGAGAAATAAATAAAATCTTAAAAAAAAAAAAAAAGAATCCTGGCCTTCCAGAGCTGACTTGGAGGTAGAGAGAAAACACAAACTATAAACAGGAACTCAACTTATTTAGAAACACTTGGCAAGGGAAGCTATGTCTTCCGGATTTATAGACAGAAACCCAGACCCCAGAGCCATGGCTTGAAGATAGCTTATAAGGAATATTGTTTGATAAAGGAAGGAATGACAAGAGGATGGTTTATATCATGCAAATGGGGCCGAATCCACTCTCAGGAAAATCCTACTCTGTGATCTGGAGCAATCTAGAAGCTCTCCAGTCTCAAAGTACGTGTCCCCAGAGCTGGCCAGAGACCCCCAACTACTGTTATTCTTGTTTCTAATAATCTTGAGAGAAGCCATATCCATTTTATGAGTACACGGACTCTGGTTTGTCACAACTTAGATTCAGAAAACCTAACAGAGGAAGTTGGGAGTATTACTGGAAAATTCTAGAATATGGGGGATCTTGCAGATATGGGCTAGAATTAGGGGCGCTATCCTTAGCAGGGGAGGGTTGGGGACTAGAGCTACTCTTGGCCCCATTCCTTGGGAGGAAAGTGAAGCAGAAAAAGATGCTGAGGAAGTCCTGGGGGCAGGGGTGGGGGCATGGACAGGAGGAGTCCCAGGCAAGACCAGCACCACCCAACGTAGCCTACAAGGATTTCTGCTTCAGGGCAAAACTCTGAAGGCAGCCATGTCCTCCTGTCCAGGTTGCAGACTGAGGTGAGACCCTGGTCAACCACGGGTTCTCTAAAGACGGTTCAGCAATTTACCTACCTGCTCCGGCAGTCCCGGAGGAAGGGACACAGGGGACAGGAACGCAATTCCCTCCCACGGGTGCTGCAGCTACCCTGCTGACTCCCCGTGGATATTCCAGCAGCCCCTCTGACCGCCCCCACCCCCAGCAACCCCCACCACGCATAATAATATGCCTTTTTTCATGCTAATTAGAGAAAGCCCCCAACCAACCTAATCATCACTGGTGCATCGCCCACAGACTGAGTAATGCAAATTACAGCTAATCCTTAGCAGGTCAAGGGACTAAGCTTTTAGTGTCTTTGGAAGAAACAGCTGATGTGCTGAAGAGGATGTGGAGACTGTCCTGTTTCTCCATCCCCTGACCTGGGGACAGTAGAGAGTGTGGACAGGCCAGACACCCTGGAACAGCTGGGGACCCCAGGTCCTGGGCCTCCTGCCCTTGTACAAGTCGGGACATGGAAGAAGGCACGTCCCTCGAGCTCAGGGGCCCGCAGGAGCCCCACGGGGCCCACACAGGCCAACTGTCCATTCTGGCTGCTCGGGCAGAGAGCACGGAGACGCCATGCACCAGTGCGACCTCGCCTTCCGCCGAGAACGCCTCCCACCATGGTTCCTCTAGGAGAGGACAAGGGTTTCCAAGCCGTTGGATTGTGGCTTTCCATTTTAACAAGACGGAGTTTTCCTCCAACAGCGGAGAAACCTGACAGGGCCCAATTCCAAACACCAGTGAAGGATACAGAACACACGTATCTTTGTATGAAGGGTGTTTTTTCCCCTCAGCTGAAATCTCTGGCGGAGTAGGTGGGGGGGCAGAGGTAGGGAATCTCCAGCAGACCCCACTGAGCACAGAGCCTGCCGCGGGGCTCGATCTCTTGGCCCGTGAGACCACCACCTGAGCTGAGCCGCCCAGGCTCCCCCTGGAGGCGTTTTCTAAGCAGCTCCTCCTCAGAGAGCTGTTAAAGAAGCCTCTGGCAAGAACAAGTTCCCCCAATCTTTTCCAGGGAACCATCCAGTAGAGATGTGGGAGGGGGTCTTCACACATCAGGAACACCCTTTTTCTTTTTTTTTTTTTTTATAAACAGAAATTAGATCCTACAAAGAAGTAGGGTTTTTTTTTTTAAAGCATTATGTCCTTTTTTTTTTTAAATTTTTTAAAGATTTTTTTTTTTTTAAATTAATTTGACAGACAGAGATCACAAGTAGGCAGAGAGGCAGGCAGAGAGAGGAGGAAGCAGGCTCCCTGCTGAGCAGAGAGCCTGACGCAGGGCTTGATCCCAGGACCCTGGGATCACGACCCGAGCCAAAGGCAGAGGCTTTAACCCCTGAACCACCCAGGCGCCCCAGGAAACACACTTTTTCTACCACAGAAATATCTCAGGATAACAACCCAAATAAAGCAGCATGCAGAGCCCAACCCTGGGTTTTTAGGGGAAGCTGTTCCTCTGCAAGGCTATGAGGCAGGCCATGATCTTACAGAATGTACTTTTGAATGCGCCTCCTTGCTCTCCTCTCCATTCATCCTCGTAGGCTGTGAATTTATTTTGTGTAATGAAACCACCTCACACGGTCTGGCCCAAACAGACAGGAGAAAGACTGGCCGGCGCTCAGATCCACGGTCCCAGTGCTGAGCCTTCGCCGAGTGCCTCCAGGACTGGAGGGGATGAGCTCTGTGGCTCAGTGCTGCCCCCTGCTGCCTGCCAGATTCACGAACACAGGAGGGGAGGGGCGAGGGGCGGAGGAGAAATCCAGACACAGGAAATATTTAATATTAAAAATAAAAATACTTTTTTCTTTTAATTCATGTGCATTATTTTTTTCAGACATTTCTTATGTAATTTGACTCTAACTGCTTGATTAACAAAATTGCTATATATTCCTTTTAGACTCAGGGGTCCGTGAAAAATGTGATTAAGATACTAAGGGAATGGGGAGCTTTCATGGCTCAGGGGGTTGAGTGTCTCACTCTTGACTTTGGCTCAGATCATGATCTCAGGGTCCTGGGATCGAGCCCCGCACTTCAGGCTCCCTGCACATTGGGGAGTCTGCTTCTCCCTCTGACTCTGCCTCTCCCCCAGCTTGTTCTCTGTCTTTTGCAAAAAAAAAAAAAAAAAGAAAAAAGAAAAAGAAAAAAAGAAAAGAAAGAAAGAAAGAAACAAAGAAAAGAAAAAGCAGCAGCAGCTTGCTGTCTTACTGGAGAGACTTTCAACCATTCTTAGTCACTCAAAATACATAATGGCACCTTCTAGGGGCCAGGCACTGTGCTAGCTGCTGGGACACAGCAGTGAATAAAACAGACAAAAGTCCCTGCTTTTCTTTGGAGTTTGTGTTATGGAGGAAAGGCCATAAACAAACCAACCTACCATGCCGTAGTCCGGGTGCACAAAGGGGCAGGGCGACAAAGACCCTGTGTGGCATCGAGTCCTTGATGTAACACATGGCACCGTGTTCACTGTGCGACCAAGTTGGGGCCACTTTGTGGGAGGCAGACTAACCTCCCCAAACAAGTACCTGTCCTAATCTCTAGAACCTGCACCTGCTAGCTTAAATGACAAAAGAGAATTACGGATAAAATGGAATTAAGGTGGCTGGTCAGTTGACTTCAAGAGATTATGCTGATGATCCCTAAGGACCCAGTCACAAGATTCCTGTAAACGTGGAAGGAGAAAGAAAAGTCAGAGCTGGAGAAGGAGATAAGATGACTCCACTAGAGGCTTGGCCTCTTGAGAGGGGTGTGACCAAGCCACCCCTGGCTTTGAAGATGGAGGATGACATGGTTGTGAGCCCAGGAACGCGGACCACCTGTTGAAGCTGGAAAAGGCAAGAAAATGGGTTCTCCCTTCCTGAGTATCCTCTAGAGGACGACAGTCCTGCCAACACCTTGATTTGAGCTCAGTGAAACCACAGCGGGCTTCTGACCTCTAGAACCATAAGGTCATACACTTGCATTATTTTAAGCCACGAAGTTTGTGGCAACTCATTATGGCAGCGATAGAACACTAATGCAATTATTAATCAAATGTGAGTCAATTCTCAGATCTTACAACCATGAATATCCATGTGACGGCTGAGAACAGGACACTGCGTGAAGTCCATTAATTACCTGACCAGGGAACATTTTTTGTGGGACATTTTCCAGCACTGGTGTTGACTGGGGCACAGTCACAGAGAAGCTGGAGGACAGTCCAAGCCCTCTGAGACAGAGATGGTGTTTTATTCTTCTTTCTATCCCTTGTTTGGCCCCACGTGACAAAAAGTTAGGTCAGTGGCTATTGAAAGGGTGCAGGAAAGAGAACACTAGTTCCAACACTGCCATGAAAAGAGGGCGTGTCTTTGCCCAAGCTCAGCCCCCAACCCATTTCCCTGGATAGTGCTCTCTGCACCTGTCTCTTCAGCACCGGGGACCCTCCCATTCAAGAGCCTCCTCTTAGATCCGATGAGCCTTGGGGACTCGAGGGACAGAAGGGGTCAGGCCAGATGCACAGAACCTGAAGAATCTGGAAAACCCAAATGGAGACTTCAATTTAGAATCTGCTGGTCTAGGAAGAATTAGTCCATTTTATTATACTACTGAGCTATGATAATTAATAAAAGTACAACATTTTTTGTATGTTTGCATCATGTAACACACGGATTCTAATTTGTTTACAGAAATGTGGAGGGCCAAGAGCAGCCCACATACCTCTGAAGAATTATCAACTTGTTCTACTGAACATCAGGACTTCTTTATATTATTTTTTTACAGCTGTAATGATGAAAACAGTGCATTTCTGGCTTACAGAACAACAGATATCACAAGCAAGCAGAAAAGCAAGCCCAGAAACAGAGTCACACGTACGTGGACACCTGATTTATGGCAAAGTGTGCATACAAAGCAGCGAGGGAAAGGATGATCTTTTCCATAAATGCTGCTGGGGCAACTTGAAATTACAGTGGGGCGGGGGGAGCCAGCCTCAGAGGAAATGCAAAAAATCAATTCCAGGCAGATCAGAGACCCGTGTGAAAAGCAAAACAATAAAGCTTCTGAAAGGTACAGACAAGAGTACTGTCATGATGTCAGGGGCAGGGAAAGATTTCTTACACCGAACAAAGAAAGCACTAGGCATTATAAGAAAAGCTTGGTAAGTTGGCCTACATTAAAATTAAGAAGGTCATTCATCAGATTCACCCAAAGAGCCCAATGACAAAGCGAAAAGGTGGGAAAATAAACGTGTAACGTACATCCTTTAAAAACATAGAGAAGAATCAGAGATCTCATGTCTAAACTATGTAAAAACTGCTAGAAATTCATGAAAAAAGAAACTAGTGGAAAAGGGGACAGAAATCTTAGCAGGTACTTCACGAAAAGAGGGAATGCAAATGAACAATGGGCTAGGACAAGATACTCGACCTCATGAGAATTCGAAGACATGTGCATTACAACCCCAAAAAATGTCCTTCCCTTTTCAGCTGGTTAAAAAGCTCTGATCATATCAACTGTTGGCAAGGCTGTGGGCATCTGGGATTCCTGCACGTTGCTGGTACGAGTATAAACTGCACAACCCCTTTAACAAAACTTTGACAGTATGTGGGAAAGTGAAGATAAACTCGCCCAATGACCCACCGTTCCAACTCCTAGGTAAATACCTTACAGGAAGCCTGACAGGTACTGGGAGACACATCCAAGAATGCTCATGCAGAACAGGAGACAGCCCAACACCCATCAGCAGTAGATCAGAGAAACCAACTACCCATATTCTGGAATTGCTGTATAAGCAAAGAAAACACGTCATCAACAACGTGGATGAACCTTCAAAGACACAGTGCCAAGCAAAACAACGCAGGTGAGAATGCATACTGGTGTGATTCTGCTCGTACAGAATTCGAAGCAGCAAAATTAAACTATTTAGTGATATGTAACACTGTAGTGAGACTATTAAGAAAAACAGGAAAATAGAGGACTGTGGCTGCCGCTGCCAACGGAGGCAAGGAGGAAGGGAATTATGATCCAGAAGGAGACAGGGCATGCGTGCGTGTGAGGGGGTGGGGGGGGAAGGAGGGGGGGGGTGGGGGGCGGGGATGGTTCTGGGGTGCTGGTTTTGTGTCTGGTCTCTTTCTAGGCTACTGGATGCTTGTTTCACAATAATTTGTTAAACTGTAATATGTTATCTGCACAAAGACACGACTGTTACCTTTTTCACATATGTAAGTATCTGTAACTTCAGTACCTATATACAAGCAGCTGCTCATTTTCTCAAAAAGTGTATCAAGGGAATCTCAGGAACCCTCCAGAGAAAACCACAGACTTCCCCTGAAGTCATCTTTCATTCTGTCAAGGCCAGAGCCCTGGGATCTGCTCTTCCCCAGCCCTGCTCAGCGCTCTCAGAAATACTTTTCATAACCCTGCATGGAAAGGGACTACGGTGGGTCTGTCCTATGGGAAGGGCAGTGCTGGCTTCCGCCGCCATCTGTGTGTCTGCGAGCACAGTATAAACGCTCCCCGTGCCTCAGTTTCCACCTCTGTAAAATGGGCTCACAACCAACCCTCCCCTCTTGGGGGCCTTTGAGGATCAAATGTGTGAATGTACCCCCCCCCCCCAAAAAAAATGCTCCAGATAAGTTCCTGGAACACAGATGGTTCTCAAAAAACATTTAGGTATCAAGCATTCTTCTCACCGATATTTCCAGCAGCAGAATTTTCTCTTCTGCTTTCTGAGTTTCACTTTTTTTGCTTACTTAGGTGGGAGATGCTTAACGGACTATGGAAAATCCAGAATTATATAATAAAAATATGTCATCATTCTCCTATTTCCTTTTGGGCATGACTGTCCTTGAAGTGTATTTTCTTCCTATGCGTTTTTGCACTGGCGAGACGAGAGGTTCATTTAAACACAAAACCTCTTTTCCTCATTTTAAAAGCAGCACATGCTCACTGTAGAGTGATGTGAGAATAAAGATGGAGAGGGACCCCACATCGTGGCCAAGAACACCGAGCCTGAAGCTGGCCAGAGTTGGCACTCATGAGCTGTGTGAGCTTGGGAAAGTGACTGACCTTCTCTGGGCCCCTGTGCTCTCACCCGAGCCTGGGGATCACAACAGTACCTAGCCCACATGGTTGTTTCAAAGTGTAAGTGATCAGTGTATGTCCAGGGCTTTCCACAGCACCCAACATATAGTATAAACAAAACAAAACAAAACAAAACAAAATTAAATTAAATTAAAATAAAAAGCAAAATAAATTTTTATTTTTTTATTTTATTTTATTTATTTTATTTTTATTTTTATTTTTTTATTTTTTTTATTTTTTATTATTATTATTATTATAAAGAAGATTGCACGAATTACCATCTCTTACCACCCAGACGGAAACACTGATATTCACTTAAATATTCCTTCCCAGCCCATTCCTATACAGAGGGTTAATTTTTTAAGAATAATGAAAAGAAATCCAAAACACAGGTCTCCTAGCAGAAACCTTGGAAACAAACAATAATATTTTCTAAAGAGTATCTATTTTTTAAGAATTGAATTATCTATGTAGGTAGAATTTAAGGCGCTGGTGGAA
Source organism: Enhydra lutris kenyoni (assembly GCF_002288905.1). Lineage (NCBI taxonomy): Eukaryota > Metazoa > Chordata > Mammalia > Carnivora > Mustelidae > Enhydra > Enhydra lutris. The sequence continues at coordinate 12,487,002 of NW_019154113.1, forward strand.
AGGGATTTCAACGGCCAGGCATTTCTCTGCTGCCCTCAGGAGAATGGGAAAGGACAGAGCTAAGACACTCCAGAACCACACCGCCCAGCACGCCAGGCCCGGCTTAAGATCCCTCCCCGGCCATCAGGAGGGAGGGCACCCAAGGACACAGTGATCTCATGTGACAGCAATGACTTCTTAGCAGTGACCGAGAACGTTGAGCCGAGGGCTCTGGGCTCGACAGAATGAAAGATCACTTCATGGGGAGTCTGGTTTTCTCTGGAGGGCTCCTGAGAGTCCCTTGACACAACTTTGAGAAATTGAGACAACATTCTCTCCCGCAGTATACACAATACACGCAGGTTAGTGTTTTGGCCTTTTTTGGAAGGAAAATGGCCTGATGAATCCTCTGTTTTTTGTCTGATTATAAAAGCAATGCAATCAGAAAGGGGGACCATATATTATTATCCTATCATCTTGAGGCAGTCGCTTTCAAGTCTCTATCTCTTCTGATGTACTTGACGTCAAACAAAAATTCTCATGATCACTTGATAAGGCACACGTTATGACACCCTTTTCGTGCACAAGAAACAGAAGCTCAGAGAGGTCAATTTCCCCAAGGCTACACAGCATGTAAAAGGCAGAGGTAAGTTTGAACTCAGACCTGGAAGGTCGCCTAAGTTCTTAAAGAAGGAAGAGTCAGGACATGATGGTACAGCAATGAAGCCTTTGGAATCCACGAGACCTAGCCTGGGATCCTGGTTACGCTTCTCAATTTCTGATGACTCATTTCCCAGCTCTGGGTCTGGAAATAAGAATAGATACCTTATAGAATAGTGAGAATGACAAGCAATGCATGCAAAGCTTCTGGTGCCTAGAACGTAGAAGATGCTTTCTAGAATTCTCCTTGCATCCCAGGGGTGATGAATCCAAGAAGGCAGGCCTGCATGGCTGGTGTTCCCTAGACACGTGTCTTGCTCTCTTTGGCTGGACTCTGTCATTTTAACCCTGGGTCCCATTAACTGGGCAGAGTGAAGGAACCTCAGGTTGGCTATGGCTTTTCCCCACTAGAGGGCAGCACTGGCCCAGAAAAGAAAGAGTCCTGCCTTGAACTCCCCTGTCCTCTACTTCCTGGAGTTACCCCAGGAAACCCTCAGCCCAGAGCGTTGCTGTTCTTATCTCCCACTTGCCTTCCGTGGCCTCAATTTATCCAAATGTATTCTTCCATGTTGAAATCTGCAGGCTGAAATTTCTCCCCTAAGAAGGAACATTCTGCATTATACGTGCATGAATAAAACATGATCCATAAACAGTAGGAGGTCTGCAAAACATGCAATACATATTTATCTCGTGCTCACTGCCAAGAGCCCGCCAGTATGACGTAACTGACCTTGCTTATTTCTGAGGGGGAGGCGGAGGGAAAGAGAGGATGAGGAGGCGAGCCTTCACTGAACACGGACCGTATGCCAGACCCTGGCTGCAATTTGTGTAACGGAATTAGCCCCATTGCAAGGTTTATCAACAAAAGCCTAATGTTGCTAGTGCCGTCTGCTATGAGACGTGAGCTTCTGTGCCTCTTCCCACAGCCCCCAACCTGGTACCTCTCAGGGCAGCGGCATCACCGAGTTTCGAAGTTGCACTTTGGAATCACCCGGGACACTCACCAAAGCAAATACTCATGGGTAGTTCCCACGCCCCGGGATCGGATGGTGGTGGTCTGGGGGCACAGCCCGGTCCCTGGGATTCTTTTCAAGTTCTCTGGCGCTATGCAGCCAGGTTGAGAACCTCTGATTTTGCTGACCTTGACCAAGGAACCAAGTGGTAGAAAATGCATCTGGGCACAGGGGACAAGGGAAGGACGTGCACGCAATCTGACATCAGCCTGCAAGGTGGAGGGCTGCTGGAGGCTGGGCATGGCCAGGCTCAGGTCACCGAACTAGTGGCAGAACATGAAGGCTCGATGCACAGTCAGCCCAAGCAGCCCCGAATGCCAGGAGAACGGGGAACCTGACCACAGAACACTGAGACAAACCCGGGGTGGCCCCTAGGCCTTACTTATGCGGGTCCTCCACCCAGGTTCCCCATCTCCTCCAGGCCCTGAGCAGTGTACCCAAATTCTACTCTCCACTCCGAGCCTGCCTTCAATACCACCTCCTCCAAGAGGCCTTCCTAGATCTCCTCCTTCTTCCTTCTCCTAGCTTCCTCTGCCACAGCACCCAGCCTGACACTTTTTCTACAGCTCTGTTTACAGTCTGCCCGGATGCACAAATAAAGTTCAACGTTGTAGGTATGCCGTCATAGCTGCAGACTCCAGGAAGGCAGAGACCTTCTTTAAAAAAAAAAAGAAAAGAAAAGAAAAGAAGCCATATACACATACAGTCTGGTTTTCTGCAGGGGTAAGTCTCCAGCCCTTTGCCTGGAGGAGGGACCGAGTGTTTGGTAGACTGAGAACTGATTATGACCCTGGCATGGAAGAGGCGGGAGGGCCTAGCATGATGGAAACTAGGAGGGTCATGCGACAAGGCCCAGGAAGGATCTGCACCTGGCCAGAGCTTTGGGTGCTACTCGTCTTGATCTCCCTGCCCAGCTAACAGAAGTCTCTCTTCCTCCCCTCCTGTCTTGCAGGGCCTTATAGGGGTGAGGGCACACGTCCGTCAGGCTGGCCAGCCCATGGACATCGGGTGTGATGTCCCGAGGGAGGAACCCACTGTTAGCAGAGGCCAGGCTGGGGCTCCACGGGGGCTGCTGTGTCAGGGCTGGGATCACCATCAAATTCTCCCGGAGCTTTCTTTGTACACGGCAGGTACCGAGGAGCAGGGCTGGAGCTCATGGCCTCTTCAAACCTAGTGTGAGCACGCCTGTTCTCTCCCCCCATGCCCTGTTTTAGCCCCTGGAAACTCTGGGCTCCCCGAGACTGCACTGGCTGATGAAATGAGCAATGCAGCTGGCGGGGTGGGGGCCAGGAAGCCCCGAGCTGTGCCAGCAGGAAACCCACCCAAATCAGCAACAGGCTGCCCTTTCCTGAAGGGCCCATATCCTGTCTGCCGGCCAAGGAGGGTCTGCCCAGCAGCTCTCTGAGGTCATGGGGTGGTTTCCTGTTTCCCTGCCCCCTGCAGCTTCTGGCAGGGGACAGTGGAGAGATGGGGGCCCCTGGAGTCCAGCAGCACCGGCTACGCCCAAGACACTCCTCCTCTCTGTTGAAGCCTGACCACTCAGGACCTCAGAAGGCGACTGCGCATGAAGACAGAGCCTTCAAAGGGGTGATTAAGTTAAAACGAGATCGTGAGGGTGGGCCCCCACCCAAAAGGACTAATGTCCATGGGGCGCCTGGAGGGGGAGCGCAGTTGGTTAAGTGGCTAACTCTTGGTTTCAGCTCAGGTCGTGATCTCAAGGTCGTGAGATCGAACCCCGCTGCGTCCTCTGCTCAGTGTGGAGTCTGCTTAAGATTTTCTCTGTCCTTCTCCTGCTAATGCCCCTCCTCAAATAAACAAATAAATCTTAAAAAACAAAAATAAAACCCTAAAGACCGCTGTCCTTATAAAAAGAGAAGGAGACACCAGGAGCGTCCACGCCAAGGGAAAACACGTGTGTGGACATAGGGGGGAGGCAGCCACCGGTAAGGCAGGGAGAAACCAACCTTGCCAACACCTTGATCTGGGGCTTCTGGCCTCCAGAACCGGGAGACATGCGTGTCCGTGGTACCCAGTCTCTGGTAATTTGTCAGACGGCCCTAGTAACCAACGCACCTCCCAAGACTGCGGGGGACGGATCCCACACGACAACATGTGAGTACGGGGAAACTGTAGCTCACCGTCCAGATCGTGTGGAGCAAGAGATGCAGGGCAGGGGGGTACCCACGGACATCAGTGAAGCTGTCCCAGGACTCCGGGACGCAGCCCCCTGTATGTGCACTGCTCCCTGGGGAGGACAGGCAGAATGTGAATGTAGCAGGGACCTCTGTCGTACTTAGGACCTCTGACCCCTCCCTGTGCCCAGCCATGGGCAGGCTCCAAAATACATTTGCTGAATGCTGCGCACAGGACAAGGTACGCTGGAGGGCGGTCAGAGGACGGCAGAAAATCGGAGGAGGGAAATATACCATCCGTCGCCTGGGGCGAGGGGCCGGGGCCACAGATCTGGAGACAGCCGAGGGCCCCGCACCAGAATGATCCAAGTGCTATCTCATTTCATCCTTCGGACAGCCCTATCAGCAGATACACGCCCACTGTCCACATCAGGAAACCGAGGCCCGGAAAGCTGAAGTCACTTGCCCTGTGACACACATGCCACACACGGAAAGCAGAAGGAAGAACAAAGACGGAGGGTTTAAGGATGGCAAGGAAGGAAGGGAGAGGGTGGTCAGGAGAGAGGTGGGAGCTGCCCAGGGTTCAAGGCTGGCAGCAGGAGGCACCCCTGCCAACAAGCCAGGGGTCTGTGGTGCCCGGAGGACAAGGCTGGAGGCAGGATGCAGTGGCGACAGAGGGTGAAGGAGCAGGTGGCAGGGAAGCCCGTCAGGGCGCAGGGGGTGGGTGTGCAAGTCGGGGGAGTGCGCTGGCATTAACTACACTCCACTGAGGTCTCTGAGTCCTTAGGACTGCGAGCCCTTCCGTGGGCGTCCCCCTTCCTTCTTCCCCCAGGGGGCGCTGCACCTGAAGTGGGTCCCTGGCCGAGGCCCCGGTGGACAGACAGCCGGACGTCCCAGCTTCCCCTGTGCTCTGTAAGCTGTTGTGCCAAGAGCGGTCCCTTGTTGAAGGGATCCTGTCTGTCTCGTGACCTCACGGGCATACCCTGCATCTTCAAAGGACTTTAGAACCGGCACGGATGCTCTCAGTGGCCTCAGGGAGACCCCCGAACAGAGGGCTGCCGCCCTGAAGGTCACTGAGGCTCAGGAAACCCCGTGATGGGCCCAGGCCTTGGAGGGGAACCCAGGACCTGGGGGCAGAGGGCCGGCTGGCCCCAGCGGGCGGCACTCCCACAGGTGGGTTCCTGGCTCTTGGTAAGTATTTCTCGTTCACCAAAGTAGCCAGGTGTTTGCCGGACCTGACCTCATGTTGCCTTCACTGCTCAGGAGCTGCAAACCCACTGGTATGTCCACCCAGCCACGCGGACGCCACTGCCAACAACAAAACCACTCTCTACCTCCAAGCACCTCAGGGGCCGGGGGCACCGACCTGGCATGCAGCTGAACCCCAACACCGGGTCTTCCCACGTCCAGTTACAGACGAAGTGGGGGCCCAGAGAAGTCAGGTTACCAGCCATGGGTCACACAGCTGGCCAGAAGCATGGTCCTGCACTGCCTCCCACTGACCATTCGGCAGCATGAAATGGCAGTGGAAGGGCTGTGGGTCACTGACCTCCTTCTAGTAAGTTCTACAGGAACTGGCATCTGCAGGGTGCAAAAGGCCCCACTCTGAGCCTTAGCCTGCCTGTGGCTGGGACGCCAATTGGCCTGAGGGGGAACAGTTGGACTCAAGCCCATACACACGGGGGCTCTTGCTATCACCCAGAGTCAGGGGGAACCTTCGGACCTTAGTCCCGTCCCCCTCAACTCAACAAATGTGGGTTCCACCAGCAGTGGAGATGGAAGGCCAATGCTCAGGCATTTCCTCTTGTCACCAGAGGGAGCCAGACACCTTGTCATGCAAGGGACTGCTGCTTTGTGAGGGTGGCAGGACATCTATTCAAGGTAGGAGTATGGCCCACCAGCTCCTGACGGTGGCTTCCCACACCTGCAGAGCAGCATGTGACCGGGCAGATCTGTGGCCACTAGTGAAGGTCATCACGCTGTGTCTACCAAGAAAAACAACTGTTTTCCAAATGCCCACAGAGGAGAAGGGAAGCCTTCGAGATCATAAGAGGTTTTACTCACCTCAACCATGGTGCCTCGACTCCCCCATCCATATAGTCCATATCTGAGTAGATGAAACTTTGTAAAACTGGGGGGTCCTATTCCTCCCCTGCTTGAAACCACCAGGGGCTGCCTTTACAAAACAAAGTCCAGACTTTGGCCTGGCACTGTCATGGGTTGTGGGGGGCAGGGCCCCGATGCCAGGCCACAGCAGAGCCACACATGGTGGTGGGCGAACTGGCCGCCGAGGGCTAGCTGGGGACAGCAGGATGGTCAGGGGACCCACCCCAAGTCCCGCCCCAAGGGCCCAGGGATGGTGTTCAAGGCGGCCAGGGAGAACCGACACAGTCTGGCCCAAGCACCAGAACCAGGCACTGGTACAGGGAGGGTGGGCTAATAGGGGGTCGCCGGACACTGTCCCTCAGCCTATCAGTGGATCGGGTCCAAGTCCCTGAACAGGAAGCCCTTCCTATGAGCAAATAGGCAGAAATCCCATTCTCAAAACTGTCTTGCATCCAGGAGAACGGACAAGAATGGAGCCCTGAAACACGGGCTCCAGCTGCTGAAATCTCTCCCATCCAGGGGCAGGGCACCCTGATATCCCATCGGGGACAAAACAAGCAAACCACAGCGGTGACAGCCAGCAGGACTCGACGCTCCTTTCCCCCATTTCCAACCTCCTCTCTGGCAGTGCCCCGACACGCAGGTTTTGAAAACGGTCAAGGTGGGAATGAAATGCAAACTTCACCCTGATTTACCCAGGAGGACACGACTGCTGGCAGAAATGCCAGAGGGTGATTTTGAGCCTCAACAAAGGTTGAGGATCAGCTGTTAAACACCGGGTTTACGTGCTCAGCAAGAAGGGTGTAGTCATTGTCCGAACTTGACAGAGTTCACCGGGAACGAGTCGTGCCGGACCAACCTCCCTCCCTCTGTGGTTTTCTGCTGGGGTCAGGAGGCGAATGGGATCAAGCAGAAAGTCATAAACACATTGCATCATGAGGCAAGCACAGACTGGACAGGAGTGTTCACTCAACTACCTGAGAGAGGGAAAGCAGCATGGTGCTGGGACACGGCTGCCTCACCCTCCTGCAGGGGACGGAGCAGGTGCAGGCTCCTATCCCAGTCTCGCATGTGACGGTGTGCTCCTTTGAGAGGGAAGGTCAATATGCCGGAGGTAGATTAAAGACTCAGGATGAATAAAACCGACTGAATTGATAGACCCAAAGGATCACGATGAAATGCAGCTAGAGGCACGTACAGGACACTTTTGGGGAGGCTGGGGAAGGTGCACGGCACCAGTTGGTCAAGGCAGGAAGTCCCGGCATGCATCCCCATTAGTAATGGGGATCCCTTAGTAACTAGTAAAGTTGGTCCCTAACACCAAGGTTGCCTCGGTGGCATCAGCAGAATCTGGGTACAAGTGGGCAGATACCATCCCCTCACATGATGAGCCGACACTTAGAGAGCCCCAGGCCATCCTGGAGTACCTCCTGAAAAGGCACCTGGGTAAGAGGGAGGGATCTAGAATCATCCACGCCATGAAATGACTTAAGGAACCAAAATGAAGACTGAAACACTGTCATGGGGAGTAAGAGCTCAACCGCTGTGTCTTTCCAGAAGCCAGAACCATATTCAGGCTGTGGTTTTAACAAAGCAGGCGACCAGGAGCATTGGGCACAGGTGGACTATCTTAGGAGCTGGTGAGCTCCTTGCCACTGAGTGCGGGGGGACGTGTGCAAGTGGAGGCTGAGTGGCCAGGTGTCAGGATTGCGGGGGAGGGCTTTCCTGCTGGGTGGGAGGAAGGCAGACAAGACAGTCCTCAATTCTTAAGATTCTAGGATTTTCATCTGGGCAATCTTCCAGGAACTTCTTAAGCCCTTCCACCATCCCAGGCACACAGAGGATCGGAGATCCTTCTCACCGACCACTGCAGGAGAACACATGTGAAGTTCCTTCCCGAAGGGGCGGGAGTAAACTCAACACAGAAAAGCAGGACATGGGAGGTGTCCACTAGAAAGCTGGGTCACCCTCGCCCATCCCCCGCTGCTCTGCTCTCTGCTCCCTCGAGATTCTAAGGGTGAATCACCACCAGCTGCTTGATTTCCCTGCGTCTCAGTTCTGGAAGATGACTTCTCTGGAAAATTATCCACGCAGACACTGAATTTTTCTAGAAAAACCGGAGAGGTGGGATTCCAACTCACAGATCGGAGAAAGGGGGAGAGCAGGTGCTGAGGGATGTCTACTTTAAAAAAGGCAATAGGACAGGGACGCCTGGATGGCTCAGTCTGTTAAGCCGCTGCCTTTTCAGCTCAGGTCATGATCCGAGGTCCTGGGATCAAGTGCCGCATCAGGCTCCTTGCTCGATGGGGAACCTGCTTTTCTCTCTGCCTCTGCCTGCCACTCTGCCGGCTTGTGCTCTCTCCCTGACAAATAAATAAAAATCTTTAAAAAAAAGGGGGGGGGGGCAACAGGACAGACGCATAGATGAACAGCAGGTCTCGGACGGCACCACGCCCCCCTGGGTGTGGTCCCAAATCCTTTGAGGTTTGTGAGCTAACTGGAAAACTCTCAGAATCCACAAGAAACAAGAAGAAAGTCTAGCACAGCCCTCGCTCTCCAGAGATCTCACACAGGGAAGGACGGATCAGTGCCCTAACCGCACCCCCCGTGACACTGAGGAAGGACAGGCCCCAAGCTCAGAGACCTCCCTGGGTCTTGCTTCAAGTTCCTCAGTGGGAGCAATAGGGGCTCGTCACACCCCGGCTCCAACGCCACGGCAGAGACAGGTCCCGTACGACGCACCCTCCAGAATCGAGCCTACACACGGCCTGTCCTCATGAGCTCAGTCACAAAGCGGTCATCACCTTCTCCAGAGATGGTCGGGCTCCTCAGGTCACGGGTGGGGTCACAAAGAGCCTGAGAGATGAAGTGACGTGAAGAATCAGGGCCAGAAGTGAGGCCACAGGCGGCCCGAGGACCCGGGGCTCTGTCTCAGCACTCTGCCTGACCTTCCTCCCACGCCAGCAACTCAGCATCACCCGTCAGGAGGAGCACTGGGAGCCACCGATCACTGTGGAGCCCCTACTGCTGGGGGAACATCATTCCAAGACACGTGACGCTAAGCTTCAAATGGGTCTGTCTCTGACACGTAGTTTCCAGAAGGTTGGAGGGGAGTGGTTACAGCTCCTACTTCATCAGTTCCTGAGTCCAGGTCACTCCGCCGGGCAAAGAGGGCCCCACACTGTCCGCTGAGTACCTTCCGGCATGTCGGACACCATCATGGCCCATGAGGAGGGCCCGGCGTTCTCTGAACCTCTTCCCCTACAGACCGTGAACCTCCCCACACACAGGCCTCACGTCTTCGTCCTCACGTTCTGTGGAAGGAGCATCAGGCCCCGCCGTTCCTCTCCCCTCCACCTCCATCTATAAGCTCCTGCTCGGGCCCTCACCCCAGGAGGTGCTGCCAATGTCCCAGCCCAAGTCACCTCCCACCCTCAACGCCCCCAGCCAGGGGAGAGGCCATTCCCTTCCCTAGTGCTCAGAACCACGTCCCAGAGCAGAAAAGGGCATCGCGGCTTGCTTTTTCCGCTCTGATCCCAGCTGTCCGTCTGTGCTCCCCTCTGCTGATTTGAATCACTGCCTTTAAAAGATACACGTACACATATATTTTCAATTGTGGTAAAAGTCACAGAACCCCCACTTCATCATCCTCTCTGCTTTGTAGTATCAAGTTCAGTGGTTATGGATCCTCACGCTGCTGTGCAATCTCTAGAACTCTTTCGTGAACAGCAGACACTTGGAGAGGATGGAAAAATTCAAATGCAAAGAGGACAGACTAGAATGACAAAGGCCCACACATGCATTGCCAGCCCCGACTGTCACCAAGGGCGGCTTGCCCTGTACCCCATCTATTTCTCCTGTCACTGTCTCATCTTAAAGCAAAGCCCAGATATCATTTTGTCCATAACCATTTTAGGACCTCTATTTTTTTTTTTTTCCTTTTTTTTTAATTTATCTGAAAGAGAGAGAGGGGGTGGGGGAGGGGCAGAGGGAGAATCTCAAGTAGGCTCCCCTCTGAGCACGGAGCCTGACGTGGGGCTCGATCCCATGACCCTGACATCATGACCTGAGCTGAAATCAGGAGTTGGACGTTCAACCGACTGGACCGCCCAGGTGCCCCTTAGGACCTCTCTCTCAAAGTTAAAACCACAACGCCAACATTTAACTATAGGTGTACAAGCTTATTTAACCTTCAAATCCCCTTCCCGTGCCTATACATCTTTATCCTCCAAAGGGGAGGGGGGTGCCATCAAGAACCCCCACCCCATGCAGACCAAGGAAGCAGTGAAAGCCAAACGCCCAGTGATGTCCTAACACTGTTGACACCGGAGGTCCCCGAGTCAGGCTCTTCTCTCTCCACTCCCCCTTCGCCTCCTTCGGACAAGGACTTGTCTGGAGAAAAGCCGGTTCTGAAGGAGCCCGAAGCCCACGCCACGGAAGACACTCTTCATCGTGCTGTGACCTTCCTGTGTCCTAATCTGGGTAGCCTCTCAGCTCGACGTCTTTAAAAATCTCCGCTTTATTGTCTTATTATGAAAGTAGAAAAGTTACTGCCATAAGTCATCTTAGCTATTTTACATTTTATTTTTAGTCCCTTGTGGGGAGAGGCAAGAAGGGAACTGAGACAGTGGATTTATGTCACCTGGGTGGGTTCTCAGCCACGGCTCTTGGGGAGGAGGGCTTTCCCCAGTGAGTCACTGGGTGGCTCATTGATAATGCTGCCTCGCCGAGCGCTGTGTGGGGCTGTGAGCCTTCAGATGAGAAAGACAGATGAACGCGGAGACCTGCTCGTCACTGAAGGCCACCTCCTCCCCCAGCAAGCCTGGCCCCATTCTGGGTCCCCTCTGTCCCTGCAACCCTGTTGACAGGGACAGGTTTTGATGGAGCAGACAGTTGGGAGTGCATGGGATCACACGAGCCAGCCCCACACCCACCAGATGGACCCCTCTCTTGGGCAACATGTGAAGTCCGCTTTCTTTCTCTGGATGCTCACTACCCACGTGAGTCCTTGAGGAGGTGCGGCACTGCCTGGAGGACGGTGTGGCTGACCTGTCACCGAGCACCAGCAAATCCAGGCCACTGGACACGAGTGATTTGTTTCACGCTCTTAACTCCTATCTCACTGCTCTGACATTACTTGCTCAGACATCTGGGCTGGTCTACTCAGATCAGAGTTTCTCAACCTCGCCGCTATGGACATGACAAGGCAAATAAGTCTAGGTTGTGGAGGGCTGTCTTGTGCATTGTAGGATAATGAGCAGCGTCCCTGGTGTCAGCCTACGAGACACCCCTAGTCTGGACAACACAAAATGACTCTAGTTATTGCCCAATGTCGCCTAGGGTTAACAGTGCCCCTGATTGGGAACCACTGATCGAGAGCATGTATTTCCTGAGAGCAAGCACGCCTGTCTCACTCCTCTTTGCCTCCTGGGAGCCCAGCACGGTGCCTGGCACACAGTGGGAATCCCAAATATTTGTGGGTCTCTTGACAATCACCCTCTGAAACAGATGTGCGACCGAGCACATGACAGACGGGGCAAGGGAGGCCCGGAGAGGTTCTGGTCTCCTGGGTGACACAGCGCATCAGTGACAGGGCTGGGAACTCCGCGGTGGCATGATTTTGAAGCCCGTGTGAGGGGCGACTGCTAGCAGGAGCTCAAAAGAGGAGCTCTGGTTCAGGTTCTTTTACTTTCTAGCTCTGGCTGCCGAAGGAGTGAGGCTGTTCGCACCCTTCAGACAGAACATTCCCAGTGCCTGCAGCTGTTAATTAATGAGCGTGTTTCGAGGCTTCCTTTAGCGTAGATCCTCCACACTCACCAGGATCAAAGTGACTGGGGATGCATGGCCCCACCAAGCCCGGCAAGAGCAGGCTTTTTTTTTTTTTTTTTTTTTTTTTTAAATTTAAATCTCAGTACGAGCTCCAACCTGAATAAATGATAATAATTTGAATCAGGTTTGCACTAGGTGGCAGCCAGAGGAAGCTTGGTGCCCCAGCTCAGTTGGGCTGTGAATGAATTTAGTTACAGACTTGAAGTGCTGTCTTAATTAGGTTTGGAGTCTGCTTTCCTGTTTGAAGAGGAAAGTGGAACAGAGTAAACCATCTGATTCATCCTTGCGAGTGGGAGCGGGGTGGGGGTGGCCTCACGTGGTCGGGAGTCGCGTAGAAGATTCGCCGGGCAGCGGAGTCTCATTTCTGACTCTACCACGGCCGGCCTCCCGCTAAGTTCTGCTTTGAAAGCAACACCAATTAGAAAGAACACAAAGGGCTTCATGCATCTCTACTGTGGAACTCAGTCAGGTCCACACCCCTGATGTTGCCCAGCAGCGTCCTCAGCAGGGAGCCAGGGCCACGGGTCATTTCTTGCAAGTGGCCACGTGGCTATAAAGAAAAGCAGTCTTCTGCATCGATGATCCTGGTTCTGGAAAGCCAGTCCCAAAAGCTGTGGCATGGTTAATCTGCAGTCAGGCGATGCTTAATGCATTTTAATGACCCAGCTGGTGACACCTGACACCAGGTTAAGGCCATAACCACGCCCGCTTACAGGTATCCCGGGTGCCAGTGTGCACAAAGTCCCCTGTATGTGTGTTTGGAGATGAAGCGAGAGGCCAGAGAGAAGTGGGTCCATCAGCTGGCTTCCTCTGCTGTGAGTTCCCTCACTTCTCCCTTGGGGTTGGAGGGCATGTGGCCTGGGACCCAGGTGCAGGCTGAGGGGAGGGGACAGCATGCAGGGCTGAGGACACCTCATGGGAAGGGGAGCAAGGTGGGGACCGGATGTGGCCCAGAGCAGAGAGAGCTGTGAAACTGGTCCAGGCCAGAGCACAGGAGGCCCAGAGCACCGGGATCTGAGCTACAAACAGTATAGGGAGGCAAAAAGGTTTCCTGGGAGAAAGGAAGGTTACACTGGCAGCTCCCTGGGTGCATGGAGGGAGGATTAAAAGACAGAAAGAAGATGAATATACGGACCTTCTGACATGATGAGGCAGATGCAGTGGACCCTACTAGGCCACGAAAGCCCCAAGAGGAGGGTCTTTGTAAGCACCCTAATGCCCCGAATCCTTAGCAAGCTACAACATATCAAGTTCCCCCAGAAAGGTTTGGTTTGTCAACAGAGCAGGTACTTTTCACCATTTTCAACCCTGTCTACCATTTTGGGCAAGTCTCCTTGCAAAGCAAACCATGTTGTCATCATGTTCTTGGTGGCAGAAGTGAGATCTAAGCTGGGACAGAAGTCTCTCAGGCCACACAGTCTTTCCACGGTTAATGGCTCGGGCGGGGCAGGGCGGGGCGGGGCTTCAGAGAACAAGAAGCAATTCCTTAAAATGTGGCGGACAGGCTAGAAATCCTAGAAATCCACTGAGGACACTGAAGAGAAGCTCAAGCCAGAAGCTGGTGAGAACTTGACAACCAGAGAACCCACAGATGATTTTCAAACCCTAGTGGGGAAGAGACTTTCTGCAAGAGACCACAACACGGGATGTGAGTGACGAGGATGCTGGAAGGGGCTGTCACCCTTTTTTGAGGGCTTAGTTTGCTCTGCCCACCAATGGTGAGGAGTGCGGCGTGGAGATTCTAGGTGTGGAGGGAAAAGCTCTCGTTTCCTGGCATGGATCCCCTCCAGGTGTTTCCCCAAAACAGCACCTCCAACCTTTGCCACACCAAGTGCAAAGGCAGAAACATGAGCATGGCCTCCACGGTGAATGGCAACGGCTACCCTTGTGCTGCAGTGACCAGCCTGGGGGCTCAGCCCACCCGGGCCCTGCCCACAGCCGCCTGGGGACTGGGGGGTGGTCCACATCCTGCCATGCCTGGAACCCTGCTCAGGGACGAGGAGGATCGTCCCTAGAGAAGGGTGTCTGAGAACCACAATGCTTTAGGTGTCTGGACATACTCCAGCCTAGTGAAGACCGAACTTGTTTTTCTCTTTTTGCAAGTCGTTCTTCAAACAAGCTCACACAGAAGCCCAATCTAAAACGGATGCACAGAAGATACCTCCTCCCCTCCTTCATGGCTCCAGAGACAACTGGGTGAACCCTCTGGCTCCACAGAAAGTCATTTCAAAATCAAGGCTCTAATCGAGTCCAATTGCTTTATTTAACAAAAAAAGAGGGTGGTTCTGAGATTCAGGTTATGGGTCCTTGCCAGGCCTCTGTGGCCTCCATGCTGGAGTCCTGGCATGATGTAGAGGGCTCCGGGGTGCCTTTCCCTGGTCTGCAGAAGGAGGTGCAATCACAGTGGTCTGGCCACCATGGGACACATGGGTGCACACCCCCCACACACACACCTGCGTGCCACCCACAGAACTGATTCTCAAGCTTTTCCTATTGAAGCTCCTGCTCCGTCTCTCCCACTATGTACACACAAGGTGTGAACCAGCAAACCGAGACTCCCAGAGACACCCTAGAACTGCATCCAAATTCTCACCAGGCTCCTTACTAGGCCTATACTTCCAAGGGTTTATGCAAACATCCAGATGCAGACTTCAACACTAACTGAGGAACAGGGAACTTAACATCCAGAGAACAGATGGGATGCTGACAGGCGGCAGAACCCTAACTGAGCTCCATGTGCACGGTCTCATTTGCTCCCACCCCATCTCTACAAGGCAGGCACCATTCTTAGGCCTGCATTCCAGATGGGGAAACAGGCTTGGAGAAGCAGCACCTTGTCCAGAGCCACATGAATAGAGTCAATAGAAGAAAGTGAACTTGAACCCACTAGCAAGTGAACTGCATTTTCCCCTAAGGGACCAGCCAGGTCTCAAAGTTTGCGTCCCTCGGATGCTGCTTTATCTTTACCAGTAACAGCCATCACTGCTATTTACTGAGCACTTACTATGTCCTAGACCCCCTGCAGGTACATTGTCATTTCATTTCACAAAAATGCCATAGACAGAAACAACGGTCTTCTCCAACGTTGAGATGAGGGTACTAGGCTTAGAGCGGGTCAGTGGTGAAGCCAGGATTGACACCTGTCTTTACAGGTCTTGTTCCTGGACCGTTCCTCCCCTGAGGAGCCAAAGGACATCCCAAGGACACTTGCCCTCGGGTACCAACCCCGCTCTGGGATTTGAACTTGGGCCAGGCTTTTCCTTCCCACTTCCTTTAAGAGGGATTCAAGAGGCTGTTCATGTTCTCCCAGAAACCCTACCCACTGATGCGGGGGAGCTCCCCCTGGGGGCATGAGCACGGCCCCAACACCTGGGCCCCCCACAGGCAGAGTGGACGTGACCAGGCTCCACTCTTCTCCTCGATGTCACCGTTTATGACTGCCGCCCATAACCCACGTCCTGGCTAGACAAACTTTTAGCCTTCTGAGGCAGAGCTTCCTTTTTTTTCAGCTTCCCAATCACAAACTCGAGAGGACCAGCACGTAACACGTTATCCACTTTCAAACAGAAATAGGGGAGCTGTAAATGTTTTAATGTTCAATTATGGTGATGACCGTACAACTCTGTAAACTGTGCACATAAAATGGGTGAATTTTATGGTATGTGAATTATATCTCCATAACATTGTTTCAGGAAAAGGGGTGGGGAGAGAAGAAATAAGGTTGTAAAACAGAGCTATAGTGGGGTTTGAGCACTTGGATTCTCTTTAATTACTGCAGGAAGCAGGGGCTATGCAGGAAAGACTGGCCACATATTTATGGCAATGCAACTGAATGATCTAGTCTGTTCTTTTCTCCTTGCAAAAGAAAAAAAAAAAAAAAAAAGGAATTGAGACTCCAACTCAGCTAATGCATTCTTAAGCGCTGGTGAAAGTTCTGCAGATAGGGGAGGAAGGGAAGATGTCCGAGACCCTCAAGCAGAATTTAGCTTAAGTCCCACCATGGGGCTCCCCCAGGGGAGGTCATTTATTGAAATCCCAGCAGGGCCCTGGTAGGAGTCTGTCTATGCAAGGCAGGGCCCATGGCTCGAAGCAGCAAGGTCAGCCTGCTGGAAAGGTTAACTTGCTCTCCATCACTAAGAAGCTCAAAGAAAACATATCCTCAAATCTTGTTCATTCCCTCTATAAAATGATGACACCTTTAGTATCTACTTTGTAACACTGCCCTAAGGGTTAATAAATAAGATAAGCCATGGAAAAAGCAAAAATTCAGAAAAATGCCTAGCTTGATGACTTTTTTTTTTTTTTTTTTTTAAAGATTTATTTATCTGAGAGACAGCAAGGAGAGGGGCAGGGAGGGCGGGAGAGAATCCCAAGCCAATTGCACTAAGCATGAGGCCTGACACAG
Organism: Enhydra lutris kenyoni; assembly: GCF_002288905.1. Lineage (NCBI taxonomy): Eukaryota > Metazoa > Chordata > Mammalia > Carnivora > Mustelidae > Enhydra > Enhydra lutris. Next base: position 12,503,126 of record NW_019154113.1, read on the forward strand.
AGCTCCATCTCACGACGACCCTGAGATCATGATCTGAGCTAAAACCAAGAGTCAGATGCCCACCCGACTGAGCCAGCCAGGTGCCCCTCGATGTCTTTTTAAAAAAAGATTTGTTACCCTAGTTCAAGGGAACAAGTGTAGGCAGAGCCCTCATCTTGCCCAGGGACTGAGTTTATACATTCAATCTTTTTTTTTTTTTTTTAAAGATTTTATGTATTTATTTGACACAGAGAGAGAGGTCACAAGTAGACAGAGAGGCAGGCAGAAAGAGAGGGGGAAGCAGACTCCCTGCTAAGCAGAGTCTGCGATGCGGGGCTCCATCCCAGGGCCCTGAGATTGTGACCTGAGCCGAAGGCTGAGGCTTAACCCACTGAGCCCCCCAGGCGTCCCTCATTCAATCTTCTTGACAATCCTTTGCAATGGCTTTTACTGTTCCCATTTCATAGACAGGGAAAGAGAGGCCCCCAGAAGACACTGGCCCAGGGGTCTAGCAGGTAGCCAAAAGATAGGAGAGCTGATGCGATTTGAACCCACGCTGGTCTGAAATAACTGTCACTCCACCACGCCATTACAGGGACCCCGCCCACATCTCCAGGATCTTGACGGAAATAGGTTTGACGGGTTATCTCTGCACAAGAGGGGCCCCGACAAGCACCTCACAGTAACCACACACCCATCTTTGCTTAAGTCCATGCTCAGCTGTCGCAGCCGCATCCTTGAAAGGTGCCCCAGTGGCACATCACAGCACACCAGCCTCTGAAATGGTTACACTTCCCTCTAGCTCGGATCTCAGTACTCACAAGCAGACCTGAACGAGCCCCAAGGGACTATCTTTAGCTGCCCATTTTCCTTGTCCTTTTTGGGAGATCTGACAGCACGAGCTGGGCTGATGTTTTCTCCTGCTGGTTTCTTCTCACCAACTCCTACCTCAGGACTGGCCCAGTTTGAGGGCTGTACCTCCTGGCTTATCAAAAGGGAGCTGAAGGAGGCTAGCAGGCCCCGATCTAGGCACCCTCCCAGGGCTGCCCTGGCGTGGGAGAGAGGTCGGATGGCAGCCAGTGGCTCCCAAGCACACTGATTTCCAAAGAAAGCCTTCATGAGCATCGGACAGAGGTACCACAGTGATCATCTCAGTGGCCTCCATCTGAGCCCTGAACAGATCATGTGAACAGGAGTCCAGGAGAGTAGTCTGGGTGTCAGAGCCTGTTCCTGGGCACTGGTTCCGGGTCTCACCATCCCCAAGTGCCTTCCGTAATGGAGTGTGCCAGGATCTAAGAGCCCACAATTAGAAATTCACATCTTGGGCCAACTGGAAGCCCTGCCCTTAACTATTTTTTTTACAGCACAGCCAACAAAGCTCTAGGACCCAAGTGTGACCACACCAGCAAGCCCCCTCAAAATTCATTCACACTTTCCTGCATGGTTCACAAGGCCCTCCAGCCCCTCCCGGAGTCCCCCTCCTGACACACCACACTCTGGGACGCTGTACCTGTGCGCCTTTCAGAGATTGAGCTGACCTGGACCAAGCCACCTGGTCTGGTGGCTCCAGAGCCGTCCCCAGGCAACGCACCCAGAGATCCCACATCACCTCCCCACAAAGCTGCTCCAACCGGCTCCACTGAGCTCTCAGGATCTTATTCCTTTGAGCATAATAAATGCGCAAAGTCAAGTTTGCTGCACTGAATTAACTTAAGGCATCTGCCTTCAATTAAAACATGCAAATTCATCTGGAAGGAAGCATTCTTTAGTCGGTAGCACTTCTATGCCAGTGTGCTTGCTGGGTGCTTCCCCAACTGCAGGATCTGAAGGCAGAGGGAGGCCTGAAGGCCGGTGCCAGGAGAAGGGAGAAGGGAGGAGGGTGTGCATGGAACTCTGGAAACACCCTGCTTCCCTGTCTGGGCCCTCACGGAGGAGAGTCCCGGGGCAGTCACCTGGTAGCCTGTGCCCCCTCTTTCCACATTCCCCTGTCCCTCAACCGAGTGTTTGCATATCTTATTTTTCCTAATGGTGTTATGGGATATTATTAACCAAACCACACAAGACTTGACCAAAAAAAAAAGAAAAAAAAAGTCTCTGCTAAATGACAGCACTTGTCCTCGGACATCTGGTTCTTGCTGTGTTTCTGTCAAAACTGGAATTGAGCTCGCGTCTGATGGAAGAGACTAGGATGGGAACCAATCCTTCCAGAACAGTCTGTGCCCTGGTCCAGTGGGAGGTAAGAGTTTCTAACTCCTGCTCACCGTCTGCTGTAATCAAGGTAGTGTCCTTAGGCCTCATTTAAAGAGAACCAATGTGTGGTTTTCCATGCTCTCTCTGTGCGGTCATCACACTGTAGGTCTGACCACAGGATGCGAAGGCCTGTGTGGCTGACCCCTCGGGTCCCAGGCCATGTGGCACCAGATACAAGAGGACTGAACTCCTGTCCCCATCTTGAGAGGACTGAAAGTCACAGAAATTCAGCCTCAGTCCTGGGGCTGATACAAGTAACATTCAGGAGAATTTTCTAGCAAAAAATAAAAGTATTTCCATATAGAAAGGAAGAGGGCTGACTCTGAGGTCCTCTGCTCTCCCAGGCCTGGGACTGAACACAGCCCTGGGCTGATGTAAGCTAGTGTCCTCTCCTTCTGGCCGTGCCCAAGGAAGGGGCCACATCCAGGCACATAGATCACACACGTGTGGCCTGCAGGCCACGCTCAGACCTCCGCAGCGGCTAGAGAGGCCAGCTCCCGGAGACATCAAGAAGATACACATCCGAGTCTCCTCCAAAGCATCTTTCAAGGGCTAACCTTTACCAAGTGCTTATGCAGTGCTAAGTGCTTTGATCTTACTGAAGATAATAAGCAAAAGGTCACTGGAAGATGGGTCACTGTCACCTACATTTTACAGGTGAGGAAGGTCAACGTCAGAGATGTCAAGCCACTTAGGGTCACATGGGACCTCGTGGTGGAGAGAGGATTTGAACCCACAAAAGGCTAGCTCCAAAATCAGCTCATGTGACTGCTACACCACACGAGACGCCAGGGACCGGGCTTTGCGAGTCCCTCATTCCCAGCGCCGGGCCTGCATCCCAGGAAGTGGTTAAGGAGTGTCCATGAACCCACGGTATGCATTATTTTGGGGGGGATTATCCAAGGGCTATGCTTAGGACCTCTTAACCAGAAATCCCAAGACACTGACAGCCCAGGGGTCCCCTGAATATACCTCAGTCACCTGTTCCTCCTTCCTCTGAGTAAACGTCCTTCTCGTGCCCAGACGGAACGGGGAGGCACTGCCACCTCCAGACTCTTGGCTCCCGGCCCCCCAGTGTTTTCTCTGCTCTCCCCTCCTTTGCTCGTCTTAGGGGCAGGAGGGCCATCCTGCTCCTGGAAGAGCAAGGCCAGAAAAGGTGAGCCTGAGGCCTGATGTGAGCAAATCACAGGAAAGGGTCATGCAGACACGGACGCCCTTCCTCTCCCTGTAGTCCACTGAGGAAAGCAAAGGAAGATCCCTCAACCCGTTCACGAAGAAAAGAGTAAGGAGAGGGAGGACCTCTGAGAAGGTTCTTAAGAGACTAGAGTGTGGGGTGAACCTCTTCATCGTCAGGAAGAAGCCTCCCTTGGCCGTGAGGGGCCATGGTCCTGCCAGATTGGGCTCTGGGGAGACTGGAGCCAACACGGGCTGTGCTCCTTAGAAACGCCAGGAAAGGCCAAGAGCCACAGTGTTCCTGCGCCAATGCTGGGTCTCCAGCAGCTGCCGGACAGAGTGGCAGCCTTGGTGGTACCTGATCTTGCTGTCGCCTCTCACGGGCGGAAGAAGGCACTGGGGCCACACCTCCCCCAGTCAGCTCGGGACACTGACCTCTCCTCCCAGCTGAGGGCAGCCACTCAAGGACATGGAAGTGGCCCACGATGCCCACATTCTGGGGGCCACGGCTTTGCTGGGACTGCGATGGAGGGAGAAAGCCTGGACTCTGGTCCCAAGCCTGCCACCGACGCCCCCTCATCTGTGCTCACTCTGCTTTACTAAAATAGCTTTCCAGAACGCAATCATCCCTCCCGGTTCCCTTGTACAGGAGCTAAAGATGAATTAGAGTATTAAAACTACATCCAGCCCCTGGCTGTCCTCAGATATCTGGAGAAATTCAGCATCTGAGATCACTGTGATAATCAGAAGTGATAAAGGCCTCTTCAGTTGTAAAATCTTTTTAGAAATTCTATTTCAAAAGGAGACTTTTTCACCTAAGACACCAATAGGTCCTCTCCAGCCTCCCCCCACCCAACCCCAAGAAAAATTCTCCTTTTCAGAGGCTCAGATTCCAGATGAGAGCGGGATGACCTCGGGTAGCGCCCGTGCCTGACAGGGAAACCCCACTCACACACACAGTCTCCCGCCATCTCAAGGCCTGGACTTGAGTCTGGACTCAACCTGGGCAAAGGGTTCACTCACACTCCTTCGGCAAGAAGTTTTTGACACCTTCAAAACTTCCTGGAACAGAATGAGACGTGAACTGTGTGTGTGTGTGTGTGTGTGTGTGTGTGTGTGTGTGTGTCTGTCTGTCTTCTTGGGACAGGCATTTGAAAAGCTTGGAGATGGGACTGTGGCTCAGCTCTTCTTCCTGGCTGAATTTCTTCAGCGTTCAGGGTTTGCCTTTGGTCCTACTCCAACAGGGCCTCCAGGAAGGGCCTGGGGAAGCATCGTGGATGGGGCAGAGGCAAGGCTGTGTGCTGCAGAGAGCTCCAGCGGCTCCTCTCTGCGAGGCGTAGGATGGGGGCTGCCTCTGCCCTGCCCACGGAGCCCAACCCCATGGCCCTGAAGGAGAGGCCTTTTGGGGAGGGGTGCGTCTGTGCACATAGGAATGAGCCCTTGGGGCCTCCAAAGGGGTGATGAGGGGGCCTGGGCGTGTGCCCCAGAAAGCCCATCATTCTCCTGCTCCTTCTCTCATCCCACGGCTCCTCCGGAAACTCTGGGGCTCCACTGCCAGCAGGGAGGTGGGTGCACACCCTCCACGTCTCCACTTTCTCAGGGTCCTCCCAGCAGCCGCACCAGCCCTCTGGGGTTCGAGAGATTCCACAGCTAATCGCTGTAGGAAAGGACTTCCACAGCAGCCAAAGGGACAATCCGCGGGGAGATATGGGACTTTCAGACCTTCAGCGGGGCAGCTCCTGGTCAACCAGGAGTTGGAGTCAGATGGCTGTGGAGGAGGGAGGCTTCCTCTTTAATCCCTGGGATGGAGCTCCGCTGAGCTCTCCCTATCCCCCGGCCCTAGTTCCTTTCTGCCAGCGATCAGTCTGGTCCCTGTGGCCCTGAAAATCTGATGGGGCCGAGCTGTGGGAGTGAGCCAGTCAACCCCCAACACTCCCAGACCCAAGTAAGGGGAACCCCCAGAGCAAGACTCACGGAGCCCCTGCCATGTACCAGACTCAGGGCCCAGGAGGCCACGAGGGAAAGAGCAGGGATCGGTTAACCCGTGGAAGGTGCTCCCTGAGGTTCGGCGGACCCAAGACTGAGGGAGCAGTGACGAGGCAGCTTAGATCCAATGCACTAATGAGCACAGACCGGAGGACTTTCTCTGCAGACTCTGCACCATGAGAGCCGCAGAGCTGGACACCGGGCCTGATGCCGTAACCGGGTCGGCCCTGTCACCAAGGCCTTGGTGTGGAGCTCCCCCGCCACCACCTCTGATCGCCACCTCTGATAGCCCCCTCCCCTCCACCCTGCCAGGGTTTTGTGTTTCAGATCCGGGGAAGCCACCACTAGGCTTCCTGTGGAACGTGGAACACTGGGCTCCTCGCGGGAGCGTCGCCAGCCCCTGCTCACAGGCTGGATGATGAGGGAAGCGACACGCTTCCCCACAGGGCAGCCGTGTGTCCTGCCAAGACCTGGAGCGAGGTGCTGGACGCAGACAAGGGAGCGGGACGTCTCCTCTCCGAGGAAGCACACAGACTGACAGAGAAGGGGACGCGTGTCCGGGGCAGGGGAGAGAAGGGCTCTGGGAAGTCAGGGAATGTGGCAGTCCCTGTCGCAGGGGGGAGGGAAGGAGGGCCCAGCGGTGGAGCCCACATCTGCTTCCCGGGAAACGATAATGCGGCCCTTTTAGAAACCCACTCCAGGGCCTTGGCCCTGGTCTTTTTCTGATGGGACTCATCCCGGACAGAGGGATGAGGTCTATTTGGTCAGGAGACTGGGACAGGAAGGGCTCACCCTCTTCTCTCCCACTCCAAGACCCTCTACAGCTTCCCCAACTGCCCATAAACCACAAGGGAACAGGGATCCAGTGGGCCAAGCCACATGCCCCGAACAGATATGTTCAAATCCCAATCCTGGTACCGGCGAGGCAAATGTGACCTTACTGAGAAATTACACTGTAGATGGAATTAAGGATCTCAGGATGAGATGATCCCGGATTACCGGGGGGAGGGGGTGCCCAAACCCAATCACTGATGTCTCTGTAAGAGAAAGGAGAGGGAGACCAGAGCCGGAGGGGAGAGCCACACGAAGACAGAGGCAGAGACGGCATCATGCGTCTACAAGGCAAACAGCACCGGGCACGGCCAATCCCAGAAGTGAGGGAGAGAGGCTCCCTCAGAGCCTCCGGAAGGAAGTGACCCTACCGACACCTTGATCTTGGACTTCAGTCTGGGGAGCGGTCAGAGAATACATGTCCGTTGTTTGAAGCCATTTGTGGTACTTCCTTGGGGGAGCCCCAGGGCATGACCACAACTGAAGACCTCAGCAGACAAGTGTCCCCAGTAGGGATGGTGATGACAGGGGCTCCCAGAGAGCAAGTGTCCTTCAGTGGATGGAACAACAGGCCACGTCCACTCGCTCTCCGCCCGCTGTCAGTAGAGGCCACCCAGTGGGGTGGAGCCACATTCTGAAGGGCATCAGCACTGCCTTCAAGGTCATCTGAAGGCCAGCCTGCTTGGAGGGAACGGAGTGATGATGTGGGCTGAAGCAAGGATCTCAGCCTGCTGCCTGATTTTAACTCAGTGAAAGGGGAGAAACTCAAGAAATGAATCCCACACATAACTCTGTGGGCAGGTTAGACCTCATGGAGCTCTTAACTCTACATAGTGGAAAGGATACTGAGCTTAGACCCTTGGGACTCGATCTCCATTTCCTGATGTGTGGAATACTACTCCCCACCCTCCAGGGACACACACACATGCACCTGCTCAGACAGGAATCCACCACAATCAAAATCAAAGACACAACCGTGCTGATGAGGCTCAAGTCCAAGTCCAGCCTGACCCCTTCCCAGCTCTGTGTCCATGGAGAAGTCCCATCCCTTCTCTGGGTCTTAGTCACCCCATCTACCAAGCTGGGGATCATACTACACATCTTCCAAAGTTACAATAAAAATGGGAGATTACAAATGTCATGAGCCTTGAACCCTGCCTGGCATAGAGAAGGCCTTCATTTAATGTTACATGTGGTCACTACTCATTATTAGAGCTGGGTGCAAGTTCAAGTTCTCTTATTCTCTTGCTGTCCCCTACAGCAATGAACCTCCACCTCTCCCTTCTGCAACCCAGAGTCCTCATTTGCCCACTGGGAGAGGAGAAGGAACGACTCTGAGGATCCAGGCAGCCTCCGACCATTAGTACTTCCGAAGATGTCCTAGGAGGTCCTCCAGGAGACCTGCACTGAGAAGCAGCAAACATTCTCGCCAACATCTGGATGTTACACACTCGCCTTCTTCACCACTCTTTGAAGACCGACACGACCGTAAGACTGAAAAGTGACATCTGGGCTGGGCTAGGCTGGGCTGGGCTCTCCGTGCCCATCTCTCTGGGACTCAGAGTCCTGCAGGATTGACCAGATTTATGTGTACATGTGCAAGAGTGTTCTGCCTCCAGAAACTCAGGCACGTTCATCCCTAACTCCCACCCCAATGTTCTAACTGAAAATCCACTGCACTTTTTCTTCTCTAAGCACTGCATGGGATGTCTGGCACCTGCCAGCATTCTTAGCTCCAAATATTATTTTCAGGAAAAAGCAAGCACCTCCAAAGTAGAAAGAACACAACTACAGCAACCTCCTTCCAGAGCTGGCTTTTCCTGGGGTCCCTTTGCTCAGTGAGAGGACACACTGCCTGGGAGACGGTGGGGAAGGAGGCACGGGATCCACTCTGCCCTCTGCAGCCCTCTCCCAGCTGGAGCCTTCCTATCTGCGACCAGGGACAGGGAGCCGGGCACCGACTCCGGAGCCTGCCAGGCCTCCCCCAGGCAACTGCGGGTACCGGGGAGCAGCTGTCTGGCCGCTCTGACAACCCAGAAGGGTGACTGCCAGGCAAGCGCTGCTTACTGGAAGGGGAGAGACCTGAAGACTGTTAAGATATCTCAGAACATATTTTCTGGACAGACGGAAAAAGGGGCATGGTGTTTGTCCATCCACCATGAAAGAATCCACTGAGTGTAGACAACGAAGGAAACTAAAAGCCACATACTTGAGACATAAAAAAGGGAGGGAGCGAAGCCTGTTCTCTTCCTCCAACAATTCTGGATGCTGGAGGGGACCCTAGGGATAGTGAAGTGTAGGTGCCCCTAGAAAGCCAGTCATGGTGCAGCTGGCAAGGCGTCCTTAGGCAGACAAGCAGCACCTTCTCTCCCCAGAGCACAAAAAACAGGAGGTGGGGACGGACCCACCCCATCCTGGCACTGGGTACAGCAGGAGGGCAGGCCCACTCTGGATGCATACATCCAAGTGTGACACTTAGAGGGAGTCAGACTCTGGAGAGGAGCCCCTCAGAAATAAACCATCTCCCCCCCACCACACAGGAGGCAAAAGGGAAGATGAGTTTACAGTTTAGATGAGAACTCAGGGGCACCTGGGTGGCTCAGTCGGTTGAGCATCTGACTTGTGGTTTCAGTTGAGGACATGATCTCACGGGTCCTGAGATCGAGTCCCGAGAGAGCTCTGTGCTCAACAGAGAGTTGGCTTGAGATTCTCTCCCTCTACCGTTCCCACTACTCTCTCTCTCTCTCTCTCTCTCTCTAAAATAAATAAATCTTAAGAAAAATTAAATGGGAACTCAGATCAACTGAGAATGCTAATGACAAATGACGGAAGGAATGACCCCTTTTTCTAAGGAAGGCTATAGGAGACAGGGATACAGGGGAGAGGAGACAGACCTCTAAGCAATGGGTTTGGCACTGTTACAGCCCAGAAGGGGCTGAAGTTCTGGAAAGTGAAAAACCTCCAAAAGGCATTTTGGAGCAGGATGAAGCAGCAGCAAAAGATGGACCTTCAACTGACAGCAGATGGTTCAGCGAGAAATCAAACTCACTGAACGATGATTTTGTATGTTTTTTTTATATCAAGGAAAATGTTCTTCAACCCCAGAAGAATGAACAAAAGTGGTTATGAGGGAAACAGAACACAGAAATAAAGAAAAAAAGAAAACTTCTAAACATGTTTTCCAATGACTTCAAGGCCTCTTGCTCACCCCAGGTATTGAATGCAGACCAAAGTTCAGAAGCACACAGAGACTGCCCAAGAAAAATATGTCAAAACAAAGAAAAATGCCACAAAACCAGCACGAGGCAAATGTCCAGTTTGTCGAGACCAACCGGCAGATTCTGGAAATGACATCAATAAAATTACAGAGTGACTTTAACCAATGGCTCATAGACCTTTGAGGCAAAAAAAAAAAAAAAAAAAGGCAATAAATACCAGTAGAAATGGATTTCCTGAAAACAAACTGAACCCAACCAATGTCATTTTCTATTTTCCTAAGGTCACCAGACTAAATAAGTTAGGGAAAAGCCAACAGACTCTGAATCTCATCAGACAATGTCTTTCCTCACAGCCGATTCAAGATGGCGGACGGTGGCCAAAGGAGGGCCCCATGCAGACTCCCACTGGTTGATGGTATGGCAGGGTGGAGGCGGTACGTGTGGCCCAGGCCATGCCTTGTCTGCCATGAGGAGGCCTCTCTGTCAAACGGGGGGAGGCTACAAAGTGACATACAGGAATAGTGACTGTAGGAGATGGTGACAGTCTGCGATAATGAAGAGGACACCCAACGTGAGAACAAACAGGGAAAGAAACTTCTGTGCTAGGAAAATGAACAACACAGGTATGGAACAAAGAGCTTTGACTTAGGAGGTGCTTCCATAAGAAAAGAAATCGGCACTCTTTTGCTTGACTCTAAAATGCAGTGTGGTGATATGGCAATTAAAATTTTTTTAATTGGGGAGCCTCGGTGGCTCAGTGGGTTGAGCCTCTGCCTTTGGCTCAGGTCATGGTCTCGGGGTCCTGGGATCGAGCCCTGCATCAGGCTCTCTGCTCAGCAGGGAGCCTGCTTCCCCCTCTCTCTGCCTGCCTCTCTGCCTACTTGTGATCTCTGTCAAATAAATAAAAATCTTTAAAAAATTTTTTTTTTATTAAAGAAGTATAGGGGGCACTGGAGTGGGTGAAGGGCATCCATAGGTCCAAACTTCCGGTTATAAAATAAGTAAGTTCTGGGGTCCCTGGGTGGCTCCGTTGGTGAGGTGTCCGACTCTTGATTTTGGCTCAGGTCATGATCTCAGGGTCATGGGATCGAGCCCCACATCAGGCTCTGCACTCAGTGGGGAGTCTGCTTGAGATTCTCTCCCTCTCCCCCTTCCCCACACATGCTCTCTCTCAAATAAATAAATCAATCTTTAATAAGCAAATAAGTCCTGGGGATGTAACATACACCATGTGATACTAATCATACTGCACTGTGTGTTTGCAAACTAAGAGAGTAGATCTTAAAAGTTCTCATCACAAGAAAGAAAAAAACTAACACGGTGTGGTTCTAGATCCTGTGATCATCGTTTTGCAATACACAGATATCTAATCAGAAATTGATATAATGTTATTATGTCAATTATATCTCAATAAAGAAAAGTATACAGGAGAAAAGCATTACTTGTCGTAATTCATTTAGTTTTCAGAATAATTCCACGAGTTAAGTGCAAAAAGTATCCCTATTGTAACACCAGATGAGTCTGGAACATCTTACAGTTTGCAGTGCCAGAAAGTAAGGAAGTGTTTAAAAAAACAACAACAACAACAAAAAAAAACTAAACTAAAACAAAAAACCTACACGGATGGGGATACGTCAAAAGGACACAGAAGCCGCCAAAAAAGCTCCCAACAGCCAAAGCTGGAACAACTGAACCAACAAAGTTGTGTTGCATCCTAGCCCAGAGGAGGAAATAAATATTTACGATCTGTGCTGGCATCAGCCAATAGCTGAACAAATAAATACATGGGGGAGGAGGGATAAACGCAAAAGAATTCCAAGTAATGCCTGTGGGGGCTCTGCCCTCAAGGAGGCGGGACACGACGCCTCCCTTCTTCACTGTGGACCACGCATGGTGACTTCCTTCCTAAGAAAGGATGGAAAAGAGGAAGTAAGAGTAACTTTGCAATGGACACGACTGAAGAACGTGCCCTCAGCATCGATGGGAAGTCCTGTGGATAGTACACGCTCTTGACATGATGGGGGAGAATGGCTCTGTGCCCCTGCACTGCTTCTCCCCAAAGCCCGTATCCCCCAGTCCATCATGAGAAAAAAAAAAAAAAGAATGATAGACACATCACACCAGAAAGACCTAAAAAACACCTGAACCGCAATCCTCAAATTGTCAGGACTATCAAAAACGGGGAAAGTCTGAGAAACTTCCAGGGCCAAGGGGAGCCTAAGGAGACAGGGCATCTAAAGGACATGGTATTCCAAACAGGATTCTGGGACAGAAAAGAGCACTGGCTAAAAATCAATGTCCTCGGAAAAATGTGCGGACTTTAGTGAGTACGAATGCATCATTATCGGTTCATTCGTTGTGACGAATGTACTATACTAATACAAGACATTAATAATAGGGGAAAGCAGGTACAGGGTATCTGGGAATTCTCTGTACTGTCTTCAAAGCTTCGCTGTAAATGTCAGCTTAGTGTAAAATAACAAATGTACTGAGGAGGAGGAAAACAGGGCGCTAGGAGCCACAAGTGGAACCACAGCCCTGCTTGTGAGACTTGATTAATATGTGCCCCATCAAAATTCAGCATCACATCCCATCCCAGCACCTACCACAGTGCCTGGCACACAGCAAGTGTTTAATCAATAGACAGGGAAAGATGGGAAGACAAGCTTTGGGGCAGAAAATACATGTCTTCTCTAAGATTTTATTTATTTATTTGACAGAGAGACAGCGAGAGGGAACACAAGCAGGGGGAGTGGGAGAGGAAGAAGCAGATCTCCCGCTGAGCAGGGAGCCTGATGAAGGGCTCATCCCAGGACCTTGGGATCATGACCTGAGCCGAAGGCAGAGGCTCAACGACTGAGCCACCCAAGGGCCCCTAAAATACATATTTTAATATATCTGAAGGGGTGGCTGGAATAAAGAGGCTGCATCTGCATTTATTTTACATAGTTCTAGAGCAGCACTGTCCAATAAGAAGAAGAAGAAATGGGTCACCTGGGGGGCTCAGAGGGTTAAGCCTCTGCCTTCAGCTCAGGTCATGATCTCAGGGTCCTGGGATTGAGCCCCACATTGGGCTCTCTGCTCAGGGGGGAGCCTGCTTCCCCCTCTCTCTCTGTCTGCTTGTGATCTCTATCAAATAAATTTAAAAAAAAAAGAAAGAAAGTATAATGCGAGCCACCGATATAACTTAAATTCTTCCAATGGTCACATTACTAAAGAAAAAGTGAACAGGTGAAATTGACTTCAATATTCTCCAGCATTTGATGTATCCAAATTATTTCAACATGTGAAAGATGAAAACATAAAATTAACATACATATAAAACATTCTTTCCAGGTGTATGAATGAATGAGCTTTTCTATTCTTTTTTTCATTCTAAGTCTTTCACCCTCCAGAGCATACTTGTCACTGACAGTGTATCTCCACTGGGACTTCCCACCTCTCAAGAGCTCAGTAACCGCGATCAGACCAGCCACCACGCTGGAGAGCGTGGCTCCGTAGAGCCTGAAAACCAGCACCTGGAAATTACAGGGGTGATGTCAGGCTCCACAGAACGGGGTGCATGGAGCTATGAACCCCGTCTCCAGTTGGAATAGGGGACCTTGGAAAAGAGCAAGCTCGCGGAGACAGCAGGAATCCCAGCAGAGGCTGGTGATATCCCGCTGGAGACCCCCCGAGAAAGGGCTCTTTCATTGGCTTGGAGTTTAGACTGGATGAGCCCCTGAGGGGCCAGCCAACGCTTACCCAGCTCCGGGGAGAGGCCTGATGCCTTCCTTAGAAGCCCGCTGCCATGATGATTAGCATCTGTGTGGCGCCTTCCAGAAAGCAAAATGCCACAGCCCACGGGATCTCACCTGATTCTCGGATTTTCTGCCACGTATATGTTACTTTTTTCTTTACTTACACGAATTTATTTATTATCCATGTATTTATAGATGAAGAAACAGGGTCTCAGACAGGTTAAGAGGCTGACCTGGTCACAAAGGGCTGCCCCAAGGAGGAGGATGGGGACAAGGCCCTCAGCAGAGCATTGGGGTGACCTGTCCCTGGGAAATTCCCTCAAAGGCTGCAGATCACTCACCCATGCTCTGAGCTCACCCCGCAACCTGGGGGCAAGGAGGGCTTGAAGGCGTGCTCATGGCCCCTCCCCCTGCAGGGGTGGTATGGGGGCACCCTGACACGGGGTGGGGGCTCTGCAACCCAGGGACTAGGAGAGCAGAGTCCAGCTTCACTCCCTGCGCTGTGTTATTTGCTCTTTAAAGTCACGCCCTCGTGAGGTCATCACCAACTGCTCCCCAGAACATCTGCCCAAAATAGCACTGACATCTGGATGTTACAGAAAAGACTCATCGCTGTGGAATTACAAAGAGCATCTGACCGTCATCACGCGGCACTTTTGTGTCCGTGTGGCTTAAGCTAGCCAGAGATGGAGAAAACCAGCAGTGGAAAATGTGCGTGTCTTCTCGGGACAACCTGCTGCTTCTGTGGCCTTTTCCCTAGTGACCGAAGACCTACCAAAACCCAGCACGCAGCAACGCCACACAGCACCACAGCTGCTCGGCTTCAGACGGGCTCAGAAAACAAGCCCTCCCCCTACCCCAGAGCCTGTCCTTGCTTCTCACGCCAAGCGGACGCTCCTGGTCTCAGCACACTCTCTCTTCCTCACTAGACTTGGCCCCCAGTTACGCCTGCGTATTTTTATTTATTTTTTTCAAGATTTTATTTATTTGAGAGAGACAGAGAGAGTAAGCCAGCAAGCACAAGTCGGGGGGGGAAGGGGCAGATGGAGAGGGAGCAGCAGACGCCCCTTGGAGCAGGGAGACTGACGTGGGGCTCGATCTCAGGACCCTGGGATCATGACCTGAGCCGAAGACAAACGCTCAATGAACTGAGCCACCCAGGTGCCCCACTCCTGCCTATTTTTAAAAACCTGACTACACTTTCAAACCTTATTTGGTTCCACTGAGCAAATCCTGGAAAGGCAGCACATTACTCATTGTCCGCAGGATGAAGTCCAGATGCTCTGGTGCGGGGTCTCGGTCCCCCACCAACACCCATCCTGCATTCCTGTGGCGTCTGGGTGACAGGCATGCTGCCTCAAGGTGGTTTTTTGAAGGTGGCACACTCATTGGCCTTTGAGTCTTTGCTCGTGCTGTTCCAACCCCTAAAATCCCTTCCATCCACATCTCAACCTAAAAGACCACAATTCACGTCCCAGTTCAATGTCACCTAAGCCTTCACCTCACTGTGGCCCCTGAGCAGGATGCATCTCTTACCTCTTTGGACCGCTACCACAGCAAAATTAATGGGCAAGATACTTCTAAGCACTGATGAAAAAAACAACAGGAAAATACAACAGTGGGCGGGCGTGAGAGGAGACTTTGGAAGGGTGGCCAGAGACGTCTGCGGTGAGATGACGGATTGGAGTTTAGGCCTGGCAGATGAGAAGGCAGCAGGTTCTGGTGGCCAAGAGCTCCGCACAGAGGGGAGAGCAAACGTGAAACCTTTCTTTAGGAGTGAGCCTGAAGGGTCCCGGCTACAGCCAGCGGGACAGGAGGCTGCATCACCACGGACGGCGGCCAAGTGGAAGGACACGGGTCCAGGAGGAAGGTGGGTTCTCTCTCGTGGTTCATGAGAAGCAGTCTGTGTTTATTCTACATGCAACAGGAAGCCTATGGAACATTCTGAGTGGGGATGTGGACTACAAGACAATTCTGGTTCCTGCTGAGTAACAGATGACGGGATAGACCCAGGAGACGCTGGGGGTGATGGTGGCCAGTGAATGGGCGATGGAGAGAAGCCACTGCAGACAGAGCAGAGGGCACTGGACGACAGAGATGCAGCAGTGAAGGCAAGGGCTCTGACCACAGTGGGCTCACTGCTGCACCTGCTGAATGCCTACCACAAGCAGATGACAGCCCCAATAGCAAAAAAAAGAGGCCAGGCTCACATGGAGGGGACAGTCACCCGTGTGTTGGCTGGAGATCAGCCACACTGACAGTCACCCCGTCATGGGGCAAGGATCAGACCAACCCTCGATGACACCAAGGGGTTCTGGGCCTCTGGGAGCCTGTTGGATTCATTTTTAGCTCGAGGAAATTCTGAGAGTCGCGTTCCTTCTGTTCTTAACTCTTCTTTGATTAAAAGTCTCCTCGAACAACTTGTGCCCCAGCTCAGAGACGCCAACGCCAGTGTCTATTACCAAGCTGTACTTCTTCTTCTCCTTCCTCCCTCCCTCCCTGTGCCCAAAACAACTCTGTGAATATTTCCTCCCGGATGTCTTCCTGAATGGCCCCAAATGTCAGTAATCTCTTGGAAATTGGCCACTGCTGCTGTTAATGTCTGGGTTGTCAGACCCCTAACAGCCTCTGGATTTGTCATGGGCTATTAACTAGCTAACTCCTCATTAAGTGTTGGTAAAGATCAATTTCTAGAGGGCTGATCTGGCTCCATTTGTTTGCTAAATGGAAGAAACAGATGTGTCTGCTCACTCTGTAAGACAGGGTGGCCTAGGTGCTGGTCGGTAAAGCCCTTGCCTTTCAGGTGTTGGGAACATGGCCTCTGTTGTCATGGTGATGGGCCAGAAAGGGCAGCTAAGGGGCAGTGACAAGGGCTCAGGGTGTAGAAGAGGCCAATCACTTCCTCCTCTCGGCTCCCAGGCCCCTGACACACACAGATGATTGGACCAGGAGCAAACCACTCACCCAGGCTGAGCCAAGCACCATTTCTCCTGGAAACCTGGATTTCTGACACATAGACTGAGGCATATCAACAAGGCTGGGGACAGGGTGAGCACAGAAGCTACGGGAGAAGCAGAGACCAGGAGCATCCTTCCAGCCACCATGTGCAAAGACGCAGGCAGAAGCACCCTCATGGAGCGCCAAGAGACGGGCACGTAACCTTGGCTCCCAACCTGCCAACTCCATTTCTGTGATACCCCGTCATACCTTGTGCCCTGTCTTGAGCTGCCTGCAAAGTACCCCACTATTTCCCCAAAATAAATCCTGCCAGCAGGTTTTCTTTCCTTGCACTCCTACCTCTCTGTAAGAGAATGGGCTTTGGTGTCAGACCAACCTGGTTTCAAATCTTGGTTCTAGCCCTTACTGTTAACCGCTCATATGGAACTCTCTGGGGCTCAGTGTCCTTATCTGTAAAATGGGGCTAATGCTGCTCCCTTCATGTGGCTACTGTGGGGGTTCAAGGAGTCGAGGGAGGTGAAAGCATCAGCTTGCCTGCCAGTGAAGCTGCTGAATGGTTCTCAACGCAGACGGAAATGGAAGATCCCCGTTGCCCCCCCCCCCCCCCCCCCCCCCCAGGGACATACAAGGATGCCTGAAGACACTTCCTGTCATCACAACTGCTGGGGGCGCCTGGCATCTAGTGGACTGAGGCCAGGGACACTGCTAAGCATCCTACATGTCACAGGGCAGCCCCCCACAACAGAAGACGTCAGCAGTGCTCAGGTTGAGAAGTGCTACTCTAGCCTGGATCTTTGTTGTCCATCAGGAGGGGAATCCCTGCCCATGGACACCAGGGCCACATTTCACATCGGCAACAGCACTACTAAAGCAGCCCCCTTTTCCAAGGCCCTCTGTCTCCTCCACGCCGCCTCCTCCTCTAGCCTCCCGCCCCATCCTACGTCCTCTCTGTACCCCAACCCTCCTCTCCTTGAGGGTAAAGAAAAATGTCTCGTGCTCTGCAGAAGGGACTCTCTCCTTTCTCTGGGAGAGGCCCATGGGGACCTGGTAATGAAAGTGAAGGGGTAACGGCTTCACATCTATCTGCTCATATCCTTGGCTGAAAAAGGAGGAGGGGAAACGCTGGGGACAGTGGTAGTACCTAGAACTCACCATTGTTTTTCTCCCCTTGATTTAGCTGTGCCTGGAGCTGTCTTCCCGAAGACCCATGAGATGGTCCAGCTTTATACAAAGGGTCTCATGATCCCCATGCCGGGCAGAGGGAGAGGAAACATGAACACCTCCAACCACAGAGAAGTCAAAATGATGGAAGCAATGAAAAATGGCCTTAGAGCTTAGAGTGACGGAAGAAAACATGATGCTTATCAGAGTGGCTTTGGCTGAGAGAACCTGGGACTCTGCAGAAGGATGGGCAGAGGAGGGGTTCACTAGGAACTTTGGGTTTTTCCCCTGGGAGGATGGGGGAGGTGGCAGCCTTATTTCAGAGTCCAGTGGAGTAAGGCAAAGTCAGCTCCCCAGGTCTGATGGACAGGCAGGGACAGCAGCAGGAGCTCCAGCTAACAGCAGATTCGGAATCTGGGTGTCAGAGGGCTGGATGCTGCGTTTACTGTACGTTATCCAATACAGCTTATCTCCTGATACTGCGGATGCCTGGTAAGCCCCTCAGTGTCTTTATTTATAAAATGAGGAATGGCCTTCCAGCTCTAACTGGGCCTAAAATGAAGCCCAGAAGTGTACACCTGACTGCCAAGAGGCTCCTCTAATCCAGCTGGGAGAGGATGGTAAAATAAAGAGGCCACCCACCCCCTTCATTAAGTCTCAGTGCTCACCCACAGGTGAGCTGCGTATCCTTAACGCCATCACGGAGGGCGGGGCACAGGGCACTGGATCTGGGACCAAAGGCTGCACCCACATCTGGTCCTCAGTCTACAAACCAGATGACTGAAGTCAAACAACCTGAGACACGGCTGATCTCGTCCATGC
The DNA here is from genome assembly GCF_002288905.1 of Enhydra lutris kenyoni. Classification (NCBI taxonomy): domain Eukaryota; kingdom Metazoa; phylum Chordata; class Mammalia; order Carnivora; family Mustelidae; genus Enhydra; species Enhydra lutris. Next base: position 12,521,244 of record NW_019154113.1, read on the forward strand.
AAGGTGGCTTGGAGGCTTACACGAGAATGGAGGGCACTGAGCACACGGCGGCAGCTCAGTAAATGCAATGGGCCTCTGCGTTCTTAAAAACATGCTAACCCGTACGGTGCAGAAAACAAACCGCTAGAGTTAGGGAACAAGGACATTTGGTATTTATGATGTTAAAATGCCAGAAGCCAGAGAGAGACCCACAAGCGGAAACAGGTTAAAGGGATCAACTGTACATCCACAGAATGGGTTATTACAACACAGCTTGTTAAAGTCCTGTTTAAAATGAGTGCGATGGAAGCATTCTCAAAGCCGGTAAAGAATCAAGTATGGTAAACTATATAAACAGCACAATTCCAATCATGTAAAAAAAAAAAATGCTCTACAGAGGCATATGATTTAATCTTTGATAAATTCCACCACCCAGAAATTACTACTTTTTTTTTTTTTTTAAAGTCTCTTCCTTATACCTCTCTGTACTTGAAAACAACTTTTACAACAAAGCACGTATTATTCTGAGAGACCGTAATTTACAAATGTCAGAAATAAGAGGAAGCAGGTTTGGGGCCACGGCCTGGTGGACCACTAGAGATGGGGGATGGAAGCAAGTGGTGGGGGGGGACGGTTCAGGTCGGGGAAGAGCAGACAGGAGCACAGAGTGGGTGCAGGGATGGGGCAGGGGTGGGATCGGGGAAACCGCTTCTCTGAAGTCAAGGAGAAGCCTGGGAGCGGGGAAAAGTCTCCTTGGACAGACCTTTGGGAAGAAGCTGGAGTACCTGGTGGCCTGGACCCAATGCTGACTGACAGGGAGCTGCTGCGGGCTCCTGAGTAGGGGGACAATGTGACAAAGTGCTGTCAGGGCATCATCAGCCCAGGGCAGGATGGCCTGAAGCACGGGGACCCAAAGGAGGAAGCAGAAGAGCCCCTGGAGAAAGGAGTGCTAGGGTCGGGGTACCTCTAGGAATGAAGACCCAGCAGGACTTCTGGTCTGCTGGGTTACGGAGGGAAAGGCTGGGAGGAACCAGAGGGGCCTGCCATTGGCTGAGAGACCACGGGTGTGGCAGGGAGAGAAGCCCCAAGGGAGGAAACGGGAGCTAGTGGTCCGGGGGACAGCACCCTGAAACTGGGGCTTATCTGGACAGGGTGAGGGAGGAGCTCCCAGAGGGGTCCAGGAAATGGGGCCAGAAAGTGATAAGCAGGGGAGAAAGGGTGCCTGCCCACCCCCTTCCAGGAAGCAGAGAGAAGACAGCATTCCAGGGGGGTGACAGTGACGAGGGGACAGGGGCCACTAGTCACCTCTCCAGCTCATCCTAAGAGGCCAGGAGCTTGAATGTGCGGCCATGGGGCCACTAGGTATGGTTGTGGGCAGAGCAGGAGTGAGCCAGGCTGAAGCTAGGAGGAGGAGGGAGGTCAAGACAAAAATGCCTGAGTGCGGAGCCCAACACCGGTCTTGATCTCACGACCCTGAGCTCATGACCTGAGCTGAAGTGCAGATGCTTAACTGACTGTGCCACCGAGGTGCCCCATGTGGAAATAATTTTTAAAAATGGCTGAGATGAGGTGGATGGGAAAATGTGAACCAGGAGCCAGGTGAGCAGCGCACCTGGGAAAATATGCAAATAAAAACCGAGTTCTTCTGCATCGGGAGCTCATTCACCATCTGGCATTCAAATCTGGGCACTGGGAACAAAAAGGTATCATGTTTACCCGACACTGATTTCTCCATTTGGGGTTGGGCGAGCTGGGCCAAGGACAGTCCCCTTTGGTGCACCTGACCTCCAATGGCCTCCCTGGGTCAGGCAGGGGCTGGAAGTCTGGATACCTGGGATCCGTTCTTTTTGGTTAGGCCACAGAGCGACAGCCCCCAAGACTGTGATATGGTCCTGAAGTCTGTGTGTGTATGTGTGGTGGAGGTGGGGGGTCTCGATCTCACAACCCTGAGATCATGACCTGAGCTGAAAGGGTCTTACCTGGAGGGTCTGATCAATAAAGGCATCCTGTCCCCCAAGTTAGGCCAGGAAGAAAGGACAGTCTTATTTCCCACTGAAACACAGCATCTGGCATAGACATTATCACCAAAACATCACGTAGGTGAACATCACTGCACACTCTTAAAAAAGACTGAGTTGCGAGCAACAGAGAGATCATGGGTCAAGGCCCTAAGGCCCATAGAGTACAACTGGCATCCCACAGCATCCCACGGCATCCCACGGCATCCCACGGCATGTGGCTACAGTACAAGGCCTTTGAGTATCTATTGCTGTGTCCTCAGCACTCAGAACAGTGTGTGACCCCGAGAAGGCATTCAGTCACTACTTGTGGACATAATGAGCCTCCTGAGCTGGTCACCAGGGAGCAGGAGAACCTGGAACCAGAACTTCCAAGTCACGGTTAACCAAAACAGCCCTCAGGCCTGCCTCCCTCTTCCCATCTTCTTAGAGGTCACATTCTCACGATCTGTTGAATAAAAACTATCCTTCCACCATGCAATCGGGGCACTTGCCTGCACAGCCTGAGGGGAGCCGTCATGAATCCAGTCACAAGACCTCTGGGCTAGAAGACCTCTCAGAGGCAAGTTCCTAGCCACAAAATCGGTTGCAACAAAGCTGGAACTTAGAAACAGAGAGTGGTAACTAAAGCAATGGTAAAATTTAAAAAAAAAAAAAAAAAGAGAGAGAGAGAGAGAGAGAGAATGACTTGGCTTAGAAGGAAGCCCATGGATCCCCATCAAGGTGCATATAAAGTCTGGGTAAACTGCTGATTCTGGGCAGGTGGGGAGCACGCAGCGCTGTCCGTTTCTCAACCTGATGGCAGTCTTCGAGCACGGAAGCCCCTTAACTCCCAGGAAAGCGGAATTTTCAGTGAGCAGAAAATCTGGAAGAGAATCATTAAAAAGCCCCAGAAGGTTTCTCAGAAACTAAACAGCTCTTCTTCAACAACAGGCTGGCAGAGGAAAAGCAGAGACTGCAATTCCCAGAAGAAAGTCTCAGGCTGGCTTTAAAAAATATTAGAGGAGAGTGGGCTCCAGGCAAGACCCCAGTGGGGTTTCAGGGAACCCAGCTGGCTATAAGGACGACTGGACGCACAGGAGAAATCCAGAAAACAGATGGGGTGTCTTCCTCTAATGGCAACATGGCCCCGGGGAAATTCTACAGTTGGAGTATGGCCTGGAGGGGCTGGTCCCAGCCTGGGGCAGTGGCTGAACAAGCCCCAGTTACACGGCAGGGAAATGCCCGGTCCCCACTAAGCACAGCGTGAGCACCCCACCCCACTCTGCCCTGCTGGCAAATTCAGGATGGGGCCCCAAACTATGGCACTCTTCTTTTTTTTTTTTTTTTTTTTTGACAGAGAGATATCACAAGTAGGCAGAGAGGCAGGCAGAGAGAGAGGAAGGGAAGCAGGCTCCCCGCTGAGCAGAGAGCCCGATGCGGGGCTCGATCCCAGGACCCCGGGATCATGACCCAAGCCAAAGGCAGAGGCTTAACCCACTGAGCCACCCAGGCACCCCCTATGGCACTCTTCTAAACTCCCACCTTCTCCCCTCCATCAGCCCCCATTTGCCACAGGCTCTAACAGCACTGGGCCCAGAAGGAGGAGGAAGCAGTCTGGGGCCTTTCCTGGGTAAGGGAGAGGCACTGAATGAGGGCAGGTACTCACACACTTATAACCCCTCGTGGATGGGCCTCCGTGAGTTGGGGGACCATAGGGTCTGGGTGTTAGAACTCAGTCCTGGTTGTAACTATGGGAGTTCTGGCCTCCCTCCCTGAGCTGTCCTGGAGTGAGCAGCCTGGGGCCGGCAGAACCCAGTCCTCTGCCCCCCTCTGCAAGGTGGTGGCAGGAATGACGGTTTGTCTGCAGGCTGGTTCCCGGTTCTGAGATCCCCAGGCCTGCCTGAGAGTCTCCCTGCAATTCGCAGCTGGAGATGTTGTATTTACCTGAGTTTATATTTTTATATTTAAATAGATCTCGGTTTCTCTATCCCTGTGGGCCACACAACATGGCTTTTTACTAAACGTCATTCTAAAGCAAAGAAAAAGCATGACATTTCCCTCTGGCAAAGTTCACCTTTGTACCACCGTTGCCATAATTTATTATGGAGTCCTTACCAAGCTGGTCTTATTTCTTTATACAAATTCAGCCAAGGGCCATGGGGGTTGGGGGGGTGTGAGGCCACTGGAGGAAATGCAAGAGGCCCCCCTGTGCGGCCAGCTCAAGTGTTAGAGCCCACAGCAAAGCTCCCTCTGGAGGTACTCTGTGCCCCCTGCACCAACCGCCCTCAGCGTGGGAGTCAGCGGCCTGGCTTCCCGATCCGGCTCTGCCTCTTTAATTCTGACCTTGAACAAACCATCGCAACTCTGGGAGCCTCAATTCCTACCGCGGTGAAATGTGCGGACCCTCCAGTCCTGTGAGGAGGATCAAATGAGAGTAAATGGAGATCATGGGACACGTAACGGGCCATCAACGAGCAGCGGTTATCGGTATCACAGTGGGACCCTGTGGATCAGTGATGGCGATATTCTCACAGACCCTTTCCATACACAAGAGTTCCAGGTTACCGCTGGAGAAGACTCGGGATGAGTCCAATGGCCACTGTCATTCTACCCGAGTCACCTGCCACCCTAGACAGGTGACCCCTCCTCCTCTTCCTCCTCCTCCTGGTGGACATACTTTCTTCCCTCGGCTGCCCAGACTCCACACACTGCAGCCTCCCACCTGTTCTCTGGCCTCTGGCCCTCCTCTGCCCCTCAGCAAGGGAGAGCTCCAGGCTCCCTTTCTTGTCTACACCTGGTCCCTGGGCCATCTGGTCCAGCCTTGCTGTTTTCGGTCTCAGAGGGATGACTCCCACATGGACCTGACCTCAGTGCTCCTGTCCCCAGGTATCTGATGCCCAGGAGGCCTCTGAAGGTTAGCACAGCCTCACACAGGCTCCTGGACATGTCCCCCCCACCCCACCGAAGCTTGCTCTCTCCACGGCCCTCCCCATCCTAATGCGGCCCCACCTGTCCTGCTCCTGAGACCCTCCTAAACTCCTTTGAATCAACCTATCTCCACAAAGAATCCATCTGAATATTCTCAGTCTTCCCTTCAAATTACACACGTGCTGCCCCGTGCTCACAGCTTCCAGGGATCCCTCTGGGGCCCTGCATAGAGACCCACCAGCCTCCGTGCCCACCCCAGCCCACTGTCAACAGAGCACACAGGAGCCATCAGACCGTGTCACTCCTCTGCTCAGCACCCCGCCATGGCTCCCCGCCCCACTGCAGAAAGCCACGATCATCCCAACTGTCCACAAGAGCCCACTACGGACTGTGCCTTGCTCCTTCTCGTGCTGGGCCCCAGCCAGGGCAGCCTCCTGTCTGCTCTGGTCTCCCCTCCTGCTTTCCGTACCACGCAGGCATTAATGTCCCTCAGCCTATCCCCCCACGTGTCCACCCAGCTGCCCAAGCTGGCACACGGTTACATCTGCCCTAACGGGGAGAAGACGGAGGGAGGGAGGGAGGAGTCGCCCTGCTGCTCCAGGCAGTGGTCGGGGAGGGGTGGCAGGAGGATGAGAGTCTTCCTCCCAAGAGTGACATATCGGGAGGACAGCGTGAATGTCAATGTTTCCAGACGCCTGGACAATGTCCTCTGAAAGTACCTTCAAGCTCACCACCCGTCCGTTCTAATCACGGACTCCTTACGTGGGCATGGCCTCAGTATCCTCCCCTGTAAAACAAAGACAGTCAGAATGCCTCATCCTGTGGGGCTTTTTTTTTTCCCCCTAAAGATTTTATTTATTTATTTGACAGAAAGAGACACAGCGAGAAAGGGAACACAAGCAGGGGGAGTGGGAGAGGGAGAAGCAGGTTTCCTGCTTATCAGGGAGCCCGATGTGGGGTTCGATCCCAGGACCCCAGGATCATGACCCGAGCTGAAGGCAGACACTTAACGACTGAGCCACCCAGGAGCCCCACCTGTGGGGCTTTTTGACATACGAGCTTCTTCTGTAAATTCCAAGACTGTACACAAACACAACATCTTGGAACTTTCTGTAAATTTCTTTCTGTCATCCATCTTCGATGCTCCAAACCCTGCACCCCACACCACTCGCTGGATATGCTGGCAGACTTCCCCTGACACCTCAAAGCCAAAATACTCACAGGGGACTTGTTTCCCCTTATTCCTTCCTCTTCCTCCGTCCCAGCTTCCCACCCCAGGCCTCCCAGCAGCAGGATGCTTCTCACCTCTTCCCTCTCCTTATCCGCCTGATCCAACCAGACTCTGATCTTTTTAGCACTGTTTCTGTGATGTTCCTCAAAGCTGTCTCCTCACCGCCTCTGGGACTCGGGCCTCATCCTCCTGATGACTCGCCAGGAGGATCACACCACCTTCCAAGGGGCCGCCACCTGCAGCTGCTTCCCACTCCAACCCACCCAGTCCCGGCAGCCAGAGCTTCCTGCCAAAAACCCGGGGCATCTCCGCTATTCAAAAGCTTCCGATGGGTTTGCCCATTACATACATAGTAAAATCTCAAAATCCACAGCCTTATCCAAAATGCTTCCCTTCCAGCTTCATCTTCATTATTCCCTCCCCCGCCTCCCTTAATGCCTCCACGTACTCTAAGGTTGAAGCCCAGCCCAGCCCAGCCCTGAGACGCTTAATGACATCAGACACTCAACTTCTCGGCCTTTACTGCAGCTGTTCCCATGCTCCAAGAACACCACGCCAAAGCCCTCCTCTTCCCTTAGGATTCTGGGATTCCACATCTTCGAGGGAGCATTCCCAGATGCTCCCAGTGAGAATTCCACTCTCTGTCCCACACCTGGCCCCAATGGTGCCCCAGCTCTCCTCATTACAGGTATGCACATGGTGTGGCCCTCTGGGTTTGGGACAGCTCTGGACAAAGCACCAGCCCTCTCTTAGGGGACTGCGTATTCTAGCCCCATCTTGACCAAAGAGCCCTACCGCAGAGACCCAACACAAAATGAGAACCCCACAGGCAATGGCCCACAGGTGAGGGCAGGTAGGACGTGACCACTACCAACCACGATGACCATCAATGGGCTCACTCGGCTCCAAGTCTTGTGCCAATCCTTGGAGTGGGCATAGCTGATGTCCCTTTTATAGATGATCTCCTGGGGCCCCCAAAAGTTTTAACCACGTGGCCAGCAGCACAGCTGCCAGTAAGTGGCAAAGCCCAGGACGAACCATCTCGGCCTTGCTCTAAAGACTGGGCTCTTCCCACAACCCTCGGCCCCTCCAGGCCTGAGAGTCAGACACACCACACTTCCCCATTTTGTACAGTGAAATTCCAAAGAGGCTCCAAGCTCGGAATCCAGAATCTTCTGAGGCCTCAAGGAGCATGAGGGCTTACGAGCAGAACAACTGAACAGCACAGGAGGTCCCTCATCTGGGGTTGTAGAAAGTAGTTATAATCAGATGGCTGGTTTCGACCAAACAAAACAGGCTCGTGTTCCTGCTGGGCACTGCACAAGTTCTAAAAGGTTAACATAATTAACACTTTTTTGTTCTCATGCTTTTCAAATTCTTTTTATACTGCTATTATTTCCCTACTGACTCATCCCTTTGAAAAACACACTTGTGTTTAGCTCCTGCAAAGCTGCCATGGGCTTCGTCTTTTCTTGCCTTGACCTTTCACATGGGGGGAGGGGGGGCAGGCCCAGCCAATGGGGGCCCAGGCAGATACTGGGGATCCTCTGTGCAGAACGTTTCTTTAAAAGGCTAACAGACACTCAGAACGCATGTGAAAGGCCCTCCTCACGTCCTTCCCCAATCCACAATATACATTCATTTCAGTATGAACACACTGGGACCTCTGGAGGTTGGCATCTGCTTTTCTTTTCTTTTCCTTTTTTTTAAAGATTTTATTTATTTATTTATTTGACAGACAGAGATCACAAGTAGGCAGAGAGGCAGGCAGAGGGGTGGGGGGAGGCAGTCTCCCCGCTGAGCAGAGAGCCCGATGCGGGGCTCGATCCCAGGACCCCGGGATCATGACCTGAGCCAAAGGCAGAGGCTTTAACCCACGGAGCCACCCAGGCACCCCTTAAGATTTATTTTAGAGAGAGAAAGTGCAAATGAGGGGATGGGCAGAAGGAGAGAGAGAGAGAATCCCCAGGTAGACGTCCTGCTGAACGAGGAGCCCAGTGCAGAGCTCCATCCCGGGATCCCAGATTACAACTGAAGCCGAAATCAAGAGCTCAAAACACTGAGCCACCCATGTGCCCCAGGCACCCCAGGCATCTGTTTCTCAAGTTTTCAGACCACTGAGCAAAGAGTGTTTCTCGTTTCCATGGTACAGTGTTGTTACCTCTCTGGCAACCTTAGAACATGAGAGGTCCTGGAACGGTCCCATGGGGCACAGGAGGGGCAGGGCTGGGCTTCAGGACATGTGGGTTCTATCCCCCTGCACAGAGGTGGCTATGACTTACCCATACTTCTCAACCCTGGCAAAGCCTATCTCCCATCTGTAAATACAAGCTCTGGGGAAAGAGGACTTCTTAGACCATGTTAGACCTAAAATTTCCTCAATCCTTTATTCCCTAGGGCAGAGTTCTTATAAGTTCGCAATCAGGTTTCCATGGTTCGGTCAGCAGCAACAGTATCAGGTTTTTAAATCATTTTAGGGGAACAGTCATGACTGTACTATTTACCGTAGCTCTGGTTAGACACACAACCAGAAAGACCTGTGCCAACCCCACTACCAGGCCCCTTCCCTACCTCCTCCCCACCCCCACCCACCACCATTCCCCCCGCCCCCACCCCTGAGCTTCCACCAGGGGCTTTGCAGAAGGCAAGAAATTGTCCACTGTGGATTCCCGGGATGAAATTTTGTATATTGCAAAGGTCTTTTCCCCTGGTATTTGTCTAAGAAAAGCATCAGTGCATAAATCTCAAAGCCACTGAAGGAAAAAAAAAATATCCAACTGTGTCTAACACGCAGCTTTTGAAAGCCAACTAACCCTTTGGGGCATTTTGCAGAATAAAATACACAGAACGAATCAACAGGAGGGTGGCATTTAAATTATTCAAAGGAACATCATTAAAGCAAACTTTGCTGTGCTGATGGGGGGGTGGTGCTGGGTAGAGCCCGTGTTCAAGATAAATGCACCATTCCTTTGGGACTCCTAGTACCAACTGTTACAAAATTATAGCCCAGAACATTTTATTAGAGCGATAATGTGCCATAAGAAGTGTGACTGGGCAGGCCGGGGTTCTGACTCACTCCTATGTAATTGACCTGTGGCCTCTGGGCTCACAGATCCTTCACCTGAGCCCGGAAGATGTCTGATTGAATCATACATCTTTAACCTCTCATAATACTAGACAGAACAGTTCCATTAAAATGCATACGAAGGCAAGTGTGCAGGCCTCAGCTGGAATGGGGCTCAGCTCCTTGGGGCAGACGTCATTAACAAAATCTTGTAAGATCCATTCATTCACACAGCGTTGGCTGGACTAGATATACAAGATCAGGGAAAAAAAAAAATACTGGAAACAGAAAAACAGACAAAAATGTACTTTATCCCTGCAATGTAGGAAAATAGATGATTCTTATTTCCCTTCTTAGCCTATATTATGTTTCCAAATTTTCTATGGGAGTATGTATTCCCTTAGGAGAAAACATCAACATTTTTCAAAAACAAATGTTCACATGGGTCTTTGCCCAGGCAATGACTACATTTAAGTAGGTAAAAGATGCAAAATGCCAAGTTTGGAAGATGGGTGCTTACCAAGCCCGGGGATAATTCCAGTTTTGGCCCACTACAAGCATCCTGACTCCCAGATCACAGGGACCCTGCCTCTCCTGCTCACCACCGTGGAAGGGCCTGGCCAGGCAGAGAAAACAGGCTCCGACAGCTGTTCCCACATCCCCAGGGACTAATCCTAAAACTGGCGTCCTCTAAAAGGAAACAAGTTTCCCTTCTTCCCCCTGGTCAGAGCCATGTAAGTACAACAGGGTGTCGTGAGTTTTCAAATAAACATTTTCCTCCTGAAGAAAGCCATCCAGCAACGATAGCACAACTTTCCCAGAAGAGACTCCATTTACTGCCTCTTCTTTAAAAAAGGATGTGGCAACGGAATGTAATTTAATTAAAGTATTTACTTGAACATATACCCTCTGGGGCCTGAAGGAAACAGGATATTCTTTTAAAGCCACTGGCAATTCCAGGGGGTTGTTGGGTCGTGGGTCAGACTTTCTCTGAGGTTGAAACACACACACACACGGGCACACAAGGTCACACGCACGCCCCTATTCCTGAAGCAAGAAGTCAGGATCTCCTTTTTGATACACCAGCAAAAAGCAACATGCTATCATTTCCAGGTCCCACAAAAATTCTTGGGAACGCCAACTTACTGGCATTCTGCACTTGGCCTTGGACGCCACAGAAAAAAGGCCCAGCTGCAGCATGTTCCCCATGAAAACTAGCAGCAGTGATTTCATTGTGGAATAAAATCCACTTGGGGCGGGGGGGAGTCCTGACCATTCCAGCCTAAAAAATTTATAGTACATTTAAGCTGTTTGATTATCACATTAAATCCAATATCCCAGTGGTCTTCTTCCTAGGTGAGAACATTTCCCAATTTGAGGGTTGGTAGGTGTCTTTTTCTTTCCCTTTCCCTTTTTGTTTTATTAAAAATGTGGGGCACCTGGGTGGCTCAGTGGGTTAAAGCCTCTGCCTTCAGTTCAGGTCATGATCTCAGGGGCCTGGGATCAAGCCCCGCATCCGGTTCTTCTCAGCGGGGAGCCTGCTTCCTCCCCCTCTCCACCTGCTTGTGATGTCTCTCTCTGTCAAATAAATAAAATCTTAAAAAAAAAAATGTATCCCCAGGACCTGGAACCTTGTCCAATGCTGTTGGCTTCCAATAAATGCTGATTAAATACTTTTGCTGATTGGAGGTGGGAAGGCAGGTCCCGTGGGTCAAGGAACAGGTCACGCCTCCAGTCCTGGGGCCAGCAGAAACCAGGTTGCAGGGATGGATTTCAGCACCGTGGGTCCCTTGGGGACGAGCCAGGTCTAGAGGCCTGGATTCTGGTTCGGATGAGATGCCCTTTCTAGCTGGAGATGTGGAGCAAATCACTGAGATTCCCCAGGAGGCCTGCAGGCCGCACCCATGCTTCTCCCATTCCAGCCCTGTCAGGACCTGACCTACAACGGACCAGCCACCCACACCTCGCACCTTCCCCTCCCCCTCCACTGGCTTCCTTTCCTCCACGGTGCTTGGCAGTACCCAGTATAACCAGAAGCGAGTCAGCAGAAGGGACTGGTCTGCTCGCTGCTAATCCTTGGCACAAATTCTAGAGAGGATTCTCAAACAGGTGGTTTGTACGTAATGTGGAGAATACAGGGATGAAAGGAGGCAATGCGGGCTCGGAATCACGCATGCTCCCTCCACTCACTCTGCTCTAAGGGTCCCTCTTACACGTGTGGCTTACCTGAAAATTCAAATAAACTAAAGACCGGGCTGCCTGGCTGGCTCAGTCAGAGCTTGAAACTCTTGATCTTGGGAGCATGGGTTCAAGCCTCGGGTTGGGTGTAGAGAGGACGTGATAAATAAATTCTTAGAAAAATAAAAATTAAAAAAATCCTAAAAACCAAGATGCAGAAAGGCGCACTTTGCAATGGTCCTTGTGGTTTCCACCCATGGTTGGACAGACTAGGACCATTTAATGCTGTCCTGTGTTGTGTGCCTTTATGGTTTCATTCAGGTCATGGATAAAAAGTGTTAAACAGCACAAAGCAAAGGGAAGACCCCAGGGGCACCCACACCAGAGGGCTTTGCAGACCAGACCAATGCCAATCCAATACGAATACTTTGGGGGCAAAAGGTGTAGCTACAGTAACCGCTGGGAGGAAGTGTGGCATTGTGGGTAAGAGCAGGGGGCAAGACTCCTATTCTGCCCTCGCTGGCTGTGTAGCCTTGGGCAAGTTGCTTAACCTCTCTGAGCCTCAATGTGCTCATCCACAATATAGGAAAAATCGTGATGGCATCTTTCTCATGGGGTTGATCTGAGCATTATATGGGACAACACAGATTAAACCTTAGCCCGTGTCTAACACACGGTTTCTCTCGCTCAGGAAATGGGAGCGACGTGTTGTTAAGCAAGTTTGTAAGGGCAGGAGGAGAAAATCTGTTAGCGCATCTCCAGGAAATTGCATCTTGGGCACCAGTTTGATCTAACAACGACCCTATCAGAAATGTAACGCATGGACTTGGCTTTGCTGATTTTTAGAGTGCTCGTGACAACTCCCAGGCATCTTCCAGCAAAACTCCCCATCTGTTTACTAGTCCACTCTGGGTATTTGCTGAGGAATGCTGTCACTCTCTCCTGCGTAGGGCCTATTGTTTCCAGAACAACATCCTTTCCTGCTTCATAAAAACCATGACAACTCTTGTCATCTCCATTTCCTCTTGTAATTTTTTTTTTTAACTGAGCCACCCAGGGGCCCCTGTAATTTTTCATTTTTAAAGAACCGGGTAGTGGATCTCTGAGCTCACGTCTCCAAACTCTCTTAAGAAAACAGAAAACAGAACTCTGAGAGCCCCAAGGCCCCCCCATGCTATTTTCTTTTAATCACTCTAGACTCCAGCTGCTTTGTAGGCTGGCCCTACCCTTTCCATTTTAAAGCACTCTAATCAGTGGGAAAGATAAAAATGAAACAGGAGCCGACTGGCTCTACTTTCCCTCTGTCACCTGTTAAGCTCACCACCTGCTCTGTCACTTCTGTCCCCGACGGGAGAAACTTCTGAAAGCTTCAGAAGTGGAAGAGCCCATTCAGAAAGCAAACAGATGAAAATAAACAATAACTTGCCTTCCTCCTTCCTTCCCCCACGTTGCAGGTAAGAAAACCAAGGCCCGGTCTGTTGCCTAATCTATTAAGGCAATCAGATCGAGAGGTCAAATGGTCATACCCCGGGCTTGTAGTTCTCCTACTCAAAACTCCTAATGACTAACTCCAAGAGTCACCAGATAAGGAACCAGAGTCCTTTCGGGGCCAGTGCTGGACACTGGTTCGGACATTCAAAGCCTCCTCTGCCAGACAGAGGGCAGAGATTTCTAGCAATGCGCCGACCAGGGCAGGAGAAATAGGCAAAGGGCCTGAGATATGTAAACAGAGCCAATAACAGATTACCCTTGGCCAATAAAATGCCTTTATGGGGTAATTAGCAGTTCATAAAAACTGCTAAGTAACTTAGAAACCTCTGTACCACGCCTTCTGCATTTTCCGCTGCTAAAGGGCCCCAGGGAAATATTAGCTCCTATTCTGTCATGAATCAGACAACACTGCCAAGGTAGGGAGCAGCCTCTCACAGGGAGGAGAGCTTCGAAAAATTCTGTCTGCTTTGCTGACAGTCTCGAGTGACCCCAGTTGAACAGTAAACTGTCCCAGGAGACTGCTGTGGGGTGGTCAAGCAAATGGACAGGGGCCTCAAAAAAAGAGTCGTCCCCCTCCCATGTGGAGTGAGGCACACCCGCCTTGCAGAATCATGTCCAAAATCAGACATCAAGAACGCACGGTGCCTGACTCAGTGCCAAGCACTGCCCTAAACCATGGTGGCCGTCATCAACATGTCAGGTAGCCACCGTGGTGCTGTTGTTTGAAATCAGCATTCACCCCATGCTCGGGGTCCCCCCACATTCTCCATGAGAGCCCTATGAAGCACCACCCATGGCTTTATCGTGACAGCCTCAGACTTCCGGAAGGGTGGCCACGACTCCCGTTTGAGCCCGTATCATTTAGTATTTCCTGAGTTCAAGAGCCTTTCTGATGTTAACGAATCACTCTTAGAACACAAAATGAAATGCACAAAAGGAAAATCTCTAAGAGCTAAAATGCTCAAAAGAAAAAGAACTCCTATGCATCCGCTAGGAAGGGACGAGCGTCTTCCTCCAAAGAGGGAGGGCACCTAGGACATTCAGGGTGCCATGCCCCAGGGACAAGTCCCTGGGAGGACAGGCAGGTGGATGGTGTGTGTGGGAGGGGGGAAGGCCTTCATACCCATAGGTTTCCTGACACTTTCTGGGCCCACTCCTTCTCGTCATTCAGGTGTCTGTTCAAATGCCCCCTTCTAGGAGAGGTCCCCGGCCTAGCTCCTATAAAGGAGTACTTCATTGTCCCCCGTCCTAGCCTCTCCTCTTGCTTTGCTTTCATTATGGTTATTACTAGTGTCATTTTATTCTATTTGTTCATTTTGGGAGTCTCCCTTACAGCAGGGTATAAGCTCCACGAACAGGGGCACCTCATGCGTCCCTGGCTGTATCCCCAGGACTCAGGGGAGTCCCCAACACATAGTAGGCCCTCAACAAACATTTGTTAGACTGATAAGTGGGTGGGTAAAGGAGGACACATACACATACATCACTTCACACAAACACCTATCAACACATGGTAGGTAGGAGGGACTCCACTTAAATACAGATTATTTTGGATTTAAAAAAAAAAAAAAGTCTGAACCCATAGATAACAGTAAGTTGGACAGCATAATATTGTCAGAAATATCCAAAGGACCTGGGACCCAATTTCCTTTGAGGACTAGCTGGGAAGCAGGGGGAGCCATATCCCTTGTCACCTGTCAGCCAATCACTTCTATTTAAAAGACTATAATCTAGATATAAATAGAGAAGAGGGATCCTGCTTTAAAAAAAAAAAAAAAATCACTGAAAAATGAACTTGGCCCATGATAGTTAGAGTAATGGGTTCATATCAGTTTTTTTTTTTTTTTTAATTCATTCATTTTTTTTCCCCCTCATCAGGGGACAGACATGTCCTGTGTCCAATGTCCTACAGCCTGGTTGGACCCACAGCCGGGAAGAGACCATTTAAACACCACGTGCTAACCCAGGCACAGCGGGATGCCCTGGGAGCTCAAAAGGCAGAGGAATCAGGGAACAGAAGGTCCCACCAAGTCACTAGTGGGCTCCAACGCTATGCCCGGCTCTACAGAAAACACATCCTCCCTGCCGCCACCATGAATGCAAGGGAAAGGGTTTCACAGCCTCACAAGGGAGGACTCAAAAGCCATTCAGGGTAGGAACCCATGGGATAAGGACCCAGCTCTCCAGAATGATTTCCTAGGAGGAGGGCAAGATTGGACTCCACTTCCAAAGTGGTTTCTTAAAAGTCAATCTCTCTTCTACAGACGTACTTCCTGAAAGTTCCACTTTTCTTCTCCTATGAATTACCAAAAGATGAAAAAGAAAACGAATGCTTTAAAGGACAGTGAAGTTTCAATCCCCTAGTTTTAAAACCATGACCAGGCTAGCTGTTTGGCGCAAATGTGGCCACTTAGGAGGCAAACAGCTACCAGACTCTTTCTCTGTGTGTTCTATAAGAGGTGGATGCCATTTAAATGGTCTCTTAGCCTTAGAAGAGAAGCATCAAGAAACCATTGAGGGCTTTGAGCACACGTACCACCCACCCACTTATGGCACACTTACAGAAGCCAACACCCACAGGGGAAGTCTGGGCTCTGGCTCAGACTCTTCGAGTGGTGTGACCTCAGGCAAACCGCTCCATTTCTTGGAGTTTCCTCTCCTGCAAAATGGGTTCTGGTTCTCTGGGGTAACCACCCCACTCAGTGATCCCACACGTCTGGCTGTTTGCAGGAATCCCATTCTCTACAGGCTCTGCTCCAGCGCCCCCGAACGCAGGACAACACTGCACGTTCCCTCCTGACTCCCCAGCAGGAGGATGCGGCTTGTTTTCCGTTCCCAAACTCAACCAATCTGATCCACATACAGCACCTAAGTCGTCTGCAAGAAAACGATAGAGCTGGAAGCTAAAAATAGTTCTGGAGAGGAAAAAAGGACCTCTAGATATCCAACTTCTTTTGCTAAAAAAAAAAAAAAAAAAAAAAAGCTGTCCTTTTAAAGTCAAGCATTTCTCGGTATCATTCGGATATCAGAGACTTCTTTTTTCCCCTCCCTCCAAGGGTTCATCAGGATTTTATGCCATCACATGGGAACTTCGGATTCAGACAGGATTTCCTGCCCCATCGCTATGCCTTCTGGTTGAATCTAGTCCCAAAGCAATAAAATGTATGGACTCTGGTCTTCCTGTCACTCCGGGAAGGTGGGAGGCTCTCATAGACATTGTTAAAATGTCTATACTGCCTAGAGCAATCTATACTTTCAATGCCATCCCGATCAAAATTCCACTGGCATTTTGCAAAGAGCTGGAACAAACAATCCTAAAATTTATATGGAACCAGAAGAGACTCCAAATCGTGAAGGAAATGTTGAAAAAGAAAAACAAAACTGGGGGCATCACATTGCGACCTCAAGCTTTACTACAAAGCTGTGATCACCAAGACAGCATGGTACTGGCACAAAAACAGACACGCAGACCAGTGGAACAGACTAGGGAGCCCAGATATGGACCCTCAACTCTATGGTCAAATAATCTTCAATAAAGCAGGAAAAAATATCCAGTGGAAAAAAAGACAGTCTCTTCAGTAAATGGTGCTGGGAAAATTGGACATCTATGTATAGAAGAATGAAACTCAACCATTCTCTTACACCATACACAAAGATAAACTCAAAATGGATAAAGGACCTCAACATGAGGCAGGAATCTATCAAAATCCTAGAGGAGAACATAGGCAGTAACCTCTTCAACATCAGCCACAGCAACTTCTTTCAAGACATGTCTCCAAAGGCAAAGGAAACAAAAGCAAAATGAATTTTTGGAACTTCATCAAGATCAAAAGCTTCTGCACAGCAAAGGAAACAGTCAACAAACAAAGAGGCAACCCACAGAATGGGAGAAGATATTTGCAAATGACAGTACAGACAAAGGGCTGATATCCAGGATCTAAAAAGAACTCCTCAAACTCAACACACACAAAACAGATAATCACGTTAAAATATGGGCAGAAGACATGAATAGACACTTCTCCAAAGAAGACATACAAATGGCTATCAGACACATGAAAAAACGTTCATCATCATTAGCCATCAGGGAGATTCAAATCAAAAACACATTGAGATGCCACCTTACACCAGTTAGAATGGCCAAAATTAGCAAGACAGGAAACAACATGTGTTGGAGGGGATGTGGAGAAAGGGGAACCCTCTTACACTGTTGGTGGGAATGCAAGTTGGTGCAGCCACTTTGGAAAAGTGTGGAGATTCCTTAAGAAATCAAAAATAGAGCTTCCCTACGACCCTGCAATTACACTACTGGGTATTTACCCCAAAGATACAGATGTAGTGAACAGAAGGGCCATCTGTACCCCAATGCTCATAGCAGCAATGGCCACAGTCGCAAAACTGTGGAAAGAACCAAGATGCCCTTCAATGGACGAATGGATAAAGAAGATGTGGTCCATATACACTATGGAGTATTATGCCTCCATCAGAAAGGATGAATACCCAACTTCTGTATCAACATGGATGGGGCTGGAGGAGATTATACTGAGTGAAATAAGTCAATTATCATATGGTTTCACTTACTTGTGGAGCATAAGGAATAACACGGAGGACACTGGGAGTTGGAGAGGAGAAGTGAGTTACAGGAAATCAGAGGGGGAGATGAACCATGAGAAACTGTGGACTTTGAGAAACAAACTGAGGGTTTTGAGGGGGGCTTGGATAAGCCTGCTGGTGGGTATTAAGGAGGGCACATATTGCATGGAGCAATGGGTGTGGTGCATAAACAATGAATCTCAGAACACTGAAAAAATAAAATAAAATAAAATTACAAAATAAATAAATAAATAAAAGGAAAAACTTAAAAGTTGTCGGAGCGCCTGACAATCAGAACCTGAAATTTTTCCTTTTCATGTAGATACCATAATTTGGTCCTTTAGAGATACTGATTATTTGTACATAAACATAAATGTAACATTGAATTTTTATTTTTCATGTTTAATTTTTTTGTAATGTACCTTTAAAAATGTGCAATAACTAATTTGGTTGTAGAATCTCAATGGTAATTCATAAATACATATAATCACCAAAAAGAAAATAAAAACAAACAAACAAAAAAAGCAAATCAGCTCTGGCTTTTGTTGTCTAAAGCCCGGGGCATGACTGTAACAGGTGGCATGGGATGGCAAGACATTCCCACCTCCTTCCCACCAGCTCCCTCCAGGGTCCCTCTCCAGGGTTGGAGATGCCAGTGCCCTGGATGCCCACTCCCTTCAGAGTCATCATGAGAGAGGGAGTAGCGTGACTGCTTACGGGAACACCTCTCCAGAGTGGGAACAGCTTCAGGGCTGCATGTCCCATTCATTTTTATGACCCCAGTGCTCGGCACATAACAGGAGCTCAGTAAGTCTCTGATGAATGAACAAATGAAGATCACACCTTTAAGGCAGGTGCACTGTTCTTGGGCCACCGAAAAATGTGGTGCTACAGTGACACAGCGACAGACACCACAGGTGCGTGGACCACGAAGGGATCAGGGCTGCTGCTCCCTGAGTACCTGCTATTGTCCAGGAAACCCTGTGTGTTGATTTAATCCTCACCTCGCTTCTCTGATCTGGACAGAACGTGTAATTTGCATGAGGTCCCACAACCAGGAAGCCACATTTTTTTTTTTTTTTTTTTTACTGTCATTAAAATCACCTCCTATATACCAAGGAAATGAGGAAACAATGATACAGATTTCTAAGGGGGCTTGAGAGCATGTTTGTTTTTGGAAGATGCTACACCGGGCACTGGATTTCCGGAACGTTCTACTGTCGCCCACAGCGGTAAGATGGGGATACAGGCGTCTCCTGAGCACTGGTGTCAAAGAGAAGGCAGCCGGGCTCCTGTCACCAGCCTGCCGACGGGGGCCGGCTTCCTCTCTGCGCTCAAATGCAGGGTCCTCCCCGCCTCCTCCCTGCACATCCCGCTCACTTCTTTAATCAATAATATCCACACGGCATCCCACGTGAGAGCCGACGGTGGTCACTGTGAACATGTAAGAAAACTGAACACAAAAATCTGACTGCTTTTCAGTGCCAGTTAGCCCCAAAACCCATGACGTACATTTCACTTTCCCAGGGCAGGGGGCATGTGGGCCAGCCCACGCGGTTTCAGGAATCTGGTGTTTCTGCCAAGTAAGTTTGCTGAGATTGTCCTGTTAATGCACTGAGCTGACAGATTTCAACATGGTTTCAAACCAGAAGCTTCAGGACATGACAAAGGTGTGTGCGCTCGGGGGGGTGGGGGTGGGGGAAGTGCTGTCTGAATTTATAAATCTACCTGGCTGGCAGAAAATCCGACACAGACAGAAGCAGGTGTCCTGGACCTACAACAGCTGGGAAAATCTGTCCCCGCCTGAAGCTGGGACACATCCCGGTCGAGACAATGGTAGAAGGGGGGCAGCTCTCGGGGGCTCTTTGCTCCTTCAGAGGCCCTCCATGCATGTCTCTTCCCTCGCGTGGTCCTGGGGGACCTGTGCTGGCAGACGAGGAGAGCGCACAGTCTTCACTGCCCGAACCTGAAGACCACTATGACCCCTTTCTCCTCTTCCACTCCTGAGCACCACCTAAACCTCAGGTCTTCCCCCAGAGGACACCCTACAGAGCTGTCCAGGCAGCGCAGAACCATCCCCTGAGCAGCTGGGTCAGATTGGGTCCTCCCCTAAAACTTGGGCAGGCTCTCCAGAAGCCGCTGACAGGCTCTGTGTGGAGCTGACCAGGACGCAGGTAGGAGATTATCTTCAGGGAAGAAACAAAGGCCTCCCTTTCCTACCTGCCTAAGAAACCTCACCAGCAGGTGAAATCTGGAGATCGTCAGCCACGCTTCAAGAGGAGGGTGCATAGGACAATCAGTCCCCCCACTCTCCCATCTCTGCCAGCTCACTCGTGGTCACCGTTCTAGACTCACCCCTAAGTTTTGGTGCTATACCATGAGCCCTTCCAACTCCGCCAGCTCACCTGGACCTAGGGCAGGGACTGGCCATAGCAGAGACTAACAAAGTTGGTAAATACGAAGAAATCTCTAAGGGGGGAAAAAAGGGCGGGGGGGGGGGGGCAGGGCTAGTAACTTATAGAACACCGAACCGTGCTTTACCTGTTCTACCTCTGCCACGGACTTCAGGAAATCAGTACTCCCATTAGCCCACATTACAAAGAGAGTAAGCTGAGGCTTCAAGAACGAAGTCTTCGAGAATGTGTTTGCCCAAGGTCACGGACCTGATAAGCGGCAGGGACCAGATTCCAAGTCTGGCTCCAGAGCGCCGTGAATCTGCCTTTCCACGTGTCCTCTGCACCCGCAAGCCAAACGGAGAGAGGTTCCATAAATCCGGGATGCCAAAGGGGCCCAGGACCCGGGGCCAGCCCTACACGTGTTCCTTAGGACACGACCCTGGTACCCGCTCCCCCTCACTGTGGAGGAAAGGCGGATCCCAGATGAAAAATTCCAGACTGACCAGACTCCGACGCAACGTCTGCCCGCGCAGGGGATGTGAGGAGCAAAGCCACCTGGCAGAGCTGAGAGCAGGGGCCAGCCGGCCTGGGGAGCCACCTGGAGGGGCCGTGTCAGCCCCTCCCAGGACGCACACACCTGCACACCTCATTAATGACACACACGCTCCTAGTGAAGATACACGTCCACGGCAGCCGTTCAGCTGGAGCCTCTAAAAATAGACTCGGGGGGGGGGGGGAGTCCCCATGTGGCGCCCGGTCCCAGGCCAGGCACAAGGGGCGTGTGATGTAGCCAAGGGACAGCCGGGTCACAAGCCACAGCCACAGCGACCGGGCACATAGGGGTGCGCACCTGCGGCACGGCAGGGGAGGCAGCTGGGCGCGCTCCCGCACTCGGTGCCCTCCCCGGCTCCGGGCTGGCTTCACCGTCCAGGTGCAGCCCACAGGTGAGACCCTGCAAGTGGGCACCTCTCCGCTCTCACTTCTCCAGAGTCGCGGCGGCAGCTCGGGCTTCTCCGCCAGGAGGCTGGCGAGGGCATGGATTTAAACTCGGCTGAGGAAATCGGAGCTTCCTTCCAGTTCCTACAGAAGGCGAGTGGCGGTGTCACAAGGTGACGCCATGAGCGAGGCATGCGGGGCGTGGACGTAAATCGGGCTGGAGGGACTTGCCAGCCCCGGCTGTGAGGAGCTGAAGCTGGGGCGTTCAAAGTCATGGCTCTGAATCACCCCCAAGATCCTGCTGTCCCACAGACCACCTCACACGATACCATTTGGATGGTGCTGACGTGAGCCCTGTATCCAGAAACCCCAAGTAACTTGCCCATGTCACACAGCTACTTAGCAGCAGAGCAACCAAGTCCAAAGTTGCTGACTCCCGTCCTGTGCCCTGCCCCCCAACCATACTGCACCTCCCCCGCCTGCCCTCCGTCTGGTGCCTATCACCTCTAGCCTGTCCGTCTCAGTTCCCCCAGAGACCTTGACCACCCCCACCCCAAGCTACCTCTGCAGAGGCCACAGTCCAGGCCTGACCCATGTCACCACCCTCTCTACTCCACCCCTGTGGTCTCCATAGGCAGAGCCCTCCCCTGCACGCCCCATTCAGCCTTCTCCACCTGTCACCCGCTGAGTTAGCTCCTTCCTTTTAAGGAGCTCCCTCCCAACTTCTCCAAACCTCACTTTGGGGCCTTCCTCTGCATTATGGCTAGTTCCTGTGTGTCCCTTGGCTCACGCGCCCCTTGGGAGCAAACCCCAACACGGGGTCCCTGTGAGCATCCCCGAGGGCTCACCTCACCTTCACTGTCTTTTCACAGATTCCGGAGCCAATGCTCCCAACCCAACAGTCACTTTGGAATATCCTGTCCCTACAAGTGCATCCTTGCCTTCTCTCACCCTCCCCTGCCCCCAATGCTAGCACCTTCTCATTGCCTAAGCCCAAGGGGACAGTGGCTACTCGCCATAAGCACCCAGTCTTCATCCTCTACAACCCCAACTAGTTACTCCACACCCAATCTGCTCTACCACCCTGTATTTGAGAATGGGAAAGGCTTTGCCAATGTAAGAATAAGCCCTCCCCAGAACACGCTGGATGCTGTACCTCCTTCCTCTCCAGCATGTTCGACGTCAGCTCCCTCCCCGTCGGGGAGCAGGAACTGGCCTCACAGCTGCAGAAGTCTGCTGACCCGTCCAACTTGGACGTTTTTCACCATCATCCACACTTTCCCTACCCACTTAACCCTAGCTCCTCAGCTCTCCGGAAACCATCTCCTTGAAAATTCTCTAGACCTTTGAGGGATCAGCTCCAACAACCAGATGTTAATCTCCATGTTCTCTAATCTCCCTGCAGCAACCGCAGCTGCTGTCCACGTGTGGGGCTTTCTTCTTTGGTCTCTCCTTTCTCTCTTTCCCCTTTGTAAGTGGCACCCGAATGCTTTCTAGGGCTTCTTCCTAACCTTAGGCTTTTGCTTTATTCCTCCCTTCCCCTCCAGGCCATCATACATGGGTGCTGACTGCCTAAACCCCTGCATTCTTTCCCTATCCTCTTCTCAACCAAAGTGGTCTCCACCGTTCCTGCTGGTGAGCTTGGCTCTGCAGAGGATTTGCAAATATATGATACACTCACCTCTCCATTCTTTATCCTCACCTAACTCACCAGGAGACACCCACCTTCGGAAGCCCACTGCCACCTCAACCCACTGGCTCAGAGCTCAGCCCCAGCGTCCTCCCACATTTGCCTACCCGCTCAGTCCCCCAGGATCTTCTCCCTTGGTCCCGTCCACTCTTGCAGTGACAGACCTCTGGCAATCATTCCTTGTCCCTCATCTCCACTGCCACCATCCTGATTCGGGCTCTTGCTAACGCCACAGTTCTTCACATACATCTCTCTCTGCGTTCCGTTTCTTTTTTTTTTTTTTTTAAGATTTTATTTATTGGAGAGAGAAAGAGAGAATGCAAGCGGGAGGAGAAGCAGGTTCCCCACTGCGCAGGGAAGCCCAATGTGGGGCTCGATCCCAGGACCCCAGGATCATGACCTGAGCCAAAGGCAGATGCTTAATGACTGAGCCACCCAGGTGTCCCTCTGAGTTCCATTTCTTTGTCCCCACCACCACGTCAATATATGCAGGCAACAGAGACTCTCGATGCCTCAATCCTTCGAGATCAGGACCAGTTCCCTCCTTTGGCCTTCTGAGCCTTTCCTGGTCACAGCCAGCAAACCTGCACCATCAGAACCTTACTTCCTGGGGCCTTATCCACACCCTACTCCTGCCCAGAATGTTCCGTTCCTCCCTCTGCCCCTGCATCGAGCCTGACAAAATCTTAGAAGGCCTCACAGAAATTTCACCTTCTCCTTGAAAGTGGCCCAGCCTGAACCTTTTTCCAGCCTTTGACCCTAACAGGTAGTGTCTCTACAGTTCATTCGGGAAATCACTCCTGGGTCAACTTCTGGTAGCTTCTGGTAGCCACGCGTATTCATTCCTCTTACATCCAACCAAACAACCAGCGTCTGCCTTCACCGGGTTTCCTGGCCACTATTTCTGGAGCTGCCGCCCTACAAGCTTCAGAAGCAAGGAGTGGCCAGCGCCCCTCCGCAGCAGCGAGCAGGGACCAGACCCGGTCCTACTGTGGGTATGCAGAGATGGCACCCCCAACAGTTGTCCTTGGCACATGGCCGCCTGCTCACCCCCCTCCCCCACACCTCATCACCAAGTGGAAACACTGGCTTCTGCCCCGATTTCCTGCCCACTTGGCTTTCCAGCATTCCTGCGGAAATGGAAGCCTGCCTTGGACCCAAGCCCACCAATGTGATGAACGGAAGGCCCCAGCATACGTTTCCTAAAATGCTCATCCCCAGACCTAAGCTCTTTACTGCCCCAGCCGCCTTGAGGATGGACCTCGACTGCCACAGGCCACTGCAATCAGTTGTCTTGGGAACTCGAAACTGCTACTCATCAGCCTTCGAGGGTCTCCAGTTGTCCACAGCTTCCCCGTGCCACGCCTGCTTAGAGATGGGACAGAGGAAGCGTGCACCAAGCCCTCTCGGGGCTGCACACTGGACAGCGGACCTCTGCCCCTAGGGACCTTCCTTGTCGCCAAGTGGGTGTGGGCCCTGTCAGAGCCCTGCCTGGCCTTCCTCACTCCCTCCCTCACCCCTTCCTCTCACCCTTCACAAAGCCGCCTTACTGAATTCTCAGAATGCCCTGAGTCTGGAAAATTCCCCACCCTCTCCTCCTCTGAAGATGGAGAACACCCCCAGAGCCCCCCTTTCCCTGTCACGGCCTCCGGGAGAAAGCCTGGCGTACCAGGCACTCGGTAACTCCTATTAATTCGGTTTTTGAGGTTCAGCGTCTGAGCGGGCACATGGAGCGGTAGAACATGGGTCTTCTGGCGACCAGGCTGGAGGAGAAGGCAGGCTGGCTTCCTCCCACTGCTCTCGAACCATCACGCCTCTGCTCCCCAGTGCCGCTTGAATGCCACTGCTAAGAGGCCCGGCTGACTTCCTGTGTTTGCAGAGCCCGGGGCAAGTACAGTTCAGTGCCCATAATAGCAATAAATTATGACTGTAATTTAAACTGCAGGCCTGGAAGGAAACCCTAATCTAGGGCATTTTCACCCCTACAGCCTTCCAAAGAGAGCCGGTTTTCTTTCCAGCTCTTTCTCTGCCGCTTTGCGTCCACGCTTCCCATGAGTGCCCAGGTATTTGGCTCAAGGGGGAGTTGTGTTTCCAAGAGGCGGCAGGTGGCCTACACGGGCCAGTGAGTGGTGGGAGCTGCCCAGTGGGTTCCTACTTTTCCCTGGATGGTGACAAAGGCACGGACTTGGGTCCATGTATTTCTCTTCTGCCAACGTCTAAACCAAAGCACACGGGCTCATGCTGAAGCCTCTGCCCAGAGAGGGGAGGTGCTGGGGAAGCCTCCTCTGGCTCTTGGGGAGCTCTGCTGTCACGACTGCCACGGCCACTGAGCACACAGGGCACGCCTAACCTTCTGCACACAGTATCCAGCTCAATTCCTGCCAGGCTTCTGTCACCCAGCGAGCGAGCCCTGCTCTTACGGCATCTGGCAAGGTGAGACACTGAAGCTCAGAGAGGTCAAGCGTCCTGCCCAAAGTCACAGAGCCGCGTGGGGCAAGTCCAGGAATTAAACCCACGGTGTCTCACTTCAAGCCCAAGGTCTTCCCCAGCATGCTCCTGCCAGCATGGCGGGTCCTTGTGGACTCCACAATTTTGGGATGAATCTAACGTCTCCACTGGACTTAAAACCACATAATGAAGCTTGATGACGAACGACTACTCCCTGGGAAATGACCTTTTGCATCTTTTTAATAGTTTACATTCTCGACTGACAAGTCTAAGGCAGGTGGTGGCCCGGGCATGTCTCACCAATTAAGAGCTCCTCACTCTGGGCTGTGAAAGCCTATGAGCCCACAGGAACAGAACTCACATCACCTGGCCTTGCACCACAGTGGGGTCTCCGCCCGAGGAGGCCTCCTGGATTGGGCTCAGGTCTCACCCTACGGCCATCGTGCAGCAGCCAACACAGTACCTGGCCCAAAGGACAGGCCCGTTGTCACAGAAATATCAGAGTTTTGGAACGTGCTCCCCTCCTGCCCCAGCAACAGGCAGTGTGACACAGAACAAGCCTCGACCTCCAGGAGCCTCCATGTTCCCATCTGTGAAATAGGAATAATGATCCCAGGCTCACGGCACTGCTCAGAGAACTTAAGAGTTAACAGAATGAGCTGAGAATCCCTACTCCCTTTAGCCAAAGAAGAGACCCCTTCCTGCTGCCTGGGGGGAGTCTGGAAGAGCTACTCTGTCCCACAGTTTCAAGGTCTACTGGGCACAGCTCCCCCACCCACACAGGGCTCCCTCTCTCCTTCCAGCCCAGCAGAGACGTCAGCCCCTCCTCCTCAGGGAGCTGTGTTGTCAGAGCTGCTGGGCCACAGGCTCTCTTCCTGGCAGATCAGGTGACATGGAACCTTCCAGGTACCATCTGACAGCTTTGGTCAATAAGCTGCCGTCTGAGCTGTACTTCTAGTTTGAACAAGTGACATCTTCCTTTTCATAAAGTCCTTCTCTGGAGGTGTTCAACCTTACAGGCATCCGGGATTCACTCGGACTTTCTCCGGCCCCCTGGGGATTCTCTGAAGATGCTTCTATCTCACGAGAGCAGCACCACGAGTCCAAGCGCTCCACTGCCTGCCTGAGCTGGGGAGGGTGTGCTTAGGACAGGAGGCCCCTCCCCCCACGTGTAGGAGACTCCCCACTGCAGCCCATCTCTAGATCCTCACAGTCAAAAGCAGGAAGGGGACATTCGGCACGAGGCCACCGCCACCTCTGGGGGCAGCCTTAATTTCTCTAGCGCTTTGCTATGCTGAGTTACAAAATAAATGATACCCGCAGTCCCACGGCTTCAAGGGGACTTTATTCCTACAGCCATGGACCATCTGTAATGGGAAGAGACCTTTCAGACCTTCACTTGCGACTGGCTCATTTCACTGCAAGGAAACCAAGGCTCAGGGAGACTGGGCCCTTTCCTGCTCTGTCATCCACACGGACTCCTAATGGTGAGCTCTTTACCCAAGAGCAAGGCGTGGAATGGAGATTTTAAAATGCAGCGGCGTTTCTAAGAGGCTATGAGGATAGACCCCGGGGAAGAGCACTCTGCAGTAAATGACCATTAGTATTACTGGAGACGACCTAAGGTGAAGGTTGCTGGCCAGCATCGACACCTGCTGCTCCGCAGGGCTCCGCCCACAGCCTCCTCTAGTCTGTCCACACGCTCCACATGGTGATGAGCCTACAGCTCTCCCCTTCAGCTCTTGACAATCCTGCCCAGATGCAGCCAGCGGTCGGTCTCTGGACCTGGGACAAGCTGTTCCAAATCACACCGCAAACTGAGAGGTGCCTCGATGTGTTCAGCGACCCCCTGCATACACCCTGCCCCCGTCAGGTCCCAAACAGGACAGCGGTCGCTGTTCCTCATCCATTCAACTGCCTGAGACTGAGATCCGCCAGCGCGGCAAGCACCGTGCTCGGGGGTGGGCAGACAGCCTGCCAAGTGCAAAGTCAAGTCCCTGCTCTAGGTCAGCTGACACCCCGTGGGCAGAGGAGACAATAAACAAACAACTGAGTAAACAGATCACATGCCAGGCATTGACGGGTGTTGCCCGGTGTTGCCGGGTGGGGAGGGAAGGGGACGGAGCTGCGGAGGGCTGCTATTTTCTGCAGGACAACAAGGCAGGCTTCTCTGGTACAATAGCATTTGACCGACACGAAATAAGTAAGCAAGCTTGCCATCTGGAAGCCAGAGGGAGGGGTGTCCTGGGCAGAAGGGAGAGGAAATGAGAATTTTCTTCTTCTCTTTTCCCCTAATGAGGCAGGGAACATTCTAGGAAGAGCAAGGAGTCTGGGGTGGCTGCAGCAGAGGAGGGGAAAGTCGCGGGGACCCAGGTCATGAAGGGCCCTGAAGGCCACTGTCAGGATGCTGGCATTCCCCAGGTATGGGAAGGACGCGATCGGACTTGTGTTTTAGCCAGATCGCCCCAGCTGCTGTGCCAGGAACGGCCTGGGTAGGCAGGTATTGCGCTGGTCCGAGTGCGACAGGATGGTCACGGGGTCTGGGTGACCGGCAATGGACATGGTGGGAAATAGGGAGTATCCTGCATAGATTTTCACAGCGAAGTTGACTGGATTACGGGGATACTGGTCAAAACCATCAGGGCTTCCCTGGGACTGCCCTGTGGGTCTCATCTCACCATTTACAACTGACTTGAGGCTCAAGGCAGCTAAGGTGTCTTCATGCAAAGAGCTCAACAGGGCTTCTGAAGTGGGAAAATAAGTCCAGCTCGATCCCCACGGACATCAACCACAAAGCTGTGGGAGAACACGTTACCTCAAGTTTGTTTTCCAGTTGGGCAAAGACAATGGCACAATGCCCACACAGAAGCCTGGCCATTACCTGGGAATGTAGAAGGATTTATGATTAAAGACTAATTCCGATCAATACGTCATTGATTAATGTTTGCTGATATGTGTGTCCTGGCAAGGAAGTGAAGAAAACATCCCAGACCAAATGAAGCTGGAAAGCCCTGGGCTGAATGAAGTCAAAATGGGTTCTTCATACAGGACTTCTCAGGGCCTTGAATATGCTAATGAGCGTCAGCACTGTCCAAAAGAGGTCTTTATCAAGCTCATGTATTGTGTTGTAGCTGCAGTTGTTTTGACAGAGCCCCTTCCCAGAGTACTTTTATTTGAAACATTTTAGGGAAACACTGAATAGAGAGATTACATCACTTAAGCGTCCACTGTGTGTGCTAATAATTCAAAAACAATTTCTGGAATTCTGTTCTGAGTGCTGGGGGTACAAAGGGAAGGAAGAACACCAAGTATCACGTAGTGGTTTGCAAGGTCAGAGCCCCCTGCTCCCTTATGCACGACTTGCCAGCCTCCTACGCTGTTAGGAGTGGGGGGTAAGGCTACAAGGTAAGAGCCACGCCTGGGGGAGTCCAGCCCACAGGGTACTTCTCTGTAAGGCTTCTTGGCTCCCCACCATCCCTCTCCATGAGCAGAGGGATTTGGAAAAAAAACCTCCATGGAGTGCACATCTTTGTAAAGCCCATTCTTCTTTTCACATCGCTTGCCCACCTGAACTAATCAGAAGGTAGTAGAGGAAAGCAACACTTGCAGGACAAACCTTGTGTTGCCCTTTTTATAGGCATCTCTTCCCTCTGGTCCTCATTACAGCTCCACGTACAGAAAGCTCTGAGAAGCCTTTTAGAAGTCTTTTTCCATGTGGGGCGCCCGGGCGGCTCACTAGGGTAAGCACTGAATGCTTGATTTCGGCTCAGGTCACGATCTCAGGGTCGTGAGATCAAGCCCCATGGTGGGCTCTGTGCTGAGCATGAAGCCTGCTTAAGATTCTCCATTTCCCTTTGTCCTGCCTGATCCCATGCACATGCACTCTCAAAATAAAAAAGTTTCGAAGCCTTTCCATGCACCATCCATTTAGCCTCAGAACATCCCTTTGAAGAAGGTGGGTGTCCTTCACAGTGGAGAAAAGGGAGATCTGTAGACACTTGGTGCCCTGTCCCAGATCACACAGATCCTAGAGGTGTAGCCAGACCCGACGGCTGGGCTGGTGTCTAAGCCTGCTCTCTTTCTGACACACCAGCACCCGGTTTATTTATGATGTGGACTTTCCAAAAAGTAGGCCCTGCTGGGGACCTTATCAAATTGGCCAGCGCACCCTGGAGACTAAGTGGGCTGGAAGAATTTAACCCAGGACACTGCTCAGAGCCTCGGGCGCCAAAGCTGTCTCCTAAAAGATAGAAAGATGGAGACACGACAGAGCCCAGGGCACTCTGCGTCTGCCTGCCCCAACTGAGCCTCGTGCTCTGGCCTACGGCCTCAGCAGAACGGGCTCTGCCTTATTTCAATTCCAGAGTCATTCCTCCGGAAAACATTCTGGTGGTAAGGCTGAAAGGTTCCCCGACTTCCCAACTGTAACTCGGTGGAGGGCTCAGCAGAGCACAAAATTTGAGACAGCAAGCAGTCCTCTGCCCTGGACACGGGTGACGGTTGGGGTCACAGAAGGAAAGCAAGCCAGCCCAGAGCAATCTGTACAAATGTCACTTCAGAAAAAAAAGAGAAAAAACAAAGATGTCAGAAGCAATGCATTTTCCACTCTCCCTATGAATGATTCCATCTTACGATATGGTACAAACTCATTTTACACATCAGAAATTCGTAACATTTCGTCGAGCAGAGTCTCCAGAGCTGAAATACTGCTCTTCTGGGCAGGGAGGGAGTTTACTGGCCTTGCTTGACCACAGCTGACGCTCTTCAAGGCAGATCTGCTTTATGAAAGGATGTGTCTGGAGTTTCAGTTTTACGTTCGCATACATCCTAAAAATGTCCACGGTCCGAATTATTGTTTTCTGTACCTAGTAATCACATGGGCCAATATCGGTGAAAAAAACCTCACTGAGGAAACAAGCTACACCTGCGTGTCACCCTTACGAATCACCAAGCTGAACACAAAATGTTAAACCTCTCATTATTTCAGTCAGTGTCAATGTTGACTCTCCAAACCCTGTGAAATGAATCTAGACTTTTATAACTAGCTCAGAAAGGTTAGAAGTTAAGAAATTTGAAATGAAAACTCTAAATTACAATTTTTTGCCCATCGTATGTGCCCCTCAGCTACTATATAAGTATTACTTTATCCTCACAAAACCCATGCAAAACAAGTGTTTGTACCCCAATTTTAAAGAGCAGTTCGTGCGGCGCCTGGTGGCTCAGCTGGTTTAGTGTCTGCCTTCGGCTTGAGTCATGATCCCAGGGTTGTGGGATCAAGCCCCACATGGGGCTCTGCACTCAGTGTGGAGTCTGCTTCTCCCTCTCCAGCTCCTGCGTGGGCATGCACACGCTCTCTAATAAATAAAATCTTAAAAAATTTTTTAAAAATTGCATAAAGACGATGTGGTATATATACACAATGGAATACTATGCAGCCATCAAAAATCGAAATCTTGCCATTTGCAATGATGTGGATGGAACTAGAGGGTATTATGCTAAGAGAAGTAAGTCAATCAGAGAAAGACATTTATCATATCATCTGACATAAGGAATTTGAGAGGCAGGGCAGGGAGTCATGGGGGCAGGGAGGGAAAAAATGAAACAAGATGGGAGCAGGGAGGGAGACAAACCATAAGAGACTCTTAATCTCAGGAAACAAATTGAGGGTTGCTGGGGGGTAGGGGAGAGGGATAGGGTGGCTAGATGATGAACACTGAGGAAGGTATGTGCTATGGTGAGCGCTGTGAATTATGTAAGTCTGATGATTCACAGACCTGTACCCCTGAAGCAAGTAATACATTATATGTTAATTAAAAGTAAAAAAAATAAATAAAAATTTTTAAAAAGACGATTAATCCATGATCAGAAAGAAACTGTGACTTGCCCTCAGGGAGCTGCATGCTTTGGGGCAGAGGGTGGGGGGTGGGGGGTCGTTCTCAAGTGCTGGGGCTTGGGGTCAGCTAGACCCACCAACAGCCTGAGTAGAAGGTATTCCAAGGCTCCAACTGTGTGTATGTGTTTACAAGTTGGGGGGAGGTGGGGCATGGTATTTTTTATTTTGTTAGTTGGCCATTTGGGAACGCAGTATGGAGCTATGCACTTCATTTAAGAAATGATGTTGGCAATGGGGCTGTCCAGTTTGATGAGCCGACTTCTTCATCAAGGCAACCTCTCTGGGCCCATTGGAGCAGGAATGGCAAGGCTCCCCGAGGCGATCAATCTGGATCCTTCTAAAGGCACCACCTTACCTTTTTAAGACCTTCTTTCACAGACTTAGAAAATAAACTTGCACTCTTTCAGAGCTGGTATCCTACAAAACCAAGAGAGTGTGGATCTCTGATCTTCGGGTAAAATACCCATTTATTAACTTCAAGATGCCCTTATTTTATGCTTTGGGGTTTTTTTTTAATACATGAACCTTGCGATGCCTCGATAATTACAGAACACGAAAAATAAAATGTGGCCCCTTCCCTCCACCCCAACTCCATACAGTTCCTCTGGCTTTCGGAAGAGCCTGCTAATCCTAAGGTCTCTAAAAACCTGAGAGGTTCTTACCAATTAAAACAACCCACTTCCCTGATGCCTTCCTGATTCCCTAAGGCCATTCTGTATGCATGCACCCCAGAGTAATTGGTGACTGGTCCCAAGGCAAAACTCCCCTCCATGTTCTCCCTATTTAAAAAGACAACCCTTCCTTTGTTTTAGCCTGAACCTGCATCTGACAGCCTCTTTTCTCGTTCACCTCCTCCTGGAGGCCTTCACTGATTTAGTGTTAAGACAGACCTCCTGGCCTCCTATTCCAGACGAGGACCCATCCAGCAGGCATGTGAGCTCAAGCTTGGAGACCACAGTGAGTGAGCACTGTTGTCTTTTCACTACAGAACAAAGCCTGCATAGTTGGTGTTTATGTATTACACAACCCACTCTAACATTAACCAGACACGATTTAGGAGAACAAATAGTACCCCCTAATCCTAACAGCATTTGACATGAAATCAGGACTTTACCTAGAGAAAAACGCATGGGCTCTTGTGTTGTCCTGAATGTTCCAACCCAGAAATACTCCAGTCCTCTTGTGTATTGGCTGGAATGTTGCTTTTTTCATATATCAACTTTTGTACGAGGCACACAAGTGCCCCATCAGCATGATTTGACGTGGAAAGTTATGTAACTCGATGTCACACGATTCCCAAACTCTCCGTTAATGGGCCTTTCTGCTACTTTCTTTAGAAATTACTTCCTCCGGTTTAAGGATTCCGTCTCCTCTAAAAACAGACACCAAATAAAGAGAGATATTGCTAAGAGGATGTGGGGCCAAAAAGGCATTGTTAACTAGCACTTTCCCCAGACAGAAGATCTCTGCTTCTGGATGTTGTAGCTTAATGACGTATTTTCACTCAGCAGTGAGACGTCTGTCTGCACAGAACCCATCTATCCTGCTGATGAAGTTTGCAGGGTTTTGTTTTTGGGGAACTGGGAATCCAGTGTTTAAAAGAGCTGATTCTTTATCAATAACTACAGTCATTGAAATAAGTA
This sequence comes from Enhydra lutris kenyoni, assembly GCF_002288905.1. Taxonomy (NCBI): domain Eukaryota; kingdom Metazoa; phylum Chordata; class Mammalia; order Carnivora; family Mustelidae; genus Enhydra; species Enhydra lutris. Next base: position 12,553,711 of record NW_019154113.1, read on the forward strand.
GGACTTTATTTTCCTTTTCTGCTGGATTTTTTAAGCTCAGCAAAACTGAAAGTACTTGACAGAGCTGTGCTGGGGAAAAAGGAAAGGCGGGATCCAGCAGAAATAATGCTTGATGTAAGCAGAAGACAGGCACCAACATGGAGCCCAGAAATTTTTTTTTTTTTTTTTTGGTGGTGGTGGCAGGGGCTCTGATCAAAAGGCATCTTTCTGGGGCGTCTGGGTGGCTCAGTGGGTTAAGCCTCTGCCTTCAGCTCAGGCCATGATCTCAGGGTCCTGGGATCAAGCCCAGCATCGGGCTCTCTGCTCGGCGGGGAGCCTGCTTCTTCCTCTCTTTCTCTGCCTGCCTCTCTGCCTGTGATCTCTCTGTCGAATGAATAAATAAAATCTTTAAAAAAAAAAAAAAAAAAGGATCTTTCCTCTTGAACTAACTCAGTACCTGCACTAAGTCCAGCTCAGCTCATTCACATCCGACTGAGGAATTGTGTTACACGCTTCACATGGAGGCTTCCGCTCATGGCACAGATGATGAGCTAATGTCACCTCTGTGCAATCTTGGAACGGCAAGACCATCCACCCTTACTTAGAACCTGGATGGGTCAAGAAGCCCTGCCTCTTCCCCAAGTGCAGACGGCAAGATGACTGGCAAAATTCTTAGACCATGAGCTCCAGCACAAGCAGGAACATGTGAGGTCTAATTAACCTCTGAATGGACTCTTTTTCCCAATTTTTGCTCCAGAGGCTTTATACCAAACAGAGGAGCGAAGGACCCAACCACGCTGACCATGCTGAGCACGAGACAGCAGAGCCCCTTTGCAGCAAACCATGGGAGCACGCCTGGTGTGATCAGTCTGCCGCAGAGTTGGGGGGAGAAATCAGTTCTGCTCATTCCAGGCTCCCTCCCCCCCATACACACAGGCAGGGAAGACGGGCTCCCCAGCACAAGAGGACTATGCAGCCGGGGAGGCTGGGAATTCTCTCAGCCTGGAAACAAGCTAGCTGGACAGGCTCCCCACTCCCCAGTGGGCAGGGCTGTACCCCAGCTCAGCTGCTCCCAGGACCAGGAGCCCCCCCCGCTTTCCAGATGCAGGGTAGCTGGCACATCTGAGCGCTCCCTACAATGGCCAGTATCAAAGCTCAGGCAGGTGCTAGAGCCTCACATGCCTTCCTCTGGGCAGGTCATGCTCAGGCTTGCCCTGAAACACCGAGAACAACTGGAGGCGGCAGCTGTCACTGACACCCCGGACCCACCGTCCTGAGCCACAGAGTATGTCCTGACGATGGGGCCCCCGTGCCTGCTCACGAAAGGGGCAGGGAGGTCATCCCTCTCTACATGATCTTAAAGTGGCCACCTGCGACCATGCCACTGCACCTCTGGGCGGGCTCTGAAGGCCAGGCTGGGGGCCATTCCCGCCCAGGACCATTCAGCAGCAGACGGTCGCCGCGCGCACACACCAAGTCTGCAGAGCTCCCTGGGAGGTTTTTTATTTATTTTTCAAAGCCCAATCACGTTTCTGGGTCTCGCTTCCCCACATCCGACGCGCTAAGACGAACCAGATGATTGGGCTGTTTATTGACCCAGACGGTCTTCAAGGTAAACCTAACGCGCACGTCACGGACTTTTCAGATCACCAGTTCCCTGCTCTTTAGTTAACTGTGCCTGCAAATCAAGGCACTAATGTTTGTCTGCACTCGATTTAAGAGCTTCAGAGACTCTGGTAGTTTTTTTTGTTTTGCTTTGTTTTTCGCTATTTCCCTAAAGAAATAACTGGCATTTCCGGGCTTGGAGCCACACAGCATCCTTCACACGTTCTGCTTTACCGCTGGACCTCGCTGCTGTCCGTGGGTGTCCTGCAGTCGCAGGTGCTTTTCGAATCCAGGTTTCCCAGGACGAAAAGTAAAAGAAAGACATTTTTTTTTTTTTTAATTTGACACAGAGAGAGAGAGATCACAAGTAGGCGGAGAGGCAGGCAGAGAGAGAGAGAGAGAGGAGGAAGCAGGCTCCCCACTGAGCAGAGAGCCCGATGCGGGGCTCGATCCCAGGACCCCGGGATCACGACCTGAGCCGAAGGCAGAGGCTTTAACCCACTGAGCCACCCAGGCACCCCAAGAAAAACATTTTAATATTAGAAAAAGCATCCCAGTTCAGACTCATGCATTTCGAGGAAAACAGTGGGGAAGCTCCGATCCTCGCTTCTGCGAGCTATGTGGGCTCTGTTTTCCCCAATCGCTCACCGGCATCCCCTCCCCTGCTGAAGTCAGTTACAAGACCCCCCGGAAAGCACTTCACAGAGTCTGGTGATGCACGGACAACAGTGACCGCTAATCCAAGGAGTTCGCGTCTCTGGTTTTCAGTGTTCAATTGGTCCAAAAATGGCCAACAATTCATGCCTGTATTCGACACCGCTCAAGCAATTAAAGGAGAGCACTGCCGGGGACGGAGTTACCGGGACCCTCCCCCGGGTCACAGTCCTATCGGCACTGCCTCACCAAGCAACACCCGCTAGGGCCTGCTGATACCACCGTCTTGATTGCCATCTCAGGGAGGAGGACACCAAGGCCCAGCAGGTTTGCATGCCAGGAGCCACAGAGCTGGCAGGAGGCAGAACCTGGGCTCTAAAAGCCGGGCCCCTGTCCCCTCCAGCATGACTCTCAGCCTCTCCCATAAACTGGGATCAACAGGAGACCGCCCAAGCCAGTGCTTCCCAAGTCCCACAAGCAGAGAGCCTCTCCCAAACGTCTGGGCAGGACCCAGGAATCTGCATCTACAAGTGCCTGAGATGGTCCACGTGCCAAACACCGCGATGTGCCTGCCTACCTTGCACATTTCAGCTCATCGTCAGGAACTGGAGACAGAGGCTGACAGCTGCGACCCAGCTGGGTCATGCTGTTGAGTAGTACTGCCCAGCGACACCAAGTCCAGTGACACCCACTCAAGCCATGGACACCCACCGGGTGGAGGATGTCCCCCAGGCCCCGGATCCACGAACCCCATGAAGAACCGGGCATCACTGCTGCTGCTTGGGCACAAGTTCCATTAGGTGGGAAAGCTCCTCGCCCCTATAAGAGGACCACGGCATGTCTCAATGGGACTGGGGCTTGCACTCCCTTGCCATCCCCCAGGCTTTCCCATGGGGTCTGGTGTTCCTCATTAAACAGCAGAGAAAAAGCAGAGTGTCCACAGAAGGACTCATGAGACATCCACTGCTGAGCACGGGTACTTAATGCCAGGAGGCACAATGACGAGGTTTGTGGATGGACACGGAAGCCAATGCATGACATGCCAGCCGGGGAAAAGTTACGGGGGAGTGCGGCTAAGCAAAAGGACCGTACGTGTCCCAGCATGTACTCTCTGAAGCTGAGGACATTTGTTAATACTAGCCACTGGGGAGAAGACTGGACGTGGATAAATTATTTCAACAAACCTTTACTCAAGCATCAAGTAACATTAATCGAACTACCACGCATGCGTGCATTCCGTCACTGAACAAACATGACAACGGGCCTGCACCATGACAGATGGGCACTGAGGAGACTGTGGGCCATGGATGTTACAGCCGGGGGTTGCGGGGGGGTAAAAAGGAACACCAAATGCATTTCCTTCTATTCTGGGGGAAGGTGGGCAATATAAGTTAATGGAGGAAGAACCATGTACTCACTCCATTTCATGCTCATGACATTCTGTTAGATAAGCAAGTGTCCTCATACCCATTTTACAGATTTGAGAACAGAGGCTTGGGGCATTTAAGCAATTAGTTGCATCACATACTTGGTAAATGTCAGAACTGGGATGTGGGAATTCAGAGGACTCCGTGCGGTGTTAATACTTGGCATACGCAATACTATCGGCCTCGGTATCCCTTGTGTTTGACAACAAGAAATTTTTGTAATTAACTAAGTTCATTTAATTTAAAAAGATATGCATTTGGGAAAATGGAATTCAAACACTACAAGGATATTCAATAAAACTGAGTCTCCTGACCCAGCCAGGCCCTTTCAGAGACGCAGTGGCTACTACCAATTTCTGGCTATAGCTTTACTACAGAACTCTTAAAATACCAATATATCATGTGTACCAAGCAAATAAGATTAACTGTTTGGATCATGCTGAAATCAATAAGAAGAAAAATTCTCAGGATGACAGGAAGGGACCAAGCAGCTCAGGGGAGGGGCAGAGGGAGAAAAAATCCCAAGGAGACTCCCCACTGAGCATAGAGCCAGACGTGGGGCTCCATCTCAGGACCCTGAAATCAGGACCCGAACTGAAATCAAGAGTTGGACGCTTGACGAACTGAGCCACCCAGGCACCCCAATTTTTTTTTCACAATAAAGAAGAGTAAAGTAAGTACGTACTTACTAAAGAGTAAGTATGTCCCTGCTAGAGTGCTCTCAGTATGTGGGCTTTATAGAATTATAAGAACTGTTACCAAACCTGTAAAAATCCAGCTCTTCATGCAGACAAGGCCTGAGCAAGTGGTATGTTCCGCTGCCTTTTCAGAGTGAAACCTTGGATGGTTTTTCCTCATGCTGTCTTGAGCCAAGGGCTGATGTATGGATAGCGCCTGCCTGGGGACTGGGCCCCGGTGGATTATCAAAGACAATCGACACCTGTGGCAGGTGGCAAGGCGGTACCTTTTCTCCCTGTGAATGTACGTCTGGACTGAGACTGATGGGAAAACCATGTGTCTACTCCATGGGTTCATAACCTTCATGTCCTTGGGGCGCCTGGGTGGCTCAGTCTGTTGAGAGTCTGACTCTTGATTTAGGTTCAGGTCATGATCTCAGGGTCATGAGATCCAGTCCTGCATTGGGGTCTGCCCTGGGCATGGAGCCTGCTCGAGTCTCTCTGTACCCTTCCTCCACCTCTCCCCCTGCCTTTGTTTTTTTTTTTAAAAAAAAAAAAAAAAAAAAAAGAATCTTCATGGATTTTCTGGACTAAGATCCTGAATCCCAAAAGCCCAGTGGAAAGGTCTCAGAAGTGTGGTAGGAAAAGATGTAGCTGAGATGACCCTAATACCCGAGATGGAGGGACCCACTTAGGGAGAGGTACCAACTCAGCTTTCAGAAAAGAAGTCACGTAAACTTCCTGGACTCCAGTCCTCACATTCTAAAATGCAAAGAGAAAGAACTCAGCAAATATTGGCTGGTTGGGCTGGACCAGAAACCGTTCACTGACCAGCTGTAACATCCTTAGAATTTAAACCCTTCTGTGTTGATAAAGAGTACACATGCTCATTTTGCGTCCTTTCCCACAGCCTTCAACTCAGTAAGAAATTTCCTGGGCTGGGCTGGGGAGGAAGTGGAGAGCGGGTATCTGAGACCAAGAGCCCACCAGCACTTAGGGTTCCTTGTCATATCAGTTTCTTCCTGGAGCCCCAATCATGGGACTCCACTCCAAGTGACAAGCTGAAGGACCAGCCTGCTCCCCCTGTAGGTCCAGCCAGATAGTCCTTATGGACCCCAGTGACCAGAAGACAGTCATTGATCCCACGGCATTAAGTAGGCAGCATCGGAGATACGTGCTGGTGTGGATTCCTGCATCTCTTCCCCATGAGGCACTCTCAGAACTCTACAAAGCAAATACACCACCTTTTCTCCCCATGGCCCTTCAAGCATACTAATTGCTTAGAGAACAGGGTTTAAGGTGCAGCATTTGGCTCATTGTAGATTAGGCATTCATAGTTATGTGTTAGGAACAGCTAAAAAGGAGACATAAGGGCTGGCAGAACAGCTAAAAGGTGATGACCGTAGGTGAATTATACATTTAGAAGACAGACAGACAGACAGACTGATCAGCCTGGCTCCTAATTATACTCCCCAAAGGAAAATGAACAGCCATCCACCGACCCTTAATTCAGCAGACCACAGGGCATCCCAAGGGGTCAAGGCAACACCAGCTGAGCACGAGGCCATCCGAGTGTGTGCACACATAGGCACGGGCACGGCACACCCGAGCACAAACGCCTCCCTGTCCCCAGGGACAGGCTCAAGAGAATGTTCTCCACTAAGAAGGGAGGTATTTCCACACAGCTCCTTCAGGCCGTTCTGAAAGGTGCTGACGGCTGCTGTTTCAAAGAAGGATTTTAAACACACAACTACAAAAAATAACTTAATTACCAAAACCAAGCTTAAATTTAACAAATTTGAACATACTGTAGTATTGACTTCAGGTCTGTTTCTTTTTCTTTTCTTTTCTTTCCTGTGTGTGTGTGTGTGTGTGTGTGTGTGTGTGTGTGTGTGTGTGTGAACTTTACAGAGTTGAACCTCCTTTTTTACTACAGTTCAATCCAACCTCCTTCCCAGAGAGAGAACACTTTCCTCTGAGCTTCCACAAGTCTCCCCCATGCATGATTTTGTAATTTTTGTGGTTATATATTGCCATAAACAATGGCAAGTGCTACTCTGTGTTTTTTAGTTACAAGACTGGAATATTACTTAACCACAACTTTTTAAAGTAGACGCCATGCCCAGTGCAGAACCCAACACCGGGCTTGAACTCAACTGCTCTGAGATCAAGACCAGACCTGAGATCAAGAGTCAAATGCTTACCTGACGGAGCCACCCAGGGGCCCTGCAAATTCTTTATACTGATTCAACATTAGGTTATCCAGATTTATAAATTCCATTCATTTAATAATTGCTATATAGTATTCTATTCTATATATGTACGTGTGTGTGTGTGTGTGTGTGTGTGTGTGTGTGTGTGTGTGTAGGCATCTGGCTGGTCTCCACTTTCAATGCTAACAAACAATGTCACTGTGAACCTTCTTGCCTAAATAGGTTTCCTTGAGCTAACATACACAGAATTTTCTCTGAGGTCTATCTGTAGAGCTAACTGGGAGTAGAAACTGCTTTTTCTCCAAAGCGATTTTATCAATTTTCATTCCCAACAGCATGAATGAAAACCCCCACATTTTTGCCAACACTTGGTGCTGTCAGATTTTTTTAACTGCTGCCAGTCTGAGAGGTGTGGGATGATACCTCACTGTATTGTTTTTAATTTGCATTGTCTTGTCTACTAATAAACTGTCTACTAATAAATCTGAACATCATTCATGCTTATTGTCCACTCTGTTTTCTTCTGATTTCTCCCTGTTCCCCTCCAGTACCCATTTGTCTATGGCATCATCTTTTTTCTTAGTGATCTGTAGAAATTCTTGAAATATTCTGGATATTAATACCTGCTTGGTTACATGTAGCAGATTTTTGTCTCAAATAATGGTGGCTTTTTAATTTAGCTTTTAGTGCGTTAGAAGGTTTTAATTTTAATGTAATGAAATTGAACTATCTTTTTAGAGTTCATTCTTTTTTTCCTGAAAGTTCTACAATTTTAGCTTTTCATATTTAGGACTTCAATTGTCCTTTTTAATTAACTAAAAATGTAACCAATTTGGGATGTCTGGGTGGCTCAGTAGTTAAACTTCTGACTCTTGATCTCAGCTCAGGTTTCGGCTCAGGGTCTTGAGCTCAAGCCCTGCACTAGGCTACACACTAAGCATGGAGCCTACTTTTAAAAAAAAAAAAAAAAAAAAAGTGATCAGATTTCTTGGTACAATGTAAAGGATCTGATTTTCTTTTTTGTTCCTTTTGGGTTTCCTGACAGTTTATAGATTTTCCTCAGTTACTATAATATCTCTGTTCTCATCTATATGCCCACACACATACAGACTGGCTTCTGGGCATGCCAGTCACTTTAAATTATATGTGTTTTTATATCCCTGTGCCAATACCACATACTTAAATTATTATAATTTATAATCAAGATAACTATCAGGGCAATTTCCCTCCCTATATAATCTGTGTATCATGCTTGATCAAGCACTTTTTGCCATGAACTTTAGGATTATCTTATATGATTACACACACACACACACACACACACACACACACACACACAATCCCAGTTTCCTTTTTATTGCAATGGCATTGAAATTAAAGACTAAATGTGGGGAGAAAGATCTTTATGATACGAGTCATTTAAGCCATGAACATGGTATGTTTTACCTTTTATTCAAGTCTTTTTTTAGGCCCTTCAATAGAGTTTTATAACATTCTCCATAAAGATCTCTCCCACTTCTTTAACTCCCCCCCCCTTGGGTGCTTTACAAGTTTTTGCTGTTAGTGCAAATGTTCATTTTTTAAAAACCTCTTCTGCTTGGTTTTTGCTTAAGGGAATGCTAGCTTTTTGTATATAAATCTTATATCCAACAAACTATTACTAATAGTTTATGCAGACTCATTTTTTAATAATGATAATATCATCCGTAAATATGGAAAATTCTGTCTGTTCTAATTTCACGTCCCCCTTCTTTTCTTGTCTTATCAAATACCTAGAACATCCAATATGATACTGAATGAGAAAAGTGAGAACATCCTTAAGTTCCTAAAGTTTCACAATTAAGTACAATGTTTCACCATAGTTGTTGTCACGGACATCATCAGAATGGGGAAGTTCCCATCTATGTCTAAACTGCTAAGAGTTTCTGCTTTGTTTTTTTTGTTTTATTTTTTTTTCTTTGAAGATTTTAATTTATTTATTAGGCAGAGAGTGAGTTCACACACATGAGCAGGGAGAGGAGCAGAGGGAGACACAGGCTCCCGCACTGCTGAGCAGGGAACCCGAGGCAGGGCTGGATCCCATGACCCCGGGATCATGACCTGAGCAGAAGGCAGACGCTTAACTGAGCCACCCAGGCGCCCCATCTTGTTTTGTTTTTTTAATCATGAAGACGTATTACACTTTTGTAGGAAGCTTTGCCCCTCTACTTTAGGTGCATTGAGATAAGAGCTTTAAAGAAAAGCAGTCAGGATGCATAACTACTTTTCTTCTCCAAGGTCAAAAACACAGACTTGAAAGACTAAATCTCCAATGTCCCAGGCAGCCTGGGCTAAGCATCCAAAAGCTGGGGTCTCCCCTCCCACTAGGCACCGCCAAGGATCACAGAGGTAATTCCTTGGTGGTTGCCTGTTGGAAAACCTCAACACTGTTTTGATCTGAAATTATCCCTACAAAGGGAAAAAAATCTTAAGTGAGCTTGACACCCTAACCATTAGCTGCTTAGGACACTAGCTCTCCCATTCTCTCACTGTTTAGAGAACAGGAAGGGATACACATGCGTGGTACCCATGTTACCTCACAGGATCCTAAGGAATGAAGGAGGTCAGCATCAGTAACCCTATTTTCCACTTGAAATCAAGCCTCTGAGAAGTTAAATAATTTGTTCAAAGTCCCAGACCGGAAGTAACAAATGGAATTTGAACCCAGGTTTGTACGACTTCCTTGCCAGCCTGCGCTTCTCACTGCTTGAGGCTGCTACACACTAAGCCTCCAGGTGCACCCAACGTAATTACCTCTGGCTCCGATACTCCGACCTCACAGAGCCAGCAGAGCTCCTCTCCTTTTTCTGTTTTATTTTTGTCTTTCCAGTTACTTTGTAAATTAGTGGTTGGGGTTCCAAACCGCCCACTCTGTGGAGTACTGTGAATAATATAATTAAGAACAGGAAACGGCTCATTGTTGTGAGTCTGCAACCCAACAATGAAGGTCAGGGGAGTTTTTTCCTATGTGGGGACGCAGGGCTGAGTCCCAAGCGGGGGTCTCCTTCAGAGAGCTGCTGTCACATGGGCTGGGAGGGGAGGCCTCGTCTGGGGCTCAGAATCAGGCAGCATCCAGGCATGGTCCAGGACAGCAGAACCCAAGGGCAGGACCTTCCAGAAGACCGAGTTCCCCTTCAGTGGTGCGAAATGGAAGGTGCCTAGCACAGGAAAGAACTCTGGTGTCCTGACACCACTGCTGTCCTGCTAAGGCGCTTTCATGACTGAGCTCATTCAATCCTCAAAACATCCCAAAATGGGAGTTGGCATTTTCCAGGCTTTATAGACGAATGGATGGAGGCTCAGAGAAGTGATTTAGCCAAGAACCCTCCAAATCCTAGATGGTTATAGACCTGAATGTAGAACCCGGTTCACTACTCTTTTTAAAATTACTCATCTGGGGCGCCTGGGTGGCTCAGTGAGATAAAGCCTCTCTGCCTCCGGCTCAGGTCATGATCCCAGGGTCCTGGAATCGAGCTCCGCATCGGGGTCTCTGCTCAGTAAAGAGCCTGCTTCCCTTCCCCTCTCTCTCTCTCTCTCTCTCTCTCTCTGCCTACTTGTGATCTCTCTCTGTGTCAAATAAATAAATAAAATCTTTTTTTTTAAAATCACTTATCTGATTTTATAACTGGTTTCCTATAATACGTTCCTCTTTGGCCAGAATCGAACCCTAATTCGAACCCTAGTTCAGCTTTACGCAAATTCTGTGACTTGGGGAAAGTCATTGACACATCTCTGGGCCTCAGTTTCCAAATGCATAAAATGGGAAAAACAGCAGTACCTACGTCAAAGGGCTGGTATGAGGATTACTGGGTGAAATGTGCAAAGGTCTTGAAACGATGCCTGGAGCACAGTAAAGGATATGTACGATGCCTGGAGCACAGTAAGGGATATGTATTCGTTATCTACTGCTGCGTAACAAATTACCTCAAAACCTAGAAGGCTTATTAACACGGCAACAAACATTTATCACGTCCTACAGATGTAAGTCAGGAACCTGAGTGCCTCTGGCTGGTGGGCTCTCACAAGACCACAATCGAGACATTACAAAGCTGCAAGCGATGGGAGGCTTGACCGGAGCTCGAAGATCGGCTTCAAAGATGGCTATTGGGGTGCCTGGGTGGCTCAGCAGGTTAAGCCTTTGGGCCTCGGGCTTGGGTCCTGATACCAGAGTCCCAGGATCAAGCCCCACATCGGGCTCTCTCAGCAGAGAGCCTGCTTCTCCCCGCTGCCCCTCACCCCACCCCTGCTCTCACTCATGCATGTGCTCGCTCTCAAATAAATAAAATCTTTAAAAAAAAAAAAAAAAAGATGGCTTATTCACATGGCTAGCAAGTCGATGCCGACTAGAGGCGGGAAGCCTCGGTTCTCCATGTAGGGGTGTCCTCACAACACGCAAGCAGCTTCCCCCATAGCAAGCGATCCAAGAGAACAAAGTAGAAGCCACAACATCCCTGATGACCTAGTCTTGAAAGCCATGCATCACCATTCTACATTATCGTACTGGTTACATAGGTCAGCCCTCTTCCCTGTGGGAGGAGACTGACAAAGGCAGGAAGGCCAAGAGGCAAGGATGACTGGGGACCAATTTTGCAGACTGGCTACCACAGGCCCAGGTTTATTAAATGAAGAAGGGAATCAGATGTTAACCACTTTTGCATTCAGTGCCTGGGCACACTGTGAGGTAATCAATACACATTTACCAGAAGGATGGACATTTACATAAAAAGACGAAACGTCCATGTGAGCCCAGCCAAGTTCCATTTTGGCAGTCTATCCTTTACTACCTACCTCCTAAGCCATTTCCAAAGAAAGAACTATGTGCTCTCAATTTCGACTTAAATCATCATCTCTACAAATTAGTTCTCAAATTTCATCTTCCTATAAAAGTGTTTTAAGTGGTAATCTCAAACCAAGAGTGCTATGTAAGTTTCTCTCTCAGCCAAGTGTATCAACATGAAATACTTCCTCTGAATTCACAAGACTCAAAACAGAATGAACGTTATGTCTTGGTTGAAAACGTCTGCAGTAACGTAATTGTACAGTGACTGGTATGTGTTCCAAGACAATTGTGGTATTCCTTGCACAAATGCAGACTCTGTTTCCTCCTCCCTCCATGAAAGCTGTACCCAGGAGATAATTCCTGGGTGAAACCCAGAGGAGGCTGCTCATGGGAGCAGGCTAGGGAGTGAGTACCTAATGACTAGGCAAACACAACCCCCTCTCCAAGGGCCTGAGGTTCCCTTCAAGATCTCCCAGACTGCCGCTTCCGGGCAGCTGTCTCATATCAGAGCCATGCCAGAGACTATTTTTTTTTTAAGGTTTTATTTGAGAGAGAGAGAGAGAGAGAGAGAGAGAGAGAGAGAGCGAGCATACAAGCAGGGGAGAGGGGCAGAGGGAGAGGGAGAAGCAGACTCTCCACTGAGCAGAGAGCCTGCCATGGGGCTCGATCCCAGGACCCCGAGATCATGACCTGAGCCAAAGGCAGACACTTAACTGAGCCACCCCAGTGCCCCTCTGCCAGGCATTTGAGACTACAGGGACATGTCACAGCAATGGCATCCCCACTCGGCCCTAGGATGGCCTTTCCAGTGATACTGGAAGTTCACCCCAGGATGACATTCTCAACTGTACCACTGCCTCAACTCACCAGAGGCACATCAGCTGGCTCCTGGAAAGGGATGGTGAGCACTTTTCACAATGCAAAACTTGTCTCCAAGGACAAGGCACTCAGATCATATAGATACGGCTGACAATCCCGGGAAGCTGTCCTACTTTCTCTGGCTCCCTCCAGCTTAAGAGCATAAAGGACCACACCTTGGCCTCCACTAGGAGCAAAGAGGCCCGGTGATAGCTTCGGTCCACGCTATGTTGTTGAGATCTTACTCTTAGGAGATGCGAGCCTGGTCTCCATAATTAATAGCTTCCTGTCTACGGCTTCAACAGATGCCTCAGTGAACCAGGGGCGTAGTCACAGGAAACATAAAAACCATGGAGGTGGGGGTCAAGGAAGAGGTCACTGGTGGTCATGAACTTCACGAAGCCAAAACTGACGACAGTTCCAGGGCCCTGCTCCTCAGGTAGAATGTACAGTGAGAGCAGGTAAATACTGAATGCAGATGTTCATCTTTGGCAGTGAGAGATCTGCTAAGTCTTGACTGAGTGACAAAATCGTCACTGAATCCAGAATGTTCTTCTCCACTGTACACTAGCTTCCTCAAGGCTCCTTTGGTTTTAAATGCTGAAGGACAAATACTCACCTTGACCTTTGAGAAAGGTAAAAGCACAGTAAAATCCAAAGTGTAACCCCCCTTCACAGTGTGAATTAGTACTTCAGCTGTGAACTTCTGTGTGATGGGTAGAGCTCCCAAAAGGAAAGTTCTTTAAAAAGCTCTAGACAGCCATGCCCGAGGGGTTTAGGAAAATCTATAATGCACCACCCCAGGGCCACCCCGGAAATTTTTTCTGTATAGTTCTTTGTGTCATTTCTAGGACTCGACATTTTCAGAGTTGTTACCTTGTACCTTGGTTTATCCTAAATTCAAATTATTTACTTCTATGCAAGTATAACAAATAAAATCTTCTCTTATTATATATGCATATAATTCTTGTTCTCCTCCTTTCAACGCTGTGACTTCCAGTAGCCACTAGCCATGTGGGGCTAGTCCCTTTCAAAAACCAAGTGCATAAAAACAGAATGGAAAACATCTCATTAGTAATTTTTTTCTATGGATTACATATTGAAATGTTTGAAATATCTGGGTAGTCCTAGGTGAAAATACAGTATTAAAACAATTTTACCTATTTCTTTTTACTTGTTAAAATGGGGCCTCAAAAAAAAAATAATAATGTGTCTGCAAGGAAAATTTTGACCATACATATGGCTCATATATATGTAGCAGACAGTGCTAGGTTAGGCACTCTGAATTAGAGACAACAAAAGGCAGCTGAGGTCCACACCAGACTAACAGTTGGTATGAGCTATACAATGTTAAGTCGAAGGGTGATTTTCATCAACAGCTAATGTTTATAAAATCAGGTGATTAAAGGCAAATGGATCCCAATTTCTCTTTAAAAATAAATATCTGGGGGACGCCTGGGTAGCTCGGTGGGTTAAAGCCTCTGCCTTCGGCTCAGGTCATGATCCCGGAGTCCTGGGATTGAGCCCCACATCAGGCTCTCTGCTCAGCGGGGAGCCTGCTTCCCCCTCTCTCTCTGCCTGCCTCTCTGCCTACTTGTGATCTCTGTCAAATAAATGAATAAAATCTTAAAAAAAAAAAATATCTGATACCTCTGGGCCCACATTCCTACGTGGCAAGGAGGGCTAGGAGCTGCCCCCCTCCTCACTGTCCCCACCAGCCCCCCTGCTCCCAGGCACTGAGGCAAAGGTCAGCTGCCATACCTCCCACCCCTCCTGGCCAGCTTCATGCACTTAAGTTGCCTTCCCAGCTTCTGAAGGTGTTTGAATCTGAGAGCCTCATCCCAGAGCTGGGGTGGGAGGGATTCCAGGAAAGAGCAAAGGCAGTGGGAAGGGTCTGATTCGTGCATACGCAGATAAAAGACCTGGACTAGAGGTGGGGTTCGCTCATATCACTGTGTCCAGCTTGGGGTTTTTTTTGGGTTTTTTTGTTTGTTTGTTTTGAGGCCAGACATCGAAGTGGAAAAGTACCAGGGGACTCTGGAAAGACATCACTGAATATATACAGGAAAGAGCTGGGGGTTCAGAACAGCGCCTTTGAGACACCCAGAGGCAAGAAGAAAGATGAACCCAACCAGCTCAAGAGTCTGAGGGCAGGTTTAGAGTCTGGAGCAAGGCACCTGGGCGGGGCGGGGGGGGGGGGGAGTGGCAGGGAGCAGGAAGCCAACCTTGCTGGGAGGCTGCAACCATGGACCCTAGAAACCACAGGAGTCCTCGGACAGGCAGCCTTGGTGCTCCCATTCCCCTCGTCTTTTACCTAACAATTATTGCTTAGGTCCGGCAAAGTTGGATTAGAAATAAAGGACAAAATTCTCAAAGTGATTTGACAAAAATCCTAGCATGACACCATTTCTCGAAAACCAACTACGTCCTCCCATGCCCACTCGGTGACCAGCACCCCCGACCCAATGTCTGTCTCCAGACCAGCTACCTGTTTCCTTCCTCTGGACTCCCGCCTCCCCACCCCGTGAGTTTTTACACCTACTGGGTGTGCAGCACAGATGTGATGAGCACTACACGGGAAAACACATGACCGGCATCCTGGACCCTTTGAAATATCCTACATGATTGCAATTCTGGGGCTGCTCTTTCCTGAGCAAATGGAAGAAATTCTCATTCTCATAACCTTTTTCCCATCTCAGCAAATATTTCCCCAAGTGATTATGCTGGAGCCGAGGACTCAGACACTGGGCCTCGGACTCACTGGATAACCTAACACTGTGACGGAAACATAAAGCAGATTACAGATGCTTACGGATAACGGCTCTGTGACAGTCGCTCACGTCCCTGGGCCGGCATCGGCAAATTGCTTTTTATGAGTAGATAAATAACACTTTGTTTCTTCCACAAAATAATTAAGCGGAGTTAGAGAGTCAGACTTCAGCGAGATGCAGAGCAACGGAATGGAAAGGTCAGGACTTCTCATTACCATTCTATTTGCACCATGACTCTGCAACTCTTTTCCAAATATCCATTATTTGAACTGTCTGCATTTCATTTATTGGTCGTGGCGTCACGGTATTCATTTTCATAGATGGAGAGATGTGGGATGCTTTCACTCCATCATCCAGTCACGTAGTCCATCGATACTGACTGTGCACCTGCTCTGAGGAGGCTGGAAATGGGGGGCCCAGGGTGCTGCCGAGGCTGTGTCTGATGCCGGGGAACAGCTCACACAACGGTAAGGGGACTGTACACATTACAAATTATAAGGCAACATATGTGTAGTAAGCAGGACTCCGTGTTAGGAAAGAGAAGGGAGAGAGGCAGACAGAGAAGCCAAGAGGAGCCTATATTCAGGAGGTGGCATCTGTACAGGGCTCTTGGGGAAGAATAAAACCTTGCAGGGGTGAATGCAAAGCAGGACTTTGACACAAGGGCACCGTGCAATGAAGAGCAACTCGGTGGGTCTGGGAAATGGTGAACGCTGGTGCTGGCAGCTTCTGCAGAAGGGCTGGGTCTGGATAGGAGCCCACAGGGAAGGGCCAGGTTACAGAGAGCTGAATTTTAACATCCCCACAGGCAGACAGGGAGGCTGGGTGACCTGGTCAAAGACATCAAGCTAAGCCCAAGGCAGCCGTGAAAACCATATGCAGAACGGACGTGTTTCATCTCTAACTCTCGCTGTACCCAGAGTGGAGGATTAGAAGAGATCCTAGCTCTCCCTGCCTTACAGGATTCGTGGCCCAAGCTTGCATCGCCCATGTGAAACCAAAGCAGAAAGCTGTTGCGCGTCTAACGGCGGTAATCTAATGAAACAGACCAGTGGTTCTCTAAGCGGGGTTGCTGGTCCAGCAGCAGCAGCCCCTGTGAACTTGCTGGAAATGCATATTTCCAGGTCATCCCCCAGACCTGCAAAATCACAAACTTTGGCAGTAGGGACGACAGACTGTCTGTGTCATAGTAAGTCCCCCATAGTGATTATGACTTTGCTCCAGGTTGAAAGTCACCAACACAAAGGCTCTGGTTATCTCTTGAATGATCTCTATGTTCCCTTTTCTTCTGACTCCTTAGGCTGAACCATCCCATGTAACAAAATCTTCCTACAGTTCACTTCATGCTTACTTTTTTTTTTTAATTCTTTTTTTTTTTAAAGGTTAATTATTGATCTTTTTTTCACTTGTGACTTGACAGTTGATGCCAGACTTCCAATCCAGACTAGCTTTTTAATTTGTATCTCCTTCCCGTCAGCCCCCAGAAAAACCCAAATCCGTAAATAAGAAACAACTGTTGGTCAGGTCAGGCAGCAGCTCAGCAGTGGGCTTTTCAGCCAAACTCAATTTGCGACTAGTGTCTTAAATAGATCCCCTTAATCCCTTCCCACCAAATTCCACATCCCCCAAATATCGCTGGCAGAATGCCTCCAAGAAGGGCTTTCCATATCTATTATGCCTGCCGACTAATGATAGCTTCTGAGACTCGGAGTCTATTATTTTTTTTTTCTTCCTTTCAGTGCTTGAGAGTAAGTCACAGGTCAGACTGTCATTTGAACTATGGGGACCGTACGTAGTATTGTTCTTTATTATTATTATTAACAACAAGTAGGTTTCCCATCAATGACACGAAGTCCAAGAGAGCAGACACTGTCTTGTTCGCTATTGTATCCCCAGAGCCTAGGAAAGCACCTGGCACCCAACTCGCACTCAGTAAATACACCTGTTGAATGAGTTAAAACATTAGCACTTACTGTGCTCGGAGCTCCAGGAATACAGAAAGAACAAGATCTATTCTCTTCCTTCACACAGCACCTATCTATGTGCAAAACGCAAAGAAGCAGGTGCTGGGAGGCCCCCAAGATGAATAAGAAACAGTTTCTGCCTGTGCGCAGGCACGGGCATACTGAGCTGGACAGTGTCTGATCGCCCCAGCCGACCACTCTTCATGTTAACCGCTCCAGACATCTACAGGCATAACCACAAATGGAGACACACGTACCATATGCCTAAATGTTAAATGTTGAAAATCAAGCTAAAATTGTTCAAAAAATATGTCCCAGCCTCCTAATTTTGCAAATATGTCTTCACA
Organism: Enhydra lutris kenyoni; assembly: GCF_002288905.1. Taxonomy (NCBI): domain Eukaryota; kingdom Metazoa; phylum Chordata; class Mammalia; order Carnivora; family Mustelidae; genus Enhydra; species Enhydra lutris. Next base: position 12,571,025 of record NW_019154113.1, read on the forward strand.
ACAACAAAATTAAAACAACGTAAAAGCAACAGTTCATATCAAATCACCATGGGTTGTACAAATATCCAGAGTGAATCTCATTCCCACCAAAGGGCTCCAGGGTCCAGCGGAGGAACCAACGTGACCGCTGGTCTGACCTGACAGACGTTACACGCACATACACACTGGATTCTGAAACTTACAAAATGTAAGTGTAAGAAGAAGGCAAATATCTTGTCAGTTTTTTATGCTGATCATTCGTTAAAATGATATTTTGGCTATACTGGGTTAAAATACATTAAAATCAATCTCACTTGTTTATGTGCACTCCTTTTAATGTGGCCACTAGAAAATTACACTTACATCTGCCACCCACATTCTAGTTCTATGGGCCCAGGCTGCTCTAGGAAGACGCAGCGGCAGCCGTGGCGGGAATGGGAGGAAGGGAAAGGAACCTGCTGAGCCCAGTGCAAAGTGCCCATGGCTGCTCCCTCCGCCTCCTATTCCAATGGCTCTAGACACCCACAGGACAAACGCCCATTTCCTTTTCCTCTTTACTGTGGGACACAGAGAGGCACCTCATCTCCTGGCCAAGGTTTGGCTGCTGTGCGCCCACCATTACCCTCCCTAGCCCCCCACCTGGGACACCTGGGGAAGAATGAGCCCAGTGGCTGAGAGGCCCCCACCGCACCAACACACGCCACACAGACTCTGCCCCCAGACGCTCTGACACCCACCTCCACGGACTTCACTTTTTCCCCACTCTCCTCAGAGGAAACTGAACTTGGAAGACCAAGTTCAAATGTGCAATTCTCAGCCGCTCTGGCCCTAGAAGCTGGTGATTCAGGAGAGCTGGCCCCTGATCCTGGTGCCTCTCTCCTCCCATCCTGGGCTCCATCCTCCTCCTCAGAGGGCATGAAGACCCAGGACCCCCCCCCCCCCCGGTGCAAGCTTCCTGCACTCGTCGCTCCTTCCATCCCATCTCTGCCAAGAATCACCTCTTGGCCACCCTCAGAACCACTCTTTGCAGGACAAGCAGGCCCTGACATAGGGCACCTGAGGCAGTGGGCATCCGGACGCCTCAAGCTTCTGAGGAGCACCAGAGCTGGGGGCTCTGCTCTAACACACAGGGCCTGGGGGAACCCCTGGTGTTGACAGCCCCACCAGAACAGCTGACGGTAAATACACAAGAATCCCAAGCAATTGTGACACGCAGCAGTGATCCTCAACCCCTGCTCCTTTGGAAATGTGCTCTGGTACCAACCACCATTCTGGAAAACCTGGGACAGTGAGTACTAAGCACGAAGGCACACGATAATCCAGAAACCCACTCCTAGAGACACATCCAACAGAAGCGTGTACACACCTTCACCGAAACGCAGGCGCTGTCACGCTCACAGAGCCACGGGTCACCAGAGCCCCAGCCAGGACACTGAGTAAAGGCCCCGCAGCAGCAGAGGGGATAACCAGAGGGAGCAAGAGTCACACCACACGGGGCTCTACCACAGAACAACGAACGCACCACACCACACCCAGCACAGGGGAACCCAACATACAGGATGGGGAGAAACAGGAGGCAGACACCACAGAGGGCCTGGGTATCATTCCACTTAGATAAAGTTCAAAGACAGGTGGAATGTCTTCACCAGACATTCCACCTGTCTGATTCCACCCTGACAACAGATGTCAGGGGAGGGGTTACTTGGGGGAAAGAAGTGGGAAGAGACGAGGGGAGCTAGAATGGAAGTTTCTGGAACCCTCCAGTTCCTGATCGAGGTGGTGTTCACATGGGTGTGTACATTCTGTGAAAATTCATCCAGCTGTACACTTATGACTTGAGTGCTTTCCTCTAGGTATGATATACTGCAACTAAGAAGAAAAAAGTTCACTTAAAAAAAAAAAAAAAGATTCCTGAGGCTGCTGGTTGGCTCAGCCAGTGGAGTGTGCAACTCTTGATCTCAGGGTGGTGGGTTCAAGCCCCATGTTGGCTATAGAGATTACCTAAATTTAAAAAAAAAAAAAAAAAAAAAAAAAAAGGCTTTTTAAAAAAAAGGAAGGGGTAAAAAAAAAAAAAAAAAATAAAAACACAAGTTAAAAAAAAAAAAAAAGCAGGGCCTCTTCTTTTCCTGGTAAAAGCTTTCATCAGCCATATTATTACATGGTTAAAAACAGTGGCAAAAATTCAGCAAAAAAGATGTGAAATTATGGAAAAAAGAATTTGTACACATTTACACTCAAAATCATTAACAATAAACATGACTTGGGGCACCTGGGTGGCTCAGTGGGTTAAAGCCTCTGCCTTCGCCCAGGTCATGATCTCAGGGTCCTGGGATCGAGCCCCACATGGGCTCTCTGCTCAGCAGGGAGCCTGCTTCCCCCTCTCTCTCTGCCTGCCTCTCTGCCTACTTGTGATCTCTGTCTGTCAAATAAATAAATAAAATATTTAAAAAATAAAATAAACATGACTCTAGGTACCTTTTTGTCTTGAGACAGTATGAAAACATCAGGGTAGCCAGATGGCATTTTAAAATACTGTTTATTTCATCTTTATCTCCTCTCTTTACATACATTTTTGCTTGCTCTGTAATTTACATTCTATATTAAAAGGAATACAAGTATATAATTTGTATACATCAAGTATTATTGCTACTTACAGAAATGTTCACTGATGGGGTTTAAGGAACCTTTCACGTTTGGGAACCCTCATCTAGATGCATGAGCATAAATATACCACATTATCGTTCAGGGAGAAGGCACAGAACTATCTACACTCTGCAAAGTCTGGACTTCTAAAAATTATTTTGGAAATCTCCAAGGAGGACAGTTGAATGGTGCAGGAAATCCGCTTTAAAAACTTTTCATTTTTTTTCTTTACTTGTGAAAACACAGCTGAAGAGGGAGGTTATCAAAAGTCACTTTATCTCCCCTTTGAAGCTTCAGAAATAGTCTGGAAAAAGGATTTATGCCTCAGCACGGAGTTCCCACCGTGGCCCCTTGAGAAAAGTCAACAAATTGAGTAGTCACACAGCTGGCAGCTCCGCCAGGCAAGCAAGTCAAATGAAGGTGCAAACCCCTCTTTTCAGGGGGAACAGCCCAGTGCCGATCTGGCCCTGTGGCCCCCCATCTGGATAAACAGAACCCCTGTTTAGCTAGAAGAGGGTCAGAGGGGTCACAGCTGAACTGGGAAATCATGGGACAGGGAGCCCCGCCCAGCCTGCTCAGGTCTCTCTCCCTTAGCGACCTTAGCAACCGTCCTAGCAGCCACAGACGTAGCCCCTGTGCAACGCATGGGAGCACCCGCCCCGAATTAGAGTAATGTTAAGATGCAGGAATGTGCCACAGGGTGCGCATCTTGTAACAGGACTTCCAGAAGCAGAGAGATCCGTACACCAGCTCATGAATTCCAGCTTCCATCCCCACCGCTCCGGTGACCGCGGCAAATTTCACGTTGATCCCAGGCTCCTGTCCATCACCGCTATTTTTTATCGCTTTTTGTCACAAATATTAAACTGTGGTTTTCACAAAGCTCTAGTCCCCGCGGCCTCCCCATGCCACAAGCAAACAAATGTGTTTTTACGGCCTCAAGAAGGAAATAAGTAATTTACTGTTAAAACTTCGCTGAGCACTCGGGGGAAATTCAGCCTCACGCTTCCTTCTGATGGATTTCAGCTCTCATCCATCCAGGAGGGTCCATTACAGATTAAGTTGGAATTGGAAAGAAACTTTCTGTGCCGGCTCAGCTGGGGCGGCTCTCCCATTAGGGCCAGACAAAGGATGAGGAGCAAGGGCATCATAGACCCAGCTCTCTGCACAGAGGCAGCCACGAAGAAGTCTCTAGAAATAAACAGCCCCCATCCCGTGACTCTCAGGCCCATGCTTCCAGAAAAACATCAGAGAAAGGAACTGGGACTTATTAAAATTCTTAAGCAAGAGCACCTTTATAAAATGGGAATATTGTAAAAATGAAACGGATTGCAGGGCACACGAGACCATGGCGGCCAAGGGTTCCTGCTCAGTTGTGGATTGCTACGGCAAAAAAAGTGCCTCTCGTGCAGCCTGGCTTGTTAAAAATGGGACTGTTGCTTCTAACGAGCCCCATTCCCCAGCCTCGTGGAAGGCAATCAGGGGATACATGGAGGGGACTCTCCACCTTGGATGGGATGCTTTCTTTCTGTTGCTCCGATAAACCCACACAGGGGATGCCATTCTGCGAAGGGACAGAACACTCCAACTCCTGGGAGTCTCAGGGTGGGGCTGACACAGGTAAGCCACACCTGGAGGGAGTCCTATTCTCCTTGGCAGGTGTAGTAAGGAAAGCCTGGGCTTGGAGACCTACAGAGATGCTTTCGAGATCTCGCTGTGCCATTTGGGGCAAGCATTGGCAGCGCCACACACACCAGCAACCATCAGATACCGCCAGTGTGGCCAGGGCACAGCCCACGTCCACCTGCCATTCTTACCCTGTGCTTTACACGCAGAAAACCATTTCTGGTTCCAGGACGCTGGTCTTCCTGACTAAATGTTGCTTTCACAGACACTCTACACAGAGGGGACCAGGTGGACTGCATACGGAATCTGAAGCCCTACCATCCCCTTCACCAAGAACACGTTTTGTTGTTTTTCATTTTGGACAACGGCCCAAGATTTTATTTAACAAAGGATTCCCTAGCTTAAAAACAACAACAACAACAACAAAAAGCATAAAAACAGTTTGAAAATCACTGCTCTGGGTAGGATTAACCACACGAATGCTTAGAGGACGCTTCAGCTCTCAAAGAAAATGTAGAATTGTCTTATCTCCGATGGTCTCCAGATGGGGCCTCCTCAAGGCCCAGGGCAAACTGTAGAGTTCCTTGAATCAGCACTCCTGCGTGGGCTGAGAGTCACCTTACCCCCACGGGCATGGCTCTGATGCTTAAGGGATCTAATGATGCAAACACTCTCCACATTTCTCCTCTAAAGGAATATGTGGTTGGCAGGACCTGTAGGTGGTCCCTCTCTTGCAACCGTCAACTGTTCCTGCCACAAATTTGGCAGGAACTCCTCCAGCAGCTGCCTGCAGTCAGAGAAGCCTGGCTTGCCAGCTGAAACAGGGTCCATGCCTGGCATGCCGAGGCTCTGCAGCAGTGGGATCGCCTCATGCGGCGCAGATATGCGTGAACTTGAACAAATGGCACGGGAGGGTACAGAGGAACGCACAGAGTGCGCGCAGCTTGGTGCCCGGCACGCACAGGGAAACGCACTCTTAACAAGAGGCAGATGTTTGGGGGATCAGTGAGCACTGTCTTTAGGCAGGGACACACAGGGTGCCGGGCAGGGGACAGGAGTCCTGAGGCAGCTTAGAATCTGGGGCAGGAACTCAACGTTTCTACTGATGGCAGGACTCTGCAGCCGAACGGGCTCTGCTGTAACACTGTAACATCTTTACCAACGAAGAGCTGAGGGAGTTAGAAAGGGAGGGACCCACTCCACAAAAGCCTTTTGGAGAGGGTGACCAGGCACTTCCGGTTTGTGCATTTTGTTCCGAGAGAGTCCCAATGTGGATGATAAATCCTAGGACAGCCTTACCGAAGGAGGATGGGGGCATGTGAGCGGGGACTGAAGGGCCCCAGAATGTCCACAGGGAGGAAGCATTCCACGAAAGGGGAGTTGGGGAGGAACCAGAGCAAACAGCCACGAGGTGGGAGCAAGCTGGGGAAATGTCGAGTCCAGTTTCGCTGGAGCACCAAGGGCGTGAGGAGATAAGATCCAGTCAGACTGCAAGGGCTTCACAGTCTGATGTCACGTTCTCCTTCGAATGGGCACCTGTGGGGCTTTCTGAACAGCGGTGTTTGCAGGTAGGTGAGCTTTAGTGGGGAGAGGAGGGAGAGAAAGCAGACAGACCTAGGAGAGGAAGGAGGGCCTGGTGGGTGGGACTGGAACCCTGGCATCCTAACTATCCCACCCCCACCCAGTCACTGCCCCGGCCTCTACCCCCAGGGCTGCCTATCACTCTGAAGACCGCTGGCTCACTCTCCCTGATCTGCTGTTGAATGGATCGCCTGGACATGTACGAGTCCTGGGACTGTCTATTTTTGGCCCTCCTGGGCCAGGGTTAGCAAAGAAAGGCCCAGATGCCAGGCACTTCCATCACAGTGGGATCCACTGTTCCATAAAGGGTCACGTCCAAAACTGGGTTCCACCTGAGTTATGGTCCCCTGGACCCGAGGGCCAAAGGGGAGGCCCCTCTTTCTCTAGAATCACCAGGCACGGTCTTTCCAGAATCTGGAGAAAGTCAGCCCACTGCCTTTGTTCAGCATGTGCTGAATCCAGAAACACAGTTGTTCTTGGGGTGATGTGCGTCCAAGGATCACGGGGGTACCCAGGAAATGCATCCCAGCGCACCTGGCCTGCTCTCTGTTCCACAATCATTTCAGGGCGCAAGGAAGCAGCACACAGAGGGAGGCAGGTTTAGACCTCCTGCAGAATGATCCCCGAGCAAAAGGTATTTATAGTCAAGGAGCCCAGTCTAAAAAGCACCCACTCAAAACCAGAAAGAGCTTGCAAACTCCCTACCCACTAAAGCTTCACCCTTACCCAGCCTCGTATCCACCCCCCAACCCCTTGTTAGCCCACTCACCAGCCTTTGCTTGGATTACTTTAAAACTCTGGTTTCCTGGCCCTCATGTTCTTGCCTCTCCAATACATCCTCAGAGCTGGGATCCAAGATGATGCGCCCTTTAAGGCGGGGCGAAGTTATCAATCTTCCTTACTGTCTCTGCACACCAAACACTGCATGTTAAGTGCGGGAATGAATCAACACACAAGGGAATGAATGAACATCCCTGGGCAGCAGCACGTGAGCACACCACCCTCTCTGGTCCCAGCCAGCCCCCGAGAACTGTTAAGGGAACAAGGAGTCACGAGCACAGCGAAGGCTGAGAGGGCTGCGAATGTAGCCACAGCAGGCAAGAAACGTACAAATCCAGCCTCTCGGCTGCCCTTGCCTTTAGGAAGGATTCTAGGGCACCACATGTGGAGGTGAGACCCTGAATTTATTTTCTCCAGGAGGACACAAGTTTTCTTTGCTGGTGAATGTGGAGCGCGGTGCCCGGGGTTTGGCTGACAAATGTGGGCAGAGCTGCTGAATGCCACGATCGTGGCCAACAGTTTGTACCCTCAGTAATGAACCACCACCAGGATCATGAAGGTAAAAGACACAAACACTCAATGAGTAGACAGTGGGTGCGAGGCAGACGTGAAGCACCGGGCACACACTATTCCCCAAACACTCATGAAACTACAAGGAGACAGGTAATATTTTGATCATGATTTTTATAGCAGGTTTAATGAGCGTAAGCATCTTGCTCAAGGTCATACAGCTAAGTAGGTGTCAGGGCAGTGATTTAAACCCAGGCTGTCTAATAGCAAATTTACTACTACACTGGGGTGCCATTTAATCCCCCCTCCCACCCAAGATAAATGGTCAGACTCTTTGGGGAAGAGGTAGAAAGGAAGGAAGGAAACTCTCTTGGTGCAACAGTTAATGCTAAAAACTGTATAATATCTCCCCCTTTTGCAGACGAGGCAGCTGTCTCTCGGGGACTTTAAGCAGCAGGTCTGCAGTCAACAGTGACCACGAGTCCCGGTGAGCGGTGGTGAGAAGGGCAAATGGACTTTGGTAGCAATGGCTGAGATGGAGTAGAGACTGGGCGCAAAACGGGGTTCAGGTGGCTTTTCTTAATGTCAAACTAGATCAGAGGTCAGCAAAGTTTTCCTGTGAAGGGCCAGATAGTCAAAATTTATGGACAAAAACAGCATTTGGCCAAGACCCATGATCCACTAATGCCCGAACCAGATACAGATGATGATCCCTGGGAATTTTAAAATCTCAGGGGAGGCACCCCTTCCTAAGAGCAGCTTTCGCATATGAATTCATTCATGACATCTGAGAGTTTATTTTGTTCTGTGAAGCCAGAATCATTAGCATAAATTGTCAAAAGGCAAGCCCTTGGGTAATTATTAAATCGACTCCAGTAGGAAAATTCTAAGGCATGTATAATTTTTATAGTGGGAACACAGAGAAAAATACTTCCTTCTGAACAGGGAAGAAAGTGAGCGCACATTCCTGTCCTCTGAGCCCTGAGTACAGGACACATTCTCAGACAAATCCCGCATCAGAATTCTTCACTCCTCTTTGGTGCGTGGACCAAGGCAGAGGTGAGTTCATGGTCTGGGTAAGACCACTGGGAAGATCACTGGCTTTCATTCCAAACGCCACATAGTCACAGAAACCTTCTTCCTTGGATGCCAGAAACCCGTGCACAGTGCCATTCTCCCTGAAGAAAGAGGGAACTTTGTCCACGGAGGAAAGGAATAATTAAAAGACTGGAAATGCCTAAATCAGAAATAATCTATCTTTACACACAGCAATGGGATATAGGGGGTTGCAGAAATTGAGGCTCTCCCTTGCTGGTGAGAAAACCCCTCAGGTAACTGATTTGTAGATCAAGCTGACTGATGGCCTCCAGAAGAGAGGCTTCCTGGATCTGACAGGTCTCAGAAATCTAAAAATCATGGGGCTCCTGGGTGCCTCAGATGGTTGGGCATCTGCCTTGAGCTCAGATCATGATCCCAGGTGTCCTGCATCGGGATCCCCACCCAGTGGGAAGCCTGCTTCTCCCTCTCCCTAGGCTGCTCCCTTGCTTGTGCTCTCTCCATCTTTCAAATAAATGAATAAAATCTTAAAAACAAACGAACAAAAAACAGAAATCTGAAAAACTCCCCAAAAGTGGGTGACACGAGAAAACCAACGAGAAGCACAAAGTGACATTTGTTTAGAAAATTGTCTGGTGCAATAGGATTCAGTTATCAATATTTCTACATTCAATTATCTGAGTCAATGTTCAATGTTTACTGAGTGCTACCCTGTGGCCTGGCCCCACACAGGGTTTGGGAAGACGACAGTGGACAAGACAGCCAAGATCCTTGTCCTCAGAGGGCAAGGGAGGGTGCATTTAGAGAACACATTTTTAACTTCAGCCATTAAAAGGCCCTCTAATAAGGTCTGCTTCTGACCTGTCTCTACTGAGGCATCTTAGGAGTCCACATTCCTGGGTACATTCTCAACAGCTTTTTCCCTCCTCCCTAACAAGTAAAGAATCAAAATGTACTGTGGTGACTGGTTTCCTCTGGAACTTCCAGGCGACACCATCTCTACGTGTGCCACTAACAACAGAAAAGGTAGGACGCAGTTGGACAGCCACTTCGCTTCTCCCGCCTTGGACCACGACGAGGACAGAGGGAGCTAGAAGCAGAAGCAGTGTGCTACCTGCACGCAAAAGGGGCAAAGGCCCGGCTGACCTTTGACTATTCCCTCTCCCACCCCCTCCCCCTGCCCAACCCTACGCCGGAAGACAACAGCTACACCATTGTAGGAGAAGGTGACTGAAGTCTTTTTCCTTTTTGACCTAGATAATTGATTATGGTGGTATTAAAAAAAAAAAAAAAAAAAAAAACCAGAACCAGAAAACCTCTTCAGATGCTAAAGAACTCAGATTATCCACCCTTCACATGCCTTTACTGAGAAAAGTTTTCAAAGACCTATTCTAGCTAAATCCCTGAAATTCAAGAACTCCGGGACAGGAATGTCCCATGACACAAAGCAGGGCAAGGAGCAATGACGTCAGCTAAATCTAACTAATGAAGTGTAACTGGTCATTAAAACTGTGGTTTCAAAATGGAATATAAAAGCCAAAAGTGAGGCTTAAAGAAATATTTTACGGTAAAAATCACTTTGCAATGACAACCTTAGTCTATATCGAGAGTCTATAACCTTGCGTTATAATAACAATTGGAAATCGGCAGGGGGCAAGTTGAAAAAAAGAAGAGCAATGAATTTTTTATTTTGTCCAAGTAAGGTATCACACCTACCTTCTCCTATTCTTGTGTTTAGTGATTAGAGAAATATAAACTTACAATCTGATGGAAAGCATTATTAGGGCTTAAGACAAGCTATCTTCCCAATCACTGCACAGTTCATAAAGGGAAAGAGAAAACATGAACAGCGAGCACACACAAACATAAAATTCCACATAAAAGAATTCTATACAGGGCCACCCGGGTGGCTCAGTGGATTAAAGCCTCTGCCTTTGGCTCGGGTCATGACCTCAGGGTCCTGAGATGGAGTCCCGCACTGGGATCTCTGCTCAGTGGGGAGCCTGCTTCCTCCTGTCTCTCTGCCTGCCTCTCTGCCTATTGTGATCTCTCTCCGTCAAATAAATAAATAAAATCTCTTAATAAATAAATTATATACAAAAGAATTATATTAAAATTCCATATGAAAGGACAAAAGAAGTATGCCAAACTAGAATTATACTAAAATCCAAAAAATCCAAAATGAGTTTAAAAAATAAATAAGCCACAACCCAATTACATGCTGATTGACAAAGCACACAGAAGAACTAGGTGATGGAACAATTAAAAAAAAAAAAAAAAAAGAAAGAAAAGAAAAGACAAATTTCAGGCAACAAAGGAGAACAATATTAAAACAGAGACAAAGTGAAATTCACATTAAAAGAGTATTACCCAGCAGTATACAATGTAGCAATCCCACACATGGGTATTTCCCTGGGAGCAAAGAAGTTAGAGACCTGTGGGCAAGTGTTCACAGCAGCATTATTCATAATAGTCAAACACTGGAAACAACCCAATATCCCTCTACCAGCAAATGAGCAAAGGGCAGTACGTTCACACAATGGAACACGATTCAGCAACAGAAAGGAACAGGTTATGGCTGGATGTGCTCACAAGCCTGAATCTCAGAAGCATTAAGGTGAATGTTAGAAGTCAGCCACAAAAGGCCAGAAAGCTGTGCCTACAGGAACAGAAATCAGACCAGTGGCCACCAGGTACTTGGGGGAAGAAAGAGGGGACTGAGAAAAAATACAAAAACAAACAAAAACCACTTTTAAAAGTGATGAAACTTCTCTTGGTTGTTTTTGTTTTGTTTTCTTCTTTTTTGAGAGACAGAGAACCTGCATAAATGGGAAGGGTGCAGAGGGAGAGGGAATCTTAAGCAGCCTCTGCGCTCAGCATGGGGACAGACACAGGGCTCTGTCCCCCTCCCGATCCTGACGGCATGATCGGAACCAAAGCCGAGAGTCACACACTTAACTGACTGAGCCACCCAGGCGCCCCAGAGAACTTCTAGATCTTCATGAAGGGGGAGCTTCCAAAACTGTGCACATTCATCAGAACTCATCAAACTGTCCACTGGAGAGAGTAAATTCTTTTGTATGTACATAATACCTCAGTAAATCCAACTTAAAAAAAAAAATGAAAAAAACTAACAAGAGCAATCGAGGTTCTTTGATAGAAGATATACTGTGTGAAGAAAGAGTCTTTTATTTTAGCCTCTAAAAATTAAAATAGGGAGCAGTCGGAGAGGTCATCATCACATGGGTGGGTTTAACACTTCTTTGATCAACCAGAGTTCAAAAAAAAAAAAAAAAAGAGAGTATCATTATTTAACAAAATCATAAATGAATAAGTAAAAGGTAAGCAGTAGCAAACTCAGCCAATGGGGAAATCAACAGATTTCTAATCAGTACATGTGTTATCTCATTTTTACCCATTTTCCAGAATGCTATCAGATGGTCGCTATACCCAGCCCGGCAGGTAGGGACACTGATACACACGAAGACGGGGCAACCTGCCAGGTCCCATGGCCAATGGAACAAGAGATTCAGAGCCAGGCCAGTCGTCATTACAATAACAACAGACAATCCTAATAATTATAGTCATAAATGTAATTTACATTTATGTAATTATGTATATTTACATATTAAATGTAAAAAAAAAAAACACCAAAAAGTATCTTCTTACATCTCTTCACCTTTTCATTCTTCCACTGTACAATAAAGGACAAAACAAATTCATGTGAAACTTACTCCATTAAAGGTCTTGGAGTCCAACCTCTGGCACATTATGTGATTAGCTGCACCTGAAAATCTATGTGTTTGCAGTCACATAAATCCAAATTTGTATTAACATGTGGATTGAGTAAAGGGTTACTGCTTGTAAGTGACAGCCAAACGCACAGCAAAGGGACCCTACAGGATGAGAGTAGAGAGTAAACATATGGATGTTTTCTGCAGACGCTCCTTTGGTGACCATTCATAATCATCCCCGGTCACCTGTCCTGTCTTGAGTAGGACAAAAGCTTTAAAGAGCTCCTCAAACTTTGTAATCTGGGGACCACACCCAGGACAGAAAGTTCTAAAAAGCAGCACCACCACTCAGATCCTCTGCAACCATCCACTTCCCATATTCCCTCCCCCCACCCACGGCATGCCCTGGGGTCCTCGCGGGAGACGCCCTGTCCCAGACTATGGGGTCCGAAACTTCCTCCCGCAGAAATGGATGCCAGACTTCGCTTGAGAGGATACACAGGAATTACCTGGAAGAGAAGCTCAACCTCAGCCTACTCCAAGGAGAAGGAAGAACAGGACAAGCACAGGTCTTGAGAGACCACAGTCCATTCTGGAAGCATCCAGTATCTAGGGCTGTGGCTCTGCTGTCCAGCCAGCACACCCACCCACGCCAGCTCGCTGGTGCGGGCAGCTGACAGCATGGCCGTAACTTGAGGAATAATACAATGTTTCTGAATTATTCTGAATTATTATTCTGAATTATTATCTGCAGAGTACCTAGATTTTTTTAAAGTCCCCTTTGGACATATGGCCTAGCCCTGGTATCCAACAATTAGAGGAGGTTCTGTGAGCCTCAGTAGTCCTCTGGCGTCACAGAGGGGAATGGGGCTCCAAGGCTCAGTGACTTGCCCAAGGTCACGCTCTAGCCTACGGTTCTTCCCCCAGAGCCAGTGGTCTCTCCTTCTTCGGCCACTTGCTCCGCTCTTAAAGCTGACATGGGAGCTCGGGGGGTGTGGGTTGGCTGCATCTCCTGCCTGGAGAGCCAGCTGCTTGTGGGGGGCGGGGAGGGCAAGCTGAGAGGAGAGCGGGAAGGGAGCAAGGGGGAGAAGGAGGGCGGCTGTGCCAACACTGCAGGAGTGACGTCAAGAGTGGGGCTGGACCTAGACACAAGCCCGCAGCCACCAGCTGGAGTCACGGGCCTGCAGGGTACCCTCCTGGCCTGAGAACCCATTGCCATGGAAACCGATCATCAATGAGCTCCTGGACAGAATCCAGCACTGAAAACCCTTCACTGCCGTATGAATAGGGCTCCCACCCACGCACGCGGGCGGCACAACCAGCTCCGTTTATGGCTAATCCTGCCAACGGTCTCTCCTCCATCTTCCCTCCGCTCACCACAACTTCCTGGGCCCCCTGCCCTTCTGCCCACGTTGCCTAGAGCAGAGGACACCACATGTGCAGAGCGGGACAGGTTTGGGACAAGGGTGGGGTGCCGAGTGGACGGTGGGTCCTGCCAGTCGCATGCAAAGGCATTCAAGTTCCATTTTTTAAAAATGCACAGGTGACAGCTCAGTGCAGCATAGCGGCCCCTGGTTCTCCTGAAACTCAACAGCGTCTCAGAGTTTCCTCCACTGCCTCACGTAGATGGTAAAGAGGGACTTGCCCCAGCAAATCACACTAAATCATTTCAGCTCGTAAAAACCCAGTGGTATAGGCACGCTCATTCTCCTCATTTTACAGACCGGAACTTGCAGGTCAGAGACACTGAGTAAATTTCCCCTAATTGCACAGCGAGGACGCAGAGATGTTGGGACAGAACCCAGGCTCTCTGGCTACCCTCCCTCTGTAAAGGGTGTCTAGGGCCCAGCTAGGTTTGCTTCTTGAAGAAGGAGTTCTCTCCTCTATAATAAGGCAAAATGGGCACTGGTTTCCTCACTCCTCTTGGGGAGAGACCGCAGATTCCCTGCCACAGAGGGATGACAAACAGCTCCCCTTCTCACAGGGGCTCTCCATCTCTTGGAAAAAGTCTCCCTTGAAACCTCAGAGATCATTCTGGAAGAAGCACCCAATTTTCTGCTGCCCTGTGAATGCCCTGCAGCCTTCCCCTCGCCCTTAATGGACGCTAAGCACCTAAAGCACACTCCTACCTTCCAGCACTTTCTTCCCTCTGCCTGGACTCCTTTCTCGACCTTGTGGTCCCAACCACGACTAGTGCCCTCCTTTGGCTTCTGCAAGCTAAGGCACCTGTCCCCTCCTCTGTGCCCCCGGTATAGGAAACTGCCCATACAGGAATTTGCACGGCTCATTTTTATCCATGGGTCTCTGAAAATGTTGCAAAGTCCCAGAGGACACACCGTAAATGCTAAGAAGAGTTAGGGAAATAAAAAGCCAGTGGTGACCCTTGAGGTCAGGGGCCTGATTTTTCGGGCCTTGCTGCCTACCCCTGCCCTTCCCCTTATCTCAGACCCCCAGTGGAGGCCTCACAGCATCCCTGAGCCCAGATAGGTGTCACATACTATGGTTGTTTCATGGGTGGCGCTGCCCTCCCCAGCCTTCTTGCCACCTCTCTGGGCTTCTGCCACATGGAGACATGGCTCACAGACAGTGTGTCTTATTTAATACAGAGAAGGTACAAAAAAAAAAAAAAAAAAAAAAATTGAGCCTGGAATGATAACAAGTCAGAAGGAAATACTTTCACTGAAGTTTCTGGATGGCAGAAGAAATGTTAACTGGAAATCCAAAATAAACCCTTCACCCTCTGCTGCCCCAACAGCAGGCTCTCCCTTCGGCCTCTCTCCAGGCCCCTCTGGGGTCTGACCCACGATATCCTGCCAGAGCCTGCTTTCATCTTAAGTCGGGTGTTCTCGGCCTTGGCGTTGCTGACATCCTGGGTCAAATCATTCTTTGTCACAAGGGCTGTCCTCTGTGCTGGAAGGTGTTTTAGCAGCTTCCCTGGCCTCTGCCCATCAGAGCCCAGTAGCCCCCAACCCCATTATGACAACCAACAACCGAAAAGGAATCCAGACACTGCCACCTGTTCTCGAAGGGGCAAAACCGACCCAGGCTGAGATCCAGGGCCTCGACTCACCCCTGTCCCCTGCACTCACTCAACTCAACTTCTTCATTGCCCTCAAAGCAACCAGTCCTGTAGACCTCCAGACAAAAATCCCACCTTCGTTCCCCAATCTTGCTGCTGTTCCATCAGATTTTCCAATCAGTCACCAAATCCCATTAGCTGCCCCTCAGTTCATCTAGGCTGGCCTCTAAATTCTAGCCCTCATGAGCTGTGTGTCTTCTGACAACTCAGGCAACCTCTCTGTGCATGCTCTTTATGGCAGAATGGAGAGGACGGTAACTCAGAAGGCTGCCGTCAAGTTCCGATGAGAGCCAAGGTGCAGTGCCTGACAGCAGCAGGCACTTGGGGGGTCTGTTCACCGCCTGGATATCCATGACTATGGCTTTTCTAGGGAGTCAGAGGTAGAGAGCATGAAACCCCCACCTTCCATCCATCCATCTCAGTTCCCCATGCCAGTGTCCTGCCCACTGTCCCTTCCTATGGGTCCCTGGATGGAGGAGCAGTCCATCTCACATCTGAGATCGAAACAACCCATGCAACTCCAGGAACCAAACTGGAAGGCCATGTCAGGGCGTTCCGGGGGACCTCTGTCCTCACCCGGAGAACAGACTTCTAAGAACCACCACCCCCTTCAGGGAGTCAGTACGGCAAGATGAGCCAGCCACACTGTCCCGGTGCCCTGGTTCACGGCAGCCCCCCCCCCTCGTTCCCAACCCCACCCTAACACAGCCCTCTGTGTGAGGACACCGTGGGTGCCCCAGAAGATCAGCCGGATGCCCCAAACGGGGTACCCAGGGTGTGCAAAATTCTCAAAACACCTCACACAGCTGATTCACACTAACTGCAGTCACCGTGCTCTACGGACCTGCACCGAACATCGATTTAGTGACTCCTCCTGGAGGGATCCAGAGTCAAGCTCCTACGAACCTCTGGTCACACGTGTCTCATCCTAAGATCATTAGAGAGCCTCGCTGTATACGTTTCTGCTTAAAGACCCCGTATCTAAGAGGTGCTGCTGACTCGTTAACACTGAACTCGCAAGCCGACGGCTCTGCAACTCGAAAGCAGCTCATCGAAAGCGCGTGTTTTCTCCAAAAGGCACATTACAGCCTTCTCGCACTTAGGAACACAGAACAGCACTTTAGCACTACACTTGAGAGCCATTTTAAACAGCGAAATCACCAACAGAAAGCAAGAAAGTGCGGCATTAAACGGGCCACATAAAGGACAATTGTTTATAGTACGAGAGCTGAAACAAGGAGGCAGAAAGTGGCCTCATTTGACCTCAGCTGGGAACATTCATCGTGGGGCAAATCCAATTTTTCACCGTGCTGTGTGGGTTTGCAAAGGACCAAAAAAGGGCTGTGGATATCGATTTTGAGGTTACAAATAAATGGTAGCAGGTAGATCCGCGAATACAGAATCCACAAATAATGACCAACTGCATACGCCTCTCCTTATCTGAAGAGCTTACACATGATCCCCCGTTCTGCACCCGCCAGCCTCTCAGCACAGGCCTGGAGCTGGTGGACAGACCCCCAGCAGCTCAGCTCATCTTCTAGAGTCAGGGAAACAGGGGAGAGCCCTCTTTGCCCTGGGGAGGCTTCTGGCTGCCGGAAGGAAAACCATGCTTGTGGGAGCAAGGTCCAGACAAGGCAAGACACTGCATGCAGACGGGATCCACACTTGTTGCCTGTTTAAGATCAGAAGAGACCTGGAAGTTCGGAGGGTTAATGGGAGGAAAGGATCCACTTCTCCAAAAAGAAAAGGGGAAAACAGCAGCCACCCTGCTTTCCTGGAGCTCCTTCTGGGTCCCAGGAAACCAGACACAGCCCACCTTCAAGATGCCCGCTTTTATTCTCCAGGACTCTTCCAGCGAATGGCTACAGACTCAATATTCCACGTTAAATCTATTTGACAGGCCAGCTACGAAGACGGGAGAGGACCCCAGGTCTCCCTCCCCACCCTGCAGGCACCTCACGTCCATGACCCCAGCAGCCTTGCTGGCTGCTCCAGGGTGTGCCGGAGCCCAAACAGCCCAGGCTTGGGGCCAGCTCACCAGCTGCAAATTTCATCACAACTCTCATTGTTTGAGACACAGAGCCCAAAGACAGGCATGCAAATCTACTGCACTGTGACAACACTTTAAATAACACGTTAAAACGTGGTTCAGAACTTACCCCACCTCTCTCCTACCCGTGCTACGAGGACCTTGCTTATGAAGGGTTTTGAACAGCTTGGGGAAAGTGTGCTGTATCTCAAGGCCAGTGTCTTTTTTTTTTTTTTTTTTTTTTTAAAAAATGGCTATGGACTTTCTTTTTTTCTATTTGAGCTAAATGTTTTTCTGCGTGAGCAAGTAAAGTCTTTTTGCCTTTTAGCATTTAGCTAAGGGGGAAAAATCGATACTTCGAAACTTCTCGATTGTCAAGACAAAAGTAATGCTAGAGAATTTCAACACATAAAACTGGGAAATTAGCAGCCACACCTACCACTGCTCCCCGCTCAGATTTTCTTCTAGACAGCAACCCAAAGGGCCCACTCTGCCCAATTCTCCCACCACTCAGTCCAGATCCCCCAGGCCCAGCCTCCACCGCCAGGAGACCCACGGACATGGAAGGAAATGATACAGATGGAGTGGCACCAAGTCAAAGTAGATTACGGTAACGATCTTCATGGGAAACACATAATTGTAAGAGACAAACGTGAGAAATTTAACCCACAAAAATAATTGGTTCTTAGTATCCATGGACTGGTCAGATATTTTCCAAATTGCAACCTTCTCCCCTTCCAAAAACTCATTCACTCACTCGTTCATCTAGCAGATAGATAGCTACTAATTGCTTGTATGTATCAGGTACGTTGATACACATACTTGTTTTATACAATGAAAAGACATGGTTTACCCCTCAAGGTAGTGTGGGGAGATGGGTGCATGAGCCGTGTTGCAGCGCAAGGACAAAGGACAGTCAGTCAGTCATGCTACATGCAGACAGCACAGGCAGTGGGACCCTGTGCACACACTGCAGGGGGCGGGCAGAGAAGCAAGCATGAACATGGTGCAACATTGTAACATACAGACTCACTCAGTCACTAACAGAACCCTGGGTATCCATGATACTGCAATTAAGGAAACTTCAGAAACTATTAAATGAGATAAGCGCAGCCACAAAAGCAAAGCATAAAGGCACCAATAAGCAAGGCCAACCTCTGGATGACCAAAAAGTCGTGCAGGGCCTGAGAGGCCCGTTTGTGGGGCTGTGGGCACACACGTGTGTGAGCACAGGGCAAGTGCTATGCATGGGGGTGTGTGTGCAGAGAGGGCAGAAATTTCATTAGTGAGTGGGAAGTGGGGTCATCTCCATCCCAGCTCCTTCTCACTTCCTGTCTGTGGCAGAATTTCCTCTCCCCAGCACCAGAACTCGGTGCCCCTGGCCCTAGGGTGGTCCACATCTCACCTAGCAACCCAATGGGACCGGCTGGAGGCATCGTTCCACCGGTAACACCTTCATGCCGAATATCACAGTCCAGAGAATTCTAGAGGGTCAGTCACAGCCTGTCTCAAATAACCCCAGCGTAACTCAGAAGGGTTCGCTTGAGAGAAAGCTCCCAGGAGGCTGAGGGTCATCTGAATGATGCCCACCAAACACTCTTTCCCTCTCCTCCCCCGCTTCCCAGGAAGGAAGAAGTGAACGGGGCCAGGGAACCACATGCGGACAACTCCTCCCGCCTCCGGTCTTTCACTGAAACCGGAGCACTGCCCTCCCCTGCAGCTTTTAGGAGCATTTCCTCGACTTGAGACAGCGGGTGTGCATGGCACTTTGATGGATGGGCCAGGAGCTGCTCGCCTGGATACTTTCCGAGGTGATTAGGCAGGGGAGTCCAGAAAATGCTGGATGGAAGCATCTGAACAAATAAGGCAACCAGAAGGGAAAGAAGATAGCAGCTTTTCAAAGACACCTTGCATCTCTGCAGGAAAGAGAGAGAGGAGGAGGAGGAAGTAGAGCCTTCCTCTTGACCCAGCCCTCTGCAGATCTGCTCGTGAGAACTCCTGGTACCGAGTCTTACAGACAAAGTAGACAGGAAGAGAGTTCGTGCCAGTGGGATATGGGAGGGTACTGAAGAAGTGACCTTGACCTTTATTCCTGCCACCACGTCCTAGTGGCTCCCAGATGGTAAGCACATCTGGAACACAGCTCAAAACTCAGAACTCAAAAACCTTTGGTATTTCACAGATGTCAGGATCTAGATATTTGATATTTGGTAACAAGATCCCAGATAATAGGATAGATAACAGGAGCCGGAGGCCAGCACTACCGGATTGTTCATCCATCTGTAAAATGGGTTTATTCATCTGGTGGGATGCCTGGGTGGCACAGGCAATTAAGCGGCCAACTCTCGGTTTTGGCTCAGGTTGTGATCTCAGGGGCATGAAATCGAGCCCCTTCTCAGGCCTCACACTCAGCAAGGAGTCTGCTTGAGTGTCTCTCTCTCCCTCTGCCTCTGCCTCCCCCCACTCTTTCACTTTCTCTCTCTCACCAAAATAAAAATAAATCTTTCCAAAAAATCATTTCATCTGAGATTATCTGTATCCCATGAGACTCATTCAAGAAAGGAGTATTGTTATGTGTCAAGTGTTATCTGCTCTTATCACGGGACAGTGCTCCGGAGCCATCCACACTGGCTCTAGTACACAAGGGAACGGCGGAGGGAGACAAATCATATTAGTATCAAAGGAAAGCGTAACTAGGACAGATACTCTAACAGAATACCATAGAAAGCTTGGGGGGGGGGGTGGTTAGTGTGCTCTTCTGGACTAATGGGTCCCACAGTTTGCTTCTAGGTACAGCAGTCAAACTAGAAAACCATACTGTCTGCTTCCGGATACCTCAAGGTCTGCTCTGATAATTAAAAGGCTCTTATATTGCTTGAAACTTTTATTTAAAACAAAGATGCAAGAGCTATTGTATTTAGATATAGATTCCTATGCTCTAAATTGCTTCTATGCATATTTAAAAAGGAGAACATGGGTGCCTGGGTGGCTCAGTTGGTGAAGCCACTGCCTTCGGCTCAGGTCGTGATCCTGGAGTCCGGGGATCGAGTCCCACATCGGGCTCCCAGCTCCATGGGAAGTCTGCTTCTCCCTCTGACCTTCTCCCCTCTCATGCTCTTCCTCTCCCTCTCTCTCAAATAAATAAAATCTTAAAATAAAAAGGAAAACATAAGCAAAACAAACAGATGAAGGCAGTCCAAAACTTCTCCAAAGTCCAACTCTTCTGGATCCTTTCCAAAGATAGTTTTTGTTACAGACTAAATATTAAGTGTTCCCCCCAAATCCAAACCCCAAGGTGATAGGTATTAGGAGGTGGAGCCCTTGGCAGGTGATGAGGTCATGAGACTGCAGACCTCATGATTGGTATTCCTGTCCTTGTGAAAGAGACCCCAGAGATCTCTCTCACCCCTTTCGCCACACATGAGGACACAGGGAGAAGATGGCTCTCGAGAAGCCAGGAAGCGAGTTCTCACCAGACACCTTGATCTTGGACTTTCCAGCCTCCAGAACTGCTAGAAATAAATGTCTGTTCTTCAAACCACCCAGGGTAGGATAGTTTTGTTATAGCAGCCCAAATGGATTCAGACAGTTTTAAAACCATTTAAATGTTATTTGAAAGCGGAGCTCAAAAACAAATTGGGTCTCCTCTCTCTTACTGTTGAAAAAAACAAAAACAAAAACAAAAACAAGAAAAAACTACACCAAATTTTTTTGTCTTCTCTAGGACTAGAGCTGCCTTCTGGAAGTAAGATGCCATACAAATGTGATTGGTCTTAGAGCAGCTGAGCTCTTTGAAGAAGCAAGGGGTCGAATTTTTTACATTCTCCAAAGCCATCACCTTATCATTCAGCCTGGAGTTGAAACTACCTCTTTGCATGAGACATGCCAGCTGCTGGCTTCCAGAAGTGTCACCAAGGCCCAGGCATGAATCCCTTCCACTGCTGAGGCATTCAAATACACCCAGGTTAATTGGGATCTGAAAACGGTTATGGCTCCTAAGGGACCCATTCAAATCAATGTCCCCGAAATTTGCATTTGAAAAGCACATCTCAGCCTCCTGCTTTGATGCAAACCTGAGCCCACAAAATCAGGGGCACTTGGCACAATACCTCGGTGGGGTCATAGTCTCAAGTGCTCAGAACTGCAATTCTGTGCTGGATCCAATCGGGATTTTTCCACCCCAAGCACCCAGGGGACATGGCGATGTTGCACAGTATGCAGGGGCCACAGCATCTCCCGGGAGCTGCTGGTGCTCACAACACAGCAGAAGAAACCTATAAGCTGATCAGAATCATCCTCGGCTTCTACTCTGGGCTGTCCAGCTCCCCCGCCCTGGCCGTGAAGCACTCCCCATTCCCCACTCCGTCCTCACCGGTGTCAGCGCTGGCCTCAGTCTGCACGAGGCCCCAACTTGTCTGTTCTATGTGTCCCAAATCTGTCACAAAGCAGAAGGGGCCTGACCTCATCGCGAGCCACAGGCGCGGCCACCTGTTTCCATCCGGGTTGTTTCTCAACCCTTCTTGACCTTGTTACTGCAGAGCAGAGCTGCCCGTGGTTGGCCGGGCACGAGTGCCCCACGGCTGCCAAAATGACGAGGCTCGGCTGCCTTCTGGGGGACTCACTGCAGAGCCAGGCACGGAGGAGCTCCACAGATGGTCAGGGAGGTGCCCGAGAAGGGCACGGGAGGCAGCAAGCTTCACCAAGTCCCCTCTGGGCTTCTGCGTGAGCTCCCGGCCTCCCTCCCACAAGAGCTGGGAGCTGGAGTCCAGGTCCCCGGGGTCGGACAGGCTCACAACAGGGCTCACGCCTTCCAGATGCCTGAGAAGCATTTTTATTTTATTTTAGAGATTTTATTTATTTGCCAGAGAGGGACAGAAAAACACAGCGAGAGAGGGAACACAAGCAGGGGGAGTGGGAGAGGGAGAAGCAGG
Source organism: Enhydra lutris kenyoni (assembly GCF_002288905.1). Lineage (NCBI taxonomy): Eukaryota > Metazoa > Chordata > Mammalia > Carnivora > Mustelidae > Enhydra > Enhydra lutris. The sequence continues at coordinate 12,592,973 of NW_019154113.1, forward strand.
CTTCCTGCTGAGGAGAGATCTTGATAAGGGGCTCGATCCCAGGACCCCAGGATCACCACCTGAGCCAAAGGCAGACGCCGAATGACTAAGCTCCCCAGGCACCCCCTGAGAAGCATTTTGGAGCAGGCGTGCCCCATCACTCCTAGAACTGCCCTCAACATACACACACACACACAGATGCACACTCACACACACTTACATTCAAACATAAACAGTCTCACACTCACAGGAGCACACTCGGACTCCTGCTGACTCACACACTCACCCCTTCACACACAGCACACACACACGCAGACTCATTCACACATAAACATTCAGATTCACATTCACACATACAGACTCACATTCACACTTTCAAACACACACACACACGAATTCACACTTATACAGTCACACATACTTTCACTCCCCAAACACACACAGGCACACACTCTCCCCATCCACACACATACAGACTCACACTTACACATTTGCACACACTTTCACTCCCACATTCACACGATTGTGCGCATGTGTGCATGCACACGCATCCCCACTGACCTCCCACGAGCTCAGTGTGCCTCCCCTATGCCGGCCCCACAGCGAGACCTGTCAGGTCTAGTTTTCAAAGTCCTTCTTCAGTACCACACGGGAATCTAGGATCTGAACAGGATCTTGGGCTTCTCCCTCATGACCGGACATGCAGCCATCAAGGCGGCCCCGAGGTCCCCTTCAGGGGTTGCTGAAGGACCAAGGTTGGCTTTAGGGTTCCCCTGCTTAGGCTGGGGGTGGGTCCTGGCATCCTCTTTCCTTTGATCCCAGGTCTGATAACGCTGCTTGCTCTCACTCTCTACCTCTCCCCCCCCAATAAGGGCGCAGCCCTCTCTCTCCCTCCAAGTTTCTGTAAACCCTCCCTAACCACTGAGGGTCCCCACTGATCCTCTCTCACCTGATCCGAATGTGCTGGGAGAAGACAAGGTCCCAGAGCCTTGGGCTTCGGATGGGGACTGTCCCAGGAGCTGTATGGCACATGTACAGGGGTATGAAGGTAGGACGCCTGGCCACATTGAGAGCCTCAAGGAAAGAAAGTGCAGGGTAAGTCACAGGATGAGGTCTACACGTGCCCCGATTCCAGGGCCCTAACCAGCATCCAATCCTCTGCGGCCAGGAGCAAGTCACATAAAGCTTTCTGGAGCCTCCGTTTCCTCATCTGCAAAATGGGGACAGTGACACGTCTAACTGAGGATTGAAGGAAGCAGGTCTCAGGACATGCCCTAAGGCACACAGAGTCCCTGTGGCTGCGAGGGGCTCTCACTGACTGAACCTGCTTCGGCTCCTCCTTGGGTTAACAGCGCTCAGTGGGCTCTCCCCACCTCCCGGGGTTGCCGCGGGCCTGAGCCCCGGCCAACAGGAGCTGCGCATGCATGGAAGTGATGTGTGTCACCGCCAGCCCGGCCCCCATGAGCCCCAACACCCCTTCCGTGGCATTTCACGCAGCAACCTTGCAGAGGACACACTGACAACAGCCATGCCAAGGTACAGAGAGCCACCACTTGGCCACGGTTAGCCCACGTGTTCTGGATGTGACACAAGCAAGAAACACCCACTGAAGCCACGACACGTGGGTCGACATGGGGGGCGGGGTCTGCTGGCTGCAGCGGCTGTCCGTGTCTCACCCCACACGCTCACCACACCCAAACATGCATGTGGGGCACGAGACGCTACTCAATGACCTCAAAATGGCCGAAAACAAGACCAACAAACCAACCAACCCATTACAAATGACAGGGCCACTGAATCTCCGTTTACAGGGGAGCCCCGGTTTCCCACGACAACGGCATGGGACTCGTGGGTCATCCCAGGTAAGCTGGTCATCTCGAGGGGTTTTCTGGTGTCACCGCGAGGCTCCCTTTTCCCACAGACTTATCTCCACAAACTGAAAACATGCAGATTCTGAACAGTTACCATCAACTGTGATGACATCGTAGGGTACGTTCCACGATCAGGTCAAGTGTGACTGGCAGGTTCGATCCATCATCCATGACTCTTCCGTTACCGCAAAGACCGAGAGCCAGCCTTCCTAGAGCCACCATTCCTCCTCTCCCTCCAAGCACCAGACCCTCCAGAGAGAACCACGTGGGTAACAGGCTGGGGTGGGGGGGCTGGTGACAGGACAGCCTGGAATGATCAGTGGGCCAGCCGGGCCTGCATTCATTACAGGGCTCCTAAGAGGCACTGCTGGGGCCTCCCTCTGGGTTTACAACCTTCCACGGTCACTTCCAGCGTCTCTCCCCCCCCTGCTCCCACCCATCCATCAGCACCAAGTCTCCCACTGCTATTTTCCCAGTCCCCGTTATCTCCCCATTTCTCTCTCAGGTCACAGGCAACCCTTGCTCCAAAACTCTTAACATTTCCACTTTGGTAAGGACCTCACGGGCCACCTCCTGCTGTTGTCTGTGACATTTTCCGAGAATTTCCAAATGACCTACAGAGGACATTCTCGGGCCCTGTAAGCCTGGGGCATGGCCACACAGGGACCCAGAGAGCTGAGCTCAACTTGCCTCGGGACCTGGAGAAATCATCCCAAGGACCAAAAGCCTTTCTTCCTCCACGTGATGGCAATAACAGCACCTTTGCCTCTGGGTGCTTTGGAAACTCAATGCACCCATTCATTCACTGGACATGTATTTAAGGCATCGCTTCATGGTCTGAGAATCATTCAAAGCTTTAAGGATCTAACAGCGAACGATGGGCCCTCATGGGGCCTGTGCCCTGACAAGGAACAACAGATACAGAAACATGTAATACGGAGATAAGTGCTAATGAAGAAAAAGAGAAGTCAAGTAAGTGGCCCAGAGTGAAGGTGCAGGTCAGTGGGACACGGGTGTTCAGGGAAGGCCTTTCTGATGTGGTGAGAGACGAGCAGAGGCCGGAGGGAAGGGGACAAGCAGGTGCAGAGGCCGTGAGGTATGATCCGTAACAAGCTGTACAGAGAAGCCCACTGGAAAGTACCCTAAAAACATGAGACACGAGGGGCGGCTGGGGGGCTCAGTCGGTTAGGCGTCCAACTCTTGATTTCGGCTCAGTTCATGATCTCAGCGTAGTGAGTTCAAGCCCTGCACTGGGCTCCACAGTGGGGGTGGAGCCTACCTAACAAAAATACAAAACAAAAAAACAACATGATAGGACTGAGCTCCAGAATCCCACACACCTGGGCTGAAATGTCTCAACAACCTTTCATGCCTGACACAAACCAGTGCTACCTTCCTTCGCTTCCTCACGGTAGGAGGGCTGGTCTTCAGCACCGCCATACTCCCCCTTTGGGAAAACCCACCATGGCCCCTGTGCCCTTCAGAGAAGAATCAGGGAACTCAGGACTTCCTGAAGCAAAGGAGAAGAACAAGAAGGAGAAGCTCAAACACGGGTCCTTGGCAGAGTGGCCTGCACCCCTCCCTCCTTATCACTCCCTCGCCAGCAGCCAAGACATAATGAATCTTCTGGAAGTGCTTTTTTGTAATTCTACTGGGTTCGTGGGTAATGCAAGTAGGAGATAAAGAAACGCACGGGAATGAGATGAACTCAAAAACTCAAAGATTGCATTTCAGACGAGTTCCGTTCAAGTCAAGGGTTCTTGAAGCAGAATGGCTAATTCACTCAGCAGAGGGCTGCCTGTGGGAGAAGGTTCTGAGAATGGAGTCCGCTAAAGCTGAGGGGTTGAACAGAGTGCAGGAGGAAAGGCATCCACGGGACTGGTGTGAGCCAGGAAGGGGACATGCAGACAGCAAAACCATAGGAACTACCAGCGAGTCATATCCATAAGGGGAAAAAAAAATTGATCATCTTATATCTAAAGACAGTCTGTGGGAATGAATAAAAATAGCTCTCTAAGAATATGCTAATTTAAGGGGCGCCTGGGTGGCTCCGTCAGTTAAGCATCTGACTCTTGATTTCAGCTCAGGTCATGATCTCAGGGTCATGAGTTCGAGCCTTGTGTCAGGCTCTAGCCCCAGCATGGACTCTGCTTGAGATTCTGTCTCTCCTCCTTGCTCGTGCTCTCTGTTTAAAAAAAGAATAAGATAATATGAAAGGAATGAGTTTAGGAGCTAGGGAGGGAAATGGGATGAGGTTCAAGGTGTGATGACCTCTCGAAGGCAGCATCCCTGCCCCGGCTTGGGAACATCCAATAAACCCTCTCCTCCCCCACATGACACCTGGACACTGAAGTTCACGGCAACATCACCCGTAAGATTGAGGAAGTGGAAAGAACCCAAGTGCCCATGGACGCATGCATGGACTGCACAAATGTAAGATCCACATGATGGAATGTTATTCGCCATGAAAAGGAAGAGGTACCAATGCCTGTTACAACACAGATGAACCTTGGAAAGGAAGCTGGTCACAGACAGCCACATGCTGCAGGATTCCATTTATAGCAAATATCAGTAGGCAAATCTATAGGGACAGAAGGTAGATCAGCAGTCCTGGGGCCTGGGGAGAGGGAGTAACAGGGAAAGACCGCCAATGGGTACAGGTTCCTTCTCGAGGGTGATGGAAACATTCTAAAATTAGATGGTGCCGATGGTTACACAGCTATGAATACAGGAACCCACTCAGCTGTATGCTTCAGATGGGCCAGCTTTATGGGATGTGAATTATATCTCAATAAAGCTGCTTTATTTTATTTTAAAGCCTTTATTTTAAAGGCTTTTCCTCTGTTTGTCCAACACCAATGAGTACAGCATATGGGCTAACCAAAAGTCCTCCAACAGCCTACGAGGCAAGCCATGTTCCCTCAGTTTTGCAAAGGAAGACGGGAAGGCCAAGGCAGGAAGTTAACTTGCCCAGTGATACCTGAGTAGGGAATGGGAGAGCCAACATTCAAGTCCAGGGCTGCTGAAATCCAAAGCTCATCTTGGCTCTGTGGCATGCCAAGGCAGTGGAGCTCGGTGAGCCCGGTGGTCTGGACTCATGTGAGACTCAGACACTCAAGGTCACTGGCACAGCCAGCCTCAGTAAGCACCTGTTACGTGCCAACATTGCCCCACAAGCTGGGAACACAGCAGTGGACTAAACAGAATCCTTGACTCTGCGGCACTAATGTTCAGGTGCAACAGGACAAAAACAAAACACATATGTGGTTAACCATGTGCCAGCGGGGCCAAGTTCTACAGAGAGAAATAAAATTGAGAGTGGGTGCCAGGGAGCGCAAGGGTGACAGAGTGGGGCTCTTCTTTACATAAGGCTGACAGGTGGGATAGCCTAATATTGGAGCAGAGCCCCAAAGCAAGGGATGGAGAGCCCCAGGGATCTGTAGAGTGAGCCCCGGAGAGGACACAGGGAGTGCAAGGGCCCTGGGGTAGAAAGCAGCTTAGTAGATGTAAGGAAAAGCAAAGAGGCCAGCGTGGCCCCTGCTGAGAAGACCAAGCAGGAAATGAGGTCAGAAAAGCAGGGAGGTCCTGACCACATGGAACCATGTGTCCCTGGCTCACAGGTGTCACAGACGGCCTCCCTCTGTATTTGTGGAAGACCACACCGGTGGCTGCAGTCTGCAGAGAAGAATAAACAAGGAGCTGGGCGCCTGGGTGGCTCAGTGGGTTAAAGCCTCTGCCTTCGGCTCGGGTCATGATCCCAGGGTCCTGGGATCGAGGCCCGCATCGGGCTCTCTGCTCAGCGGGGAGCCTGCATCCTCCTCTCTCTCTGCATGCCTCTCTGCCTACTTGTGATCTCTCTGTCAAATAAATAAATAAAATCTTTACCAAAAAAAAAAAACAAAAAAAAAAAAAAGAATAAACAAGGAGCTAGGGCAGAAGACACAAGGCTCGTGAAGACTAGCAATGGGCCCAGGGGACAGAAGAGATGGGGTCATGGACAGGAGGGACACAAAGTCACTGGACAGGGAAAACACACAGCTACCTATCAAGTTCTCAAACAGTGCTGGGGTTGCGTTTTTTGGCTCTCTCCCCCTAGGGTCTAGCCTCAGCAGCAAGACAGCAAGTTCCTCTAAGATGATGCAGGAGCCAAAATGCATGTTCAGACAAGGTTAAAGACCTCCCCACGCCAGGGGCTATTTCCCATTGCCAGATGAGTCATTTATCCCAAGTTGTTTTATTTTCATCTTTTGCAAACTGCTTTCCTTTGAAAAATTCCGCTTACTCCACTTACAAATAAACACGCCAGCAGATCTGCAGAGCTAGAAGGAGAAAACGCACAGAGCTAAGGCAGGCGGGGCTGTCTGGAAATGGGAAAAAGCATCCAGACCGATATCCGATTTTCATCCCCAACACCCGGGGCCCATTCTGCATCAAGACCCGCCCAAACATTTGCTCACCAACCTGTGCAACGGGTTCTGGTTCTCAGACCCTGTGCCGAGAGGCCAGCGGACTTCTGTGGTGCTCAGAAACCAGCCGCCCCCAGCAGGAAGTCAGAGCCAGATCCTAGCTCATTTGCATTCTCCAAAAGTTGGATTCTCACCCATCATGTGCACTCCTGGGATGGGCCTTCTAATCACCTGCCTTGGGAACCACTCACTGTCTCCTCACCTTGTCCTTTCTGAGCCAGGAGCCCCAGCCCAGGACTTGGAAATCACACCCCCCCCCCCCCCCCCCCCCCCCCGCCGAGGGTAACAGCTTTTGGTAACAGCAAAAACAATACCTCCCGTGTGCAAGGGACTTTACAGGGCGCAGAGTCATTTCAGAAGCATGTTCACCAGTGACAGGGATGGTGGCAGAACCTATCCATCTAGTCATTACGATCTCGCACCTCTGCCCTGAAAACCCCTGGTAATGACAGCTTCCAAACACACCAACAGGCGGCATTCATCTGCTCTGCGGTCTGCTCATCAGTCCATTTCCTTAGCAATGGTATATGCATGAGGCTTGACACCCAGGCAAGCAGAACATGAGGATGAAATTCACTTGTCAAACCTCTGATCAGCACCTACTATGCGCTGGCATGGGGCTACGAACATGGGGTTACAGAGCTAGACACACAGAAAACTAAGAATAAAAAGCAGCCAGTGTAGTTGATAGGAGCCTACAGACCTAGATTTCAGACCTACCACTTGGTCACAATAGAGCCCACGCAAGGGACTCCAACCCTCCAGACCTCAGTTTCCTCATCTGGAAGATGGGTATATGAGAAGTACTCCACAGGGCTAGTGAGCACTGAATGAGCAAAGGCTGGTACAGTACTCGAAGCAGCGGCTCACGGTGAGAACACGAGCGGCTAGAAATTTTATGAAAGACACAAGAGGGACCACTGGTAGACCAGGCGACCAGAACATGGCAGGGAGGGGGATACGGAGGGCCTGGCCAGGGTCCACAGGCAGATGGAAGAATGCAGCTCGAGACACAGACGTAGGAAGGGCTGGCCGGGAACTGAGAGGTATGACGGGATGCAGCCCTGGGCAGGCAGGGGAGAGCAAGGGACAGGTGCAGGACCCCATGAAGGGTGGCTCAGGGTGCCGTGCCCAGGCCACCCGTGGACTCCTTCCACTCAGACCTGTGCTAAGAAGGGAGGAGCAGAGGGTGCTCTGCAGGCCGCCCCCACACCCTGCAATGTGGCCCTGTACCCCCACGCGGTACACTCCTACCACGCGGGGCATCAGTCCTGATAAAACCATAGAGGGCCACTCTCTCATCTTCATGTCATCACCTTCCCACTAGGCTGGGAGCTTGGATTCACTTGGATTCACTTCCTCCAGGAAGCATGAGGGCCCTGATTAGGCTTGGCCCCGGGAGCCCCTCCTCATAGCCTAATCGCACCCTGGAACCACAGTAGGCAGGAATCGCGGACTCCGTGGTGTCCCTCCCCCACCCCCAGCCCAGGGCCTGGCCCTGAGACAGCTCGAGACCTGCCAACGGACTCAGTGGATGGTTGATGCTGAGTGTACACAGAACGCTTCTAATCGAAAGGAATACACCGTTTCAGGGGTGTCCGTGAGCCCAAAACTATTTACGGAACAGCACTAAGACCTTCTTCGCCTTTTTCACTCTCCTCTTTCCCAGAAGTCTGCAGCAAGGGTTTCTCGTCCTCACTAATGGCTAATGGAACCTGAGCCCGTGTTTCCAGTTTTAATTTCTTTTTTCTTTTAAAGATTATGAGAGAGAGAGAGAGAGAGAGAAAATTGGGGGAGTGGGGAACAGAAAAAGAGGGAGAGAGAATCGCAAGCAGACCGCGCTGAGCCTAGAGCCCGAGACGGGGCTCGATCTCACAGCCCTGAGATCAGGGGCTGAGCTGAAACCCTGAGCCGGGTGCTTAACCAACTGTGCCACCCAGGCACCCCTGAGCTTTAATTTCTAATTAAATACTCACAGATACAGCCCTTGTCAACACCAAAATCACCGGGGTCCTCAGTGATCTGAGGAGGATGAAGAGTCCCGAGAACCCAAGTTTGAGGACCACCTACTGTGCCAATCCATCCATCCTCCCCCCGCCCCCCCAGGAAGCTCTCTTTCAAAGACAAACCAGCTTCCGGATGCATGGGGTCTGGCGTTCCGGGGACAAGGGGTAGGACCAGCACCCAGACAGACCCATCGAGCAGAGCAGGCAGGATGCCTCCTCCCCACCCCGAGACCGACCCTGCAGGGAGCTCCCCACCCCACAAATCTCCTCCCCTTTTCCACACCCCTACTGTGCAGAGAACACTGGTGAGGACATTCTAACTGCCCAGCTGCCCCTTCCCGGTGACAGCCCTCAGCTACGATCCTGGCAGACTCCCCGCAGTTCCCATCCATGGCCTGGGGTTTCCGGGGTGCAGGCCCCAACACACACGGCCCAGTCCCCCTGATAAATAGACTCCTCCTGCAGACTCCACACCCCGTGGGGACCCCTCCCTCTGCGGCCTGGCAGAGAGGCCGGACCCCAGCCCGTTCACCATCCCCGGGCTCCTCTCTGCACTCCGCGGCCTCCAGGCCTGGGTTCTCCAGGAGGCTCCTGGACAGCAGAGGGGCAGGCCTTCCTGCATCTCCGCAGCCCTCAAAGCCCGGGCCCTTCCTGGGACACGCTGTGAGCTCAACGCATGTTCACTCACGGGATGAAAGAGGGAGTGAGGAAGCGAACAAGTGAGCCGGGGACTTACACTTTCTAAGAGGACAGTTTATCTGACATACGCCCCGTTATAAATAGAGGTCTTCCTCTACAGGAATGACCTAGGACCTCTTCCCAGCGTTACCGAAGCCTCCTTCCTGCTCTTGTCTACAGAAGGAGAAACCTGCTTTATCCAGATCACTCCATGGGGGCTAAGGCTTACCCATTTTTTGGGATTCTCTGACCCCGCTTCTCAGAGTGGCATCGTTCCACGTTATCCCTACACCTGAGACCCTCCCAGCTGCCTCTGACCGAGGTGACGGGCATGGTCAGCTGACTCCTCCTTCCCTGAAGGTCTCCCCTCTTCCCTCTTGGGCCCAGCCATCTGTGGGGGCCTCGATTAGGAGGAGACTCAGGAGCTGGGGCAGAGTGGCATGGGGGCAGGGGGGGGGAGCGTGCCAATCCCTGCTGCGAGGACAGAATTAATAGGTGACAACTGTAATCTGGGGCTCAGTAATTACACCACATTTCCAGGCCTCTGCAGAGCCGACCCATTGATTCCGGAAAAGTATATTTACTGCTTCAGAAACCCAGGTGCAAACCCAGTTCTGCGCTCATCACCGTTCCCTTCATTGATCTTGAAAGCATATCCAGAGACAAGATGCCTCAGCACACGGGTCTGCATCCACTGCCTCTGGGGTTTTCGCTCAACAATTTATTATCCGATTCCCCTCACTTCACCCAGATCCCTCTTTACCCCGGGAAGGCAGGCAACAGAGGAAAACTGTTCATTCACGGACTCGAATCACGGGTACTTAACAAGCACCAGTGATGCAAACATGTCATTGTTCTCTGGGGAAGTTTCCGAGCACGAGCCTTCCCTTTGTGGCTACTTGCTCGCAATGATACTTAAGACAACCACAGAATGGGAGAAAACATTTCCAAGTTGTGTATCTGACAACGGTCCAGTATCCAGAAAATATCGAGAACTCTTACAACGCAACAACAAAAAGACTAATAACTCAATGTAAAGACGGGCAAACAAACGGAACAGACGTGTCTCCAAAGAGAAAAAAAGAATGGCCAGTAAGCACAGGAAACGATGTCCTACGTCTCCTGCTGCTAGAGAAATGCAAATCAGAACCACTTCAGGCTCCGGTCAACAAGACAGACAATAATGACTGTTGGCAAGCTTGTAAGAAACTGGAACCCTCCTACGTTATGCTGGAAATGTAAATGAGGCAGTCGGTGTGGAAGACACTTTGATAGTTCTCCAAAATGTTAAACACAGTTACCACGTGACCCAGCAGCTCCATTCCCGGGGATATACCCAAGAGAGGTCAAAACACATGTCCACGTACAAAACTACACGGCAACGTTCAGAGCAATGTTCACACACCCGAAGAGTAGAAACAACCCAAATGTCTACTGGCTGAGGAACGCATAGCTAAAATCTGTTCCATCCCTATAATGGAATATTAGTCGGTCATAAAAGGGAATGACGTTCAGATGCATGTTACAATGTGGAAGAGCGTTTGAAAACATGACGCTAAGTGAAAGATTCCAGACATTTATACAAAATGTCCAGGACAGTTAAATCTATAGAGACAGAAAGTCGAAGACTGGTTGCCAGGGGCCCAGGGTGAGTGGGGGGCGGAGGGGGAGGGAGGTGGAGAGGATGAAAGGTGACTACTAAGAGGACTTCTCTGGAGGATGATGGAATGTTCTAGAATGAGATAACGGTGAAGGTTGCAGAGCCTGGGAATACACTAAAAACAACAGCATTCTACGTGTTAAAAAGAATGAATTTTATGGCGTGTAAATGACACCTCAATCAAATGATGTATTTTTATGGGTATGAATAAAGGAAGGGAGGTTTCAGCAAATACCTCAAAGCCACATCATCCCCAGGGAACCTGAGCATGAAAATATGCCCAGTTGCTTAAGCTCCCCTGTCACATGAACTGAAAGACAGAGAAATATTTCTTGCTGTTTTCTTTCTCAGATTGGATATTAGCTACCTGTTGCTACAGTCACACAGGGTGGTTCCCGGGCTGTATCTCCCAAGACATCTTTGTCATCAGATTACTAACGGCAGAATCAGCGTTCCACATACCATAAAATTCAGCATTACCAAAGACACGGAACAGCAGCACGCTTGGCAGTCCTCACCCCCAAAGCAGGAGGACTAACTGAGAAATGTAGGAACAATGGAAGTGGGACAAGATCTACATTTGCTCCAGAGGGAGAAATGGTGGGTAGGTGAGGTACGTGGGAAACCGACAAGAAACAAGGTAAGTGCTAGAGGCCTCGGAAGAGTTGGAAGAGCTAGGCCAGATGGTGAAGCCCGAGGCAAAACACAAGGACAGCGAGCCCCCGTGGGCGTCCAGTCTGCAAACACACATGGTTTCCCTGAGACAGCGTATCCGCCCTTCCCTACACCCAACGCCACCGTCAGGGAGCAGAGACCCTGCTCGGTCAAGGGCCAGGACGGACCAAGGGCCAATGTCAGGACTGGGCTCCCCCTACCTGTTAGGCTACCTAGAACACCTCTGACTCTCTTCCCCAACCTAGGCTAGGCCCCACCTCCGCTCCCAGGCTACTCTCTCAACCTCCCATCGTCCCCTCCACTAGATGCCCACCCTAGGTTCTGGCCACAAAGTGAGCCAGGCCTGGCACCCAGGCCCTGTACCTGCAAGGAGGCTGGCCTGCTGTAGTCCCAGCTGCTGCCTCTGTACCTCTTGTAACTTTCTGTCTCAAGGTCAGCTTCAATTTCCAAAAACCCCTCCACTCAGGACAGATTTTCCCTGCTCTCCCATTTCTGCAGTGTGGCGTCCCTCCCTTTCTCTCTCTCTCTCTCTCTCTCTCTCTCTCTCTGGGACAGACTCCACTGCCCCACTGCTAGGCCCCCCAGCTGTCATGGCACCTCCTGTAGAGTTAACCTTTCATTCCTGCAGACAACTCTCTGAGGTGGGCATCACTATCCCCCCCTGCCTCCTGGGGAGGAAAGTGACACAAGGTCACACAGCCAGGGAATGGTGGGACATCGAGTGAAGCAGGCCTTCAGGGTTGATGCCCACATCCTTCCCTGCAATCCCACCCTCCTCCCGAGTTTATGTGTATCAGAGTCATCTGTGTGCAGAAGCATCGCTCCCCACCCCTCCCCTTTTTTTTTTTTTTTTTTTTTTTTTTGATGCCTTTAATACCCTTTCTCTGGCACAAACCCCATCCACATCCAAACACCTGCGTGCAGAGGATAAGCAGTCAATGAGTATGTAAAGATGTTTACAGACAATGGCAGCATCTTTCAGAAGACTGGGGAGTTGACACCAGGGGCAAAGATGGAGGGAATTAGTCCCAAAAGGCTTTTCTAAAGTAGGGATCCCTTTATGGATGAACAGTTCCTAGGTTATTGGAGGGAAACAAGGATGTGGGGTCTCCTGAGCCTCTGAAACCCACAATATCTTTTTGGGGGGGGGGAAGCATTAGCTGGGATACATAACTCCAGGCTCCAGGAGTCTGACCTTGACCTTCAACCTCATAGGAGTCCCAGGCTAAGCGTGCATTTCCTTCACTAGGCTTCTCCTACTCTGTAGCACCCTCCTGTTCTTGAAAATCCAGCTCCGGTGTCTGTGAGCACAGGGCACCGAAGTGGCCCATTCCAGAGAGCATCACTAGAATTCCCCACACGGTGTGCAAAGCTTTTCAATCCTGGGGACAAACTCCCTGTCTCATCAACAACTCAAAAGCAATCCCTCAAGAGAAAATTTAGGTTCACGTGGAGACACCCCCACGCCCTTAGCCCGGGGACTCCTGCCATCTGCCCAGTAAAGGCCACACAGGTTGGCATTTCTGCAGGGCCTCTCAGGGTATCTGCAGGAACAGGTTGAGGGACTGGCATCACACACTGGGCCCCTTCTCCCAACCTGGCTAAGCTCCCATTCTCAAAACCCTGTAGGTGCTTTGAGCTCCTCTCGGGAAGGTTACATAACCTCTCAGGTTATGTCCAGGTCTGCCGTGGACGGCTAGTGAGGATGTCCACACGCCAGGCAGGAGCAGAGCAAGCTTCCCAGGGGAGGGTGCAGAAACAAGGGGCAGGTAATCCCTGGAGGCCTGGTGTTATACCCACCTGCTGGCTCCAGCTGCTAGTAGCATCTGGAAAGGGGGGCAAGGAACGCAGAAACAATCTTTGACTTCTCTCTCCTCAGCAGCAGAGCTGCCATCGGTAGCCTGCTGCTGCTCCCACGGCCCCACCAGAACCTCCAGCTGGGAGGAGAAATCGCCCTCACGTAGAACTGGAAAGCCTCCTGCCAACCAGCCTGCAGCCCCTACCTGTAAACTGCAGGGGTGGCGAATGCGAGCAGCGCTCAGGCCAGCACCCTGCGGTGCAGTGGACAGAGCAAGGGTCCTGAAGTCGCCTGCCTACTGGGGCCAGCACGGGGAGCCCCCCAAGGAGAGCGGACTGGGTGAGAACCAGGCCCAGGGAGACAGGGACTCGTGTCCAGCCTGAAGCCACTCCTCGGTTCAGTCCAGACTGCTCCAAGAGAAGCCCAAATCCAGAGTTCACGCCGGCAACTAACCCACATTTCTAATAACACCAAAGCAGATGTTTATTAGAAACACATGAAGGCTGCAGGTCCACTGGCTTCTGATGCGGAGATCAGGGACACTGAATAGCGCCCATTTCCTGCCCACAGTAACCGCGATCTTCGCAAAGTCATCTCAGGCCCCAGGATCGTTTGAGCGGGCGGGAAAGGGCTGCCCCGGAAACTCCCGGAGCAGAGAAGAACGGGGAGAGGTGGTGCTGGCTATCCAGGCAACGGGACAGCCTCGACTGAGAAGCCACACGGGGCTGAACCTGACCTCAGTCAGCGCCCAGACCGAGGACGTGTAAACCTGTTCGGGAAAGGCCAGGCCAGAGGATCCTGACCCTTCACAGAAGGGCCTGTGCCCAAACTGAAGCTCGGGGGACAGGGGGACAAAACACCCTTCCTGCGGGAATGACTGGGCCTTCCTGCCACAGGGCATTCTGAAAAGGCAAGGCCTGCCAAGGACGGGTCTTATCGCTACAGGGACACCCGGAGGGAGGTCCCACAAGCAGTGAGTGAGGTTATTTCAAACCATGCTTCCTGGGCTCCCTTCACCTCCCCCCACATGTCATTCCCCCCCTCCACGGTGTCACCTAAGGCCCAAGGAGGAAAACACAGAAGCCCGAAGGCCAACGCACACAGCCCCACCTCCACATCCATCCTGTGGTCACCCTGTCATTCAGAAGCCCAAATGAGAGCCTCTTGGTGCCATTTTGTGTGGCACCTGCTGGGAACACAGAAGGATGCTCTGGGAACACCTGCCACCCCCGAGTCACCAGTCAGGAGTCCCCGGCTCTGTCCTTCCACGGGCGGTTTCCACTGGTTCCATGGTCCTGAAAGAAGGCATCCCTGTCCTCCTTCAGACGGGGATTTCTGCAAACTCAGGTTATTGGCACTCGCTCCCCAGCCTTTAAACATTACAACTACAGCAGGAAAATGGGTTCTGACTGCAATCTTTTTAATGTGACAAAACCAGTTTAGAGACTTTTCAAGGAATAGTAAAATACTTCTAAGTCCTTCTCCTGATGTGAACAGAACACCCAACCTATACCACAGCTTTGGAATCTGTTTCTTCACACAATTCTCTACCCTATGCACCCCAAAGTCACAGAATATACCCCCAAACGTTACCTGTAATAATTGCAAAATAGCCCACCATTTTCCTAGACATACATGAGATCTTCTCTACTCTTGGTAGGAACAGTGAGTTCACACCTTTGCTTTTTCATGTCAGAACAATCTGAAATGTTCTTCTGGGGCAAAGGAGCTTGTGTGACCACTCGCTGGTCCATGTAAACACAGGCCACTCTTGGTCAATTTTTTTTAAAGGACCTTATAGAATTTCTGATAGGTTTACCAGATATGCTGACCCCATGAACAACATGGGTTTGAACTGTGTGGGTCCACTTACATGTGAATTTCTGTCAACAAATATGGTCCAGTCCCATAAATCTATTTTCTCATCCTTATGATATTTTAAAAAAGATTTTATTTATTCATTTGAGAGAGAGAGAGGGCACACACAAGCAGTAGGAACAGCAGAGGGAGAGGGGGAAGCAGGCTCCCTGCTGAGCAGAGAACCCGATGCGGGGCTCGATCCCAGGACCCTGAGATCATGACCTGAGCTGAAGGCAGAGGCTTAACCCACTGAGCCACCCAGGTGCCCCTGTGATTTTTTTAATAACATTTCTTTCCTCAAGCTTACTTGATTATAAGAACACAGTGTGTAAGAATACATGTACCATACAAATTATGTGCTAAGTGACGGTCTAGGTTACTGGTAAGGCTTCTGGTCAACAGTAGGTTATTAGGGACACCTGGGGGGATGTCAGTTGAGCATCCAACTCGTGCTTTCAACTCAGAGTCATGAGATCAAGCCCCATGTCAGGTTCCATGCTCAGCGCAGAGTTTGCTTGTCCCTCTCCCTCCCCAACTTTGTGCTCTTTGTCAAATAATACTGTTTAAAAAAAAAAAAAAAAAAAAGCAAGCAAGCAAGCTATTAGTTAAGTTATGGGGGAATCAAAAGTTATAATGGATGTTTGACCACAATGGGCTGGGGGTAGGGGAGCCGCGGTCGGTGGCCCTAACTCCTGCATTATTCAAAGGTCAATTGTATTGAGGGAAGCCTCCTCACCAGAGGAACACAGTGAGGGGAGAAGTGCACCCTTTGAGAGAAGGCCTTGCTTCTGCCTCCACAGATGGCAAATCGTGTCCCCCAAGTTTCCATGTATAAACACACCATAAGTTCCCTCTTTCCCGCAGACCTTGGTAGAGATGAACGTGCTTGAGTGAGTCACCCTGCCCCAGTTTCTCCCATTTGCCATGAATTCCAAAAGGCGCTGCTGTTCACTACGGCCTGGAGCACGGTCCACGGTCCTGTGGCACTGCCCGGCACCCAGGGGTATCTGGGAATTGCCAGGCAGGGATGTAACCAAGGTCCCACACTTTGCCCAGAGCAGATCCCTTTGGCAAAACTGCAGCCTGATTCACACCTCTGACCTGCTGTGTGACCCCAGAGGGTTACTCAACCCTGGGAAGGAGCCAAACCAACGATCTTTCAATCTTCTTGGCTCTCAGATTACAAGAACCGTCTTCATGGCCACAGACCCAAGGTGATGTGAGGCCTTGTTCCTGGAGAAAGCAGTCTGCACCCCACCCACCATCATCATTCCTGCAAACCACCACCTGACCTGGTTACTCTGGCCTCACCAGGTGAGAGTCATGTTCAGAAACAGGTTAGAGAATTCTTAACCAAGATAAGAGGGAAGAGAGACACCATTTGAGAAAGCCAGAAACTCTAGGAGTTACCCTTTTTTTTTTTTCCCTTCCTCCCTCTAAGTCCTCCCCTCCCCCCACAACCCATCAGGAGCTCCTACTCCTACCAGGCACTGCCTGCACTCAGTCCAGGCTGCTGTCACCTCCACTCAAACCCAACCCCCGCCATTGCTCTCCCATCCCCCATTCACACAGCAGTGAAGCAGCCGCGCTTCCAGTACCTCTTACCTAAAATCCCAAAACTGACTCCTATCACATGGACAGAAAGAGACCCATGCCCTTTCGTGGCCAGCGGAGCCCTGCGGGACCAAGGCAGTCACCTCTCAACCTTCCGTCTCCCTCCTGCTCACTCTGCCTCATGGTTTCTCTTGTGATTCCTCCCATCCAGTATCCTCTTTTTATCATCTCAGGGCCTTTGCATATGCTGTTCCCTGCGTCCACAGTGCTCCCTTTTCCCACTGAGCCACCCAGGAGCTCCTCGCAGTACTCCCTTTCCCAGCATGAACAGCAACTTGTCATTCTTGTGCTCCTTTGTTTGCCTACTTATTCATTCATTCATTCAATCATTCATTCATTTTTGGCTCTCTTCTCTACTAGAATGTCAACCACCTGAGGCCAGGGTCCCGATCTCTTTTCTATCACATTCCCAATACCCAGCCTGGTGTCAGCCACAAAGAAGACACTTAATAAATTCCACTGAATGAATAAAGTCCACAGTCCACAGCTCAGAACATTAACTGTCCAAAGATAATTTCATTAGAGCCTGAGTTGCTCACTTTAATAGGAAGTACTGGAGAAAGATTAAAATCTGGATGTGAGAAGGGGAATTCAATGTGCACTCTAGGAGGTTTCAGGGAAGTGTGAGGCTTCTGCTGCACCTGAAGACTGTGTGTATGTGCGTATACATGCATGTGTGCAGGAGTATGAGCATGTATATGCGTGCCTGAGGCACCTGTCTGTACACGCACCTGTGTGCCCTTGGGTGCACATGCGCCTGTGTGTACGTGTGCCTATGTGTACGCACACCTGTGTGCACCTGTGTGTACACGCACCTACGTTTGAGTACACCTGTGTGCACCTGTGTGTGCGTGCACCTGTGGGCACTTGTGTGTGCACACACCTCTGTGTACATGCACCTGTGTGTGCATGCACCTGCGGGCATGTGTGTACATGCTCCTGTGTGTACATGTGTCTGTGTGTACACGCCTGCAGGCGCCTGTGCATGCATGCACAGGAGTGTGCACCTGTGTGCCTCACCTCCCCGCCTCAGATGGCCACCATCAGCTTAGCAGGACAGCCCCCTCTGCTCCCACACTCCGCAATGACAATCTCGGGTGTTCATCCCTCAAGGCCGGCTTCCTCCCAAAAGGCCCCTCTGGGTTAAGAGGGAGCGATCACTGCATCCCCTGCATCTGAGATCCGAACCCTCCGGGACTCGTTGTGTCCTGTCTCCACCGGCTGCTGGCCAAGGGCTGAGCAGAGTGACCAGGCTCCAAGAGAACTGGTAGGACATGGGACAGATCATCTGCCAAGGGAGACACAGAGGCCAAAGCCACCCTGAGCCCCATGTCACGGCTGCCGGCTGCTTCTACCAAGCTGGTCCTGAGGGGAGGGCCCAGCGTGCCCAGTGCATTGTCTCCGGGGGACAAGTCTTAAAGCATCCTGGATAATACTGTCTTCTCTTGTCGGCTTCATCCTTCTTGCCACTCAGCCCAGAAATCAGGAGCAGCTGAATCCCCCGTGGGGCTCACGTTCTGACAGAAGAGCCCCGGGGGTTGCAGCCAGCTGAGCAGTCCTAAGAGGGGCCTTGCACAAGGAACGCAGAAATCATAAAAATCACAGCAAACACTTACACGGGGCTTTCTACGGGCCCGTGTCTGTGCTAAGCCCTTTACGCAACATCCATGTAGATCAACAACCCCAAGGAGGCATTTTATGGAGGGGGGAAACTGAGGTACAGCGAGGTTGTGCACCTTCCCCGTCCCCCTCTGCTATCTGGTGTGGTTGGTCTCATCAAGATGTGTAGGTGGCAAATAGCACACTCCACAGTTTCCACCCAGGACCACCTGATGAAGGACGATTTACAGATGAGGGGAAAGAGCACCCAGGCCGGACAACACTGAGAGCTTATCACCAACCCTTGGGCCTCAAGAGGCAAGAAGACGGAGCGGAACCCAGAATGTCAAGATGAAAACGTTCTGGAAACCCATGTCATAACAACGTCAGCACACACAACACGGACTCCACGGTCCACTTAAAAATGGTGAAGATGGCGAATTTTACGTTATGTGTTTTTTACCACAATTCTAAAACAAAGAATAGTTAAAATCAGACAAGACCGGGGGTTTTCAGTGGGCTCTGTGGAGTCCTTGGAGGACAGCGGCAGAAGGTTCAGGGAGATGCTTCCAGGAGCAAGAGGACAGCAGGTCCGGACCCCACACTCTCAGGCTGCTGCACAGGTCTGCTGTCCCACGCGGAGACAGAATTTGAGACCCTGGGAGCCTGGTGTTTTCAGATCTGTAAGGGAGGGCCATGACCACCCAACTCCAGGGCACCTCCGTCAAACAGCAATCCAGGTCTGGCGCCCCCCGCAGGTGTGCTGTGGTAATATCAGAGATCACAAGCAGGCAGAGAGGCAGGCAGAAAGAGAGGAGGAAGCAGTCTCCCCACAGAGCAGAGAGCCCGATGTGGGGCTCGATCCTAGGACCCCGGGGTCATGACCCAAGCCAAAGGCAGAGGCTTTAACCCACTGAGCCACCCAGGCGTCCCTGTTCAAGAGGAATTTTAAAAACAAAAGCTATGGTGAACCAAAAGCAGGTATATCTCAGTGACAGAAAGGGGGGGGGGGGGGACATCACCTCGGCATAAAGAACAGGATTCTAGGCGCGCCTGGGTGGCACAGTCGTTAAGCGACTGCCTTCAGCTCAGGTCAGGATCCTGGGGTCCTGGGACTGAGTCCCGCATCAGGCTCCCTGCTCGTCCGGAAGCCTGCTTCTCTCTCTCCTGCTCCCCCTGCTTGTGTTCTCTCTCTCACTGTGTCTCTCTGTCAAATAAATAAAATCTTAAAAAAAAAAAAAAGAAGAAGAAGAAGAAGAAGAGGATTCTACACTGACTTGATAAAGTGTATGCCAAACTCTCCATATTATACCGATTTTCTCATCTTTGTCCTGGACAGGAGAGACAGGGATCAATGGCTGAGCCCCTAACACCCTCCCCTCGCCTTCTCTCTAGGGCTGCAGGCTATTGGAAATCGGTTTGCATTTATGGAGCTCCTGCAGCGTACAAGACACCATGGGGGTGCTGAGAGAAAAGAATGCCCGAGCCTCCTGAGCCTTCTGAGCTGTGGTCAAAACACATGGACCCAAGCTCTGTAAAGGAGAGGGACTACACGAAGACAGTTTTGTCTTGGGGCACCTGGGTGGCTCGGTGGGTTAAAGCCTCTGCCTTCAGCTCAGGTCATGATCCCAGGGTTCTGGGATCGAGCCCCGCATCGGGCTCTCTGATCAACAGGGAGCCTGCTTCCTCCTCTCTCTGTGCCTGTCTCTCTGCCTACTTGTGATCTCTGTCAAATAAATAAATAAAATCTTTAAAAAAAAAATTAAAAGGGAAGAAAACTTTTGTAAAAAGAAAAAAAAAAGGAAAAAGGAAAAAGTGAGAACCAACCTCCCTGGTGGGAAAAAGGACTGTTAAAAAGAAACAACAGGCCCAAAATAGAGTCACCTGTGCTAAACCCCACGTCAGCAAACCATGACTTAATGCCTAACCTAAGGGTAGCTCCAGCCGCTCCCAGGAAGGAACCTTTAACAAGCCAACTGGGAATCAGCTGACCAGCAGTAGTGAGGTAATCCCCTGTCCCCCATTCCACCCCCACAGGTGGATTACCTAAACCTGAAATAGTCCACTCTTTGCTAACAAACTTCCCTTTTCTGCCCCTCTCTGCCTTTAAAAGCTTCCCTTTTCTGTAGCTCTTTGGAGTGTATTTCTTTTGCCCCATTCAAGAATCAGGGAATAAAACCAACTTCATCTTTAAATTTACGCAGCTGAATTTTGCTTTTTAACAATACAAACCTATCGGAGATTAGAAGCTTTCCACCTTGCAGGATGAAGGGAGAGGAAAAAAAAAAAAAATCCTTTCCTGAGTTAAAGACGCCTCCAGATTCTCTTATTTCCAATGACTTCCTTCAATGAAGAAGCTAAGTAATGTGGCCAAGGTCACCGGGACTTAAGTATCAAGGTTGAGACCCAGCCTTCCCCACGGCCAGAGGGAGGGGGTCCTGCTCACAGCGTGATCCAGCGACCTCCTCATGCCTCCTGGGGACTTTCAGAGCCTTGGGCTCAGTCCTGGCTGGTCACCTATTCACTTACGCACGCGTGCACACACGCGCACACACACCAGCAAGCTCTCAGTCCCTTCTCAGGGGAAGGGCACAACCTTCTGACCTGTCCAAGCCAGGCCAGAGCAAGAAGCCTGCCTTCTCCCTGCCCTGTAGCAGTTTCGCCCACAATCACACAAGGGGGCCCTGCAGAATTAATTTCCCATTGTAGCTGCCTAACGACCTCTAATTGCATAGCTGGAGGCTTGCACATTAATGTGGGCAAAACCATCCATAAATTTAAAAGGGCAATTTCCATCCCACTGTCCACCTCTGCCTCCCTTTCAATAAATCACTCGCCTAAAATGGCAGAGCTGCGAGGCCCAGGGCCAGAGGTCAAGGGGGCCCTCCCCTGGCTGGATCCCTCATCAACATTTCCTGGAACCTGCCCAGGATGTTGTTCTTAAGAAGTCCTGGGGAATGCCCAGAAGGGTCAGAAAGTGGCCAGAAAATGCCCAGAGGGGGCAGAGACAACTCGGGGAGGCAGTGATCAGGATGCAGGGTACTTACTCAGACCCTCCATAGACAATGAGGTACTCAGCAAAGAACACTTGTGCCCTTGGTGCAGGTCCCAGGAGCTGTGGGCAAAGGAGGCTCGCTCTGCAGGGTTGCCAAGGGAGCCCTTGAGCCTTGATCGATATCCACAGGCACAGAAACACAGATGAGCTCCAGGGCACCCCCGCCCGTTTTGTGGGGTGGATGGGAGGGCCCCAGAGTAATGCTCTTAAGATCACTCTGCTACAATTTCCTGGGCCATGGAAAGTGCTCTATCCGATACCGATTTGAAATCTGCTATTTCAATGCATTCATTTCCATATACGTGAGAGGCCATCAGGCCCGGAGTGTCAAATAAATAAATAAACCCAGGTTCAAGTCAAATAAATAAATAAACCCAGGTTCAAGCCTGGCTCCAACCTGGACCCTCGGCCAGCCTCCCTGGGCCTGGCGTACTCCCTTCCTCTGTGAAACCTGGACTTGGGGTGGCTCGCCACAATGCCAGCGTGGACTTAGGCTTGGTAAGTTATCATTAATTACCTAATGCCATATTTTTTTTTTTTTTAACTGAGACTGGACAGATCAGGCCCCCTATGGATGGTACTAGAAATGAAGAGGGGTCGGGTCCAGAGAGGTGCAGAGACCTGAATGGCTCCAATGATTTTGGGACCTGCTGTCACCAAATGTGGTCCATGGAGGAAGAGCAATGACAGGGAACAAGGAGGGAAGAGGAAGGAAGAAAGGCCCCAAGAGGAAGCACTTGGGCAAAAGTGTGATGGGAACATATGGGAGAGAACATCTGATACAAAGGGAGGGAGGGAGGCAGGAGTGGGAACCAAGGGCTCCAAAGCCAGACTGCCAGGGTTCCAAGCCTGACTCCATTACTCTCTGGCTGTGTAACCCTGACAAGTGACTTGGCCTCTCTGTGCTAAGCGCTTAAACTTCCGCTTAGCCCCTGGGGAGGGCTCAGCAACTCACAGCAGCAGGGGGGCAGTGCCCTGAGGGCTGCTGATAAGGTTTTATGCAGGAGGCAGATCCTAAGCAGAGGTGAGGAGGAGGGAGGCTGCAATGGCCACATCCTCCCTCCCCAATGCCCAGCTCAGCCTCCAGCAGGAGCGCAGGCCGCAGGCCGGGGTCTAGCCCAGATCAAGCCCAGATCAAGGGGCAGCATCGCTAAGTTTAGAAAACCTGGGCGCCTGCCCGCTCCGACCCAAATTCTCCGGACAAGATTACAATCTACTGGTGACCTAACTCTGCTTTCTCTCCACTAATCCTCCTGTCTACACCTGTGGTTCCTAATCGGAGGACATTTGTCACACATCCATGCTGAATGGAACCTGCAGGCTCCGGCCGAATCTGGTACTGTCAACCACGCAGGGGAAGACGCAGATTCTGGGGGCCACAAGCCTGAGTTCAAATCCTGTCCCTGCCACACACCGGCTGTGTGATCATGAGCAAGTCACTTAGCTTCTCTGTGCCTCGATTTCTCCATCTGTACAATGGGAACAGCAGTCCCACTTCTAACGGTTTCCTTGAGGGTTAACTACATGGAAAACAGAGCAGCTTGGCACACAGAAAGAGCCACTTGTGGGGTGCCTGGGTGGCTCAGTGGGTTAAACCTCTGCCTTCGGCTCAGCTCATGATTCCAGGGTCGGGTCCTGGGATCGAGCCCCGCATAGGGTTCTCCGCTCAGCAGGGAGCCAGCTTCCCCGCCCTTCTCTGCCTACTTGTGATCTCTGGCAAATAAACAAATAAAATCTTTAAAAAAAAGAAAGAAAGAAAGCCACTTGTAAGCACAAAAGACGCCATCCTGAAACCATGGCAAAGACATCTGGATACAGAAGACTTCTGTTTCCTCAGCCTGACACCTGAGCCACGCCATCCCCCACGTAGCTGCTGGACTTGCTTTCCTCAAATGTCATTCCACCCCATCACCCTTCCCCTACCCTGGGTTTCCAAGGGACAACTGGGGAATCTGGCTGGAGAAGAGAAGAAATGAAGGCAACTGGTCACCTTCTGTCTCCCCGGCCCCTTTCTAGGATTTATGCACAAAACTTCATTTAAGCTTCAAGAGGAGCCCCATTAACACAGACAGATACCATTCTCCCCATTTTAATGAGGAACAAACTGAGGCCCAGGGAGCTGACATGACTCGCATGGGGTCACTGGCAAAGCTGACATCTGAACCCCGCTCCAAAGCTGATTTCGCTTAATAAATACACTAGGAGAAGGAAGAAGGAGGACAGTGAGGACAGCTAGTTTTCCTTGAGCACTTACTCTGAATATTTCACATGTGACGGCTCACGGGATCCTCAGATCACCCTCGGAGGTGGCTGCGAGGACCACTCCCATTTTACAGATGAGAAAGGCGAGGTTAAGCAATCCACCCAAGACTGCATAACCAGGAAGTCGTGTCCTCGTGAGCTCTTCATGGTTTCAAAATAAAACTTCTCCGTAGAATTGGTTCTCGCTGGAATGCCCCCTTCCCTTCTTGCCTCTCCCCCCAACTTACCAAGTTCACCCCCCACCTCTTCAAAACGCAGCTCGGACACCCCTTCCGCCAAGCTGCCTCTCCAGAGACGCTACTTGCTCCAAGGGCAGGTCCTAGCTTTACCTCCTGGCTCTGGCACCTAGAGGGGGCCTTCCACCTGCTACGTGCTCCACAGGTAGGGCGCCAGGATGACAGCTGAGCACGGGAGTCCTTACCCATGCATCTCTAATGAGCCCTCAAGAGCTCAGAGCAGAAACATTTTAATGCAAGAGGCTGCTTTCCTTTCACATCAGCGGCTGGCAGCCAGGTATGTAGCTACAAAAGGCAGCGCACACTCTTTTCGCGGAGCTAAAGCCCAAAGTAAAGGGAGGCACAGGCCCTGACTCTCTGGCCTCTTTAGGATGGACTTTCTTTCTTTGCCCATGCCGAGAGCACAGCCAAGACAGTACTAACTACCTGTACGCATGCAAGTGAATGGAAGTCCCTTAGGTGTCCCATAATCAGGGTGACCACAGTGTAGGGACATAAATTGGGATGCATGAAGCCTAGGAGGGAAGCAGAATGGAATAGAACTTGTAAATGTCCCAGGGACTGCAGCAAAGGAGGAAGTGTGGCCTTCGTGAGCAAGAGGGTTTACAGGGGCCCAGGAGGCGGAAAGACATGTTAGTGGCCCTCAGCCACCCTCTGGGGACAGCCCCTGCTTTGTCTGCGAGGGCGTCCTTATAGCAGCAGTCACCAGGGGACACGTGTTCCCGTATCGGCACGAGAGACAGTCTTCTCTATTTGTAGAAAGGACGCAGAAAGGGGACGGTACCAAGAAAAAGGTTCCAAAATTAAACACTCAGTCATTCTAATGCCATCGAATCCCTCAGGGGCTAAACCCTCCAGAACAGAACTGTCCAAAAGAAATTTCTGCATGACAGAAATGTTCCATAATCCAGACACTCCGCAACAGGAGCCAACAGCCCCACGGGGGCTCTTGTATCTTGACACTGAGTTAGTACAACTGAGCAACTGCAGTCATTTTACGTGGCTTGAAGTCATTTAAACAGCCACGTGTGGCTAGTTGGTGCCATGCCGGCTGGCGCCGCTCCAGGCCACGGTTAGAAAAAAAAAAAAAAATCTATTAGAGCTTACACCTAGAAACCACATCAGTGAGTAGCCCAGGCCTGTGTGGACACGCTGTCCTCTGCTTAATTACACACCGAGCGCTTATTCCCTGCCAGCAATGGCACATCTCACGTCTCCTCCTATAATCGTCACATCATCTCTAGTAAGGGAAATGCTGTCATGACCGCCACAGCACCTAGGAGGGAAACAGAGTCACAGAGCTCAGGACGGGACCAGTGGTACTATCATTCCAGCACCTGTGACTCCCTCCTTGGTGCTCTGTGGGCCTAATGAGGGTTTTATTCTCTCCACTGGGACCTGTGCTCGTGTTCTCTACCATACACCATCAACAGCTGAGGGATGCTCTCTGGGGACTTGATGCCAGAGCCTGGTTGTTAAAATGCATGACAGGAAAGGCTGAGGCTGACCCCCATCTAGCAGACACATTAGACTTTTTTTTTTTCTTCTAATTTTATCTGACAGAGAGAGAGAGAGAGAGAGCACACAAGCAGGGGGACCAGCAGGCAGAGGGGGAAGCAGACTCCTCGCTGAGCAGGGAGCCCCATGAGGGACTCGATCCTAGGACCTCTGGGATCATGACCCGAGCTGAAGGCAGCGGCTTAACAACTGAGCCACCCAGGCATCCCCAGACACCTTAGACTTTTAAGATCAGGCCAGTGGAAGTGTACAGTGCCCACCTGGAGCTAATAGGGATGGGCTGTTTGAAGGTAAGTGGGATGGGTTGGCAAGAAGGACCTTTGCCCTTGCTGGCCTGACTTCCCTCCCCTAACCTAGGGGATCTGTTTATGTTTCCTCTCTGTTCCTCTGACCCAGGGCTCCAGATTTTCCTCAATGGATCAGTTAGATTGAATTTACAGAAGCTTCTATTATTGCCTTTTCTTCTCCTAACTTAAAGGAGCACTACTTCCCTCAAAGACACAGGGCTTGGACCCTTGAGAGTTCTTATTTAACCTAAGAAACCCAATCAGGAAAGTCATGGAGGATGCCAAAGTAGAGAGGGCTGCCCTCCAAGAGAGTGTTACCATTCAAAGCACCACATGTTCCTATGAAAAGGTAGTTATAATCAGGGTCTTAGGAAGGGCAGTAACTTACAGAATTATTTAAAAAAAAAAAATCACTGGCAAGAAAAACTGGACTCAACACTGAGGGAAAAGAAAAGGAAAAGGAAACCAAAACAAAACCTGCTATTATGTAGTCAAGAATCTGATCGATGCTTGTCAACCTCATCCCTCTGGCGGGTTTCAAAAATCACAAATAAAAAAGAAAATCCATGGGTTTGACACGTGGTGAGTGTTTAGAATGTGTTAAGGGTGGCTTTCAAAAGAGAGCTCACTGGGTTTTCCTACATTTAGAGTCTGAGAAATACGAAACCTCCCATAAATAGGTCAGGGGATATTGGCAAACGTTTTTAAAAGCTGTAATTTGTCAAGGACATGGTGTGGGTACCCACTTGACTCTACTGGAAAATGAACAAGAAAGGTGCAAGGATATGTCGGGCAAAGCAGTCCTCCAAGGGGCTCTAGGCTCCCACACATCCTGGTAGGTGCATCAGGAACACAAGGAAAGAGAAAAGGTTGAGGCTGACCCCCATCTAGCAGACATATTAGATAGACCTTTCTATCAGGCTCATGGAAGTAAACAGTGCCCATCCAGTAGAGCTCACAGACGTGGGCTAGAGTCATAACCCCTTCATTTCTCAGACAGCAGCCTTAAGGAAAGAGACAGCGTTTCCCTCTGGGACAAAAGAGTAGGACTGCTTACTGCTTGCTAGAAAAGCAGTGGTTCCTCCAAATTCGGTGTTCCTCCCCTGCACGTGACTTATTGCACGCCTGACATCCATCTGTGTCTTCTGTGTCCCCTGTGGTACTTACAAGGCAAAGGAAAGAGTCACGACATGCCGATGACTATGCCAGGAATCATAATAAAGTCCTTTACCTGACCCAAGAGCCTTCTCTTCTGAGCATCCATGAAATAACTTTAAGTTAAACCCTTGGCCTATTGTTAAGATTACATTATAGACTCCCCAAGAAGCTGTGTGGCAAGCGGGTGATCATCTGAAGGTGTCCTACATCTAGGGACAGGGTATGTGGGGAGTGACACCTTTAACAGAATGGCCCAGGGGCTAGAACTTCCTCACTCATAAAACCCAGAAAATCAAACTCTGGAAATTTTAAAGCAATATAATGTCATAAAGGAAAGCAGATACCAGGGTCCAAATCCTAGGTCTGCCACTCCCTAGGTCTGAGACTGTGGACAACATACTTCACTAATCACCCTCTGCCTCAGTTTCCTCATCTATGGAATGGCGACAATAACAGTACACACCCAGAGTGTTATGGTTACGAGAATCACTGAATGAATTTATGTCAAGCGCAGTGTATAGAACAGAGCAAATGCCAAATGAATATTGGCTATTATTACCATCAGCTCTAAAATTTCAATGATTCCATATCTTTATATAGTGCTAATTATCCTAGTTCTTTATGATGTACTATTCCTTCACAGGATATACTGTTCAGTGAAAAAGTCAGGTGGGAAAAAAATGCATATAAGCAGCTACTTTTTATAAAGAAAAGGGAGATATTAATATATAAGTGTATTTTGTTATATTTTTAAGACAGAAAAATAAAACTAAAAACTGGAAGAAAAATGGCTGTGTGTAAAGTGTGGGAGGGAATAACAGTGACGGGTTTGGGAGCCAGAATTCTCAGAACATTCCTACTTTGTAGATGTGACTTTAATGCCACGTCAATAGTTTACATAATTATCAAAATTACATCTTAAGTCATCTATAAAAAAAATCAAAAACAAAAATGGAACAAGTTTAATTGTTCATTGAATTAGGGTCCCAACCACACATAGAAAAGCCATTATCAATGACCTTTAAACACAGTAATTTACATAATCCTAAGAGGATATACCTTAATGACAAAAACTACAAAAGGAAAAAATCTGAAATTGTTTTTCGGTAATCACATAACACTTCTCCTGCTTTTCTCAAATTTTACCCCCAGGTAATAAAACAGTTGAAATGAGGAACTTACTCTTGACAGAATTACAAAAGATGGAATGACAGAATTTGAAGGTTCCCCACTATTTAGAGGTCATGACCATCAATGGCCCACAATCAGTGCCACAAAAGCCAGACCTTACGTGTCTCATTAATAGATATACACATCATCACTTATGAAGTATGTCTTGCAAAAAAAAAAATTTTTAATCCTGAATCTGATCAGTCCTCTAGTGCTAATAACCCATTTACAAAAAAATGCAGGTGGGGGACAGAAGAACATGTTAAAAAGCACCATCCGAACTGTACAAAACTGCAAGATAAATGAGTGATTCCATTTCTTTAACCTGGCAGGAAGAGAGAGAGAAAAACCTATAGATGAAAAGGGACCTAAGAGACAAGGCAACTAATTGCAAAGCATAGAGCTTTTTAGATCTAATTAAGTGTTTGTTTTTTTAATGAGACAACTAAAGAAACTTGAACACTGAGTATATATTTGTTAATCTTAAGAAATTATCATTAAGGCTTAACGGGAGACTGGGTGCAGGTACAGAGAGAACAAGAAAGGCCCCGAGTTGGTAATAACTGGCAACGAGCATGCTGAGGTTCATTCAACGACCCTTGCTACTTCTGCATGGGTTTTAAATTCCCCATAATAAAAATCAATTATTCTACACAATCTCAGCTTTGGGCCAGATGCAATCAGTAGACACTATGTTCAACTTTGGTCACTTCCTAAAAGATACAGACTAAATGATACAACTCTGCGGAGCCTCAGTCTCCCACTCTGTAAAATGGTCACGATGCAGAGGAAAGGAGAAAACTCATTTCTGAGGGCCTGGGACGCATCTGCACCCTCCTTCTGGAGGCTTCCCGCCATCCACAGTTTTCTAAGGCAATGGCACAGCACACAGCAAGCTATGGGACCACTAAATTTATTTAGTGCTCATGCATTACTTGTTTCATGGTCTCCAGCAGGAATGAAATACATTCTTAAAAGACTATGCTCATGCTGGGTGTGATGAATAGCAATTTCCAACATTGGCCCGCACACGTGTACACACACACACGTACACATGCACACACACACGTGCACACATGTACAGGGCCGGGTGGCCCCTTTCAGGCCAGCCCTATGCGATTCAAGTGATTCACAGGAAGTTGACATCATCTCCCCAGCTGGGAAGGCTCACAGGTTTTTAAAAATGCTTCCCCGACACATCCAGAGGGCCAGTTCAGAGACCTCACCTTCCCCATTCTGAGCCAAGGCGAGAAGCTTTTTCACGTTACTTCCTTGACCAGATGATGCCTCACATCAGGGAAGAGCATTTTCCGCCTCTGAAAAATGGAGTTTCCACAAGCCCCTGCTCTGAGAACATGCACAAAGTGGTTTCCTTTCTCCAACAGCAGCGATGGCTTGGAAGATGGCGTGTCTCTTTGCAAAGGCACTGAGTCACTACTCACACTTGTAAAATATCCCCGGGCACATTTGGTGAATATTTTCTAACTCAACATATACAAAGGCATGTGTAGGTTCCTATCAGCCTGGTGTCTCATCCTGCCCTCCCTGTGTTTCCAGCTCTTGGATTTTATGACAGCTGCTGGTAGTGCTGGCTGGCAGCAAAGGAACGCACCCCTTGGAGAAGGAACCCCTTGGCTCAGGTCCCCTTGCTGTTTCTTCTTGGACCAGTTACCCAATGCCTGTGTCCTAATTTCTTTCCATAAAATGCAGACAATAAAACTTAAAGAACTGCTTTGAGAATCACACTAGATAATACATGTAGAGAACTCTGCCCAGTGTCTGGCCACAGGATGTGCCCCATAAATGTTTGCTGACATTATTACTTCTCTTATGGACTGGTGCTAGGTCTGATCTATGTACCCCCAACACTCAGAATTTGTTAAATCAACGCATCCATGATAGGGAGACAAATAAATTTAACATGTCTCTACTTGTTAAAAAGAAGTTATTTTACGTGTCTCAAAAATATACAGTATTATTATCTTAAACATATGCATTATTTTAACATACATAACCATACTGTCATTATTCACTGGGCATATAATGATGTTCAGTTAAATTCCATGCACAGGCTTTGGAAATTTTGGAACACAGTTTCTAGAATACGCCTCTCTCCAGGTTTGTAAATCAGAACCTGCTTTGGAGCTATGGCAATGTGGAGACAAACTGGACACAAGTTGGATTGGGCTGAATCATCAAGGGCAGACACACTCATCCAGGGGAGAGGAGGGGAGGACCTGGCCTGGGAGTACTGAAGGGGAAAGAAGAAGGGACAGGGGGGGTGGACACCAGAGACCTTCAGAAGCCATGATCAGTGAGAGGTGGTGGCTTTTAAACCAAGGGATGAAAAGGGAGGAACCAGGTGAACCAGTGACAAAGCCAATTTGAGAGAAAATCTAAGGAGGTGAATTTTGGACTTCCTGAGCTCTGCCACCACCGTAGGACACCCAAGCGGAAAGCGGGCTCTTAACGAGCCAGAAATACGGGGCACGCAGATGTTCAGGGCACCGCCCCTCACCCTTGCCAAGTGGTGGACGCGATCCAAATGTCCACTGAGAAATAAACAGATAAACAAAATGTGGTGGACACACACAAAAGGATATTATTCAGCCTTTAAAAAGGGAATAAAATTGTGACACAGGCTACGACACAGAGGAACCTTGAGAACATAACGCTAAATGAAAGAAGCCAGTACCGAGAACACAAACGCTGTACGATGCCACTTAGGAGAGGTAACGAGAGAGTCGGACCCCACAGAGAGCAGAAGGGTGGCAGCCACCGCCCGGGGAGCCTGTTTCGTGGGTGCGGAGTTTCAGTTCTATAAGAGGGAAGAGTTCTGGAAAGCTGCCACACAACAGTGTGAATACAGTTAGCACCACTCAACTGTACATTTTATAAATGGATAAAACGGTGAATTTTAGGTTAGGCGTTCTTTACCATAATTTAAAAATTAAGTTAAAAAAAGCGAGCAAGCAAGCTGGAAATAGGGATCTGGAGTCATGAGCCAGAGACGCTCAGTGTCCCGACTTCCCCTGCGCACGTAGCTACCGGGAGGGACATCATGCCCTCCAGGATGGCATGGGAGGCCTCTGCCACTCTGTGACCCAGCAAGTCACCACTCCTGTGACCAGTTCGTTTCCACGGACCTTCTACTCTGGAAGGTCTTCAGGACACTGCCGGGCTGGCGATGATTTTCCGTTGTTAAAAGACCTTGGGAATGAGTATTTCCGCTCGTTGAGCTCTGCTTGTGCTCTCATCTTCCTACGTCACCTGTTCCCACAAGATTCACAAAGCCGTCGTCTCTCCCACCTTCTTACCATTTGTTTGAATTTTTTTTTTTAAGGATTTTATTCATTTGGCCGAGAAAGAGAGATCACCAGTAGGCAGAGAGGCAGGCAGAGAGAGAGAGGGGGAAGCAGGATCCTCGCTGAGCAGAGAGCCCGATGCGGGGCTCGATCCCAGGACGCTGAGATCATGACCTGAGCTGAAGGCAGAGGCTTAACCCACGGAGCCACCCAGGCGCCCCACCTTCTTACCATTTTTGTCCCACCTGTGGCCTAATGGGGGTAGAAGATCACCCCTGACTTGCTCAGCAAAAGCAAGACAGCATGGTTCAGCCTGGGAGGGAAAAACCCCCAAGTGCAAGTTCTTCTTGTGGAAGAACAATGACCGTACACCAACTAGAGGCTGCAGGGCCCGGCACATGAACAAAACCGTCTGGGGAGTGTCTGTCCCTTTACTACAGGGAGACTGTGAAAACATCCCACGTGGGGTTTGTTTGAAGGAACAAGACTTCATCTTTATGCATTTTAAAAATTCCCACAGAGAAGCCAGGCCCCGAGCACCCTACACCCAATTAATGTCCCTTAGCCTAGACACGGGTCAGCATTTCATACTTTATTGCAAAAATCAGGAGAAGTTCCAGGTACTTAGTATAGCGGGGAGGCGGGGGGAGGTAGAGGGGTGGAGAGAGGTGTGTGTAAATCATGTAGCAGAAGCACCTGGCTGGCTCAGCTGGTTGAGTGTCCAACTCTTGGTTTC
Source organism: Enhydra lutris kenyoni (assembly GCF_002288905.1). Taxonomy (NCBI): domain Eukaryota; kingdom Metazoa; phylum Chordata; class Mammalia; order Carnivora; family Mustelidae; genus Enhydra; species Enhydra lutris. The sequence goes on from NW_019154113.1 coordinate 12,624,906, forward strand.
AGCTCAGGTCATGATCTCAGGGTCCTGAGTTCAAGCCCCTCATTGGGCTCCACATTCAGTGTGGAGTCGGCTTGAGATTCTCCCTCTCCCTCTGCCCCTCCCCCACTCACGTTCACTCTCTATAATAAAGTCTTTAAAAAGAAATAAGGAAGTAGTTTAATACTAAGTAGGGCATGCCTGGGGTCCCCTCTTATCCACAACAGTTTCTGAGGATGAGGGAGGGGGGCATATGGCAGAAAACACACAGTCTTTGGGATAACGAAGACCAGAATTACCCTCTGGGCCTTGCCACTCACTAGCTGTAGGACCCTGGACATGTTGCCTTACCTTCCAGGCCTCAGTTTATTCATCTGCACAGCGAGAACAGCAACCCCTGTCTCCCTGGGCTTTGGAAGGCAGGGGCGTGAGACCACAGGCAGAGCACCCGTTCTCGGTCTGTTGTACAGCAAGGACACCAAACGAGAGCAAGCATATCCAGTGATGCTAACGTCATTCTTCAAACCCATAGGTCCTTGACGCACTTGTCCGAGCAAGCAGACAGCTGTTAAATTTTCTTTGTGACCACAATGACTCCTAAAATTAAACACTTGCTCACAACCTACCAATGAGGTTGATACTGAAACATAAAAGCACCGATGCAGGAGACATTTTGTTGCTGATGTGCCCCATGGTTTTCAAATCTTGTCCTCGGCCCCAGATTCACAGCTAGTAATGCCTTCTCCAGCCAATCCAGTGGATCCAGTGGGATCGAGGCAAGGTTCCTTGCCCCCCTACCCCGCCCCTGATACCAATGTACAGACCAGGGTAGGTGAAGGAATCTGGATCTAATAATAGACACCAATGGGTTTCAAAGGTTCCAAGTGTCCATAGACAATTTTAGAATCTATCAGATCCCTGCTGTGCTAACGAGGCCTCTTGCTGGGAATCCAAATTCTCTTTGTAAACTCCATTAGCCATGCACAAGGCAGGTGGGCAAACGTGAATGTTCTTATGGCAATCATGACTGGGGCAGAAAGGGAGGCACTGGGAAACCACATCCATGGTGCTTCGTGCTTAGAACGTTAGAAGAAGAGAGAAGCGGGGCGCCTCGATGGCTCAGTGGGTTAAGCCTCTGCCTTCGGCTCAGGTCATGATCTCAGGGTCCTGGGATCAAGCCCCGCATTGGGCTCTCCGATCGGCGGGGAGCCTGCTTCCCACTCTCTCTCTCTCTCTCTCTCTCTCTCTCTCTCTGCCTGCCTGTGATCTCTGTCAAATAAATAAATAAAATCTTAAGGGGCACCTAGGTGGCTCAGTGGGTTAAAGCCTCTGCCTTCGGCTCAGGTCATGATCTCAGGGTCCTGGGATCGAGCCCCGCATCGGGCTCTCTGCTCAGCGGGGAGCCTGCTTCCTCCTCTCTCTCTCTCTCTCTGCCTGCCTCTCTGCCTACCTGAGATCTCTGTCAAATAAAAAAATAAAATCTTTAAAAATAAAAAAGAGGAGAGAAGCATCAACTCTCCCCCAAGCCCTGTCCCCCACCAACCCATACCTGACACAGGAGGCATGGGAATTGTTAAAGACAGAATGCAGCAACTATCCCAAAAAGCGTGGGAGGAAACGTGTTGCCCATACAAATTCCACCAAGTTCATCGGCGTCCCCAGATGATTTTCTGGGGTCCCTCCCAACTTTTTGCCTACTTATGTGTTTGTTTAGAACCACCCCCGAGGGAATCGTTCTCAGTAAGAACACATGGAAAGTTTTGACTTTGAGAGTTCAGATTCCATTAATGAACAAAGTGCATTTTTAAAATGTTTTTGCTTTTAGGACAAAAAAAAAAGTTGATTTTCTTCTCTGTGCATCAGTTCAAATCAGCACAGAAAATCTGCTGAATATTACCCCAAACACCCACAGTTAGGCTGAGAGAAGGGATGGAAAATTTTAGCCCCAAAGGAACTTTTTTTTGGAGGGGGGAGGGAGGTAAAAGGGGAGGCACAGGAGGAGGAGGGCTGAGAGGGTGTCTCCAGAGTCCCTGGGAACACATCCTGACTTTTCACCCACATTGCCTGAGCAATGCTCCAAATGCTTCCTGCTGGAAGCACAGGGCTCCCCGGGGAGCAGATCAAGTTGACAGCTGACACTGAACAACATTCCATCTGTCACTCGGCACAGCCCATCACCTCAGCTCTCTTGATTTCTCTTACCCCAAGTTGCCCATCGTCAGGGTCTGCCCCACATAAGGACTCTGTATGATCTTAACCTTTTCTGGGTCACGAACCTCTTGGGGAAGCCAGCGAAAACTTCCTCACAAGAGTACACCTCCGCAGAATTTTAGAAGGTCACGGATCCCTCCCCGAAAGCACATCTGGGAACCTTTCGTTTCAAACAGCCCAGGTAAGTAGCCCCCTAGTCCCCCTATATGTCTTCACACTCTTAAGGCAAATTCCAGAACCCCAGCTCTGAAGACTACACCTGACCTTTTTTTGTGGTTTTTTTTTTTTGTTTTTTGGGTTTTTTTAAAGGAATGACCACGAGCCACTAATCCTTTGGTGTGTTCAGATTTCCATCTGCATGCGAGCAAATCAGGCACATGCACGGAGACACACACACACACACACACACACACACACGGCTTGGCAGGAATGAACAGCAAAGCCGGGTCACAAATGGAGCATACCCATCGAGCGTCTTTGCTCCCAACAAGATGAGGCCGTTCCGGAGGCTTAAAGCAGCTTCGGCAATTGGGGTCAGGAAAGGACCCGGGGTTGGTTATGTGCCTTCCATTCAATAAACAGCACCACTGACTAGGGAACGGACATGCTGGCCGCTCTCCTGCCCACATACACGATTTGCCAGTAAACGCTTCCTGCTCCTGCACAGGGCCGGCCTGCCTGCCAACAGGTTATTTTTGAGTGTTTTGCTTGGGTGGTTAGGGAGAACGTGGAGGGGGCATCCATTTCGGGCCTCTGGTCCCTTTCCTGTAACTTAAGTGCTATGAAATAATAAAATGGAAAACTGAATCAGAACTTCCAACCTAAATCCCCACCCATTTTTTTTTTTTTTTTTTTTTTTAAAGGTATCGGGTCAGGAATTCTGTTCTTCAGTATACCATGGGTGAACACCTTGGTATCAGAAAAGAGCTGGCTCTGTGATCAGAAGACAATAGCCCAAAGGCGTTTCCTTGCCCAGGAACACTAGCCCCATGGGAAGGTGCATGGTCAAACTTTAAGAGGAAAGCAATCCATCCAACTCTTCCTTGACCTGACAGGGCATCCATGCCTGTGGACTGTAAAGGTTATAAAGGACAATTCATGTGTTCAAGTCACTGAGATTCCAAGGGCTAGAAGCTCGCTTCAGGCATAGCTGGATCCAGGGAGTCCTCCTGCCTTCCTCTTCTGCCCCTGAGTCTACCTTCCTTTGTGCAGTCCTCAATCCTACGTCCAGATCTTTGCCCGTGGCAGCAATGACAAGCATTGGGGTCTCTGCATTTTGAGAGCTTACAGCTAGCAGTCCTGGAAATGAAAGTGACTTCTGAGTCCACTTGCCAAACCTCAGGGCAGACTCTGGTTGTCACGCTCCTTGGGCCCATCCTTGCATAGGAGAGACCTTCTCTGGGTCGTGGTCAGCCATCCCTGAACCACACGATCATATCTGCAGCTCGCAAGAACCCCCCTTGGGGAAAGGCAATGTTCCCTCACAAAAACGTGCAGGACGAGGCAAAAAGGAAACGTCCACAACGACGATTCTTCCATGAGGCATTTCAACACAAGAATCTTCCAGCCCTGAAAAGCTCGTTTGAAAAGGAACGCCATCAACCCCCGAGGCCAGTGTTAATGGCAGCAAATCACAGACCCCCACAGAAACCAAAGCCTTCACACAGCTGTTCTCTGAGTGCTTCTTGCCGGGGGGGGGGGGGGGGGGGGGG